>NC_045775.1:600000-1200000 GCF_008692025.1 Phocoena sinus | reverse complement strand
CTTTTTATCCGGCCAGGATGCTGCAGTGAGTCAGGTTCAGAGCAACAGGAAGGAAGCCATGCAGACGGGACTATTTTTGTGATTTGCTTTTATCTATACTGCTATTTAGGTCTCTGTTTCACATACAAGAGGGCTGGAGTGTTGGAAGGACCAGTTTGCATCCGTCAGAGGAGAACATGCTGCAGACTCCTTTCACGTCCTCAGGGTCACTTCCACAGCCCCGGGGCCCTCTGGGTTTTCAGTTTTATTTTTACATTATAATCTCCCTGAAAGCCATTTGTCCAGGCTCTGAGTCTGATGAGGTCACACCTTCAAGATTATACACGCAGTAGCTTCCCAGGACCAGGGCTGTTCTCGACCCCCAGCCCCGGGAGGTTCCACACAGGTTATTGCCCTATAAGTTGTGTGCGTATATCTGTGTGCTTGCGTCTGTGTATGTACTTTTTTAAGACAGAAGATGTTAAGATAAGTACAATCAGAGATATTATACTCATATAATTATCATATTTTCTATCCATTACATTTTCTTCTTTTTCCTGGAAAAAAATTACAGGAATGATTATATAATGAAAGGTGTAACTCGTCACATTATTCTTCAGAGTTTGCAGTGCAGAAGCGTGCAAGTCATTGACGCTGTGGATGTTTATTCTGCACTAAAGCGGCAACATCAAGACACTGGCTACCCTGCGAAAGCCAGTGAAACATTAGAAATGTGAAAGCACATTATAAATAGTCTCCCTCCTTTGGTCCTTGAAAAATTGTTCAAGTGGATGTAAGTACATGAACAGGGCATTTCCAACTTCCAAGCGGGTTGTACTTCCCCAGGTCATGGGAAGGGCGGCGTTTGAAGGTCACAGTGAGATTCCACCAGAGATCTTCCCATCACCACACCCACCCATAAAGCTTCACTTGTTCCTTTTCCTCCCAAAGCTGATAAGCCACAGCCTTAGAGATGCAGCCTGAGATTTTTATTCTCTCATCTTGCTATTCACTTGTATTTCTTTAAATAGTTACTATGGATTGGATTGTGCAGTGAACCATGCATTGTTCACTTATTAATCGCTTCAGAGTACACAGTGTCCTCTGATGCAAGGAACTGAACGTGTCCAGATAGACAGACTGGCAACCAGCCTGCCCAACAGCGGAAATGTGAGTCGATAAGTCTGTTGGATACTTTTGACCTGAAACCTGTCCTTCCTTGAGGTGGTGGGGTTATAGGTGGCGGTCAGGGGAGAGGAGGGAGCCCCTCGTCACACGTGGGGCTGAGTGGGTACAGGAGGGAGCCCGCGGTCCCGCGCGTCCTCACCCACAAATGCCGGCCAGGCTCCCCGACAGCAATTCCAAAGTGAGGGCGCCTGTTAGGTGCCCACCCCCCAACGTGCTGCCCCTGGCGCTCCGCCCTCCCCAGCTCTTCCCACTCAAAATGACCAGTCTCGGACGCCCATGGGCAGGAGTGAGGCTGAGGCCTGCGAGAGGCCTGAGATGCTTCCGGAGAAGCCGTCTGGTCCAGGGCAGACAGTGTCAGGAGCCGTCCTGCTGGCCCTTCCTGCGTGGGAGTCCATCCCAGAGACTCTCTTACCCCTTCTCCCCAGCAGCGTCTGGTTTTCTACTTCAGAATCCACAACTCGTCTAAAAGTGATGAGATTTGGGTTTGCCCCTATTGAACGTGAGCTTGCGAAGTGGTGGGAACGGGGTCCCCAGCTCTCTCGGGCACGTGGGGTTCTGGTAGGAATCTGGCCACATGATGGAGCGTGGGCACAGGTGGCAGCGGGCTCCCTCCTCGATGGACCGTGAGTCCCCGATCCACATCCGCCAGCTTCTCTGAACAGAGAGCGGGCGTGTTTCCTGTGACCACTGCTCAGGCAAAGGCGGGCTCTTACAACTCCTGCAGAGTGAGTTATAGGCACGTGCATGTGTCCCATTGCAGTGATGGGACAAGAGTGACAGTGAACAATGCTTTGGGGAGGAAGAGCGCGTCAGTGCCCAGCGTGGCCTCCCAAACGCCTACCCCCCGACACCGTATCCGTGAGCGTTTGGTTCTTTAGAAGAGCTGGTTACAAATAACAACACAAGACGAAATGCTAAATCTAGAAAGGGATCCACCTCACCCTGAAATGAAACTTAAATAGGCAATAGACAGATACAGCAACCACACCACATTCTGTGCTGCGCAAAGAAAGCGTAAACTGTATTCATTCTGAAAGCATAAAACTATATTGATTTTTAAGAAAAAACAGACAAAAGTATTTCTTAAGGAAAGATGTTAGTTTTCTATAATGCCTGGAAAAGAAAAGATAAACTTTACAGTAGACTAAAACCTTAGACTTTCTAAATAGCAGATGAAGACATGCTGAGGCTTTCTGTTATAACTTTTACATCCTCTGAAGTACGTCATTGGTGCTCCATATCCAGAAACTCTGTGGTGTTTTAAAGTTGCTTTGTGACCTTTTGAGCGTACACGGGCTTCTGAACTTAGATTTCACTTTCCCACACTTGACTGAAAATCCAGGTCCTGGGTCCTAAATCTCAACTTACTCGGCTGTCATGGCCTGTGTGACTTATGGCTATTTGTGGAAATCAAACAAGATGCAAAAGTCCTCAAAGAATGAGGATTCACGACATTCCAATGGGTATGATCAGCCCTGGAGGGTTTTTAAAACTATTTTAAGGAGCCGTCTCTTCTCCTGATGTTAGGGGTTTAGTGGGCGTGCCCCTTCTGGTGAGCAGTTTGCTTGTCCGTCGACATTAAGAAACAGAACATCCCAGAAGCACATGGCCCAGTAGCTGGACCTCTGAAATGCGTCCCACGGAGATTCTAGAAAACACATGTACATATGGGACAAGGGGGTGCATTCTCTGTTTGGTTTGAAAAGGTGGGGAGAGGGCATCCTGAACACATTCTGAAAACATGCTGCGACCACAGGGGCTGTGAAGCAGACAGTAAATGTTAAAATAAGTCTAATTTTACTGACATGAAAAAATACCCACACATGTTTTTTTAATGGAAAGGCAAGTTATAGAGAGCATCCATGTGTGATCCATTTACACATAAATGTTTTCCCATGCATAAACGTGTGTGTGTGTGTGTGTGTGTGTGTGTGTGTGTGTGTGTAGAAAGGGATGGATGTAACCATGCCCTTAAAATAATAGCATTAGTTATCTCCTTGTGGACGAGATGTGCACTGATTTTTGTACTCTTCCCACAGTGTTTTAGTATCTTACAAGGACATGCCTCATGTTTACGAAGAACACAAGTTGTATTGAAATCAACATACAATTTTTTGAGATGATTCTGGAGAAACCAGAAGTTCTATAAAGATATAAATTTTGGTTAATTTTAAAAATGCATTTGATAATCTATTCCAACATGTACTTACCAGACTCTGGATATTCAAAAGTGATATTCAAAGACATCGATTCGTTCATTGTCTTGTCTTAAACTAAGCGAAAAGAGCGAACACCCACAGAATTAGTGCACGACTGGTCCACAGCCTCTCTGCAATTAGATGAAGTTGTCTTTCAGAAATCCCTAATCAGTTCCTGCCTTTTTTTGGATGTACAGTTGATTTGCAATGTTCCGTTAGTTTCAGATGTACAGCAGTGTGATTCAGTTAGACATATATATGTATACTCTTTTTCAGATTCTTTTCCGTTATAGCTTATTACAAGATATCGAATGTAGTTCTCTGTGTTCTACAGTAAGACCTTGTTGTTTATCTATTTTATATACGGTAGTTTGCATCTGCTAATCCCAAACTCCTAATTTATCTCCCCCTTCCACACCGCTTTCCACTTTGGTAACCATAAAGGGGAGTCAGTTTCTGTTTTGTAAATAAGTTCATTTGTATCATATTTTAGATTCCACACATAAGTGATATCATATGATACTGGTCTTTCTCTGTCTGACTTACTTCACTCAGTCTGATAATCTCGAGGTCCATCCATGTTGCTGCAAATGGCGTTATTTCATTCTTTTTTATGGCTGAGTAGTATTCCATTGTATATATGTACCACATCTTCTTTATCCATTCATCTGTCCACGGACACTTAGGTTGCTTCGATGTTTTGGCTCTCATAAACAGCACTGTGATGAACGTAGGGGTCAATGTATCTTTTTGAATTAGAATTTTCTCCAGATATATGCCCAGGAGTAGGATTGCTGGATCCTATGATGACTGTATTTTTACTTTTTTAAGGAACTTCCATACCGTGCTCCATAGTGGCTGCACCAATTTACATTCCCACCTACAGAGTAGATCACGTGCTGGGCCACAAATCAAGCCGTGGTAATTTAAGAAAACTGATATCATATCAAGCATCTTTTCTGACCACAACGCTATGAGTTTCTGGCTTTTAATCTGGATTAAATTTTCAAGTGTCTGAGGACACATTTTTCAAACATTTTATTTAATCTAAGTTAGAGATGACTTCACACTTAGCAGTGATGTCCATGAATGTGTGTCAACACTTTCTTGTTTTGAAGGCCTTAGAGGATTCTCTTCAATTAGGGATTTCAGTCTTCAGATACACACGTGTTATAGCAAATGATTGAATATTAGGAAGAAAGAAGCAAGATATTTTATTTCCCCTGTGAGAGATCCCTTCCTAATCTGGTTCATATGATACTTTACATTGTACTTTACAGCTTGTATCACATGGTACAGAAGTTTGGAATGTTACACTTCAAAACAGAACAAACAAAACCAAATAAACCAACGAACCTGAGACGATTCACACACACTTTTCCTTCTTAAGAATACAAGTGGCTTTAATCAAGAACACATTTTTTTTTTTTCTCAAAGTGATGGTGCTATTTGCCATAATGATAGAAGGATGCTCAGTAAGTATTTCCTGATTGTTCTGTTTTGCTCAGTCTTAAGCCTCAGCATTTAAAAAAATTTCTCCTTTGCATAAGGATGGATCCTCCCCAGGCTTTGCCAAGGTCCTCTACGTGCATCTTATTTTACACGTGCATGTTCTTCGCCTGTGTTCTTGGCTTGGTTGGCTACTGTTTGAATAATGACAATGAAAATTTAGGGCTAACGTGAAGACTCTAGAATCCATATCTCTTCTCCCAGGCTGCGGCGTTCTGAGGCCTGGACACGTAGGAGAAAAACAAACACGCTGTATCCCCCTCCCTGCAGGAAGTCTCCCCAGACCCCCACACCTCTTGGGCAGACAAGAGGCTGTTCTCTAGGCTGCATCCTGATGCCTGGGCTGTAATTATCTCCCACTAGAATCCAAGCTCCTGGATAAGAGGAGCCGGTGATGCTGTAAGTGCGGTTTGCAGCCTGGGTCCCAGCAGTCAGAACCGACCGTGTCTGATGTCATCCAGGAAGAAAACCTGCAGGAGGCTTTGGGGGGCAGCTCTGATTTCTCACCAGCTTCATAAGTACTGCGTGATATATCAGTGATTTCTTTGGACCCTGAGGAAAACCTAAACAGTAAAACTTACACAGATTGACTAAAACTGAAGGTTTCATGACCAGAAATGAATAGAGAAAAACAGGTATTGATTTTAAACCAACAAAGAAATCGGTGATGCTGACACACAGGGACTCCCCTGTGACTGACTTGTAGGGTCCTCAGAGGGAGAAATCGGCTCCCATATCTACATCTCTCAGCAACTGTTACTTAGAGCTGAGAAATGCATTTGCCTGTCAAGAAGATTCTCAGCCTGGGCTTGAAGACCTTAACAGTTTCCTGGATATCAGACCCGATCTTGTTGGTGGAAAGTGGAAGAATTTCAATTCTTCACCCTTTGGTAACACGTTAACTCTTTCAAACCACAGTCCTGTCTGAACACAGGAGAACACAGCTACTGAAATGATAGCTAAGAGACATGAAGTGGCAACTTTACTCTCTGGGGTGAACGGGTTCCTCTCTGAAGCTCAGTTGTTGCATTTTTCCCACTAGAGTCACAGATTGGAGGCCACTAGCAAGGAGTTTGGAGAGTACCATCCTGCTGGGCCCACACAGCTGGTGACAGTGGAGTGAAAGAGGACTCCCTGCATTTTTCTGGACCTCCTTATCTCTTTCTTTCTGCTTTTATCATAATTTACTGATGATTGCACACCATCACCACTGCATAAGTAAATCTTTCCCCACAGAGTAAAGACCCAACATCCCTATCTAGGCATGCATCCCCCTATTCATCCATCCATCCATCCATCATCCATCCATCCATCTATCCACCCATCCATCCATCTATCCATCCATCCATCTGTCCATCCACTCATCATTCTGTCCATCCATCCATCCACCCATCTATCATCCATCCTTCTTTTCCTTTGTGTATTCATTCATTCATTCATTTCCTTATTCAATCAACAAATATTTTAGGACTTCTGTTATATTTGGGAGAGAACGGTAAACAAAACAGGAAAGTTCCCTGACCCTGCAAGTCAACATATTAGTAGATGACACAGACAACTTGATAAATGATTAGAATAAACTCACAAACACTACGTCAGGGAGAGAGCATGGTGCTGTGAGGGCATGGCTGAAGGGAACCCAACATTGTCTAGTGGATCGGAGACACCCTAGGATTCATCCAGGAGCAGAGGAAGCAAGAATTGAGCACGAAGACCTAAAAGCAAGAGAGCCATGGCAACTTGGAAGAAGGGTGAGAGGTTCACCCGGCCAGACGGCTGCCGTGACGCGGATGGTGAGGAGTGATGTGGGAGGGGTTCTTCTTGGAAATTCATGGTAAGCAGTTTGGACTTTTAGCCACAGATGAGGGAAGACGCGGCTGACTTGAATCAAGTTGGGGATAGACACGGTCATACCTACTGTCTAGTGATGAGGTCCCAGCTTCTACCTGGGGAGGTGGGTGTCAGGGTGTGGACTGGAGAGGGAAGCTCTCGGGACGTTTCCAGCACCTTGGACAAGATGAGTGGGTGGTCATGGCCAAGCTAATCATGGGGCAGGTGGGGACACGATCTGGGAGCAGGTATTCAGGGGTGGTGGACATGCTGATGCAGAAGCTGGGGGGAGGCGTGGCTGCTTCCCAGGTGGAGCCCCTGGAGGGTGGTGATGTGGGTACTGACAGAGTCTGGGGGAAAGGTGGTGAGTTTCATGTTGGAGACGCTGGCTTTGTGTGTTATCACTGCACAAATAACAGGGGGTTTCGGCTGGTTGGATAGAGGGTCTAGGTGGGCCATAGAGCCTGAGGGGAGCAAGGAGCAGTTTCCCCCCCAAATTGAGATGTTTATTCTACTACCAATAGGTGAATATTGTGATGCAAAATTTAAAGAAATTCTTCTCTTTTTTTTTTTCTTTTTTTAACTCTTGAAGCATTTGTTTTGTGTTTGTTGGGGCCCTGAGTGCGTCTGTAATCCCAGGCCCCTAGCAGAGGGTTGGGAAGTGCAGCCGAGGAGTTGAGGGTGCTGGATCCACCGGGCAGTCTGTGGTTCAGGGCCCCCCCCCGGACACGGTGCATCCACGCTCCTTTCGCTAAATCACATCAGCACCAGGTCAGAAAACAGAAAACTCGAGGTGTGCTGTGATCTTGCAGATTAACTGAAAAATCAATCAGTTGTCTGTGCTCTTCTAAAATTAAACATCTACTACGTTGAGATATGAGTGAAGGGCACTCACCAAGAGAAGGAGTTTGGGGCTTAGTACACTTGTGTGATTTTGAGTTATGCTGGGTTGGTTTGAGGGAACTCCTTTCCTTGGGAATTAACCAAGAGAAATGACAGAATTAAGAACATAAAAGATAAGAAGATAAGTACATTTGAAAATTACTTTGTGACTTTGTTTCCACTGAATTTTTTCCTCTTTTTTTTCTTTTCTTTATTTCTTTCTTTTTTTTTTTTTTTTTTTTTTTTTTTTGCTAAATTCTCTACTTAGCTGTAGAGAAAATTCCCATATTCTTTGCCGAGTGAAACTGGGCTTGATTAACATTAATTGGATGTAGGAGACTCAGGCTTCAAGCTGTAATGAGCCCACTTAGGACATCACTTTATACTACGTGCTGTGATCTTCTGAAACGCACAGAGGTCTCTCTGCAGATAAGCACAATTTGTGTAAGATTAGCACGCCAGCCCTCATCTTAAACATTCAGAAAGCGCCATCTTCTGATGTGTGAATTCTGTCCCCAAAAGAGACAATCACAGGAGGAACATGAGGAGAGGAGAATGCTTCTCTCCCCTGTTATGACATATTTCATAAATTAGCAGTTGTCAACAAATATGAAGGAAGAAACTTGTGGCCAAGAAGAGGGGGAGAGGATTCGTTTTAAGTCGAGTTACCAAGAAGCCCACGAAGGGTCCAGCCACAGTGAGCACTTCTGATGACAGTAGATGCTTTGAAAAGACTTATTTTTTTTAATTCAAATAGTTCTGTAGACTTGGTCTCTTGATATGACATAGACTGGCTCCTAAGAGACCCTTGGGCTCTCCTAAAAATTGACAAACTATTCAGAGTCACATTCCAGAATCAGAGGCCCTGTGCTTTCTGCAGAGGATGTGGTATCTAAAACCACAGCTCTCATACAGGGAACCAGGAAGTCTGGGAAGGCCCTGGACAACCTGGCCTGATAGACGCCCCATAGTCTCACAGTTAACTCTGACAGTCACTGCTGTTGGAAGCGCTGCCTGCTGCCCCATTGTAGACGAGGCCAGCTGGTCATGCACAGATTCTGTCTGTCCCCCCACTGCTGAAGACACACGTCAGCCAAGCTACGCGTTTGTCACCTCTGCATCCATATGCCCAAAGGCTGAGGGCAGGCATCACATTTATAAATCTAATCAGCAAGTAAATAAACTCTCTGTGTAGCTCCTTCACCAATAAAATGTCATCTTTCATAAAAAACAATTTCAAAATATTAAGGTGACATCTGCACTGAAAATTACAGATATGCTTGAGTTGGCTTTTTGTAAGCCACTAGCTAGGAGCCTAATTTTGCCCCCATGATGATGTCACAGGCTGTTGATTTACGTGCATCTTTGCTCTGAGCGAGTCTGCGGAACAGTGCGCACGTAACACTGGAGTCTTGGCCTCTTCACAGCAGCACCCCCTGCCAGGTCACGTGTGAACTGCTGTGGACACTGGGTGAGTATGGTCCAGCCGCAGGGCTTCTCCCAGTTAGGATGAGGACTCAGAATAGCTTTGCCCCCATGATAGGCTGTTCGTGTTAAAGACACCTCGTCTCTGCTCACATAAGGCTATTGCAACACAAGATGTCCCTCTTTGAGCTCTGTCTTTAAAGAATACTTAGAGGTGATACATTTCTCCCTTTGAATATTGACTAATTCTTTTTAACATTTTTAATATTGAAAATTCTGATTAGATGCATAAACATTAATGAAAACCATTTTAAAGGTTTTTTTTTCTTACCTGGATTTGTTTTTGAATTTTCGAAAATAAGCTTGTAATAAACCGAGCAAACAAAAGCATAAAGAAACAAAGATGATATTATTCTCCTCATCCTGTCTGAAAGTTCAAGTTTAATTGTATCCACACACAAGTGTGTCTATGTCAATAGAAAATGGTTTTTTCTTGTGAATAATGGGATTACCATAAAGCTGTTCTCTGCAGCTTCCCTTTCTTACTTAATTGTGTATCAGGACATCAGTCTGATCAAAATATCATGGTCTATCTCATTTTTTTAATAACAGCAGAATACTCCATGGTATGGTTTAGCCTTAATTTATTCTACCACTCATCTGCCAGTAGACACTTGGGTTGAGATCCCAGCGCCTTGCCGCTCCAGAAAGCATCTCTGTGCATCTGTGCCTGGATGCCTGTGCTTTCATTTCTCTAGGAGGGATCCCCGTACACTGGGCTGCTGGGTTGATGGGAACATCATTCAGAATTCGAATCAGTAATGTCAGATTTCTGCAGACCATCTTATAGAGAACTCTTCTTTCACCGGCAGCTGTGGATGTTATCAATCTTTTGAACTTTTGCCGATTTCATTGGTGAAAATGTTGTATTATTTTAATGCACGTGTACCTGACTGCTAATAAGCCTTAGCATCTTTTATTTACTTTGTGCTTCCACTTGTGTGACCTACCACTTCTGTTTTTGACACTTTTTCTACCTGGTTATCTTCTTCTTGTCATTTCAACTCTCTTTACATTTGGGGGATATCAATTCTTTTTCTGTCACGTATTGTAAATATTTTCTCTGAGTCTATCATTTGACTGCTCACCACACTTAAGGTGCCTTTTGCCATATCAAAATTTTAAATTTTTGTGGAAGCAAACCTGTTAATTTTGTGGCCTATTTATTTGCTCTGTTACTTTAGAAGTTCTACCCCATTTTAAGTTAATAGTCACATAAAGCATTTCCAATGCATTTATAGTTCTTCTTAAAATTGTAGACCTTTATTCAACATGGAGCTTACATGTGTGTCCATTGCAGTGTCAGTTTGTCTATATTTGCTCCGACATGGTTGCCGACTTGGTGGGCGCCCCGCTGAGCGAAACCACTTTGCTCACTGAGAGGCAAGGCTCTCTTTGTCACCTATGGTTTGCCGTACGTATTTGAAGCTGTTTCTAAGCTTCTTATTCCTTGTAGGTGATCTGTGTTGTTTTTATTTTTTTCTATTTCTGTGCCAGTGCAATACGGATTTGCTAACGTTAGCTCTATAGTAGTGAGTTTTAATGTCAGTAGGGCACGACCTTTACTTGTTTAACAATTATTACATTTTTTTTCCAAGTGAACTTTAAAATACATTTATCAAACACTCCACCTGCCCAAATTAACCTATCCAGGGGCTGCCTGGAGATGCACCAAGTTCTGCTTGTGGGTTCAGTCACCTTCCTAATCCCCTTTTCTCCTCCCAGAGCATCTATGTCTCTCCACATGTTCAAGACAGACTCTATTTCTGTTGATTTATGTCTGCCTTCAATTTCTGTGTCAATGTGGTGACTGCTAATAAAATGAAAAGCTGTTAATTGTGGTATATTTTCTTGAATCCAACCACCTCACTGAGTTCTTAGTAATTTTAATATTCCTTAGAATTTTTCTCCCGTTTCCTTGGTATGAAATCCTTTCATCTGCAAATAAGCATCCTCTCTTTTAATGTTTATGCACATAATGTTCGGCAATTAACTCACGTGTTGACTCCTAAATAATTTGACTACCACTGGTGGTGATGGACACCTTTTTCCTGATCTTTGTTCAGTGCTATTAATGTTATACCACTGAGTTTGACCCGTGCAGTTGAAATGTGGTAGCCATTTGTGTATATTTTATGTTGAAAATTGCTATAAAATTTTAGCTGTTGCTTTTCCATCATCTTTTTTTTATAGTAGTTATTAATTAATTAATTTATTTTTGGTTGTGTTGGCTCTTAGTTGAGGTGCACGGGCTTCTCATTGCGGCGGCTTCTTTTGTTGCAGAGCACAGGCTCTAGGCGAGCACAGGCTCAGTAGTTGTGGCACGTGGGCTTAGTAGTTTTGCGGCACGTGGGGTCTTCCTGGACCAGGGATTGAAACCGTGTCCCCTGCATTGGCAGGTGGATTCTTAACCATTGCATCACCAGGGAAGTCCCTCCATCATCTATTAATATATTTTTAAATTTATTGGTATAAAACTGATGTTGATAACTTTGTTTAAATAGATTGTTAAAATGGACATATACAACTAAGATATATTAGACATATTATGTCTTTTACACAGAATAATCCTCACTGCCACTGACCATGGATCATGTCTATATCGATTCTTGCAACAGCAATCCGTAAAGTTAGGCACTGTGAATAATACTCTCCCCATTTCGAAGTCGAAAGTTGAGAAGCAAAGAGATTTTACTGAAATGTCATCAATAGAGAACTGGGATCAAATCCCAGAACTGGTGGTTTTTCTGGTTTCTGTTACTATCTTCTAAACATCCAGAAAGGAAAGGTTTTTTACCTAGAACTTTTATGATACTTTTCAATAAAAATAATTTCATAGATTAATGAGTTAGTTAAATTACCACAGTAAGCCTCTTAGGTAGCATTATTAATACAATTATTTGGAAAAACTCAGACAGGATTAATGATTTACTTAATTTCATGAAACTTATAAAGAGAAAACTGAGCTTAAACTCTGTTCTCTGACTCAGAAGTCCAAAATCTTCCCGTTACATTACTAAGCAAGTACAGGCTGTCACATGGATGCAGGAAAATGTCATTATGGTTCTAACCTTCCAACCCGCAGACGCACGCATGGGTGTGCCTTCATGGGTGTTTCCATCATTCTCTGCTCAGTGGTACGTTTGCCCAGTGGAACCCCACACCAGGACACAAGAGCACAAACTACCCATATCCGAACAGCAAAGCTCAATTTCACAGAGGTTATGTTGCAAGAAAGAAACAAGACACAAAAACGTGCATGTTGTGTGTTTCCATTGTATAAAGTTCAAGAACAGAAAGACTAATGGACATCAGTGGAAGTTCCCACAGTGGTTGCTGCTTAGGAGGAGTAGGAAGGGACATTCTGGAATGCCGACTGCGTTCTCTCTGGTTGGATGTTTTCCAGATTGGCACGGTGATGATATGGGTACGTGCACAGTGAAACATTATAGAGTTGTACACATAATACTAGATCATGTTACCCAGTTTACTGCATGGATGGTAAATCTAGGCAAAAGAGCTTTAAAAAATTATTTGCTTTGTATTTAAATAAAAGGTATTGCCTTCGGTGAGGGGGTCCTTTGACTAGTTGTGAAAGAGACTTTCCTGTGGTGTGTATGGACGTGTGTACACATGTATGTGCCAAAGTCTGGTGACGAAACACGTATCCAATTTAAAGCAGAATATACTTATTTGGTTAACGTTACATGGCAATTTAGCTCTTTAGAAATGTACAAACCCAAAGAGTTATGTGGGGTACAGGGTACTGAAGGTTTCCATATTGCTGGTCTAGAATGTATGGAAACGTCTGATGTGTGTGGTAGGGAGATGACGTGATGTTGATTATAAATTCTCTGAAACACACAGAAAGGAACTTTCAGTCATGAAGACACACTTGTTGCCCGCTCCATGCTCTAAAAAAAACTCAGCACACAAACACGTGAATTCGTAAAATGCATAAATTAAGACGTCGTTTTGGACATTCTTACAGCAGTAGGTCCAGCACTTGCCTGACAATGTCCAGTAGAAGAGAAGGTCGTTTCTGGAAAGAACCTCATCAGAGTGAGAAAGGCTGCAGCAAAAGTCTTGTTGTCTTCTGTCGGCTCGAGTAGATTACAAATCCACTTCTGAATCAATCCCTCTTGTCAGGATAACGTCTCTGCTGACTTTCTTAGGCCCACCTGTTTCCGACCAATTCCATGTGCGGGGGAGGAAGTTATCCTTATAAGCACAATCCAACCAGGGCCCACTCCTTCCCCTGGACCCTGATGGAATATATGGGGGGACCCCAATGTCTACTTCAAAGGGCAATTCTTCCAGTCACAGAAGCATTCTTCACAGCTGGAGCTATAGGTTCCTTGAATTCAGAGCAAATCGAGTGCAAACATCAAAATGCATCTTGTGTGCTATTGAGCATGTTTGTTGAGTACCAGCTACCAGCACACCGTCTCTAGGTCTCAAGTAACCCGCAAAAGGGGGCACCATGGCCTGAGAGTAGGTTGACCAGAAAGACAAAGAAGGGACTTTCCTCCCAGGGGAGCATGAGGGGGACCAGGAATAAGAGGAGAGCTGGGGTCCTGCTCTCCCTGCCCAGTGAGAGCCATTGTCCACAGGGAGAGATACTGTTCCCTCGCATCCTGAGGTCTGCACTCCATATGAAAATATTTTATAGCTGCGCTAAGCCACTTATGCTTATTATTGATTCCTGGTCTGTGGCGCCGTTGCTAGAATGGATGCGTCTCTTTGGATGCTTGGAACGTCAGTGGAAATTCAATCAGATTCTGCTCTGGACTCACTTCGTGATCCTTGAGGCTATCTAGGCTGATTTGTAATACTAATGTTCTTCTCCACTTTACTTCTCTACCCTTTCCTTCTGATTCTCTCCTTTAGCTGCAGCACAAATGGTTCCAGAAAAGGACGCCATTGTACAACACTCGTAATTATTTCTTTTGAAAACTAAAATATTTCATGATATTTCTAATTACTTCCTAATTCATTTTTTTGTTACACTTAGGTATACGTGTCTTGGAGGGAAACACAGGGTGGGGAGTATTTCACAGAACTTTGAAAACACTCCGGGATTTCCCTGTCCCTCGGCTAGATTTCCACTCTTCGCAGTAACTACCCCAGACACTAGCCCTTTTCTTTCACTCTGCTCCTCCCCCGAAAGCTGCGCAAAGCCCTGTCCCTGTGGCTCTGGCCCTTCCTTGCACTCGGGGAGCTCTCTCTCTCTCTCTCTCATCTCTCTCTCTCCCTCTCTCTCCCCACCTCCCTCCCTCCCAGCCCCACAGTTCTTCCTAAAAGGCCAGGAACCCACCTGACAAACACAGAATCCCCAGATGATGGGGAAGGATAAAAAGCTGTGTGCAAACCCAGCATTCTCTTGGATGGGGATCAGAGGAGGAACAACTCCTAGCTCTCACACATTTGTAAATTTTGTCCATGTCCCAGGATTGTACAACAGCCCAAGTGCAGTTAATTTACATTTTTCTTGAATATTCTATTCTGTTTAGAAGGTTGGGGCTCTTAAAGACTTAGACCCTGTGCATGAATTACTCTGTAAAGCGTCGGTGCTGTACAAATGCCAGGCACTCACTCCAACCGCTATGCAGAGCAATGCGGACTTATCTTTCTAGCCCTCCCGTTGTCATAATGCCCGGCCCACACAGACATTCCGTGACAGTCACAGTTCCTACACCCGCAGCGTTTACTGTGTTCCAGGCCGGTTCTGGGCACTGTGTGAGTATTAATGCTTGGAACCTTCAGAGCCCCTGTGCAGGAAGTAATGATATTATTCTCATACTACAGATGAGTAAAATGAGACACAGAAAGGTCACGTAAATCGTCCAGGATGACACTTACAGAAAGAGGCATCACTTGGATTCAAATCTCGACAGTCTAAGGCTGGCGCCCTTACTTCCACGGTGAATGCTTGGTGATTTTATTTTAGCTTCGGATGGTAAGGTAACGTAAATACTACAAGCAAATCCAGGCAAAACTGGTCCCAGATAGAGATGCCAAAAACTGTTAAGAGGAGGAGAATTTGAGAAGAGTCAAGTAAGATCTTACCTCTTCTCATGGGTGCTCCCAGGACCCTGGGGGCGGTGTCCTGCTGAGGCGCTATTTCCTCTTCCTTTTCATCTCAGGAGGAGGAAAGAATCAGGAATGTGAGCAAGAAGGCCGTTGAGATCTCCTACTACTGGCTCCCCTCCGTGCCTCCAGCGGGTGGCCAAGGGTGGACAGGAAAGTGCTGGGACAGCACGGTGAATACTGTACCCACCAGAACCTCAAGTGATTTCAGGGAGACGATAAAAATGACTGTCAAGTCCAGTTGTTTTTAGGGTCAAATAATTTTTAAAGAGTTAAATTATAGAATGATAAAACTTTGACAGGAAGTCAGTTGGACTTGCTCAGAGGCACCTTGACTTCTAAAATCAACAACTTCCTGGGGTCCCCGTGTTCGCAGGCGCCCGGCTGGATGTGGCAGTTACCGCCACCTGGTGGCTGAGAGCCTAAAACGCCAGTAGCTCAGAGCTGACTTCAGGTCGAATCTGCAAGAGGGGTCAGTGGATTGAAATACCAGCCAGGGAGCCGGCAGGCAGTGAGAAGGGATAATACCATTCGTGTGTGTGTGTGTGTGTGTGTGTGTGTGTGTGTGTGTGTGCATGTGAGATGCAGTCTTTTCTACATTCAGGGGAGGAGTAACAAGGTCTAATCCTCTACAATCTACAAATTCCCCAGATTCTCGATTTTCCGTGTCTTTTGTTTAGCTCCAGGCCTGGCCTGTGGTTGAAAGGGCACCGATTCCTGGCCGCCCCTCGCCCCACCCCGTTCTTCACCAGCACAAGCACCTGTATTCAGTGCGTGATCATTTAGGGTTAAGAGAGTGAGATGGAGAACAAGCCCTATATTGACTTTGCAATTATTTCATAAAATAAAAATAAATAACAGAGCCCTTACCGGAAAGTTCAATGTAGTAGAAAGAGGAGAGGAGCCATAGGTAGGGAGTCTTTTTTGAAACGAGTTAAGTTATAGTCATGCTCTTAGGCACTTTTCCAGCAGGAAGTGATTACTCCTTGTAACCTGCACTGCACACGGGGAGACAGGCCCAGGTGGCCCTGGATGTTCCCAGAAATAAGTGGTGGATGGTGACCTGCCTGGGCTGGGTTTGCAGGGGCACAGACCACGTACCATTAGGGCCAAGATGAGGAAAGCAGGGAGCACAGTAATCAGCACACGTTCCTCCTGGAAAAAAGGCTTGTAACACTGAACTTGATTATTAGTAAAATCACATTTTAACGAGGCAGTCAGGGAGGGCTTCCTGGAGCAGACGCCTCTGCCCGTGGCACGTGCAGGGTGGCATCCTGCCCGGATCTGTGATGAACCTGAGGGTGGTTCCTCAGGCCCGCCTCTAGCTTCCTTATTTTCCTCACCCCTTCTTTTCTTATACACACACACCGCACACACACGTTTCCCTTCTTGGTCTACAGGCGCTTTAGCAAACCAAACTTTCTCATAAGTGACCCACGGTCATGACTTTTTTAAACACGCACTTTATGATCAATATGTTGAAAAGTTAATGTTGCCTGGTTCAGATATTTGAAATAATAAGTTACAATTAGATTAAAGAAAATGCACATGTAAAAACGTATATGCTCGAGTCTCATTTCCAACAAGATGAAACTTATATCAGTGTGTCCCGTGATCAGGCTAGTTGTAATGTCAACCACTGTCACCACCAAGGGACAAAGAAGTGACAAACTCGTTCTAAACCCAGACAAGCCTGGACGCGGGGCCCTTACTCTAAATGCTGTGCCATGCTGCTTCTACTGCAGGATTGAAAATGAAGATTTTTCTTACAGTGTGGAAAAATGACCATTTAATCCCTGAAGCATGTGTTAGAATTCAAAGCCATTGCCAGTGTCCCACACTGTGATAAATTTTTAATATATCCATTACACAAAAACCGAGTTTTTAGTTTCCCTTAACTGCTTAGTGGTTAATGACTTCCAAATAAGATGAGATATTTATGAGTTTTTACCTTATGCCACATCCCTCACAGATTACTATTTATTTATGGTAAACATGAATTCCTAAGTGTCTCTTTACGTAGGTAAAAAGCACTTTGTAATATTGAAAGCACTATTACTATATTATGATTTGTTCCTAGAAAGTTGTTCTCTTACTGTTCTTATTCATTTGTATTTGCCCATGTCAAACATTGAAAAATGTGTGTTATAATTTTCTGTGGGTACGAGGCCCCTGACTCTGGGTCAGCAAAGGGCTTCACTGTGATGGCGGCCCAGCCCCCTGGTGGGTACATTATTCTCTCACCCTCAGGTTCTTAACTTTACCACGTGGCTGACTATTTAACCCAATGGATGTAAGAGCAAGAAAACTGGGGCAACTCAGCTCCCTGAAATGTGCTCCCAGTTATACACAGGTCTCCTGATTCACTCATCTCTCTTCTGGAAGATGGCTTGTCATTCTATTTACCTTCTTTTATTTTATTAAGTAGATGCCAGTGTTCTACACTTGAAACAACACTTGTAGAATGTGTATTTGGAATTTTTTTGTGGTAGTTGATTTGGGATGGGGAGGGAGTGGTATCTGATGAGTGATTGCTAAATGTAGATGATTTGTCCTTTTGTTGTAGCCATTCAAGTTTCATTAAAAAAAAACAAAAAGCTCGAAGAAAAATGGCGGTATTATTTTATATTGACTGGTAGCACCCTGGGGGCTGTGCTCGATGGAATTTGTTTTTATTTCATTGTAAGATTTAAAATCTGAGGAATGTTCAAATATTTCAAATGGCAGTCCACCATCAGGCCAGTTCACAACCCTTCCTTATTTAAATTAGGGCCTCCTTATTTTTGGTTGTATGGCCACTAGTCATCTAAGTAGAGTTTCTTTGGGAATTTCCAGAATCATTGATCTTAATAACTTTACTGAGCCTTCTGTGTACCTTCATAATAACGTGAAGACATAGATAATTTCAGTTTTTGCGTCAACTATTCTGCTTAAGTTACCTTCAGTTAGGTCTGCGATTAGGATCTGATTTTCTCAGTTATTTTATTGATTGATATATCTGAGCGTATTTTAAGTAATTCTTCACGTTGAGTATCTTGAAGTGAGCGAGTCTGGAACGCGGTGCCTGTAAGATTCCATGATGAGTGACATTTTCATCTTCCTCTGGGTTCAAGGGAAAGCTTTTGCATCCCATGATTCCTGCTGTAACTCTCCACATAGACTTGGTATGCGATAGCTACTCAGAAATCGTTATAACTGGCTGAACATAGCGATAGAACAAAAACCTGACAACAAGCGATTATGTTAATCGTATGGTGCGGGGGTCTATATGCGCTATGTGAGTGGGTTTGTCACCGTGTCGAGTTCGTACCCCAAACACAAGCAAAACAGTGATGGAAAGCATAAAAGAATGAGAGTCATTTGCTGACTGTCCACGGCCCAGCGCTTCATCTGGGGAGCCGCCACCATTGCCTTCCTATCAGCAGACTCCTCGCTGCTCTTTGGCTCTTAGTTCCAGTATGTTCAATATTTTCTTACTTTTATCTGATGATCTTCCTCCAATCATGATTTTCTCGTTCAGTTCAGTTAATATAATTAACTCAGAATAATGAGGGATTAAGGAAAAGTTGCATCCAAAGGGAGTGCCCATAAATTGTGTTTATAAATCTTAGGACCCTAATTAGGTCCCGCCAAGGACTTGGCAAGTGCTGTCTCCTGCGGGGCCCCGGTCTGCTGCCCCCGACTCCCCCCCCCGCAGCCCACTGATACCCGCAACCTGCACAGGGGCCGGAGGTCTCTAGGGCCCCCAGGGTCCCCCAGGAGTGGGGAGCTCTGCACCACCCCTCCACTGCAGCCAACTTTATCTGGCTTAGTTCCTCGTGATTCTTTATCGTGTCTTTAACCAAAAAAGAAAAAAACAAGAAAACTATTTTAAAATAATAGGATGACCACACCTTGTGTTGTAAAGATCACTGCTGTGCTTCGTTTGGACTAAGGTAGAAGACATTCACGAATCAGTGAGGACATCGTTGCCTGCTGGCTCAGGGAAGAGGCTCTGGGGGCTTAAATGGAGGAGCAGGTGGAGGGGATAGAAAAGGTGAAAGGACGGAGTGGGGGGGGAGCATCGCAGAGGGACGGGGTTAGTGGCTTCAAAGGACCATTTCCTGCTCTGCCTAGTGGCTCTGTGGGCTGACCACACCCCCCTGGGTCAGTCTCCCTTACAGCTGCTCCTGCCTTGCTGACAGTTGGCAGATGTGGCCAGGGTTGTCTGAAGGTACCTGGTGCCATGTCCAAGGGCCTGCTTCACTCATGTCTTGCCACCGGGCCAGGAGCTGAAACGGGTGAGGGGTGGCTGCAGCCCTCTCTCCACGCAGCTCCTCCCCATAGCTGTCCCGGGTTCCGCCAGGCGTGGTGGCCTCGAGATAACCAGAAGCTTTACCCGTCTGGCTTCCCCAGGAGGGATAGTTCACATGGACCCGTACAGAGGCAGTAAGACATCATATAACCTCACGGTGGAGCCACGCAGCATCAATTCCGCTGCATCGCGCTGATTGAGAGAGTCATGGGCCTGGCGAAGCCTCGGGAGAGGGGACCACACAGAGCAGGCGTCCCAGGAGGCAAGGCTCGTCGGAGGCCAACCCTGGAAGTCCAGTTACATGGCTTGCAGAGGAGTGGAATATGGAAGGTGATTGCCCGTGGCTCCAGGGACCACAAGCCTGAAGGGTCAGAGCCATCGCTGTGGCTGAGATCACCCAGGATCAAGGGTAGAGAATGAGAAGAGGACATGGGATTGAGGAGTACCCACATTTGAGAGCTGGGCATGAGCGGGAAGAAAACAAAGAAATGCTCTTTAGGAAAGTAAGAAGGATTCAGGAAGGCTCCATATCATGCAAGTCCAGTCAGCTTCAAGCTGAGGACAAAACATCCCCTCCACGAGAGTCTCAATCCCCCGATGGGCCCAGCCTTACTCATGGCTCTATCCCCACCCCTGGCACAAGGCGTTTCAAGAGTAGAAGGCGTTCGGTAAACGTTGGATTGAACAGCTTCACAGATGAGTCAGATCCTTCAGGCTCCTCCAGGTCCGCCGACCAGACATAATGCAGCCGCCACTCCAGGCATCTGTTCCCCACCTGCACGGGACTGTGCTCAGGGCAGCCTTCATGCCACAGTCCCACCCAGACCCCAGACTCTTCTTCTCCTCTCGTCCCACATGGGACAGAGCTGCAGGAGGCCAGGCGACCTCTTCCTACGCTTACTCAGTCCGTTGCCCAGGCCCTCCTCTTGGTGGACACTCAATAAATAATTAGCAAATTAACTTGAATTGCCTTTTCAGTACAGGTTTAAATACTTGGCTGGAGTTGCCATCTCCGCAAGGTCACAGTTTCCTAACTGAGTCCCAGAAACCATCAGTGTCGAGGTACAAGCCCTTTGCTGAGCCCACGGTTCTCTGACAAGTTTATAAAGACACAAGACGACACAGTCCCCACCTTGAAGTTGCTGAAAGTTTTGCTGTAGAAATTTTATAAATTCATTTCTTAAGAACAAATATATTTGACACCTACTATGTGTTGTCTGTTTGGGGTGCTTGGTAGACATCAGCAACAAACTGACAAACACACGTGGCTTTTCTGGGATTTATATCCTAGCGGTACCCAGATAATAGCGTTATAAGTAACTAAATCACACTGCATTTCAGAAAGGTTTCAGTACTGTGAAGGAAGAAAAGCAGATGAAGAATGACAACGAGTGCTGGCCAGAGGGGTGGGTAACATTCTATATAGGGGGTGGGTGTGGAACTGGGACAGGTAGGCAGTCTCGCAGGAAAAGAGGGAGCAAAGCCAGCCTCCCAGCACCAGAGGACATGTGTTCCAGGCAAGGAACAGGCAGGGCACAGACACTGACACCCCAGGTGCGTGAAGAACACAGAGAGTCTTGGAACCCGGAGGAGAACGTACATATCCTGACTTAAAGAAAAATTATAAAGGAAGAGGGTTGGTGCTCCAGGCAAGCAAAGAGAGCAAACAGCCAAGGACATGGAAATCATGGTGATCTGCACACATGATGAGGAAATCTGGAAAACCTAGACGTCACCCGAGTGCCGAGCTGCGTTTCACTGGTCTTTTCTGCTCCTGCCTTCTTTCCGGAGATCTGGGATCTGGACAGGTGTATCACTCACTCATTCCCTGAATCATCATTCATTCCTTCAAGGAGGATTTATGGAGTGCCTCTGATATTCCAGAGTGAGATAGTGGACTCGATGCAGGGCCCCTGCATGCATGGTCTCCTGTGATAAACATACATCAAATGCCCAAGAAGTCAATCAGTATCTGGGTACCAAGTGTGGACAGTGTCTCAAGGAAGAAAGGTCAGCAGACAGGATGACAAGGAGCCCGTCTGGAAGGGAAAATCATAGAGGCTCCCTGTGGGAGGAGGCGTCTCTTCTGAAACCTGAAGCAGGGGGACGAGAAATGTGTTCAAGTCTCTCATTTACCAACATAAGCCCGACTCCCAGGAAAAGCGGAGCAGCCTTCACAGCCACCGTCGGGGAGAATGTTCTGAGTAAGAACACTTCCCTTGCGAGTCAGCGCAGGGGTTTTCTGTTTCTGTCTATACCGAGAAACGGCACTGGGTTTTGGAGGAAGAAATGATCATTTGCTCTACCCGTGATACACTAGTGGCCAAGTAGCGAGTTCCTGTGAGCCCACACACGGGGGTATGCCCCATGCGATCCCCAAGTTCATTTTCCTGATCTGGACAACTGAGGCAACCATATCTGTATAAGTTTTATGAAGGTGAAATGAGACAATGTCTGTGAAACGCCCTGACCCAGAACGTTGAGCGCATTTTCAACGTGATGTGGGCAGAACCTTACCAGCACTTATGAGGCAGAAGGATGGGGTGCAGCAGCCACGCTGGGGGCCCCCCACATCACTCCCCGCTTGTTTCCAACAGGCTTCCTACCAGGAGGCTCGTCCAGGTGGACAGCCCACCCTGCCACCCGGTGAACTTGCAGGAGCCCCCCTACCGTCCCCGGACGATGCAGTGGCCTCCGGGGCAGGAGCTGCTCTGCTGGGTCTTTAGTGCTTAGCGTGTAGGAAGCTGGTCTGACTCCTAAGCTAGTGGGAAGATGAGGAAGTCATTCCCCCGTTCTGCTCCCAAAATGGAGCCACGTCTGGTCTCCAGTGTTTGTCTCACTCAGGTGCAAACTCAGGAGGAACAATCAAGACAGACACTTACCTGTTCCCTCGGTCCCCGCAGGAGACAGTGTCGCCGCTGCCGTCATCACGGTGACCGTCACGGTGACGGGGCAGCGGCTGTGTTCCAGGGTGTGGCCGGCTGTGCAGTCACCGCCACGGTCACCACATCCGCCCCACGCAGCATGCTCTGCAAAGAGACTTACTCCACCGACCTCATGAACTTGCCGGGGTCCAGGTCACATGGCTTCCAATACATCTGTTGGAGTGAGACCGTCCCCAGACCTCATCCTGCCCGGATGCCTGCAGGATGTGATCGGCAGGTGTGCGGAGACCTGCTCAGTCCCCACGATGACTCCCCTGCCCAGGCCCCGGCCGCCGGACCCCCCAGTCCTCTGCAGACTCGCGGGCTGCCACATTCCTGGTGTGTCTGTCAGGTTCTCTCTGATGGTGGTGCTCTCGCTTCTCGGGACGCTGGCAAAAGGCCCACGTCCCCGAGGTCCTTGCCTCAGAGAACACCCAGAGCGGGCTTCTACTGGGAAAGGGGTCACTCCTGCCGTGGCGCTTCACCTGAGCGATGACAGAGCAGGTAAGTCACTCACGACCCAGGGAGCAGGCCCAGCCCCGCAGCAGGCAGGAGGACGTGCCCGTGGGACCTGCGCAAGGTTTCCGGAGCCCAGGCGGACTCGCTCGGTGTGGAGGTTTCCCTTCTCCTCGGGACATTTCCAGACATCTATACACAGATGCGTGGTGAGGGTAAACGTCCTCACGCGGTCCAGCTCATCTCGTGCGTCTCTGCTCGGGGCTGTATCCCATCCTAGGTGATGCCACAAGTATCACCTGGCGGTTTGCGCTGCGACCCCATGATCCCAATAAGACGTGCCCTGCACACTGCAGGCGTGACTCCGCTCTGTTAGAAAGGCCTTTCGGTGAACGCCCTTGTTCTTCCACACTCGCAAAAGTAAACGTGAACGTGGGTCCCAGCTCCTTAAGGAGGCGTCTTGCGAGGCTTGCGCTCCCCTCTTTACCTCATCGAGTGTTTGCTAAATCTCCCCCACCCCTCCGTCCCCTCTGGGAGCGAGGCCTGGGGTGTGGCCGTGTGAGGGGGATGGACAGACAGCCCCGCTGCGCTCCATTCAGGTGGAGACGCTGGGGAGGCCATGGCCCACCAAGCTCAGGAGCTCTGAGCCGGTGGCAGAGCTGAGACGCATGTCTTAGGGTCAGTGTCCTGTACAGGCTGTCACAGCTGCCACCGGACCGAGCCCCTGAGGGAGAGGACACATGGGTCCTGGACTGTGATGCTGCTCCGGGTCGCCGTTGCTGTCACCTCCCAGTCTCCAGCCGCCTAAGGCTCACAGCGGTGGCCCCCAAGGGACTAGTCCTTGGTCAAGGGCAGTGCCCCCAAGGTTACGCCCCCTCCCAGGGGACCTCCAGCAGGTGGGCCCTGGGGGGGCTACACCAGCTGTCAGAACACACCTTCCGGCCAGTGTGTGCAGCGTGGGGGGCGAGCAATTGGGGGCGTCCTTCCGTGGAGCCCTCCCGGGGTACACGCCCCAGGACGGCCCTGGCTGGCGGCACCGGAAAGCGCTCACAGCTCGTGAGGACTCAGTCCTTATAATTAGGACTTTGCAGTCAGAGCTTTCCCACAGCTTTCCGTGGTTATTGTAATTACCTCTGAGGGGCAGCTTTGACAGCAGTGAAGTGGAATCCACAGATTTTCAGTGACAGGAAGTGTCCAATTCGAGCTGCACCCCTTTGCCCTTGTTATGACCACTGCAGTGTACAGACGGGGACCATCACAACGCTGGCAGGACAGCAGGCAGAAAGAGCGAGGGCTGCACAGGCCAAGTCTGGAAAATCGTGCATTTAATAGCAAATCTCAACTACAGCGATCTCTAACGTATTGTACGGTGTCGCCAGCAGTATAGCAGGTGTGGCAAATACACTCCGCGGATCTAGATAATAGAATAGGTATTCGACATCCAAAAAGAAAAAAACAATTGCCGCAAGGGCTATAAAATCAGATGGTTTACACGTTTAGATAAAACAAAATAAAAATAAGGACGACATAAATAAGTGACAAGGAAAAACATATGTTGAATTCATACAGCAATCTTTGCAGTAATTTAGGTCAATTCTATTTGCTAATGCCTTTGCCGAGGAGTGGCTTCTGCTGGCTTTGGCATCACTGGTGCAGTAGGAGAAGGCAAGGCATGGAAGCTGCCCGTCCACAGGGCTCCCTGGGAAATTGGGGTCGGTGGCAGGCAAGACAGTCCTCCCGAGAGAACGCAGGTAAGCAGGCCTCGGGAGGCGGTCAGGATAGGATGGAGCTCGACGGAAGAAAGTGTGCGTAGACTTGAGGGGCGTTTGTGGGTCGTGACAGGGGACACGATGCTGAGTCTGTCCCTAAACACCTGCACAACCTCTGGGGGTGCTGAACCCAGGGGCAGACAGCACGGCCAGGCTCCTCTGTCCCCCTCCACCTGCCTCCCCCATCCCGGAGTCGGGGTGCAGGGTCCGTGCCTCACACGAGGGCCTTCTGAAGCCGGGAGTGAAGCTCTCCACTCACCCATATCCAGAGCACGCAGAGGACAGGCCAGCCTGCGGGTCACGTTGGCAGGAGTGAAGCTCGGCCGCCGGCCGGCGACGCCTGCATCCTCCACAGACATCCCGTACAGTCTTCTGGAAGGAACAGATTCTGAGAAGGTTCTGGACGGGCTGAGTCATCAGCGTCGGTGGTGGCGCCTTCGGGGAGCCTAGGGCGAGGCCCGGTCATCGCAGGCGCTTCCTGTTCCTCCACGTGCTGGGGGTGCAGCTGCCCTTCCACCCCCTTCACTGCCACCCCCATGGCACCCAGTCAGCTCTGAGGGCCCTCTCCCCTCCGAGAACTGGAAATAAATTCAATACAATCCTTTATTCTCAGAAAACTAGCTCACAGTCTGCTTTAGTTTAAAATATCTTGTTACTGTAGTTGCTGTCATTTACAACGGCGTCAAAAAATTAAGAAATGCTGAGAAGACCCTGCAGAGTAAAGATTAAAGCTCTTCCGAAGGTCCTCTGTCCTGGGGCTGGAGATCAGCTCTGCCTTCTGAGACCAGGGGCTCCGGCAAGCTACTCTGGGGGTTTTCGATGCTCAGCTCTTCACAGAGGTGGTGAACTTTTCTCTAATGGGTCAGACAGTAAATGTCTGAGGCTTCACCAGGCAGATGGTCTCTGATGCAGCCCCTCAGCTCTGCCTGGTGGCACCAAACAGCCACAGTCAGCACAGCAGCGAGTGGGTGGCTGTGTGTCAATAAAACTTTATTTACAAAAGGAGACTGAAGTCCAGATGTGGCCCCTGGACCACTGATGCAGAGCCCTGCATGACTGCATGAGGTAGATGGTGTTTGACATCACTGGTGGGGCTCCCTGGTGATTCGACCCCCTGCCAAAGCCTGCACCGTCATCTTAGACCTCCAAATTGTATTCACAATGTGTATCCTTCTTTGCCAGCACTGACTCTTCCTGACCCATGTGCCGGGTCCTGGGCTGGTGCCTCCTAAGCATCGTTTAGTGGACTGTAGTTCTCAGCACAGCTGTGTGAAGTAGGAGTCGTGGACTCTGCTGTATAGACAAGGAGCCTCAGGCTCCCTGAGGTCACCTAATGGGCAAAGACCACGCTGGGCTGACCCACGGCTGCTCCCTCTGGCCCCACGGCCACCCTCTCAGCCACCACGCTGACCTCTGGGCAGTGGAAGGCCCTTCTGTCCCCAGTAAAACCACTGGCTGCAGGATGTAGGACAGGCTTAGGAGCACATAATAAACCCAACCCTGGACGTATTGAATTCGCAGTGTCCGGAAAATATGTGACTCTTCAAGTGCTTACATTTTTTAAATTTTTCCGGAAGCTAGGAGGGCGTGTCCTGAGTACTTGAGTGTAGCTGTCTAAGTCATGGAGCTTTCACTCATGGGAATGGATCTTATTTTAATCAGGGTCTTATATATAGAAGCTATACTGAATGCACCGCCCAGTGTAAAGGAAAAAGAAAGCAACCAATTACCATAAACTCTTTATCTAGCTCTCTCTAGCATATTCCCCTAAAAAAGGAAACGTGAGTTTTCCCAAGGAAGCAGGTGCACACAGGGTGCTCGCTCATGGCCTCAGACCAGCACTGAGAGGGCTTAGACTGGTCCCCCCAGTGAGACAGCCACATGGGGTCACACAGGGACACGGGGTTCCTCTAGCCAGTCAAATGGACACAAGCCACTCACTTGCAACTTGAAAGTATTTAACTTTGGTTTCAACCAACAATTGCTTTAAAGAAATGCGCATCCCTCATTATTTTCAATGATTCCTCCTGCCTTGGTATAAAAATGCATCACGCATATAGAGCCTAATCTTTTTATTGAAATTCATTAAGTTGTTTGTTTGTTTTCCCTGAAATGAACCACAGAAGGCACACACAAAACTCCATCTTTATTCCATGTTATTTCATAAGGTGATTTGTTGGGGCCTCAGATCTGGCAGGAGTCTCGGAACAATTCACCTCCCCAAACATCTATTCATCCTACAAACATGCAAAAGTACAAAAGCGATGAATAAGGGATTCTTGAGAGTATATCACACCTTCCTGTTAAAAGATTTGAAAGCTCTATGAGAAACATGTTGTCTAATCCCTATTAACTCTGTCCCCACTGATAAGTCTTGCTTTTAAAAAAAATAGCCCCTTGTCGTAAGGGAAAAAAATCCAAAAATAAGAGCACAGTGAACACAAGCAGAAAGCACTTGCTCATATGCCACGGGCAGAAATGCAGAGGAGAAAGAACAGAGTCTTAACAAAGTTTTATTCTTCCTCCAAAGTTCAGGATAAGAAAAGAGGGAGGAAGAGAGGCCATTCATCCGGGAGCAGCCTGAGGGTTTACTTATCACTCCCTTCTCACGTCGCGATGCAGCGACACCCGTTCCTGGTGTGGAAAATAAACCCTCCTCCTAGTGTCTCTGATGCCCTGTTCTGCCGTCTCCTTCGAGCGGGTCCCGAGTGGACCGCAGAGCACGAAGCTTCAGATCTGCCACGGTCCACGGCGACATACTTATTTCCTTCCACTGATACCACACGGGAGCTTTTGCAAAACGGCACCATTAAATCACATTTTCTGAAGACTGAGTCATTCTTGCCTTATAAAATGTGATCATCAATAAACATTACAGAATATGAGAAAAGAAGTAGGTAATTTCCAGTAATAAAAAGGGTTACAGATATGACCTAATGTATTGTTTTCAACGTCTGACACTGAGGATTTTATAATTGGGCTGAACGGCCTGTGAGCCTCCTCTGGAGGGGTAAGGTTTCTCCTTTAAGCAGAGTGACGATTGCTGTGGACTGAGAACTTTGGATAAGAATAAGTAGACTTAAGAATTCTCCAGGCACGGTATCAAAAACCTCTCGCTGCCCGCCCACCCTGGACCCCAAAGTCTCCATCCAGGCTGGCCCCTGTACTGCGGATAATGGTGCCCGGTGGAAGAGGCTGGGGTGGGTCCTTCCTAAGTTACACTCAAAGGCGTTACTGTTGTGACTGCAGAAGGATGACCTAAAAACTGGACAAACCATAAGAAGCAGCAGGTATAAAACGCGTAACTGACAGCAAAGACCTTAAATGTCTGTGATGTCCGCTTAAGCCCCAGGCAGCCAGCTCCAGTGTCAGTGTTGCCGCGGATGAAGAATGGCCGCTGCTGGACCGTCCTCTGGGACATCTTGTCCACTTAAAGTGTACGCAGTGGCCACTCACTCAGGAAGATGCTGGTGTTTGAATTTTCCCTTCCAGCTTTCCCCTCTTGAGAGTATTACTTAATTCTCATTTGAAATTTTAACTTTCCGATTCTATCCCTAATAGGGCGTTTGAGTCCAGTACCTTGATATTACTTGGAGTGGAGTTCCTTCCACCTTCAAAGATTGTCGTGACGGCTACCAGAGGATCTCGCCTCTGCGGAACGCATTACTGCACTACGGGCTCCTCTGATTTGTTGTTTGCTGGTTGACTGCTTTTTTCTTGTTATTTCATCCATTTTGAGCTTTTGGTTTGCCCACTCTGCACTGAGCCTGTCTGTGCGGTTTTAGGGCAACTTGAACAGACCATTTGTTTTCATGTTGATAATATTTTTTAAAAAGTCCCTCAGTGACTCACAGGTGGATGAGAAATTCGAGCCTCTCTTAAAACGATTCTCACACCTAACTGAAAAAGATTGGCCAGGGGTGATCCCGTCGTGTCAGTTTCCGCCCTTGACTGAGGAGTGGGGAAACCAGGTCCGTATTCACACCGTCAGTTGTGTACAAACTTCATGTCCACTGCTGGGAGGCACCCCTTTTACTTCCGCTGGAAACCAGTGTGAGGGTCGCTTCTATTCCTCTGGAAGGAGGCAGCCCAGTGTCTGCAGGACGGGTGGCCCCAGGGGCAGGGAGGGGAGAGAGCGGGCAAGTGGACCTGGGCTGACGCGCTTCTGACTGGGTGCTGGGGACACGCTTGTGCACACGTGCGCACACGGGGAGTCCGGGGAGGGCCGCAGTGAAGATGGGAGGTCACTCATAATCGGTCCAGGTCACCTGACGTGACGGCTTTCAGAGCGTCAGACGATGCCCCTGTGGTCTCGCGGCAGTGGCCAAGCCGTCACTCGAGGCTGTCTCCTTTCATCCGGCCACACCGTGGACTCGGAGCTCTGGGCTAATCTTATCTGGGGAGCTGGAGGCGACGCCCTGCGGTGACACGCGCGGCCTCACGCCTTCGAGGACAGCAAGGATGAAGCCCTGCAGAGGGCCCCTGACGCAGGCACGGAGAGGCTCATTGTGGCTGGCGAGGGGTGATTAATTTTTTTAATGTGGGTCCGTGTGGAGGACATTGTAAATATGTTTGTCTTGTGGCTGCTTTGTTGCAGTGGCGGGTTTCACCGCAAACATCAAAATCCTCACATGTAAGTCACCCCATGCAGAGATTTCTTTGAGAATTAAAGGGAAATATGCAGACTTGTGAACGTGCAGAGGAATTTTCTAAACCTCCTCTTGGGGATGGTGTCCATAGCAACAGTAGGCTCTGCTGTGAAGGAATTCTCAATTAGCACTAAATACACGGATGCTGGTATCACGTTTCCATGCACAAAGTAACCATTTTTACAAGGATTTTAAGATATTTTATACTTTATGACATTACATGAAATAAATATAATTTATTTTTACACTATATTTATTATGTACAGGACTTTCATACTGACGTATACTCAACTGGAGAACTATCTTACATATTAGGTCTGAGGTCTGGACGCAGTTAGATGCAGGAAAAGGACAAGGGCATCTACTGAGATGAAAGAAATCTGGGCTCCATTTGACCCTGGACAATTGGCTTCACCTACCCTGGACTCAACGCTTGAGGGTTCAGTTAATTAGATTGTATATATTCCAAGAGGTATTGTCAAGTGAAGAGTGCAAACAGCAGAGCAGTGCAGAGCAGGCAGACTACCATTTGTCATAAAAGGGAGAGGACGGGAGCCTTTTTTGTTTGGATATGGAGAGGCCGTCTGAGGGTCCCTAAGAAACCGAGAACAACGTTTACATACGTTGGAGGGCTGAGAATCAGGCAGACGATGAGAGATGAGAAAGGAAAGATTTTTCACAGTAGATCCCAACTGCTGTCTGGTTTTAAACCATGTAAACTACTTACCTATGAAAGTTTAATTCAAAAAGAAAATATAGATATGTTTCATCAGCGGCCCAAACCAATCAGTAGATGGTAATTCTCACAACAGTTCTGAGGTGTCATTCGAGCATTTATGGCTCCACCAGATACGCACGTGGCTTTCTGCCAGGAGCGTGCACCAACAAGTCAGATTTCCTGCAGGGGAGGTCTGGGAGGCATAAAAATAACAAGTTCATACAGTGGTGGTGTATCAGCCTGTGGGGATTCAGAGGAACTAAAATGACAGCCACTGTGGGGCATGAGAAAGGTTTCTTAGGTACGCGATCCGGGAAAGGACACACCTGAGGGATCTGTCTGGAGTCAGGAACCACCCAAGTATTTGGAATGGAGAAGCTTAGCCCCAGATCCTGCCTTTCGAAAAGGTTATGATGGTGAAGCTCTCAGATGAAGTAATACAGTAATCGTTGCTGTTTTACAATCGATAGAACAGATTCAGTATGAAGGACTTTAAGTGCATTACCTCTTTTAATCTTTAAACCCTGTCAGTGGATGGATGGATGGGTGGATGGGGAGGTGGATGTATGGATGGATGAATAGATTTGGGAGAACTCACTTCGTTTTACTGTTAAAATTTCATTTTACCGATATTAAAACTAGGGCTTAGAGGGGTAAAGCAACCAACATACGGTCTGTGAAAAGCACACAGTGCAGAAGGATTGGGTCCTTGACACAAAGCTTTCATGCCTGACCACTTGGAAACTGCATGTTAGCTTCTCGCCCTGACAATGGGTGAGAGATATCTCCTACGTATAAGTGGCTTTCTTTTTCTTTTAATTAATTAATTAATTTTATCTTTGGCTGCGTTGTGTCTTCGTTGCTGTGCACGGGTTTTCTCTAGTTGCTGTGAACAGGGGCTACTCTTCGTTGCAGTGCACAGGCTTCTCATTACCGTGGCTTCTCTTGTCGCAGAGCACGGGCTCTAGAGTGCAGGCTCAGTAGTTGTGGCACGTGGGCTTAGTTGCTCCGTGGCCTGGGGGGGTCTTCCCAGACCAGGGCTGGAACCCGTGCCCCCTGCACTGGCAGGCAGATTCTTAACCACCGCGCCACCAGGGAAGCCCGGTTTTCTAAAACCTTTGATATGGAACTCACTTTGTCTCAAGGCCTATCCAGAGACATGCACATAATGTACAAAATATCAATCAGATTTACTCAGGAATTATTTTAAGATAGCAATGGCTGAATGTCCAGCTCGTTGAAGGGCAGTGGGTAATGCTGCTGGGCAGCCAGTTTGCAGGAGTGATTTCCTTGCCTCACCTGGTCCGTCTACACATGGCCTATGCGGGCAGCAAGGACTTGTGCTCCAGGTGGGCCTGGATGGAGAGTATTGTTTTATGTTAAGTCTATGTGTCCATCTACTTATATTTCTTGTCTTTATTATAAAAAATATGGCGAAATATTATGAAATTGGGTCAGCGTTTAATTTAGTCCTAGGTTCAACATGGAGATACAAGGTGATATTCTATTTGTACTTCCCTCGTATGAGTTTTGAGCAGGACTTAATAAAGAGAGTGATGAGTGGGGATAGGTTGAAAAGAAATAAGACTAAATGTCAGGGACAGAAATGGGGCCAGCAGATGTGAGATAGCCAGAAATAGTCACATCTGGCACCCGAGAACTAAACTGGTTCCATTGAAAGTGAATTCGATCGGCTCTTCTGTATGTGTGCAAGTGTTCTAACATTTTTTCTAAAATTTAATTTTAAAGTATAAAATATTTTATATTATTAATCTTTAAATTGTTATTTCAACCTCCCACCCTGCTGGGTCCCTCCTTTTTCCTCAAGATGTTTATCTCAGGTCTCAGGGGCTCGAGTATCACTGACGTGCGTGGGGGCAGAGGCTGAGGAGGAAGGGGAGACCCTGGTCTCCCTGATGTCATCGGCCAGAGCGCCCTGCGATCCCTGAGCTGTGTCATCCACGGACGGTGGTCCACCGCCATCTGCTGAGGCTGGCCTCCCGGGAGGGTCCCAGTTTTGGGGTGATTTCTCCCAGACTTGTCTCTGCAGTGAATCCTTCCCTGTTCTACTACAATTCTCAGTTCAAAGACTAGAAGAGATATTCCCTACCTTCTGCTAACCCATCTCTTCCCTGAGATAAAGGCGTGGAGAAGCCCAGCCTCCCGGGTGATGGTGAGAGCTGGGCCAGGTTAGGAGCAAGGGGTCTTTGGAGCCTAGATCCACTCAACAGTTACTGCTGTTTCTTATTGCTCTGAGGTCTTCCCAGTTTCCTTAGGCTCCTGGATTTCCTGTCTATGTTAATGGGCAATTTCCCTCCTTAGAGTTTCTGGAAGGGAATAAAATGTAATAATTTAAATAGGTACGTGAAGACCCTCGTCTTCCTGAGGTCCTGTGTAGGTTATGAAGCTCATAACATCAGCTGCAGGGCTCCACGTGGTTGCCTTGTGAGGACGTATCCTTGACCTTGGCAGCCTGTCTGGCGATCTCGGGTTCATTGCTGACAAAGGCTCTACTATTTTCACCCTTTTTAGGATATTTTAATCAGCGCTTGAAGTGAAACAAAATGGATTTTAATGAGTAAATGTCTGTACTCTACCTTCTCACCACATTAAATAACAACTAGCTCTTATGCCTGGATGTAAGTGGTGTAATAACGTTTTGCTTGAAGAAAGTGCTGGACATCCCATATGAGAAGCTTGCTTTTCTTTGCATTAATTCTCCAAAGAATATTCCGGTTTGAGATCTGTTTGTTATGGATCTTTTACGGCTTTTATGTATTATTAGACAATCGCTTCCTAATTTTTTTATCATCCCTACATTTTTTTAAATGAGGGAAAAAAAAAAAAGAGGGTCCAAAACTGAAGCATAAAATTCTCTGTCAGGACTGCAAGCAAAATGTTCAGTTTTATTTTGATATAAGCAGACCTGATTCCCTGCTAAACAGGCCCAGCACACGACGAAGGTCATAAGGGCCTGAGAAGATGACATGGGCAGGGGTGTCAGCCATGTGGCAACAGTAACTTAAACTACAGGAGTGATCATTTCAGCCAAAGAACTATGTTGTTGGGGGAAAAAAAGTGAACAAAGGAAGTAGGTTTTAGACCTTTGGGAAGAGCAAGGTGGGCCGAACCTGTCTTTGTTTCCAGTAAAGCCTTTAATCTGCTGCCTAGCAGAGCTTGCACTAAATTCCGTGGTCCCTGCTGGGCTGCTTTGCTCTCTGCAGATCTGGAGCCCTCGGGGCTGCTGCGGAGGATGTTTTCAGCAGGTGGCCCAGCTCCTGGTGCCCTCGCTGCAGACCCTGCCACCCCCCTTTAGAAGGTACTGGTGCCAGGCAAGATGAGTGCAAATCTGACTTTCCCGCTGCCTGTGCTTCTGACACGATTGACCTTTTGGCCTCAACAAACTAGGAGGTCAGATCAAGGCTTTGGTTTGTTTTTTTTTTGCTTTGTTTGTTTTTACAAAGGCCCGTCACATGTTACTCTGTGGAGGTTGATGGACCCGATAATTCTCTGCTGTGGAAGCTGTCTTGGGCTTTGCAGGATGTTTAGTAGAAATCTTGGCCTCCACCCAGCAGACCCCAGCAACACTGCGCCTCCTCCCGGGCTATAACACCGTAAATACCTCTAGATGTGGCCAGTGTTCCCTGGGGGGCACCGTTGCCTACTGGTCAGGAATATGGCAGAATCAGCGTTCGGGATGGTCTGATGCAATAATTGCCTTCAACTCTGCCTTGATCGTGTGACTTGGCACTGGCTGAGGGGGCCTCATCTCCATATCACATTCTTTTACGTTCAGACTCTTGAAAAAGCAGAAAATATCGGTGTGGTTATAAAGACAATGTCTGTCTCCGGAAAGAAAGAGAAATAGTTTCTAAAGGCCATGAGAAAGAGAGGCACATGGGTGTCCTTAATCCATGTGCTTGTTTACCAGAATATTATGTGCTCAGAGAGTGTGAGGGAGTGGTCAGGACACCTGCGTCCGCTCTCTTATATCCGTGGAGGCAGATGAGGCACACAAGCCTGCAAACGTGGACAGTCACGTGCAGCCTCCATCCACCGCTTTGGGTCATTGGAGAAAAGTCATCTGTCAACTCTAGAGCTCTATGTGAATAGCAATGCGTGTTTGGATCTCTTAGTGATCCTGCGAGTCGTCCTGATGAGATAAGAAGATACATAAGCATGGCATCCGGCCTCAAGAAGTCTGTCCTCTAGTTGAGAAGATGAAATGTGAACAGTGAGTGAGAGATAGGAGCCAGATGCTCCATGGCCAGGACAGATCCTGCCGGATGGGTCCTGTGGGACAGATGCTGCTGGGCAGATCCTATGGGACAGATCCTGCCGGGCAGAGGTGAGGGCTGGGCGAGGTGTGGGCTCCGAGACTGCAGAAGTCTGTCTGGAGCCACAGACACTGCAGGCTTGGGGGGCGTATTTAAATCAGAGTTTCACAGCCAGTGTGGTCCACCTATGGGAGTTACTGCGGCAGAGGCCCCCTTCTGACCTCCGCTTCGGAAGAACAGAAAGGCCTTCCTTCCTACCGAGGTGCCACGGATGCTGGTGGCGGCTGGTCACAGGTGTGGTCCTCTGGCCTCGAAGGGAACCCCTTCCTGGAGGCAGCCTGACTCCTACCTCAGGGCCTCCAGGGAGGATCCCACTGCGCGGCGCAAATTTACCATCGACAGTGAAAGGCTGACTCTGACTCTTCACCTGATGTTGCAGAGACAACACATACGCCGAGTCCCCCCAACCCCCGAGAAGAAGCGTCCAACGCCAGCAGGGGCAGCAGTGACACTGGGGCGATGGGGAAGGTGTGGGGAAAAGCGGAAGACACTGGCGGGTCGGGGAGGACTTCCGAGTGAGCCAGGATGCAGTCAGTTAGAAAGACCATGCCCAGTTTACAGCAGGCTTGCTTTGGTGTGTCAAGGACACAACTAAGGGAAAGGGGAGCAGGTTGGAGGCCACAGGCGGCAAGGCCTCTCCAGGGCCATCTCCATCACGCTGCCGGAAAGTCGGCCCTTCATCCTGGGTCTCCTGCGTTCCTCCCAGGGGCCCTGAGGCACAGAAAGGAGAAAACCCCCAAGAAAATGCACAATGGAGACGTGTGTTCAAGAAGCGAATCCCAGCCCCTCTGTGGAGGACAGAGATCTCTGCCCCGAGGCCCCTGTCCGGCACCCAGCAGGTCCTCCTGAAGCATGAGCTAGTGGACAAAATCATTCCAAACTACTTCCACATTTGCAGCTGAGACCCAGCTGTAGTTGAGAATGAAGGCCAGCATCCCCGCCCTGGTCCTGGATGCCCTCAGAGAGTTCCAGCGTGGTCATCATCGCCCCCATGAAAGGCCAGCAAGTGTCAGCTGCTTTCTGTCAGGGGCAAGACTTAAGTCACAGCCCACAAAGACAGAAGCATTGCGGGTACAGGTGACCCTCCATGTGGTCAAAAATCTGTGTATATATCAGGCCTCTGTATCCACGGTCCACGTGTCGGGATTCAGACACCTGCACGTCACGTGGTACTGGGATGTGTACCATGTGAGAGCATCAATGTGTAAGTGACCCATGCAGTTCAAACCCAGCTGCTCAGGGGTCAAGTGTGTCTGGAAAATTTGCGATTGGCTGGTGTGGATACAGGACGCGGATAACTTTGAAAGAATGAATTAATGCCGGATATAAGCCAACCACAAGGAGCGGGACAGGGGAGGCGTTGCCAAGAGCGGTGTTTCTGGAAATGAGCAGAGGGAGGCCGCCCAGCATACACCCCCCCACATGCAGTGTTGACAGTAGTTGCGGGCACAGCGACCAGGGCGCACACGGTACCCCCGTAGCACCACCCGGGAGACCTCCTCAGGCTTCACTGCAGACCTAACCTGCTCCTAACCAACCAGGGTTTTGAGTGAGACCCCACTGCTTTAACAATAGAGCAAATATAATGTACTGTGGTGTCCTAAATGGGAGGGGAACCCAAAAGGGAGGGGATATATGTATACGTATGGCTGATCCCTTTTGCTGTGCAGTAGAAGCTAACACAACATTGTAAAGCTACTGTGCTCCAAAAAAATTAATTTAAAAAAACCAATAGTGCAAATAGATCCCAGGAATTGTTCAAAGTTAAATCCTTTAACCTGACTCCTTTACTGTAAATTCCAAATAACAGTACATTTCCTAATTCCCTACGTGTGTGAAGCCGAGGACTCCTCTCTCTTTGTGAAGTCACTTTTTGTATATTTGGTCTCTACTGAGGAACCTGATAGTATCACCACCCCACTCTTGATCATCCTCGTCATTAGGTAAATGTCTGTTCACGTTTAACAGAAATAACAAAACTACTTCTTCTGAGAAATTTATTTTGGGAAAAAAACTAGAAAATATTTCTAGGTGGAATTGACTGTATATTGGGATGAGAGTTGAAAGGATCATTTTCTTGTTGTTCGACAGATCAATGAGATAGGCCCTCCGCCACCGCTGTTAATAGGGCACAAACCCCACAGAACTGGCTGTGATTAATAAGTTCAAATTGCTGGTGATGGACTTCAGATCAGTGCACGCATCGCTAGGGATGGTGACCTGTGCTGAAGCTCTAATGACGCAGAAGTCCGTCGTACCTTCCCTGACAGTCCTTGTCCCATCAGTCAGCCCACTCCTAATCAGACCCCCTCTTAGTGCAGACTGGACACAGGTGGCAGTGCTGCCACCCGACTGCGTCTACTTCCTCCCCATCCGGTACCCGGGATGCTCTCAGACCAGGTGCCAGTTGAATAGGTTGGGCTGGCTGCTCCCCAGCGACACCCAGGCCACAGCCTGCTGTGAGTTTAGTGTCCTGAACACAGAGCTGTAAATCACATGACTGAGTGTTTTTTAAAATAGAATTCTTTGCTGTGAATTTGTTTTTCTTGGTTTTATCTGGTGAACTTTCTCAAGAGGCCAAAATCTTATGATGTTCAACCACCTTTCCCATTGGCTCCTGTACTGATTTTCTGGTGCACTTTTTCCTGCCTTCTAGAGAAATCGGTCATTCATCACTTTACCTTGGTGGGTGGGGCGCCCCTGCTCATAAAAGCAAGTCTTCTCCACGAAGGGCCTTTTCCCCTCTGGCCTTGCACCTCTCATGCTGCACACGGCTCGGCTCTACCACGGCCATAAGTAACATTTACTTACTGCTCACCACATGCCAGCCATTCTGCTGGCTGCATTTAAGTTCATTATTTCCTGTTTACTCTTCATAACTGTCCTGAAAGTTGGATACTTACGCCTGCATGTAGAAATGAGATTGTCTGAGATTCCATCAGAAAGCTCAGAGAGGTCCACCAAGTTGACCATGACCACAAAGCTGGCACGTGGCCAAGTCCAGGTCATGGGGGCAGAGCAGACCTGCTCTTCATACTGCTGTGGTTTCCACATTAACAGGCTCTCACGAGGAGCCCCTGACCCCAGAGGCCTGGTGACCACAGCTCGGGTGGAGCTCTGGGATGGGCAGTGGTGTGGGCACTGCTCCAGAAGGTGCCTGGGTGTCTGTCAAGAGCAACCTTTGCTCCTCCGGCCTCTGGACTGGGTTAGAAGGTAGATTATTCTTTTGCCAATTATTTTCTTTCACAATTACATCTCTGTATCCATTGCCTGCTGCCGTGTAACAAATCACGACAATATTTAGTGATTTCAGGGACCTGCCCCTTGATGGTCTCAGTGTCTGCAGGTTGAGGACACAGCTGAGCTGGACCCTGTTTCAGGGTCTCTCACAGGCAGTGGGCAAGGTGTCGGCTGGGACTGCTGGTACCTCAAGGCTCACCTGGGGCAGGACCCACACCCCAGCTCCCTCGGGAGGTGCTGGTGAGTGTCAGTCCCTGGCGGGCCTCAGCTCCATGCTGTGGTGGGCTAAATGTAGCCCTCTGTTCCCAGCCACGTGGTCCCATCAGAGCTCACAGATGACAAGAGTTGAACACCAGCAGCAGGTGAAACGCTGGTGCCCTGTGGCCTAGCCCGGAAGGGACATCCCACATCCTCTCTTGCTGTGTTCTGCTCTGATGAGCAAGCCCCCTGGGCCCATCACACCAAGAGAAGGGCATCTGTCTCCATGGGAACACCTGGGATGGAGGGTCACGGCAGGATGAGAACCACCCTTTTCGAGGGCAGGAGTTAGGTCTTCTGTCTCCCTCCGACACAGTGCCCAGCAGAGCGCATATAGGTGATCATCACATCGGCTTCTTTGCTGATCTACAGACATCCTCCCTGACACACACGCTCTTGCTTCCCGGGCACCAAGGTCGGGTTTCTCTTTTCTGATCAATCCTGTTCTCCTGGAAAGTATCCAGGTCCCTTTCCTCCTCCTTGGGGCCGAACTCTGCGACATTTCAGGATTCTAGATTTCTGGATAGGTGGTTGGCAGCTGCTGGAAATGGGCAGAACGACACCCAGTTTGATGTTAATTCAGCGACTTCGGGCAGCGTCACTGACAGGCTCTCTGCCTGGGCTGCCTGTGTCTCTCCCTCCTGGAGAGCGGGGACGCCAGAGGTGTCAGCTCACTGCCTATCCCACAGCCCACGCCGCACACACAGGGCATCCTGCAGCCAATCAGACCGCAGGTCAGGAGTCTAACCGGTGGGCAGTGCCCATCAATTAACCGGTGGACAGTGCCCATCAATTAACCGGCTGCTGCCCAGGCAGAGCTGGGAGAGCCCGGCGCCCGGGAGCATCATAGCCTTACAGCAGCAGGTGGGGACGGCAGGTATTTCTGCAAAGCTGCAGCCCAACTGGCTTAGAGGGTGTTGCGTGAAACTCAAGGAGACACCGTCCACACTGTCTCTGCGGTGACGATGGGGTCTTCCCAGGGGGCAGGCTCACAGTCCCTGAGCCACCAAGACCGCTGGATTCTCCTGAGGGCTCACTTTCAGGGGCCAGTGTCCCGGAGGCAGCTCAGGGTCAGACTGCCGAAACGTCTTGATGGGAGGGGTGGCAGGGGAGGCTCTCAAGGCGCCAGCAACCGCTTCCTCCCTATGCCCCTTTGCCACAGGCTGGGCTGGGCGTCTTGCGCGAGGACAAACCTGCTCGGGGGGCAGAGCTCTGGAGCTTGTGCTGTTCAGCGCATCTGGGAGCCACTGGCTTTACTCCTAATCATGAAATGACCCTCCTTTTCTACGGGAAACTCCTGGAGATGCCGCCTGGTTTTCTGAATGGTTGTAAGACCATCTGACCCCAGCATGAACTTGGGATCCGTGAATGGCATTTTGATAAAATCACGGAGCATTGTTTCTGGAACTCTGTCCCCTCACAAGCGTGACTGCTGGTTGTTAGGTTCCAACAAAGCGTTTCCATGTGATCATTTTATGATCATTGAATGTTAGAATGTCACACACTACATTGGCGGGGAGATGTTGTTCTTTTACTGTGATTAATTCTAAAATAATTTCTGAGCTATTTCTAAAAAGAAACATTCTCGACTAATGGCAGAATTTCTGCCCCAGTCAGAGTTTCTGATGTGTGGTCTTGCGTTCACAAGAGATGCTGACGACTGACATAGTTACCTGCAGAATCGTTTGCTGAAGTAAAACTTGAAGAAAATGAGTGAATGTACAAAAAAACAACCAGCAGGAAGCGATGGAACCATATATGTTAACTTTATTCAAAATGCATCAGAGCCTCCTCCGCTGGCTGGACCCCCAAGCTGGGGAGCCTGACGTGGGGCTCAGCGCTTTCACTCCTGTGGGAGAACTTCTGTGGTATAATTGTTTTCCAGTTTGTGGGTCGCCCACCCGGTGGGTATGGGAATTGATTTTACCGTGATTGCAGCCCTCCTACCGTCTTGTTGTGGCTTCTTTGTCTTTGGATGTAGGGTATCTTTTTTGGTAGGTTCCAGTATTTTTTTTTGTCAATCGTTGTTCAATAGTTAGTTGTGATTTTGGTGTTCTCGTAAGAAGGGGTGAGCTCACGTCCTTCTACTGTTTGGGACGGACATGCACAAACTGCTATATTTAAAATCGGTAACCAACAAAGACCTACTGTACAGCACAGGGAAGTCTACTCAACGCTCTGTAATAACCTAAATGGGAAAAGAATTTGAAAAAGAATAGATGCATGTATATATATAACTGCATCACTTTGCTGTACACCTGAAACTAACACATTGTTAATCAACTAGACTCCAACATAAAATAAAAACTGTTTAAAAAAATGACATTAAAAAAAAAAAACCACACATAAGAGCCACTCAGCCCAAAGGTTGAGTCCCACGTTGAGTCCATCGATGGTGACAGCAATGCCACCGAGGTGGCAAATTTTCAGGCCACCTGCGATCAGGCCCAGATGTTTCTGAGGGACAGCTGGCACAGTAGAAGTGGAAGTCAGGACCACTGCCTAATTGGGGAGCATTTTTATGGCCATTGATGAAGTTTAGAAATGAAAATCGAAAATGCCACTGACTGGAGAAAGATCCCCCTTTATCCCTGCTCTCCCCACAGTGGAAACCCATATTTTTTATGCCTTTATTGAGAATTATTCCACATGTTATAAAATTCACCCATTAAAAGTATATAGCTCAGCGATTTTTAGTATGTCCACAGAGCTGTGCAACTCTCACAGTAATCGAAGGTTAGAACTTTTTCAACACTCCAAAAAGAAGCCCCGTACTCTTAGCCCCACTCCCTTTCGCTCTTCCCCCAGCCTTCAGTAACCACTAATATACTTTCTGTTTCTACAGATTTGCCTCTTTTGGACATTTCGCATAAATGGAATCAAAGAATATGAGGGTTTTTTGTGACTTCCTTTTTTCATTCAGCGTCGTTTCCAAGGTTCGTCCCTGGTCTAACATGTATCAGAACTTCATTCCTTTTTATGAATGAGTAGTATTCCATTGGCTGCATATATCACAATTCATGTATGCCATCGTTAGTGGATGAAAATTGGAATTTCCCACACATTTTGGCTATTACAAATACTTTTTCAATGAACATATATGTACAGGTTTTTGTGGGGGTATGTTTTCATTTCTCTTGGATAGAAGTGACATTGCTGTCAGATGTTAATTCTATGTTTAGCATTTTTAGAAACTGTCAAGGTTCTGACGAAAGTAGCTACAGTATTTTACATTCTCACCTCCAGTGTATGAGGTCTCCAATTGCTTCACATCTTTGCCACCATTTGTTCAGTTCCTTTTGTTTTCCTTAAAAAAATATATATATATATATATACATATAGTAGCCATCCTAATGGGTGTGCAGTATTATCTCACATGGATCTGATTTGCAGTTTTTCTCTGATGACAAATTTTGTCCAGCATCTCTTTGTGTGATTATCAGCCATGTTTCTATCTTCTTTGGAGAAATGTCAATTCAAAGCCTTTGCTCATTTTCAAAATGGCTGTCTTTTTATTTTTGCATAAAAGGATTATTTTATACTCTGGATGCAAGTCCCTTGTCTGAAGGATGATTTGCAAATACTTCTTCCTCTCTTTGTCTTGCTTTTTCACTTCCTTGACGGTGTCCTTTGTCACGCAAAGGTGTTTAATTTTGATGTAGTTCGACTTACATTTTTGTTTTGCTTGTGCTTTTGACGTAGTGTTTAAAATACCGTTGCCTAACCCAAGGTCATAAAGATTTACTTATAAGTTTTCTCCTAGGAGGTTTAAAGTTTTCACTGTTACATTTAGACCCGTGACCCATTTTGAGTTCATTTTTACCTACGGTGTGACGTTAGCATCCAACTTTATTCTTTTGTGTGTAGATGTCCAATTGTTCCAGCACCATTCATTGAAAAGGCTGTTCTTCCCCATTAAATAGTTTGGGCACCTTTGTCAAAAATAAGTTGACATTTGGGACTTCCCTGGTGATCCAGTGGTTAAGACTCCGTGCTCTGAATGAAGGGGGCCTGGGTTCGATCCCTGGTCTGGGAACTAGATCCCGCATGCATGCTGCAACTAAGAGTCTGAATGCCGCAACTAAAAGATCCCACGTGCTGCAGTGAAAATCCCGTGTGCCTCAACTGAGACCCAGTGCAGCCTAAATACATAATTTTTTTTAATAAATAAATAAATTGACCATAAATGTTATGGTTTACTTCTAGCTTCTCAATTCTCTTCCACTGATCTACAGGTCTACCCTTAAACCAGCATCACACTCTCAGTTACTTGGTTAGTTTTTTTGGTAGTAGTTTTTGAAGTTAAGGAATTTGATTCTTCCAGCTCTGTTCTTCCTTTTCAAGACTGATTTGTTTATTCTGGATCCTTGCATTTCCATATGAATTTTAGGATCAACTTAATAATTTCATTAAAAAAAAAAACAAAAAACAGCGGGGCTTTTGATAGAGTCTACACGGAATCTGTAGATCAATTTTGGGAGTACTGTGCTCTTCATAATGTTATATCTTCTGATCCATGAACATGGGACGGCTTTCCATTTACTCAGATCTTTAATTTCTTGAAACAGTATTTTGTAGTTTTGAGTGTATATAGCTTGCCCTCTTTTGTTAAATTCTGAACATTTTGTATACCCTGCATTGTGCGGCCACTGAATTCTCTGCTACCTTTTTTTATTACGTCCTTGGAATTTTGTATTTGTTTCTTTACTCCTATGTTTATTTTTATGCCTGAATTCCTAGGTGTCAAGCCTGGTCGGTATAAATTACTGGTCAGGCCAAGATTTTCCTAAATGCATGGTGTGGCTATCTTTTGACCTCTGCCGAGGACTCCATGTGAGGAGGCTGCCAGCGACCTCCAGGCCTTTGACTCTGCCGGCAGGGGGAAATTCCACCCTCCAGCCCTCCCGAGTTCTTGTGGCTGGACTAACAAAATTGACACGGGGCAGATTAACAGGAGAAAAAGAAATTCATGTGCAAGGAGGTCTCATAGAAATTGAGACCTGAGAAGTGGCCAAAGCAAACAGCGTTTTTACTTCTTATACAAGAAACAATACATTTATGAGGAATTGACACGACAGAAACTTACGTTTGGGTGCTCAGCTAGGGAAGAATCTAAACAGAGTTTGGGCTTCCCGGAGGTAAATTAAAGAGGTGGCAAAGTTTGTTTTATACAAGCTTCTGGGCTGAATTCCCCCTCTCTGGTGGTAAGGCTTCCTTCTACCTTCAGGTGCACAGGAAAGATTTAGCTCCTGCTGCAGGGAGACAGACAAGAGGGTCAGAGCGTCCCTCTTGTGTTGGCCATCAGGTAACTTTAATTCAAAATAACCACTATGCCCTGGAGGCACTCTTGGTGGGGGGCGGGGCGCGGCCAGCCCTCGGTCCCCTCAGGGCCCCTCAGTTCTTGCCCCTGCTGTGTGAAGCCTCAGGGTCACCCAGAGACCAGCGGGAGATGTCTTTCCTTTGTCTAGTCTTTCCCAGATGCGTACGCAGCATTTTGGGCCCCAGGGCTTTTCCAAAGTTTCCCTGTTACTAACCAGTTCTCCAGGGTTTCTCTCAAACGGCCTTTTTTTTGTTAATTAAAATTGTTTTTTATTGAAGTATAGTTGATTTACAATATTGTGTTAATTACTGCTGTACAGCAAAGTGGTTCAGTGATACATACATACACTTTCTTTTCTTATATATATCCTTTTCCATTACGGTTTATCAGACGGCCTTTTAAACTCCAAGCCGGGTTTCTCTTTTCCGGTCTGGATCACAGCCTCCGGCAGCTGAGCTCTTCCCAGCATTTGCCATTGTTTTGGTGACACCCTGAAGGAAGGCCTTCCCCACTACTGCCAGGTAGGAATAGAGCTTCCTCGGGGAAGAGCAAGTCCAGACAAAATACTGACTGTGCGCTGAGGGGGGCGCTTTTCAACGACTCCCAAACCAATCAACTATCTTCATTCTTGCCTGCGTTTGGCTACTGTGCCAATGAGCTGCGAGGAGGGGTGGGAACAGACCCGGGTTAAAATGTCGCTGACTTTCACGATCTTACCAAAATTCAGTGGTTTCTCTTGGTTGGACATCTTCAGTTTATTCCATGGCTTTGGTTAAGCACCCCAGTTCTGAATGATTGATTTTATTTTCTTGCCAACCCATAGGTTTTTAATTCTCCAGGTTTTCATGATTTTCATCAGTGTAATTCGTCATATAGTTCCAGCTGCCATTTGAATCCTATGTGATTAAATAATACAACAGAGGTCCTGAGCAAAGCTTTGCTGCTTCTTCTGCCATGGATCTTACAGTTTGAATCTCAGGACTCCGTACCTGAGGATACCTTGGCCTTGTCTTTCTCTCCCATTGTGATAGGCTTCAGTCTTTCCTACCAGATGGAATGTTCCTCAAGAACTGGTTCCCATATTACACTTTCCTCCCACTTCTACAGCTTTGGCTGGAGATTCTTAACCTGGGAGAAGAGTGGCCCCCGGGTGACTGTGACTTTACTGGAACCAGCCGCATACACTGAGTGTCTGGCGTGTGGATACTATATTCCCACCATCAAGAAACACTAGAGTTTCATCAAAGTCGGAAGGATGACTGACCCCCCCAAAAGCTTAAAATCCTCCAATAGAACTTCTGCATTAGAAACACATTTTTCCTTTCCTTGTATTTCTGATTCACCAGAGTGGCCAATAACTTTTTCATCTTAAAGACAGCCTGCCTCCCCTGGTACCTACTTCCTTTGCTCCTTCCATTCCCTCCTGCACAGTAATACGTGTTTCTACCATAAAACACACCTGTGCAGGACAGGGGTTATGCATGTGGCCTCCAGGGCCCAACTGGCCAGGTTTGAGACCAAGCTCCGCCACTTACGGCGCGTGTGGTCCTGGACATGTTTCTTAACCTCACAGTGCTTTCATTTATTCACCTGTAAGTTTGGGAGACCTCAATGGCACTGTTGTAAAGATTAAATGAGATTGTGCCTGTCACAAAACAGACTCTCAGTAAACGTCATCTCTGATTGTTATGCCACTTTGCAGTTCAGGTTTCCAAATGCCCCTCACGGCCTCCTGCACAAGATGGAAATTTATCAGGCTGATTCCTGATTTCTTCATTAACTGAATGTGTCTTTTCCATCTGAACAACTTTTTCTAGTATTTTTATGGACTCCAGTTCAGGTGTTTCATCTCATGGTCTTTTAGGCTCACATCCGCCTCTGTACCTTTTTTGTTTGTTGTTTTTGTTGTTTTATTCTTTTTTAAAAATTTTTATTGGAGTGTGGTTGATTTACAATGTTGTGTTAGTCTCTGCTGTACAGCAAAGTGAATCAGTTATACATATACATATGGCCACTCTTTTTTAGATTCCTTTCCCATATAGCCCATTACAGAGTATTGAGCAGAGTTCCCCGTGCTATACAGCTGGTCCTTATTAGTTACCTATTTTATATATAGTAGTGGGTATATGTCAATCCCAATCTCCCAATGTATCCCTAACCTCTCTTACCCCCTTGTAATCATAATTTCTATATCTGTGACTCTCTATCTTTGTTTAACATATTCCTTCTAACTGGATTGATAGAAAATTTCTCTTTTACTTCTAACCGTATTCCAACTAACCTATGGGTTTCTACAAGCCTTAACTGAAATCTTCATTTGCGGGTTGATATCTCTTTCTCTGGATTTATCTATAACACAGACTTTACCATTCATTTTGTAAAGCAACTATTTAATGAAGATGTGAGCACATCCCATGTACGTTGCAATAAACTCAAACTCACAGTGGCCATGACATTTAGGGCAGCTAACAGGAAACTTTAGTGAGTATTTATCATTTCTATTGACTGAGACTGAATAGGCACAATTCAAAGAAAAGAATATAACTTCTGTGTGAAGCGAAAAATAAAATAGTTGGCATGTTTTTTAAATAAATGGGGTAAGAGCAAGGATTGTTAACTGGCCCAGGTTATAGAAGTAGGAGAGATTCCTGTCATGGTTCACAGAAGTTTTCCAATCACCCACAAGATAAGTGAAATAATTTTAAAATTGGCTTATTCTATTTCTATTTCTATTGCCCTTCAGCTTTTCAAACAGAGTATAATTTAATCCACACTCACTGAGAGATTTCTTTTCATTAAGCCTGTGCCTTGCTTGGAGCATGTGAAGCTACCATATAGCCAGGACCTTAAGACCCCTGTGGGTGAGACAAGTTATTTCAGTGGAAGTTGTGCAGATGGTAAATCACAAGGACAGAGCTGCAGGAGAGCAGAAAGCAGCCCTGCCCCCAGCCCCCGAGGAACAGGGAGAGCATGAAGGAAGGCTGTCCTGGAAATGGAGGTGACACCTCAGCTACACCCTGGAGGATGAGTCAGGGTGAAAGAAGGGACATTCCAGCAGAAGAAAAACGTAAGCTTGGCAAAGATGCTTAACCACACGGCGTGTGTGGGCGAGAGTCACTGAGATGTGTTGTCCAGAGCAGAGGGGGCTGGAGGGCGAGGCTGAGAAGGGGCTTCTGGTCCTGCATGGAGAGGCCGGGCAGTGAGCCAAGGAGCGTGGACTGACTGATTTCTGTGAACCCACTGAGAGAGTTTAAAAGAGGACAAAGCCGATAGTAACTGTGGTGCTCTGTGGAGGAGAGCGTTGAGAAGGGGACACACAAGGTAGGTGAGCAGTGCAGTGGCCTTTGCTCCTCTAGTTGAGAGAAAGTGAGGCCCTGGACTAAGGCAGGAGTAATGGGACCAGAGAAGATGAGCTGTTTGGAGAATATCAATTAGACCAAGAGTGTGAAGGAGAAGAAAATCCGTCATGTCTCAGGTTGGTGGGGAGGTTGGTCCTTTGCAAAACCGACGGCAGGAAGAGGACCCTCCGTGGGGAGGGTGGTAGGGTCGTGATTAGCTCAGCTTGGAACATGGTGGACCTGAGGACCCCGGGAAACATCCAGGTAGGTCATTTCAGATATTTGGATCCAGAAATATGAAATTCACTGAAGTGTTCAGGACACACTTGAGAATTGTCAGTGCTTAGATGGCAACAAAACTCTGAGAGGTGATGCCAATGCCAAGGGAGGATGAGAAGAGTTGACCGAAGCAACAGACCTGGGGGAACAATGATTCCAAGGGGCCGTGGAGGACATGGAAGGGGGTTGGCCAAAGGCTACCAGGGGGGCCAGCATAGGGCGGATTTCACAGAATGTGTCCTTTGGATAATTGTGCAAACCTTCCAAGGGAAGCTTGACACAAACTCTTTTTAAGGCGTGTAGTAACCGACGATATGACAGGGAACCAGCTTGTTAAAATCTGTGTTTTCGACTCTGTACATCCATCTTCTGACTGCACGTCTCCATCTGGAAGTCCCAGATTTACGTCAAAACCAAACAAAACTGAACTCATCTTCCTCTCCTAACCTGCGACTCTCCAGTGCTTCTGGCCCCTGTGAATCTCCATCCTCACTGCCCGTGCGCAGTGCGAGGCCCTGGGCCTGGACCCCATGCCTGGGTTGCTGCCATGGCCTCTGAACGAGTCTGCCTTCTTCCAGACCCACCTCCCAATCAATTCTTCACATTTCAGCCAAAGGGAACTTCAGACAATGCAAAGTCTATGATCTACATACTTGAAAATCTTTCACGGTCAGTCTGCTTTGCATTGGGACAAAGATCCAGCACCTTCCCCACCCTCTTTTTCAGCTTATTCCAACTTACCCCATAGGTCTCAATATGGGGCTACTTTTTATGAGAAGTCTTCCCTCCCCTCCAAACCTGAGACGTCTGTCTTTCCAGGTTGAGCCCGTAGCAGCCTGTGGTCCCAGTACTGCAGCAGTATTTGTGATATTGTGTGCTAATGACACTTTTGTTTGTCAGTGTCACCCAGTAGACAGCGAGCTCCTTGAGGACAGGGTCAGTCCTTTGCTTCTGTGTTTTTCCCCAGGGCCTGGCTTGTAATACAGCTCATGAGCATTGGGTGGATACTTGATTGAAGTAATGAATCAATGTTGATTAAACATTATCCTAATCTAATTATGAGTGGAGATCTCACAGTGGTTTTATTAACCATTGGCTCCTATGACTATATGCATTTTAAAGTAATAGGATGACATTTCTTTTAAAACCTTTCAGAAATTCAAATTGGCTTTGCCCCAATTAGCCAGGATTTGTGAGGTTTTACTACATATTAACATTTTTATTTCCATGGCATAAATCAGAAAGCCACCAGAGGATCAGGATTTATCTGTGTGTTTCATTCTAAAGTACCACTCTTATTTTTTCCAACTTTAGCCCGTATCTTCTTTTTGCACTGGTATTATTATTATTAAACACCGCTACTAGTATTAATCCTTCCTACGTTGTATTCGTATCATTTCATACTTTCTGAAGTGTTTTTATAATTTTTGTCTCATTTTGATCTTCAAAATAATTCATTAGGACTGCAGATAAAGTATAATTATAGACATTACCACACATAGATATCCAAATAGGTGGCAAATGACTTTTCCAAGGACACCCAAATAAATAATCGTGTAGATGAAACCAATATATCTAGTGCTCATTCCATTCGTGTGGCTTCTAAGTCACTGTGCTCCACTCGGGAATGTCTGTGCTTCATAAATAACTTGTCACACATGAAAATAATCTTGTCTGCTCTGACTCATTGTTTTGTCAAGTACTTTATTAGGTGGCATTCCTGGTTTATCCAAAAACGTGGGTTCCTTTTAACCAAATAATTTTGAAGATGAGAATATAATTTTCATGTTGAGATGATTTTCATGTTGGTGGTGTTACAGGAAATACTATTATCTTTCAGACACGTACTTTAAGGTAAATTGGTCAAGAACATGTTTATGGACAGAGCAAGTGATACCTTACATTTATACTTGTCGAAGACACAATGCACACCCTTCAGAATTTTAGTGGATTTGAAGATCCACTGCTCATTCCCTTCCGGTGAACTCTTTCCTGGAACGCTTTCCATCACTGGACTGGGAGGTGATGGGAGCGCCAGCAGCACGGTACCGGGTCCCCATCCTGCTATGCTTTCCTGCTCTGTGACTCCAGCCCAGTTCCAGTCTTTATTTGTTCATCTGTGCAGTGAGTGTGCTTTCGTAGATGAGCTTTCAAACTTTTTAGCCATGGGTCTCTTCTTTCTAACACAGGAAGGTATACTGATATACAGATATTTATAAATTATGATAAATATGTATGATAGACATATTTATATGTATATAGTATGATATGTGGGGTTCCCTTGGTCGGGCTTAGGCATCCCCACTGGATCCCCACTCACCACCCTACCCCCTCCAAGCCATGGGGGCATCAGAGATCACAGGGTAAAATTCACCGGACTAGGTGACTTCTCAGATCTTTTCAACCGTTAGCATTCTCTGAAGCTATTCTCTTGATATGAAATTAAACCTCTAAGAAGTTGGTGGTCGTCATCTCTCCAACACCTCGCATCGTCAGACTTTTTAAAAATTGCTGTCAAGTGGTAGTAGAATAGTATCTCATCGTTGCATATCTTTGATAAATAATTGTTAACGACCTCTTCATGTATTTATGATGAATGTGTTTCCTCTTTGGCAAAATGCTTGTTAATGCTTCCTGCCCAGTCTCTCATCATACTGAGTATGCTTTTCTCATTTATTTTTATGTCTCTATATATTCTTTATGCAAATCAAGAATATGTCTTCCCCTAGTTTATAATTTGACTTTCTCCTTTTTTAAGGTGTCTTTTGATAACAAGTTCTTAATTTAATATTGTCAAATTAATCCATCTTTTCTTTTATTGTCAATGATTTTGGTGTCTTACGTATTTTTCTTACTCTGAGACCTAAGTATATATTCATCTATATTTTTAAGTAGAGTTTTGAGGTTTTGTTTTTAATATTTAACTCCTCAATCCACCATGAGTTTACTTTGTAGAAGATGTAAGAATCCAACTTTATCTTTTACCATCAGATAACCATTTTTTTCTATTCCGTTCATAGGAGTGTGTCTCCTTTTTTCCTCTTTTGACAAGGCTTCTCCATCCCAAAGTTCCATCACGTAACAGGCACCGGCCTGTTCACAGACTTCGTCCTAGTTCATGGGTAATTTGCTAACACTCATCAATGCCATCCAGGCTTAATTACTACGCTTTCAGAACAAGTCCTGATGTCTGGTTAGCAATCTGCCCCTCTCTGATTTCTTCTTCACAGGCGCTTTACCCATTACTGTTCCATATAAAAATATCAAGTTTCTTACACAACCCATTTGGTATTTTGGTTGAAATTGTGTGACCCATGAATTTGAGGAGGATTGATGTCATCACAATATGTGGTCTGTCTCTCCATTGGTTTACATCTTCTTCAGCATCTCTCAGTAAAGCTTTATCCTTTTCCCTGGGCAGGTATTGCACATCTTTCGTTAAATTTATCAGTTACTTTATATTCTCTCATACTAACATAACTGTTTCCTTGAATGCTACTCCTGTAAGTTACACAGTACGTATGCAGCCACCTAACTGCGCCCTGGTGCATGTCTGTCAGTCCTTCTGAGGACGGTGGCGGTGGAAGCGAGATCAGGCCTCCGGTGGTCCCCCTCTACTCATCCTCCCACACTTGGGAGGGCCGCCCTGCCCCCACCCCAGACAAAACCACCACACACAAGCCACTTCTGAACAGCCCCCCACGCTACTGTCTTCACGTGCGGGTGTTGTTCCTACAGTGCCTTTTGGAATTGGTCTTGCTGTAGACTCAGTGGTCTTCCTAGTTCAGCGCTTTGCTAAAAATGAGAACAGAACATTAGTTAACTTCGCAGTAAATGTAGAGAAAGTTTATGGACAATAGCATCTTCGACAATGAAGAAAGAGATCTACAGAGCGCAAGGGATGTGCCTGTCACCACACAGCGGGTCAGGATCAGGGCCTTCTTCAGAGTCTGTTCTGTAAGACGGGATTCCAACAGCACTGCCCCAGGGCTTGCATGAATTAATATTTATAAATTACTGAGAAAATACTTGGGACTTAGTACGTGCTCTGGGAGCTTTTCTGCTACCATTATCATCCTATTACTCTATACTGAATTTGACCACATATATCCAGTTTCATGAGATAAATAGGATATGAATCTAACCTTAGTGCAAGGTATAATTTTGGTGTTACATGAAAAGTTTAAAAAGCGTTTTGGTTTTTAAAAACTGTAGATTACATTTTGGGGAATTGAAAGAAGGTCTGTGGGAGAAAGTGACAATTGAGCTGGGCCTAATTAAGTGAGTAGAATTTAAACTAGTGGATTTAATGGAAAGTAGATGAATTTACGGGAGAGGGCTGATCTGGAAAATAACATGAGGCAAGAAGCCAGGAAAACATACATTTTTGCAAAGAATGAAGCATTCCTTCAAAACATCAGAATATGAGTTTTCTTGCTGTTCTTTTGTGCCTAATATCTTCTTTCTGTTATAACTTCCAGCTAAGGTTCTAAATTGTGTGTGTGTGTGTGTGTGTGTGTGTGTGTGTGTGTGTGTGTGTGTAAAAGAGTTTGATAAACCTTAGCAAATTATTAAGGTCTAAAAGAAGCAGCATTTTTATAAGTTCATTAAAAAACAGTGTCAACTGATCCAATTACGTAAATAAATACAGGATCACATCAGCATAGAACGCAGCAGATAATTATTAGGGAGGAAACAAGATGCCTGCTGCTAAGCCAAGGGTGGACCTTTTTCTTCCTTTACGGACAAGTGCAGAGAATCGCACAACGTTATGGAGGTCGGTAAATTCAAGTTGGGGGAGGGGGAGTAAAACCAAGGCCACCTGGATGAATAGTTCGAAATGTCAAGACAGTTTGAGGCAAGTTATCAATTCTATAAAACGGCAGTTGCTTTAGGAAGGGCTGCCTCTTTGAAAGGATTGATACAGGCAGAGGGGAAGTGAAGTAAGTCAGACAGAGAAAGACAAATACTGTATGATCTCACTTGTATGTGAAATGTAAAAAATACAACAAACTAGTGAATACAACAAAAAAGGAGTAGACACACAGATATAGAGAACAAATTACTAGTTACCAGTGGGGAAAGGCAATCTAGGGGAGGGGGAGTGAGAGATATAAACTATTGGGTGTAAGACAGGCTCAGGGATGTATTTAAAACACAGGGAATATAGCCAATATTTTGTAATAACTGAAAATGTGGTGTAACCTTTAAAAAGCGTATAATTTTTTTTAAAAAAAATTAAGGACTTATACACATAAATTACTTAATTAATTAATCAAATGTTTGCCTAAAAAGATACACTTAGCAAGGTGGGAGATATGATTAGACTGTTAAGGTTTAATAATGATATACATTTTAACTTTGAATATATTTGTGACTTTGTACATATGTAACTCTGAATTCTGAACACCATAAGAGGTTTTTGTTAACCTTTTATTTGAACCTTGTAGCTATCTGTAATTTGATGAGTTTTTAGAAGTTTATCCATTTCATAATTTTGATTTTGTTACAGCCAATTGTCACATATTTTATATGTGACTCTCAGCAAGGTCGATGGGGTGAGTCGTTGAGGGAAGCCTGTGCTTTCCCTGAACCCTAACATTGAGCAAGGTGGGGGCACCTGGGCAGCACCCCTAAACGCTGGTAAAGTCGGAGAGGCAGTAAGAATGCCCGGGGTGGACCTCAGTAGGAAACCTCAAGAGGTTGAAGGCAGTGGGGTGAAACCCTCCAACATCGAGGGAGGATTACTCCGATCTAGATTTTTCCCTCAGATAAACATTATGGAAATAGGAAAAAAGAAAGAAGACCTCCCAAGCATCTTTCTTTGGGAAGCAATGGAGGGGAACACAAAATTGTGGCTAGGAGTTTGGGCTCAGGAATCCAATAAGCAATTATACTGTTAACAGGTGAAGAGAGGAATGTGCTGGGCACTGACATCTAAGGCACCACAGAGAAGAACGCAGGACAGAAGAGTGAGGGGCCACGAGAGACACAAGGCTCGCACTTTATTTACCAGTTGTCCATTTTGCAGAGGCGTAATCTTTGCCAAATTATTTTTTGTTGCATTGCGTTCTAAAGATACAAATGTAAGTAAAGCATGGTTCTACCCATGAGAAAGCCTCCTGTTTACTCCTGTAAGAATCATACCCCCAAGGGAGGGTCACAGAAGAGAAAGAAGAGGCTGTAACATCAAAAGGCAGAATCTGTGTCAAAGGGAAGAAAGATGGGATTGGAAAAAGGTGGTACGTGGTGAAAAAGAGAAGCAATCAGGTGGAAATCATTGTGGGCTAATCACCCAGGAAACAGACAATTGAGACAAAAATGAGAAAATTCATCTTACTCATTGGTTTCAGGCATAAATGTAAGTATTCAACACACAAATCTTATTTAGAGTCAAGTCAAAATAATGATGGGGTTTTAGATGACTATTCTTTAGGAGGAAAAAGTTTTTAAAGAAACGTACTATGTTGTCTCTGTACTTTTCTTGGAATGCAGTTTTTCTGTAAAAGAGATGAACAGATGTTAGACTTTGGGTGTTCAGTTAAAGATGGCAGATCCAAGCACATTAGCTTCTTCTCTCTCCTGAAATCCCACTAAAATGACAGAAGAGTCATGTTTATCAAAAAAAAAAAAAAGAAGAAGAAGAAGAACAGACAGGGGATAATGGCGGCCCCATTTAGAGCTGGAGAGCAGAGATAGGAAGAAGTGATGTAGCAGAGCCCAAGGAGGCAGATGGGCTCAGAACCACTCTCAGGACCCTCTGTCCCTCCAGGATTGGCAGACTCAGGCCCCATGGGAGGCAAGGTGAAGCTGGACTAGAAACTGGCAGATTGGTTGAAAGGTTAAAAGCCAAGTAGACAGCAGGGATAATTTCTTTTCAGCAGAAAACTCCAGGTTTACTCTTTGATGGAATAAATCAGAGAGTCTCTTTGGGGAGATGATAGAAACAGCTGAGGGCTGGATGCTATGCAGAAAGCTGGATCTAAAGGAAATTCAGATATTGAGTATGGAGCCCCTCAAGATCCCTCCCCTAACCTGTACAGCACTTACCGTGTATCAGACACAATCCCGATGACATGACACTTTTAAAAAATAGTTTTATAAACTCCTCAGGGGTAACCACTTTACAAATGAGGAAACTGATACAGAGAAAAGATTCAGTAACTTACCAAGAGCACACAGGTAATAAATGGAAGGGTTGGAATCGAAGCACATGCCGTCTCGATGCAGAGTCCGACTCTCACCCACCACACACAACTGATGGGCCCCGGGAAGAGCCTGTCAAACATCCCACACAGAAGCCCGAGATCCAGATGCATCGTCCGTATGAGCAGGGCCTCTAGAATTTCTGATGCTGCCCCGGGAAGTCTGAGCAACAGACAAGGACCCCGGATGCCTGAGAAAATCCCGTAATATGACAGAGACCACAACAAGCTGAGAAACAGAACAGAAGAGGGATCGAAGCAAATTGGAGGAAATAAAAGGATACAAGAAGAAAGAAACTTCCATTAACTTTCTCAGATTATGGGAGACAACTATTGCATTTACTAAATGAGAACAAAATATTTCTTAATTGGAAGAGGGAGAAGATGATTCAGATAAACAAGAGCGCTCACTTTGAAAGTAAAAAGATGAGTGTTGAAATTTACATTTTAAGAAGTCTCACTAGAAGGGTGAGAAGGTAAAATAGAGGAAACGTGATTAGAACAAAAGGACACAGACGAATGGATAAAGATGTGGTACATATATGTGATGGAATATTACTCAGCCATAAAGAGGAATGAAATTGGGTCATTTGTAGAGATGTGGGTGGACCTAGAGACTGTCATACAGAGTGAAGTAAGTCAGAAAGAGAAAAACAAATATCGTATATTAATGCGTATATGTGGAACCTAGAAAAATGGTACAGATGAACCGGTTTGCAAGGCAGAAATAGAGGCACAGATGTAGGGAACAAACGTATGGACACCAAGCGGGGGAAGTGGCAGGGGGGTGGTGGTGGGATGAATTGGGAGACTGGGATTGACATGCATACACTAATATGTATAAAATGGATAACTAATAAGAACCTGCTGTATAAAAAAATAAATAAAACAAAATTCAAAAAGAAAAAGAACAAAAGGACAAAGAGATGGAAACCAAGAGAGACAGACTCAGAGGTTGTCCTGCATGAGCTGTAGCAGTTCCAGAAAGAGAAGAAGAGAAGAGAAGATCCCTGGGTGCTCTGCAGGGCGCCCACCATGATCAGGGAAACAGATCCACACACCCACCCATTATGGGAACATGACAACACACATGGAACAAGAGAGAGTCCTAATAATTCTGGGAATGCGCATCTAGTGGAAAGGATTCTACAAAGAATCTTCAAGAGGTAGAAGATAATGGAATGAAACCCTCCAACATCTGAGGAAGAATTATTCCGATCTGGATTCTTGTACTCAAATATTATGGAAATAGTGGGAAAAAAAAAAAAAAAGATCTCCCTAGAACCTCCTTTCTTTGGGAAGCAATGGATGATGATCCATCCAAGAAAGAGGAAGGCAGGGGTTGCAGTAAACAGGAGATGGGGGAGTGGACTGGCTGGGCTGGAGGAGAAGGGACCATCCAGCCCTTCAGGCGGCCTGACGTAAAACGGCCGGATGGGAGCGCACGGACAGCTCCCTGAGATGTCATCCAGGGCCCCAAATGGACACCCAGTGCTTGCTTGCAGTGAAAGGAGGCTACTTAATTGGGAGACTTTGAGGATAAACTCTTGGGAAGCACACAGGAAGGATACAAGTACACGAGCACAGCTGCTGACTGCGGATGAGGGATGTGGTAAAACCTACGACCCACTGTCCACAGTGTTTTCATAGTCATGACAACGGAACGTTGTTAATGGTCTAACGTAATGTCCCCCGTGACTGCATTGGGACAGAAGTGTCTGAGACAGGACGGCAGGTGTGCGTGTTGGAAAGCATCTTCTTCTCCAAGCTGGGAAGTTGACAGATGAACGCTTCTGGGTGGGAAATAGTGCCCTAGAGGAGGGAAAGCTTTTGTTAGGGATGTGGATGGAGGTCAATGTCAAAAGAAAGGGTGAAAGAGTTGAAAACCCTGCCCTCTGGGGAGCTGGGAGTAGAATGCAGGTGGTATTTGGGGAACAATTTTCCATAACAAGCCATGTACAGCTGCCTGACCCCTTAACTATGTATGTGTATCACTTTGGTGAGAACACATAATACATTTTTTGATATGTCATATTACATCCTGTTGTTCATCATGATGGCTGGTAATTGCAGTCTTCAGAGCACAGACGGTCTGGAGTGGAGGCTGAAGGCTCTCAGCTCCTGGAATCGGAAGAGCAGTTCCCGGAACCCGGGACTCAGCTGCGCTGGGCGAGGGGGTGGCCTGTTTCTCCCAGGAGGAGGGCGCAGGTCAGTTCTCCAGCCACTCCTCCCCGCACTTCTCTGGTGACAGCACATTTGGTGACTGACAAACACTCACCCCTTGATAACAGCGTGTTCCCGCAATAGCTGCTGGATTCCCGGGGGTTTCAACGCTGTTGAGCGAGCGCGGTCCATGTTAACAAAGACACTAAACACAGCTGTTTCATTGTCTATATTTAAAACCAGTCAAATAAAGATACTCTTGGCTCCCAGCAGAACGGTTCTGTGGGGCTCCAAACGGGCCCTGGGTTGCTGGAGATCCTGGCGGTCCCTGGATGCCCCCGGGTGTGCTCAGGGCCACCTCTCAGCTGTCCCTCCTCAGCCACGTGGCTTGTGGGGCCTGGGTGCACCGCTGATGTTTCTTTAATGTGCAGCCGCGTCCTATGTAAGCCATAGATCCACAATGAGCCGTTAGTAAAACAAGAAGCAGAAGGAGTTCTAATAATAACATACAAATTAGCAAGGAGCAAACCTACCTCAAAATGGTCTACACCAGCTCCGAAAGTTACGTTCATAGATCAGATTTCTCATATTGCCAGTCACAATTTCTCTGATACTTGTTTAAAAATGGTAAATGGAAAAACATAAAGATAACCCCATTTATAATATGTTATATTTGGAGAAGTACTTACAAATATCAGCCTAGAATATTCTCTTCTGCCTCACTATTTGGAAACAAATTTTAAAATGAACAAAAGAGAGATGGAAGGAAGGGAGGGAAGAAACAAAGAAATCTGGTTTCCCTTAGCCCAAAATGCAAACATTTCAAACAGGAGGTCATTTATGTCTATTTTCCATGACAAGATAAATTACTAAATTTCAATCTATCTCTTAATACATAATCAGTCTAAAAACCAAATATGACGTAATCAATCATTCTTGAATCGGGGACAAACAATGCTTTTTATTCACTACATAACTAATCTAAAAATTAAGCAATGCACACTCTTGTTAAATGGGGAAAATCAAAATTGGCCTTATATCATGAATATTAATAAAGGTAAAGTTAAAGTGAATTTTATAATGCAGCCATTTATAATGCACTGATCTAAAACTGAGTTTTTACTTAAAACCACTTCTTTACTACATGCTACTACATACTATGTTAAAATGAAGAAATGATTTGGGCTCCTGAGAAGGGACCCCCAACAGCCCCAAACTGAAACCTGGTGTGGGCATTCCCCAAGCAGTCCCTCATCCCTCACTCCCCATGTGCCGAGCGCTGGTCGACACCACAAGATGCTGGGCAGAGGTGTGTTTCATGGTTTAGCTCATCGTTGGCTCAGTTGTTCAGTCTGGCAGAATCTGCTCAGCAACTGTTCCATGCCTCCATGGTTGCGTTGTGGGCTCTGAGCCACAACTACTGAGCCTGCGCTCTAGAGCCCGTGAGCCACAACTACGGAGCCCGTGAGTCACAGCTACTGAACCCATGTGCCACAACTACTGAAACCTGTGCACCTAGAGCCTGTGCTCCACAACAAGAGAAGCCACCACAATGAGAAGCCCACACACTGCAACGAAGAGTAGCCCCCGCTCGCTGCAACTAGAGAAAGCCCGCGCGCAGCAACAGAGACCCAGTGCAGCCAAAAAAAAAAGTCAACATCATCAACACACATAGCTACAAAGTTTTTTGTGTGTGATGAGAACTATTAAGATCTACTCGCTTAGCAACTTTCACCTATACGACACAAACGTACACAGATGTAATGCTGTACGCTACATTCCCAGGACTTATTGATTTTACAAATAGACGTTTGTGCTTTTGACCCCATTCACTGGTCTGGCCTAGCCCCACCCACACCCCTCTCCCCCGTCTCTGGAAACGACCAGTCTGTTCTCTGCATCATAGAACATTCTCAAAACTATAGAAATGGAAGGCAGATTCGAGGTTGCAGGAAGGGAAGTGGGTAAGCTTATAAGAGGGTGGCCGGGCTTCCCTGGTGGCACAGTGGTTGAGAGTCCGCCTGCCGACGCAGGGGACGCGGGTTCGTGCCCCGGTCTGGGAAGATCCCACATGCCGCGGAGCGGCTGGGCCCGTGAGCTATGGCCGCTGAGCCTGTGCGTCTGGAGCCTGTGCTCCGCAACGGGAGAGGCCACAGCAGTGAGAGGCCCGCGTACCGCAAAAAAAAAAAAAAAAAAAAAAGAGGGTGGCCACACTTGTGGTGACAGCGTTCTGTGCCTTGGCTGTGCGGGTGTACAGTGGACACACACAAGTGATCGATTCACATACAATTAAACACAGACATGCACGGGAGCACAAGTAAAGCAAGATCAGTGGAGTGAATGGGTGTTGATATCCCAGTTGTGACGATATCTTAGAGTCTGGGGAGATGATATTACCAGGGGAAGTAAGTCAAGGGCACATGGGATCTCTGTATCATTTCTTCCAGCTGCACGTGATCTGCAATTATCTCAAAACAAATAGTTTAAAGCAAAGTAAAACATGTATGATAATTTCACATAATGGCCAATGCTATAAAGAAAGCCCCATTAATCCTCATCTGAGTGAGGGTGGATGAGAGGAAGGTGCAGTAAAGCTGTACCCGAGGACACAGTGGGGCTGAACACCCGAAGCCACCCCCGCCTGCTAGTGTTATTTGCGTCATTTGTGTTTCGCAACTAAGCTACCTGCTAAACACTTCATATGAGAGCTCGTCTTGGAAATTCCATTACAAATGATCACAAGCAGCATATGTGACAGAGAACTGTAAACAGCCAGAACCATGGGAGCATAATCCTTCATCTTGTACCTGAGTAACTGAGAAAATGTGATGTCTTACAAGATCACGTCACTAAGGGACTCAGTCGTTTGTAGATGGTTCTGTGGATTCTTACATAATGAGAGGTGTTTTGTTCACAGAATCATCAGCTCAGTTTTTCATTCACTTTTTTAAATTCTGCCTTAAAGAAGAAATTTCTATTTTACATCTCAGTTGTCTTAAATCAAAATATATATACATTTAATAAGAAGCATCAACTGTCTTTCAAGGGCATTTAACCTGTAATCCATCCGTTTTTAATCTACATCTGACAAATGACTCCGGGGTGAAAATACCTCTTGGAGAAGAGGTGGTGTCTCCTGCTGACAGTCACCATAAGTTCCCTTCTTCCAAAAGGGGGGCAGAATGTCTTGTATTTGTGGGTGAGCCCCAGCTCCCCGTGAGCTCAAGGGAACAAGGAAAGGATCAAGGTCACTGTCACAAGGATCCAGACACAGCAATATTTGGAGGAAGCTCCATGAAGGCTGAGAGGAGGGCATTGCCCATGCGGGGAATGAGAAAGGTATTTTCAACTCCCTGACTTATCCGTGAACGTGGGCATGGAGAACAGAGGATGTGTCAAATACAACTTTGTCCACAAAATTCGATGTTATAGACCCTAATGACTTTAATGAAAAGCCTGTCATTTGCCCCTCATGGGTGAGCCCGGTGGTCTTTGTCTTCCCAGAACCCCACGGAGTCCCCAGAATGATGGGGACCATGTGATGAATCTACAACACATTATGAAATGCTTAAAGCGATAGAGGTGAATTTCTAGGATTACCAGAAAAGTAAAACATGTAAATTAATATAACAATATTTCACTAAAATGTGATTTTTTAACAGAGTGTTGGCACTATATCAGATAGAGTGGCTTTGATCATTAATATCCAATCCTTTTCATATATTTTCTAATCACTTAATTGTCTTGCTTTGTGTTGGTTTGTTTATAAGATTTATTTAAATTTGTCTACTTGATGTTCTTCATACGATGAGAATTAAGATGCTTTTTCATAAAACCTCTGCACTGAATACCATTCAAACCATTCTTAGCCAATTTAGTAACATCTCAGAACATCTTCAAAATAACTGTGCCCACTAAGTACACATTCACCATGGAAGACTGTGCACAAAGGCCATTTTAAACACTGCGTTTTGTTGTTGCTTTATAGTTATAACAAATGAAAATCTTAAATTAACACTTAAGAGGTTGTATTTTGTTTTCCTTTTTCATTAGCAAATAAGATGTCCTTAGAAAGTCTTTTATATGGAAAGGACTGTAGCTTATTTACTGCCTTTTGAATGGACAAGGATAAAAATAAAAACACATCTGACAAACTATGATGATAAAAGCTCTGTATCGACAGGCAGATACATCACTATGCTTCCCTAATTAACTTCTAAGTATTTCATACTGTCTTAATACTTTTCAGACTCAATCAAAGATAACTTACACTTAGTTTTATTGAGAACATGTTAACAGTTTGTGTAATCTTTACATCACAAACAGCAATTTAGTTTTCTAAAGAGATTTTTCTATAAGGAATCATTTATCACAAATCAGTGCATTGTGATACGATCTCCAGGTCCCCCCATAGTGTCTCCGTGTGTTTGTGCACCCAGCCTGGCTGTCATCCCCCGTCTGTCCTCAAGGGCAAACCTCCCTGGTGAATAGACCCTGCAGGTAGGATCCTTGTCGCCTTATGATAAGCAACTGCATTCCTCTGCTCTTTTATTCTTCCCTAGAGTGACTGCATCTCGTGGAAGAGGAAAAATGTAGTTATTGGATCCAATCGAGTGTTTGTGTCTCTGAAATTATCAGCAACACCCCGTCAGGAAAGGCTCTGTTGGTCCACAGACGTATGGCGATCCAAGCAGCCACGTAAAGGTAATGACCCCGTGTCCTACTTCAGACTCGACGTGCAAACAGATGTTTGTCTATTACCTTAACAAGAATTCCGAAAAGCACAAAGACAGGTTTGCGAATAGAGGATTTTGTATTTGATCAAGAGTTCAACGTTCCTAATCTTAATAAACAAACTCAGTACAAAGTCAGAATTTATCATCTATTACTAAACATAGACTCAAGTAGTCTTCTTTTATCCAATGACAACGTTACCCCCAAAATTATTTCATAGCCATATTAATAGGTCTGTTCACCCCTTGGCAGTTGTACAGAGGCTGCTTCGTACAGAGTCCCTTTAAAATCAGATCTCTCTTTCCACTATTAGTCTATTTAGGGACCCTTTATCTTTAAGGAAATTAAGCACTTCCTTAATTAGGGCCCATTTGCATAGCCCAAGGTCCTCATAGGTTGATGTCAATCACTGTTGATAAGCCTCTCTCAGTGCTGCTGTGAACCTCCAGAACCACACTCCTTGCAAACTTCCAGTTATGTATGGCTAATGTTCTTTTTTAAGAAATTTTTTAAATTGTGGTAAAATGTATAGGACGTAAAATTTACCTCCTGACCTCTTTTAAGCGTACAGTTCAGTAGCGTGAAGTACATTTACATTATGTAGCTGTGCGACTACCATCGCCACCCATCTCCAGAACTTTTTTCATCTTCCAAAATTAAAACTCTGTCCCCATTAGGTACTCACTCTCCATTTGCCCCTCCTCCCAGCTTCTGGAAACCACCATCTACTTTCTGTCTCTGTGAATTTGACTGCTGCGGGGACCTCATGTGAGGGAATCATACAGTATCTGTCCTTTAGTGACTGGCTGATTTTACCAGCATTATGTTGTGGCAGGTGTCAGAATCCCTTACCTCTTTAAGACTCAAGAAGGTTCTGTTGTACGTAGAGACCACATTTAGTTTATTCCCTCTCTGTCAATGGACACTTGGGTTGCTTCTACCTTTTGGCTATTGTGACTAATGCTGCTATGAACATGAGTGTGCAAATATTTGTTTGAATCCCTGCTTTCGGTTCTGCTGTGTATATACCCAGATGTGAAGTTGTTTGATCCTATGTTAATTTTTAACAGTAAGGAACTTCCATACTGTTTTCAATCACAGCTGCACCATTTTGCATTCCCACGAACGGTACACAGGAGTTCCAATTTCTCTACGTCCTCACCAACGCTTCTTGTTTTTTGTGTTGTTTTGTTCTCTTATGTTTTTAATGATAGCCATTCAAATGGATGTGAAGTGGTATTTATTGTGGTTTTGACTTGATTTCCCTAATGATAATAATGTTGAGGGTCTTTTCATGTACTTATTGACCATTTATATATCTTCTTTGGGTAAATGTCTATTCAAGCTTTTTGCCTTAATCAAGTAGTTTTGTTGTTGCTGTTGTTGTTGTTGAGTGTAGGAGCTGTTTATGTATTCTGGATATTAAGCCCTTATTAGATAAATGTTTTGCAAATGTTTTCCCACATTCTGTGGTTTGCCTTTTCATTTGGTTGGTCGTGTTCTTCGATGCACAGAAGATTTTACTTTTGACGTAGTCCAATTTATCTATTTTCTTTTGTTGCCTGTGTTTTTGGTATCATATCCAAGAAACCATTGCCAAATCTAACATCATGAACATTTTCCTATATATTTTCTTTTAAGAGTTGTATAGTTTTAACTCTTATGTTTAGTTTTGGGTTTTGATCCATTTCAAGTTACTTTTTGTATATAGTGTAAGTTAAGGGTCCAGTGTCATTCTTTTGCAATGTAAGTATCCAGTTTTCCCAATACCATTTGTTGAAAAGACTGCCCTTGCTCCATTGAATGGTCTTGGCACCCTTGACAAGAATCATTTGACCATATGTACAAGGGTTTATTTGTAGGCTTTCTATTCGATTCCTTTGGTCTGTGTGTCTGTCTTTATGCCAGTACCACACTGTTTTGTTTACTGTAGCTTTGTGTAAGTTTTGAAATCAGGAAGTATGAAACTTTCAAATTTGTTCTTCTTTTTCAAGATTGTTTTGGCTATTTGGGTGTTCCTTTAGGGTCCACATGAATTTTAGCATGGATCTTTCTATTTCTGCAAAACAACAACATTGGGATTTTGATGGGGATCGCTTTAAAACTATAAGTTGCATGGCTAAGTGTCTTAATCAGACAGAAATAGAGGTTTCAATGTTTTATGGTAGTGAATTTTCCTACCCAATTTGAGCATGTACCATTACCTTAAATAAATGTTTTTTCAGTGTGAAAAATATTAAGATTTTATTTTATTTTTTCTGATCCTGGTCTGGAGAACAGTAAGTGATTGTAGGGAATGTTAACTATAAAGTTTTACACAAATCTGCGCTGAGAATGAAGAGACAGTTTCTGTTGAATTTCTTAAAACTCAGAATTTTGAAATCAGTAATTCCTTAGTAGAAAATTACCAATGTCATGGAATGTTTCACATAGTCTTTGCCATCAAAGGTAAGCTTATCTGGCATTCAGAAGTTCTTTATTTATAATAAGAGCCTAATACAAAACTTAGGTATGATGGGGCATCACTCAAGACCATGGTCAATATTAACAGTGTGGAGATGCACAGTATATTTGAACGAGTGATTAATCACACCCCTGTGTCATTTTTGAAATAACAAAACCTACCAATGATCGAGCTCTAGCACACACGCCAGCACCGGGCAAGCACTAAATTCCTCCCAAATTCTCCTAGACTGAGAGATTATCCTTCCCACTTCAGAGCTCAGTAAAGGGAGGGTTAGAGAATGTAAGTGACTATGTTAAGATAACATAATTAATAAGTAGCCAAGACAGTAACTGCACCAGACTTAGGTGGCTGACAACGGAATTTTGTTTAGAGATCTACATTTGACGCAAATCACTAATTCCAAGAAGCCTTCAAATTTCAACCTTCAATCCAAGTCTATTTCTAAACCAAATGAAAATGTTCAGAAGTTAGCAGTAGAATAGATACAGCGAAAAAAGGACTCAAAGGAAAGGTTTTTTTTCACAACTACCCTTTCTGTCCCAGATACAAAGGGATAATTGTGTATTAATCATTATGTTCCTCCATTTCCCATTTTTTCTACACCACTGAGTACCTATTTGGTTCCATGAGCCCTTCTAGACTCTGGAGGTATAAAATGGATGAGGCACGGTCACTGTCCTCAGAGCATCACAACGACGTGGTAAGGACCAAGAGTAAACAGGCCTGCAGGCCCTTCCTTCAGGGCAGAACACCTGCTTGGTCCCTCCGCCTTCCAGAGCCGAGCATGTTTCCCGGCCCTGTAAGGAGTTCGGTCACTTCTCATGGTATCAACAGAGGTCTGGGTAAGATGACTTGGGAGGATGGAGAAGAGGTCTTAGCTCTGATTAGAGGGGCCAAAGATGTCTTTGCAGAGGAAGTGACCCCAGAAGTGGGCCTCGAAAGATTAGTTCATTAGATGGATGAATTGGGAGTGACTTCCCATGTAGGAGAAAAATATAAAACCCAGAGATGAACTCAGGGCGTAGACATAGATACCAGTAACTTGGCACACACAGCTACTTGTTAGGACAAAGGACTTAATTCCTCCCGGCTTGGGTTTGGTGTTGGTAAAACAGTTGTGATTTCTGTGGTCCACAGGAGAGAGAACGTGATGTGGCTCCATCTCCCTGTCTTTTCAGATGGAGGGTGTAGAATTGTCCACTCCAGGGCTCTCAATCCCAGAAACTGATTACTAGCTGCTCTCACTCATTTGCCCACCATCCTTTCTTCTTCCAAGGCCCAGCGTTATCGTATTCAACCATCCAGATTCTTGTTACCTGCTGCCATGTGGTTGTTTGAACTATGGATTCCCAGGATTGTTCTTTCGCTGCTTCCACTCCTTAGATTGCAACTCAGAATCAGAAGGACGCAGGTGGAAGGGCCCATGGTCCCGTTGCCATTGCTAAGCCAGCAGCGGTTGAGTACAGACGACCCTGGTCCTGCAGCCCTCGCACTTCCAGCCCCTCCCCACCCTGTGGCCACCACCGGCTCCCCGTGGGCCATATTTCCTGTCCTCAGCCCTTGCTTCCCTTAGCAACCCCAGTCAAGAAGGACTTTGGGGCTTCCTCTTATGGGAGAAATGAAAGTGCCGTGGTAAAAGATTTAGATTTAGGGCATTTTCTGTCCATGTGTCCCAATTAGCCACCATGATTGCCGAGTTGAGCACCTGTGGCTTCCCCACAGCTGGTGCTCTAGGAAATCCAATTTCCTCTGAACCAGAGCCCAAAGAGAAAATCACACTCCCATCCAATTTCTATGCTAAAGACTTTACTTAAAATAAAATCAATATCTGTTTCCCAAAAAGCTTCATGGATTGTGTTCTGAATGGCGACTATTTTAAAGAAAAGTGTATCGTGTGTCCAGAAGGAGGAATCTGCCGAAATAGCTCCAACTTTGTAAATCTGTGGTCTTTGACCCTTTGAATCGGATTTATTTAAAACAGCTGACAAATACTATTAGTTTCGTCCTAGCACTGCCAGTTACCATTTGTATCCCTTTGGGCAAATCCCTTCAAAGTCTTACTTTCTTTTCCTGTAAAATAGGGATAAAGGGCTAGATCAAGTGTGATGGATTACATGAAAATACTGTAAACTACTAATGATGGTGATTGTAGCTAAGTATTCATTAAGTATCCACAATGTACCAAGCTCCGTTCTCAAAGTACCACTCACTATATCCCATTTAGTCCTCGAAACACCCTGTGCTACTCTTCTTGTCCAGATTTTTATCCGTAATTTATATCAGAGGAAACTAATGTATAGAGAAGTTAAATAAAATGCCCAACGTTACACAGTAAATGGCACGGATGGAATTCAAACTTAGGTGGGTGTTTCAGCTCCTGGCCAACGTTCTTAACTGCTGGGACCTGCCCCTGCCATGTTCCCAAAGCCCTATGCAGATATCACACATTGCTATCCTTGTGTCTGTTCCACATATATTTACAATAGATATTATTTGTGTGTGCAAGTACTGTGTATATATATATATATGCTTACACACCAAGAATTTGTAAAACTGCTAGGTTGCCACTAAATCACTGTTTTGCCTAAAAGGAACGACGCTGTTAATATGATTCTGAGTTCACCACTCTCATGGCCCCTTGCTCAGAAAACGGCCCAATAATTTCGAGTCGTGTTTTCTCAAGATCATCCCTAATGCTTTTCAATAGTTTTCATAGTGATCCGTCAGTATTGCTCAAATCTTCTTTATGACCTTTGTTACCTGCCGTTATAACAATATTTATAAAACGTAATGTTATAAAATAGTACAGATAGTGAAAAATAAGTAAAAGCGTTTGCGCTTTGATTTTTCTGGAATTTAGGAGACAGTGGAAATTTGCATTTTACGTGACTTGTCTCAAAGTCTTGGACCACCACTCTCTTGGAAAGTAGGATGCAAATGACTAATCCCTCTCCCCTCCCCTGGAGTGCGACAGGGACGGCAGATGACGACTCTTCTCTCCCCCCAGCTGAGAACGATTGCCTCCATCCGTGGGCGTTTGGATTGAAGCCGAGTTGGGGAATAGGCGGGTCGTGTGTGGGTGTGGATGACAAGGGGCATCAGATCCAGGGGCTTCTGCCAGCCAGAGTCCACCTGCGGGCGGGGAGCTCACCAGAGAGGAGCTCCTCTTGACTCAGTGGAGGTGCTGCCGCCGTGATCGAGGTCAGCCTGGGACCCCTTCTCTGTGACCCCATGCTCCTCCGGCATCCCGGGTGACTTGAGACTGGGAGGTCCCTGGACGCCCCGCGGGTTTATGAAAGCTTCCGAGCGACGTGCGTTTTCCACACATGAGTTTCAGAGTCGGAATGCCCTTCCCTCCTGTTCCCCTGGAGCAGAACTAGGAAAACGAGAAAAGCCAAAGATGCCAAGAGAGCCCAGGGCTTTGCTGAAGCTGCCCATTCAGTCCAGTGAACCTCAGGCAGCTCGTTCAGCCCCACCCTCGGCAGGACCGCGTTCTAAGTTATTTCTCGGAGAGAATAGAGTACTGCAGGGTGCTAAAGTGACCCCGGAGGTCACTGGCACCAGGAGATCTGAACATCAGACAGCATATCATAAATTTCTCAAAGAACCCAAAAGGCAGAAACACCTATAGGGCAGGTGCTGTGTGTCGGGCGTGTCCGTGCCTTCCGTGTACTCACAGCCTGAGGTCCCCCGCACTCCACGATGTGCTCTGGACAGCCCCACACTCACGGCAGGGACCTGCACAAATCCCTGGGGAGACTGACAGTGCAATTATCGCCTGAAAGTCTGTGATGCGTGAGAAATTTGTGCCCTGAGGTCTTGCTGGGAGATTTTGTGGTGCTGGTCAAAGCCTAATGCTGACATTATTCACCATTTTCATATTTCCTCTTTAATCGTAGTTCACATCCTTTCCTTGGGTCTTAACATTTGTTTGACAAAAAGATTGCGCACCATTTTATTTATAAAGATCTACCATTACTAATATGTTTAGAGAAGAGCATTCTGCTTAAATAACTGGTAGCACCTTCCACTGAAGCTTTTATAATTAAACCTCTTCGTCTGCTAATGTCAACAGTTCCTTCTAGATGGAGTCAGTGGAATTCTTGTTATCATGGAAACTTGCCACTTGATTCTACAGCCTGAGCCTTGTGTAATATGTACCAGAGTAGTGATGTTTAGTGATGTATAAGCTTTCTCCTCACTCCTAGTAGAGAACTTTCAAGTAGACCGCATTCCATAGAAGGTTCTAGAACGGCCATTGGAGGTATATGTATCTTTACTTTGGGGGAGGAAATACAGCTATCCTCAGATGTATCATTTTCATTTGCCTTGTGGATGTGTTCTCATTTGACCAGAATAAAAATCATGCTAGCCCTTATCTCATGGGTAGCTTTCATGCACAATTTAAATCCAATGTAAAATTCATGGGTGGAAATTAATAGACACTTGCCAAAGCATAATGAATAACGTATTACAGTCTTGAAAGGGGTGTTAAATTTAAACACAGATAATATGGCAGTTAAATGAATAAATCTTCCCTAATCAAAATCACTTTCAAAATATGGAAATTTTAGTGCCTGCCTTGTTTTAGGGTTGCATTAATAAACAAACAAACAAACAAATAAGGAATAATCCCATTAGAACAGAGCAGAAAAAAGGTAGATAGTGACTTACTAGCATATTAAATTTGACAACAAATATTAACTAAACACGGAGAAAGAATATGGAAAGATATTTCAGAGAAGATGCAAGTGGCTTGTACGTTAGAAAAAGTGTTCAACCTCATCAGCATCATCCGTGTGACCCACAGACTGACAACGTCATAGCATCGTTTACCTACCAACCATGTTCAAACCGTACTGAGGAGCGTGGCTTTACAGACACAGTTACTGGACATCAGTGAAGCTTAGAGAGGATATTGCCTTCGTATTAGCACGTCCACGTAGTGCACAGATACTTACACTCAGGAGCTGCATATATGTTGTATGTATGAAGCTGCGGCAAGGCGGTGCCCGGGGAGCATGGCCTCTGCAGGGACCATATCCAAGCATGACTTTGGACGATCTACGATCTCCGCCAGTCTGTTTCCTTCTATGTATGTCAGGCATGGTCATAGAGTGCCGTGAGAAGGACTTGATGGATGAAATGGCATCTGTCACATAGTGAGCATTTCAGAAGACTTGGCTATTTTTGTTACACGTTATAGACTTGTTTGTAAGAGCAGGAATTTGGAAACAACTATTCATCCATAAAAGACGCGTTAAATGAAGTATGCTGTGTTCATGCAAGAGAGCACTCTGGATTATTTTTTGAAGGCGGGAACTTGTATGAACCTAGCCCAGCCTATGTCGTGAGATGAAAACTCGCAGGTGCAAAGCCACGTTGAGGGTTACCATTTGTATACTTTGAAAGTGTGTTTGCACACAGATGCTTGTCAGTGCTGGGACATCAGAGGAAGGACAGTCAAGGTTGCCTCAGGGTTAGGAGTTAGCTGATTGGGCAGGAGAGGAGTTTCTTCTCCTCGTTGTATGCCTGTGGATACCTTAAACATGCTGCCCCATCTATACGTCTATTCCCCTTTGAAATTCGTGATCGACGTTTATATTCACTGAATATTCGTGGAGAGACTTGAGTGGAGCCGGCAGAGGCTGTGACCCTGGGGGAGCTGACACTCCCAGTCAGATGTTCCCGGAGAAGTTGGCAGAATGGATCTGGGGCGGATTCGTGGGAAAGGAGTGGACAGGGCAATACCAGTGCCAAACTCAGGGGAGAAGAGAGGTGTCCTGGAGATCAGACAGCTCCTCAGACCTGAGAGGCTGGTGGAGATGGGATCCTCCGCCAGCACCAGCAAAGGCACCGCGGCAGGAATCCCAGGTTCCGCCTGGAAAAGAGGCAATGAGTCTAAATCCCGGTGTGTGCAGGGCACAACCACATGAGCAGAGGACAGGAAAATGGGGAAAGCTGGTTCTGGGAACATCTTTTAAACACGTTGCCCGCTCTCCTAAGAAAAAATGCCAAACTATGAGGGGCAGAGAATTCCATCCACGTGATACAGGTTATTGGTTTCATTTGGCTAATACTGTTTGTATATCGTGAGCAGGTGGGTGGTACTGCCCGTGATCTCTGAGTTCTTCACACTCTTGTAGATCTGCTGCTTTGCCCCCTCCACCCCGTGTGGCTCTGCAGGAGCCCCCTCCTCCCAAGGCCTCTCCAGGGCCTGCTACTTCAGCAGTTTAAGGAAAGGCAGGCAGAACCCATAGCAGCCAGGCAGTCTGCCTGTTAGAAGCCTGCCCCAGAAACCGTGTCTGCAGGGTGATGGATGAGGTTAATCTCCCGTCGCTTCATGGGAGATTTACATGCATAAGTCTCATTAGTGCTAATGGGAGTTTCTTGCATAAATCTGACATGCGGGAAGGTAAGGAAAAAGATGGTTTTCTTTTCTTCTTTATCGGTTTTCTTGTTTAAGGATTCGTTCCTGCAGTCTGGGGGCTGGCTTGGGTGTCTTGCCACGTGCCTTGCATGGAAGCCGCTGGTGGTCTTCATTTACATGGAAATGGACCCTAAACAGGGTTCTGAACTCACATGTTTAAACACCTCCTACTTGCGCCATCATCTTTGCAAGTACAGATACCCAATTAGTGCCACTGATCCAACAAATTTCCGTGTGTCAGTTGTACCTGCTGTGAATGTCATTCTGTTTGGTGATAACAGGGCCTGCACCCAAAATGGAGGTGGGGGGAGAGGGAAAGCCACACTGAGTCCTTGCTGTGAACTGAATTATTTTTAAAGTGACTACAGATCCCTGTCCTTTTTAAAGTACCAGCCTATCTCTGAAGCTAGGATTGGGTTTGGAGGGAGAAAGGCTAGACCGGCCCCTGTCGCTCACTTGCCATCCCTTCCCTTATGTCTATTAAGTTGTGGGTCGATTTATAATATCAAGGCAAACATGTAGAGTTAGAGCTGTTTCCAAGAGGACATCTGAACCAACAAACACAGGCTTAATTTCACCCTGCGTCTGAGTGGGAGACTGGCATTTTTCAAAGCCCGTTGAATACTTTCCGTTATTATTTTGAACGTATGCCAATTTCCCATCATGTTCACACTCAGAGCTGTGGAGTGTCGCTTGCTGGGAGGTAGGAGATGGTTGTGGAGGACTTTGACATTATATAGGTTCACTTTATTTGTATTTAAACATTTGCATATGTAGCTGCTGACAAAAGGTAACCACGATGACTTCAGGTACATCTAGTTCGGAGGACAAGTCACGAGTGTGGTGGCTTGTGATAGAAAAACCTTTTCCTTGTAATTTAAATTGTGTATGATTTACAGATAGATATTAACAGCAGATATTGTCTATAGTATCTGCCCATGTATATGTAAATGGATAACATGCTAATGCATAAAAGCAATATGTGTGTGAGTGAGACAGACAGATTAATAGAAGATTTTAGTGTATTAATAGGAAAAAGAGATAAAAGATAATAACTTTAAAATTTTCCAGGAAACCAATACTTCAGTTGGCTAAATTAGCAACAGAAGAAAAGTAACTTTCTGAGCTTTTTCTTCATTAATCCATTTTCTAGAAAAAATATCTGATGGAGTCATTCTCTGTTAACCAAAATGATAAAAATTATGTCTTCCTCTCTAATCAAATTCTCCTTCAGTCAAATTTTGGCCTCATCTTTATTAGAGATTATTTGTAAATTGATGTTCATTTTGATCACAGTGTGGATAACTGGAAAGTTTTTTGTGTGTCCACATTCACGCACTCACTTATTCAACATATACGACTGAGCACCCATGAAACGCGGGGCGTTGCTCCAGACGCTGGGGATGCTTCAGAGAGCAGAGCCCCTGCCCTCACTGAGCTTGCCTTTCAGGAAGATGGATGCAGGTGACGCAGGGCAGGAAAGGAGCCTTTCTGGGGAGGGAGCAAGGCTCTGTTCCAGAGAGAGGGTGACCTCCAAGAAGCAGACGTGGTCCAGTCACAGCTCCAATGAGGCAAAGACAGGGTGTAGATGTTGGGGAGCCGGGGTCGCTGTCTTGAACTGTTTCTGGCTTCTGGATGAGGTGGGAAGCCAGGTCCTCCATGAGCTTGAGGGGAGGAAGGGACCAGGTCTGGAGGAGGAGATGTGACGGAGGGAAGGAAGGAGGGGACGGGGACCTTGTATTGACAGCAGGAACTGAAGACCCACCTGAGGCCACGTCATGCTTTGAGGTGAGACCAGACAGCCAGGACTGCATCCTTCCTTCCAGCCACTCTCTGGAGGAGGGCTGGCACAAAGCAGATGGCGAAGCCAACCTTCCCAAGGGAGGAAGTTTAGATGAGAGGCAGGCGGGCAGATTAGGGAGCGCAGGAAGAGCAGCGAATCGTGGTCCATCCAGTGTGAGTGCCGAGGAGGGGAGGACGGAGGACGGGGGGGTCAGTGAGGAGATGGTGGGGTCAGTGGGCGATTTGCTGGTCCTTGTGCAGTTGTCCAAAGGCTGGTTGGAGACTGGGAGCTGGAGGGAGGGAGCTGGAAAGGCACCAGGTGGCAGCCAGAGGGGGGAGCGTCTGAGTGAGGAAACAGAGCGGGGGCCATGGAGCAGAGGCTGAAGCAGGAAAAAACGGTCCAGGAGTCAAGAGGCCAGGATTTTGGAAGGATGGGTGATGTGGATGGAGAAGTTATCAAGGATCCTGCAGGTTGGCTGGAGACCATCCTGTGATCCTCAAGGAGTGGGGTGAGGTCCCGTGTTTTGGTGATGTCAGGGAGTCTCTCTGAGTCTAGGGTGACCTGAGACTCAAGGCTGGAGGGATTTAGGGAGGATAGGAGGGGGCTGCCAGGTGAGGGGCCGGCCCGGGGTGCAGAGGCCCGGGGCGGGGCAATACACAGGATGCTCTGGGGCCTGCCTTGAGCTCCAGAGGCTGCCTTGGAATGACTTCAAGAATGAGGCATGAGAGGTGGGGTCAGGAAGGGGACAATGCCCGGCATGAGGCTTAGAACCTGAGAAGGGTCCCCTGGGAGCCTGATGGGAGGTGCCGACCTCAGTATCCCCAGCATCTGCTGCTGGTGGGTGAGGCTGGCAGGTGAGGCCGGAGGGACGTTCATGGGATGTCCTTTGTGATTTAGCACGAATCATAGCTAATATGTTAGAGCGGGGCTCCTAAGGGTACTAAGGGATCAGTGTGACTAAGCACGTGTAACATTGTGACTCTGGGCACAGAAGTTGTTTAATGGCTCAGGAAAACATCACGTGTATCACACATGTCATTTACATTGTTTGCCCTTGAAGTGTCCTTCAGAGTTGACACAGATACATTACAACCCCCTTGAAAACAAAGTCCACAAATAAGGTTGACATAAGGAAAGTTTATTTGGTAACAGGGCTAGAGGGATGGAGAGGGGCCGCATGAAACATTTCCTTGCAAGGACTTAAAAAAATAAAATCCGTGTACCATGCAATCTCACCAAAAAGGAAGAACGTTCCTTCAGCTGGAGAATCTTCAGATTCTCAGTTACCGCATGTGATGGCTCAAGTGCAAAGATGGCTGTTAAGAAGGATCTTGGCTGGACACAGCTGCCGATGACGCACTTGAAACTGTCTGCTTCGGCTGCGAGATGCAGGTATTCGCAGCCCCTCCCCTCCTCTCAGACAGCCCACAAGGATGCCATGGGGACGTCACCCTGCACCTCCACGGAACATCTGTTCACAAGGATTTGTTGGATGTACAAGGTGTGTGTAGGTGTATGTGCTGGGCGCACATGGGCATTCATTCACTCCCCACGCGTCCAGCGGACGCAGATGAAGTGCTAAGGGCGATGGTTACACTGCCGATGGACCCCTGGTCCCTAAACACACAGCCCGCTGAGGCCGGATCAACCCAGAAACCAGGGCAAATGCAGTGAGACTGAAATGGCAACACCTGTACAGGTCACCAGGTTGTGACCAGCTCATACTGCGGACAGGGCACCCGACAAGGTTCACCCGAGGTTTCACACACACAATCACTCACACGCTCTCAGACTCACAGTAGTAACGACAGCCAGGTTTAGTCGTCTTCGTGCTCCCTCCCCTACGACCTCCCTCGGAACAGACCTCCTGGTTCCTTCTCGCATCTCCAGGCTCTGCCCGTCATCCACTGAGTAGGTCCTATGCTCTGGGGAATAAGCAGATCACCCTGGCCCCGCAGATGCCCCACTCTGAGCCCAAAGGCGTCTTCCTTTTCACCAAAGCCCGTTAGCTTCCTGTTGGGAGTTTTCTGTCTTTGGAGCTCCTGTGGGTCCAAAGTCCTATCTATTCCTCAGCAACAATCACGTCCATCCTTAACAATTCATATTTCCCTCCATTCGTAAATTCAACTTTGAACCTTCCTTCAGGTGGTAAACTTCCCATTTTGTAACAGTAGGAAATGGAGATTCCAACTAACTGACGTGTATGGAACCAAGAGTTTGTGGATAAACATGTAAAGATCATGTATAGATTTTCATCAAATATTACTGTGGTACCGTGAGGATAAAATGCTACGATATTTGTGAGAGAGAGAGTCGTGAACCACAGAACGTTCCCCGATGATTACTTATTAACATCAGGAAAAATGCGCCCAGTGAAATATTGTCCTTTCAATGGGTATTCACTGGCCACCGGCCGCGAGCAGGTACCGGGGCTATAAGGATGAAAGGGTCTCACGAAGCAGAAACTCACATACTGAGCGCAGGTCACCGGGCGGGGTGCGGGGTGGTTGACGCAGCACACAGCACTGTGGGTCGGGGCATCACAAGAGGGGCACCTAGTGGAGGAGATTGGACCCAGCATAAAGGGGGAGACGGTGATACTTAAGCATCAGCCCCTGGATAAGAAGGAGTCAGGGAAGAGGGGGCGGGGGAGAGTGTGTGGCCATTGGAAACCTGGCGTTTCCTGCCGAGGAGGTTTGTCCGAGGGGGAGGTTGGCCTCATCACAAATGACCCTGCAGGACATGTCGGGGGTTGGACTTTGTTCTGAAGGCTGCGGGACCACACACACGGTCATCCTCGTGACTGATGCCACGGCAGGTAAATCAGCAAGTAGGAGATGCGTCTGGCGGCAAGACCAACCACTAGGCTACACGCAGGAACACAGGCAGATAAACACGGCCCCTGACCAAGACAGCAGGTGCGCGGGACCGAATGGGCGGCTGGAGAGATGCCGGAAGCCAAGCCAGCCTGGACAGGCCACTGGGGAACCAGGGACAGAGGGGGGATGGACGAGGGGGAGCAGGCAGGGGTCCACGTCCCGGGCTGGGACCGCAGCTTAGGTGGGGGAGCCACTCACGGGGCTGGGCGGAAGGCCGGCTTGTTACTCGTGGGCAGGAAGACCCCACTCAGCCAAGGCCACACTTCACGGTTACATAGTTTAACCTTAGGTTGAAAAGGCATCTCAAGATTTTATACACGGAGTTCTAGTGCAGTAAAATAATAACATGATAAAAGGGGCACATTCTCTAATCAAGTGAGTCTTAAACAGCGCCGGCCCTCTCACATTCCCGTAAGAGACGCGCGTGTCATGAAATAATGCCATTTAATTCCGCAAACATGTTGAAACCCTAGGTCTGTTGCTCAGCAGATGTTCAGTGTTTGATTTCACCCACGTGGAGTGCCGAGGTCACTAAGGCCTAACCCAACTCCCAAGGACTTATCATCTCATAAGGGAAACAAGACAAATGGGCAGAATAATCGCTTTTCAGGGCTGTGTAGAATCAGTGCCGGGGTGGGGAGATGCACAGGCATTTAGGGACTCGACCACACCAGCACTTTTCATCACCCGAACCCCACTATTACTTGTCCCAGACAGGTGACCCCCTCCTTGTAGATGGAGAAAGAGGTACTTTCGGGTCTCATAGCTGCAGTGACGGTCCCGCAGGCCTGCCAACCACGTTCTGTGCCAGGACGGGGAGAGCCACTGGGGACAGGATGGGGCAGCTCCAGTTCCCGTGGAGCGTGCAGTCGAGGGACGGGGCCCACAGAAAACAAGCAAACACACAGAAAGCGACTGCAAGTTGCAGTAAGTCTACTGAGCAGGGGACAGGCAGTGGGTGGAGAAGACGAAGCGCTGCCCCATCCACTCTCACAGGGTGGTTTGGAAACTCCTGTGCTGGGAAGACGGCGGTGAGGCTGGGCAGAGAGTAGAGGAGAGACTGAGAAAAGTGGGGAGACTTTCAGGCAGAGGGCACCACGGAGACGGGTCAGGACTGTACCAGCTCGTTTGGGGAACACAGAGAAGATGCTGGAGCCCGGTGGATGCGGGGCAGCGTGGGGTAAAGCAGGTCAGAGGCTGCAGGGGAGCCTCTGCATGCTGCCTTGTCACAGTCAAAAGGGGTCTGACATCATAAGGCCATGGAAAACCACTGGTGGGTTTCAAACAAGGCAAAGCCCAGAAAGTATTTATATCTCAAATTTGGTACTTAAACAGACTGGAGGTTTGATTGTCAAGGGGCAGGAAGGGAGAAGAGAAGACAATTAGATTATTTCATTGGTCAGGTGAGAGATTATGTAACTTGGACTAAATGTGTTGATGCAGAAAAAATGATTTAAGATGTGTTTTGGAGATAGAATCGTGAAAACTTGTAGATGTGGGGCTTTGAGAGGAACGGAGGAATGAATAGTGACCCTGTTGCTGATGTGAACAGGCATGTGGACAGATTCTGTTACCTGGATACAGACGGCATCAGGGAGAGAAGCTGGGGTAGGAATGAGGAGCTCCATTCCGGGCCCCAGAAGTTTTGGATCAGACATCACGTCCAGAGTATACGTCTAAGTGTCTGAATGCTGGTATTGTGTTGAAACTAACGTTCTTTTCTGAGCTAAATTCCCCTCAGTGTTTGTAGGACTTTTAGAAATCATAGAGAACTTAATAAGCTTTAATCTTTCTATCACATTGTTTAAATGAGGGGAATTGAGTGGCTTATCTGCGGTTATTCAGGTACTTAGGGAGAGCCAGGACCAGCCCAGGCTCGTGCCTCCCACCCTGTGTGCTCCCCACTCAGGCACTGAAAACACAGGTGCATTCGTCTGTCAGGACTAAACCCACACTCTGCGTAAGCCTCCTCACTTCCACCATGTGACTGTGAATGGAACCGCAAATGCGACGCTGAGTCCAGGATGCACAGCACACCGCCCACCATGGGCCGCCAAGCTGGTCAAGTCACTGAGTCTTTCCAGACGTTCCGAATGGGGGACGGAACAGCCAGGACGGTGAATCGTCTTCATCCCGTAGATCCCTCTGCTACCTGTCATCTCTGTTAGAATTTAGTGACTTAAAACCGCATTTCTGTAGCCAGGTGAAGCCTAGAATATTTTAAAACGCTGATTCCTGGTGTCTCCTTTACATATTGGAAAACGAGGCTGTTTTTCTCTCGATATCAAAGTGCTTTTCACTCAGCAGCCCCGCACGGAGATTGGCCTCGAGGCCTCAGCGTCCAGGGCGGAGTCCTGTCTCGCTGCCCTGGGACAGAGGGAATGAAGGGATGCACGGCCTTCTTTCTGTACCGGCCACTGCACCCTGGAAGATTCGCCGAATCTGAGTCCCCCACCTGTTCCTAGCGGTTTTTAAAAAGGTGATTAATTGGATCCGATTTGACTCAGTCTTGAGCGTCCCCTCCCAGGGCCTCCCCCCTGCATCTGCTGCTGTATCTCTTCAAATGAGCATCACAGCTGCGAAGGCATCACGACGGTAACCCCACAGGCCCGCGGTGCCCCGGAGCTCAGGGACGCCGACAGGCCACGTCTCTAGAAGCCATGGAAACATAAGATGAACTTGTAAAGCTCGGGGCTTGTTTGTTGGAAATTAGCAGCCACACTGTTTATTGGAGCTGGTGATGAAAGGTCCATCATTTCGAAAAGTCAGTCCTACAAATACTTAATACAAAACCAAAGTATTCGAGAAATAGCTACATCCTCGCAACGTGAGACACTAGAAACTAATGCTTTTGTCAGAATTCAATAAAGACGCTATAAATCTGATTCAGCTTCGAAAAGTGAAAACATTGGGGCCATAGGCATCCATAAGCACCAAACCGTGTAGTCCCTCGGGCTGGAAGTCGAAACAGAGACGTAGCTTAAGGCCGGCCAAATGTATAACTAAAATGATATATAAATCATAGCGGTTCAGACTGTGCTATGGTTTCCCATTAACTTACAGTATACTTTCAGGGACATTATTACAAGTCCATGAACTTTTACCTCAATATACTTTGGAGGAAACCTACATTTGTAACTCCTGCATAATGTCTAAGGATATACATTCAGCTCCCAAGTGACTTTCTAATAAAGGTGAGAAGACAATATCTTAACTGGCATGTTTGTTTAAGTTATAGTTAAACCCATTGCTTCCTCTTACTCACTTTCATGAATCTTAGCATCGAGAACAAAGCCTGGCAAATAGCGGGCATCCCTTTCGTGTTCAGAGTAAAAGACACGCGGATGAGTAGGTGAACACGATAGGTAAGGGTCAAAGGTGTTAGAAACAGAATATGAATCTGGATACTCTAAGACATGCTAAGGTGTTCGTGAGCTAATTGTTGCTGTAACTGGCACTCCGCCAGAAGATAATTTGTTCTTGGTACCCTTGCCTTAGAAGGGAAGAAGTGAGTAATTCAAAAACCTTATGAAATATGCAAATAAGCATGGTTAAGTGTTAGATAAGCAGTTAGTCAGTCACGGTGAGATTGTGTGTATTTACTTTTCCCTAGTCTTACACCCAGAAATATGTGTTTGGCCAGTATACATTGACACACGAACAATTGTCAGAGGCCAGTAATTTTCTAAATTAGATGCAGTTTCTCCAGTTGTCAGTTTTGAAGATAATTTATTAGATTTCTTTGTAATGAAATAGAGCCTAGATTATTTTATGCACATGAAGGTAATTCCAACTCCAAATCATACGAAGCATGGAGAGCCAGTTAAGTGGATCTGTAACACATTTGCGTGTGTGTACCCACGAGCACATGCATGTGACATGGGCGTGGACACGCATGTGTCAGCTAGGCATTCATGTAATTTACTGTCACTTTAGTCTAAAGTGGAAACGGCTGACTTGGGTAATTACAGGTCTGTAAAAAATCACCTTTCTGCTTTTGGTACGTCTAGAACAGGGTCCTTCGCTCTGAGTTATTGAACACCTAGAAGCTTTTTCAAAAATTCTAGAATACTAGCGTTGAAAAAGACTTTGAAAAACATCAGATCTAGGGTTCCATTTTACAGATAAGGAAACTGAGGCTCAGAGGGACTTACTCAAAAAGAACCCATTTAATCACCCTCCTCTCAGGGGTGTCCTTACACACACGCCCCATCATTCTGGCTCAGGTGCTCCTCTTCTGGGTTAAATACCGGTCTGGGTTTTACCTCCCGTTAGACTGCAGGATCTTGAAGGCTTAGTTGCTTTGCCCTGTGTCCCTGGTAGCTGGCCTGGGCTCCAGTAAGAACTGAGGAGGGAAAGAAAGAAGGTTTCTTAGCAAACGCAAGGTTAGCAGCCGTGTCTCCAGCCGTGTCTCCAGGTTCGTGTTACACCACATGCCTTCCAAGAGCATGTTTTGGAGCCGTGATGCTAGCTTTTCTAAACTACACACAATATTCCTTCCGTTAAAAACAGTGCCCTGAAGTGTAGACCTTGGATAGAATCTGCCATTTCCGTGGTCCTGCCTGACCTTCCGTCTCTCTTCCTGCTCTTCGCATGGCCTCCCTTTCATCACAGATTTACAGCCTCCCTTTCTGTTCATCACTTTCTGACCTTCACAGTGATTGCAGCTACTGGCCCTGTCACTCAGCCCCTTCGATTCTGCCCCATAAATTGTCAGCTGCCAGTGGTCACCCAGGTACGAAGCCCACGTTCCTTATGGGGCATCTGCCCCTCTAGACCCCGGCGCCCCGCAGGGTCTCGGGCCTGGATGGGCTCACACACCGGGCTCACCTCCCTGCCAGACCAACGGTCTCGTTCTTCTTATTCTCCGAGAGGACGCTCTGTTATGGGCTGAGCATCGCAATAGATTATTAGGAAAGGGTCTTCTTAACTAACCCAGTCTTATGACCCCAAATATGATAGAAACTCAGTTCTATCAGATGATGAGACTGGCTGTGAGGAAAGCAAGCAAAAGCCATCATGCCACTATTACCGTCTTCAGTTTCACATTTGCTGTGGTTCCTAAGCTCTAGACTAGCCATCAGCTTAGCCGCCATTCGTGCGAGCCTCCTTCAGGAGCTTTCTGGGCACGGACACCACTTCTCAGCCTGACCATTTCAGCTCCGCAGTGACAGTCAGCAATGTCACCTACTTTGCCGTCGTCACAGCTAACGGGAGGGCTGGGTTGGCGAGTTTGGACACTTTGCTGTTTTTGCCACGTTAAGTTTCTAAACAGCGTCGCTGGTGATTATTTCAAACCTCCCCTGTACATCGCATTCTTTCTTAACTTGTATTCCTAATATACTAACACAGTCAACTCATATCTGACAGCTACTTTTTGTTATATAATCTTAAGGATACTATTTTACAAGTTGACTCAGTTCACAGGAGTCTACTTAGTACATCCTCCATATAAATATAAAAATGTTCTGCTAGCTGTCATGTACAATAACTTCTGCACTTTCTACCAACCAAATTTTTGACCTTCCTCCGGCGATGACTGGAGAAGTCTGCATATACGTGTGGCTGTGCTTCACCCCGTCCCTCCCTCCAGGGCCTTCGTCCTCTTTGCTCGGCCATTCCTGCTCGTGAAAAGCACTCACCATCCCAGCGTAAACTCATAAAGGCAGATCCTGCCCTTCCTAAGGGCGCAGGGGAGTGGGCTTCCTCAGCGCCCACCCACGGGGCTCAGCCAGCAGCAGAGCTCGGGGGAATGAGGCCACTGGGTGCGTGGGTGAGCAGGGGACAGCCAACACCACACCTGCCCCAGCAGCAGGGACGGTACAGAGGCCACCAGGGGGACCCAGAGGTCCCCACACCTACCGGCCTCGGGTCAGGAAAGGCTGACATCCATGATTTAGCAGTGCCCCAGCCATGGCACTTGGCCCAGGGATGGAAGACAGACCACCAGAAGCAGACCAGGAGGCCAGGGAGAAGCTGCTTTTCACTAAGGACCTGAGCCTGAGAGAACTCGACTGTTGGGATCCCCCTGGACAGGCTCACACATACCTGCTCTCACCCCAGCCCTCCCGATGCTTCCGGTCAGACCCTTGTCCAGCCCCTCCTGACACCCCTTCCGCAGCACAGGCAGGGGGAGTCCCTGATTAGCAGGCCCCCAGACAGGAGAACAACAGAGGGAACAGAGGTGATCTAACTGTCCCCTGCAGGGAGCCTGGAGAAATGCCGACTCCGAGTGACCAAGGGTGTGCGTGGTAGGGAAGATAGGGACGAGACCCCTGCGTGGTTTTGTTCTATCCGTGAAACTGGAACTCAAGCACTAAAGCCTGATGCATAGCGTAGCTCACCGTGGTGCCCAGTAGGTGTCTGAGCACGAGGGCCTGTGTGCTGCCCCCTGCTTTAACACCCAGGGTGTGAGAAGACACCGCCCCCCAGCTGCCAGCCCCTCCATTTCTCCCTGAAGCTCTGCCTGTCTTGTCCTAATCAAGCATGTAATTGATTGGTTTAGATTTTTGCTTTGCTTCATGTATCTTGTTCTGAATATCAGGTTTGAATATAATTGCCATAGGTCACACTACATTTTAAAAAAAAATTATCCAGTATGCAAGTTTGGGAGCTGGGGGTGACATGAATGTTATATGTAAATTTATGTAAATGTATGCTAATGCCCCGTTGCAGCCCACAGGTGAGTGAAGTGGCTGTCACATCCTCACAGGTTAGTTCACCAGGGAGCCCCGAGCACTGCCAGCTCAGGATGACTGCAGCATATTTATGTCCCTGTTGAAAACAGTCCAATAGCTTTTCTCAAAAGATCTCACAATTCCCCCAGACTATTCCTGTTGATGAGAAAAATCACACTGGTGATCTTCCAAGTTATCTGTGCTTTCTTTTATATAGAAATCAGCCTACATGTTTCTTACATTTGCTGGTTTTTAAGTTGGTTTCAAGTCAGTAAATACCACTGGGCGCTTTTCGCTGTGAAACACCGTGCTGGGTAAATGCAATACAGCTCTCAAGTTCCAGGACCTCGCAGTTCAGTAGGCAGCACTGCAATGGAGCTGGAACTCAGATCTCCAGAGGGGGAATGTTCCACGTAACTGTCAGGTTGGGGGAAACACCCCAGGATTCTAAGCAGAAGGGGCTGCTCAGCTGTGCTCTGCTAAGCCCCACTTAGAGAGCCAGTAAAACCCTGTGCCCCTCACCCCACGTCATCCAGAGTGTCGGGCCTTCCATGCATCTTATACGTGGGATTTTTGCATAAGATTTAAAAAAGAAAAATTTTCCTATGTGAAAGCCAACAAGGCACACAGGATGGTTTAGACTCTAGAAGCTGATGAGGTGGTCCAGCGCCGAGACGGTGCAGACCAGGCTCAGGGGGCTGCAGTGGGAACAGGTAGAAGCCAAAGGGGGAACGTCACAGTCGTCTCAGAGCTAAGACAGCCCCTGCCCTGTGCTTCCGTGCAAGGCCCCCCTGCTGCCCTTCTCCCCCCAACCTCCGGTGACCTGCACCTGTGCCCCGCTTCTCTCTCCACGCCACGACCCCTTCTTCCTCCGTCCTTCCTTCTGACACTCAGGGATTTACTGCAGAGGTCACAATACCTGAGCACTGACTGATTTATCGTAATCTGGGGTTCCAGCTGCAGAGATCTTAATCCCCCTTCCAGCCATGGGGAAGGCTCAGACTGACATACAGGGAAATGTGGAAAACAAAGGTAAAAAATGATATTCCAAGATTTACTATTCACTTGCCACATCCCGCTTTTCCACAGAGACAACTGGATAGTTTCTGGGCCCTGATCTGAAGGGAAAAGGGCAATTTGAAATTTTCCCAAAACGCCCCTCGTCCTGGAAGGTGGAACCAGGGTGACGGGCCTCAAGGTTGGATGTGGCTATGACCCTCGACCTTCAGCTCCCTCCAAATAAACAGCCCCCAAAGGGATTGTCAGCAGTGGCTTTGAAGTAAGAGCCAGGAGTGGAGTGAGGAGGGTCAGCGCCTTCTTCCCTGGCTCCCAATGTTGTAAACACTTTATCCAGCAGGCTGGCCGGGGCAGAGCCTCTGAGGGGGCAGAGCCTCTGAGAGCGCAGAGCAATGGGATGTGTGCATTTGCTCAGCGGCTTTGACAGTATTGGGCTTAAAGAACAAGATCACTGTCTCACCGTCTGGAGGATGGACTCAGGCCGAGACCCCGGTGTGGGCAGGGGTGGCTCCTTTTGAGCCATGGGGAGTTTGTGTCCTGGGTCCCTCCCCAGCTCCTGGGGGTTTGCTGGAGATCTTCCACATCCTTGGCTTGTAGAAGCATCAACCGACCCCTGAATACCGGTCACAAGGCACTCTCCCTGCGTGTGTCTCTGCATCCCAAGTTCCCCGTTTTATAAGAACCCCAGTGATACTGGATGAGGGCCCACCCTATTCTGTATGACCTCATCCTCCTTTATTTAATCTGCAATGGCTCGGGTTACAAATAAGGCCACATTCTGAGGTCCGGGGGTTAGGACTTCAACCTATGACTTTTCCAGACACAACTCAACCCTAACAATTAGGTGGAGTGAAACAATATTCACAGGAACGATGGTGGCACTGCTTTCACAGAACAGGAAGCTGGTCCTACAACGGCCACGGAGGCTGTTTTCTCTTCCAGACGGTGGGGAAGTCTGCCCAGTCCTTGGCTGCGGCAGTGAGCCCTGGCCGTGGGCCACGCGGGCTGCTCTGCCCCTCAGACGAGCTGCCAGGTCTCAGCAGCAGTCACACGTTAAGATGAAACATGCCTGGCATGATTTGGTCACACATGGGTGGATGACCCATCTTCTATCACATTTGACCGATGTGGCCATGTCAGCTTGCGGGCTGAAAAATGGTATTTTTGGATGGATAAGTAAGGACGAAGGTTGACCTTATTCATCAACACATTGCGTCTGGTTCTGACCCCACAGAAGCTCTGATTCCCCAGAGATTCTCCAGAGGGAAAGGAAAGATTGACGTATCTCCTACTGCAAGTTCTGTCACCTTTCACCTGGTTGAATTTGCGTTTCTTCTTATAAAAAGTTATTTTAAATTAATGCTATGGAACTCTGAGTGTGACAAAGGAAAACTACTTTTGCATCAAATAAAGAGGATATTAACCAATGTAGAGCTTACACTGTAGTTTCAGACCACCTGGAAGTGGGTGTTAGAGCTCGTAGGGTGGGACAGGGGCTCTTACCTGTTTGGAGATAGAAGAATCCCAGCTCATACCCTGCAAAGGCCTCCCCCGACTTGGAGGGGCCCTGTGTGTTCTCAGTAGAGCTGTGTTGTGGAGTTTCGTGGCAAAGGCAAGCCCTGTTAAGCCAATATTCAGAGGTTGCTCCGTTTACGACCAAAGCACTGTGCAAAGTGCGTGAGTGAAGTTGGGACACCTGCAGGGCTGTCTGCCCTACAACCCTAAGCCCTGAGGTGGGGAGCCCAGCCCGCATCTGCTGACTCTCAGAAGTTTCTGGAAGTACAGTTTGGTGGCTGGCACTCTACTGCACGAAGACGGAGCTTGTTCGTGGCAGGGTCTCAGGATATTGACACCATCAAAGACACAAGTACAAGCCATATCGCCGGTCCCTCCATGGTCTAAGTATCAGCAGGTGTCAGACCTGTGGGGAACGGCCTGTTTCCCAAGAGGAGGGACCTGGGCTGCTCTGGGCCGCTCTCTGATTCCCAGATGGGGCACTGAGGGCCAGGTACGAGGGGCCTGTTCAGAACTTAACTGGATCACGTGCCCTCTCTTTGAATTCCAACCTCCTGCCATGCTCAGCACAGAAACGAGATCCGCTCTGTGGCATCAGGAGCCGTGAGGACCTGCCCTGCCTGTTTTGTCCTTTTAACCCCAACCTCTTTCTCTCCCTGGGCCTGTGCCCCCTCCCCCTCCAACCTCAACCAGCTACCTCTTCCCTTGGGTTTGACCGCACACACCCCCCTAGAGAAGCAGGGCTCCTGACCTGCAAAGAGCCCTCTTGCTGCCCGAGACCCCAGCCACTTCCCTCCCGAGTGTCACCCCTTTGCCCGTTTCCCACCTCCACTCAGAACTCGCAGTGTTACTGCCACACCGGGCAGACAGCTCACGGGCTCCCAAGCAGGGGGGTCACGGTCCCAGGGCGGCTGCTCCAGGTCACAGTGGTCCCTGGAACCAGGCACATCCTCAAACAGACGAGCTGTTTGTGTTTGGGGAGGATTTAGGAAAACATCCTGGGGTAAGTCTTTCACTCAGAGTCGGAAGAGCCGTCTTAATGAAAAGTAGAAGTTACACGTGGAAAGACCGAGTGTCACCCTGTCAACATCTAAAACAGGCACAAACCGAGCAAAAGGCCAGTGATAACCTGGGGAGAAGCATTTGCTGCGTGAGTAACACAAAAAACATAAATATTCGGAATACATATAGAAACATAATCAAAAAGGTACAGGAAACAACTAAATCACAGAAGAGGAGAGAGAAACGGCCGTCAGCTCGGGCTCAGGTCACCTGTGAAACAAGCGAAGTTTGGTAACACAGCTACTGCCAACGTGCTGGAAATGTCGCATCCATACTTTTACTGGTTGCGAATGGATTTGACCACTTCGAAGGGCAGCTTGCTGGTATCTGTTGAATTTTCAAATGTTGAGAAGTATCAGTCCACATGCCTGAGGAGGAGACCAGACAAGGTTTAGTAGAGCATCAGTGTCTGTTAGTGAAAAACAGGAAGCAATCTGAACTTATATCAAGACATTTGATAGTTTCATGAATTGTGTGTAGCCATATTATGGAATAATTACCACTCATCATGAAATGTGAAGTATAGCTTATTACACCCACGTGGAAATGTTTCCAACGGTAACTGAAAAATAAAACTTTGTAGAAGAATGTGTAAGATGTGGTCGAATTTATGTTTAAAAATGAGTAGCTCTATGCATTTACATATTTGGTAGGGCTGACCATGTCTAGGTAAATTGTGTGTTTGTGTGTCTGTGTTTAGATGAGCATGTTACAGCAGACACAAGCAAAGCTAATAAACATGTCTGTCTCACTGGAAGGGCCTGAGACGGGAGGGAAAGTCTGGTGGCTAAAAAGGACGTGTTCCAAAATCCACTCCCCCATCACAGGTATTATCAACATCTGCACTTATTTCTTGCCAGTATTTGTTCATTTCCATGGTGCTTTTGGCTAGGAGCATATTATACCTGTACTTTTGCAACCTAATATTTATTTCACAATTGCATCGTGAGCACTTCAAACAGTGCTACAATTCTTTCCGTGGGGAGAAAGGCTTGCAGTGATCCGGCACTGGCTCTGTGCTGGACATCTTAGCCATTACCTCATTTAAGTTTCCCACCACCTAACGGGCAGGAATTAGCCCACATCGTGAAGGGAGCCTGGGACTCAGAGCAATTGGGTGAACAGACCAAAGAACTGGCTGGCAGCTGGATCAGGGCAGAGCCCAGGGCTGTTTGACAACAATCGACAGTCTCCCCCCTCACTCTGCAGTCTCCCCCCTCACTCTGCAGTCGCCCCCCTCACTCTGCAGTCTCCCCCCTCACTCTGCAGTCGCCCCCCTCACTCTGCAGTCTCCCCCCTCACTCTGCAGTCACCCCCCTCACTCTGCAGTCGCCCCCCTCACTCTGCAGTCTCCCCCCTCACTCTGCAGTCGCCCCCCTCACTCTGCAGTCACCCCCTTCACTCTGCAGTCTCCCCCCTCACTCTGCAGTCGCCCCCCTCACTCTGCAGCCGCCCCCCTCACTCTGCAGTCTCCCCCCTCACTCTGCAGTCGCCCCCCTCACTCTGCAGTCTCCCCCCTCACTCTGCAGTCACCCCCCTCACTCTGCAGTCTCCCCCCTCACCCTGCAGTCTCCCCCCCTCACTCTGCAGTCTCCCCCCTCACTCTGCAGTCTCCCTCCTCACTCTGGGAAGCAGATGAATGAGGAGCCCCGTCACCGTCCGTGTTGCTGGGAATGAGGCTGCTTTCCATTTTCCACTCTCCTGCATGACGTGTGCGGTGCCGAGAAGGTGGGGAGTGAGCGGGAGGAAGAGGACCGCCTGTGCCAGGTGTGCTCCGGGAACCGGGCCTCACCTGGTCGATGCGAAGGCTGAGGCCTGCTCCCCAAGGTGATTCAGAGCTGAATCCTGAAGGCCTCGGAACTGAACAATAACCCGCTCGTCTCCCTCCTGAGACACCGGCTCAGCTCGAAGCCCCAGGTGACCCCCCGCAGCGCTCCGGCTGCTCGAAATGGAAGGCGGCACAGCTGCTGGGGGCCTGTGGACTCAATTATCACCACCTCCTTTAAATAGTAATTTAAGCAGGTAGATGCTTTTTAATTGCCGTCTGTGTAGTGAAATCCATACCAAGACAATCAGGGTCTGCTTTAATTGGACATAACCTGGCTGGTAAGCATCAGAACGACAGAGCTGAGACTGACAGGTCAGGGAATCAGACACTTTGGCCATGTATAATGGTTGGTTCTATGTGGCTTCGTGGTCTCATATCACGTAAATAAATATGGGTGTGTGTGTGTATGTATGTATGCGTGCATTCTACATTATTATTTTGCTCTTCTCATCCAGCAGGCCAGCTTCTCTCTCCTGATTCTAAGTATTACTTTCTTTTATTGCCTTTTAAACTCTGCCTTCACGCATGTCCCCCACCTCCCCTGGAAGCTGCCTTGCCCATCAGCAGCTGAAGTAGCCACACTAGGGGAGGCACTGGATTCCCCTTATTTCTCTCCTGTGCCCCCAAGGAATTGCCCCGTTGGGTGCCCTGCAGGATGCAGACAGCCCCTGCAGCTGTGGGGCCCTGCAGTGGGTGTCCTGCTTGTCCTTGTCCTAAATTCCCAACAGGCTTGTGTCAGGGCTTAAGAGGCAGGAGGAAGAAGTTCCCTGCTTGTCTGTCCAAGCTCTTGGAGAGCCTTCCTGGCCAGCCTACCCCAGGGGCCGACCCTGCCCTCCCTAGCCCCTCCCCCTGACATCCCGCACACTCAGGATCGGACTATCTCTCCTGTCTCGGCTCTGGGTCCCCTGAGCAATGTCCCTGCTGTGTCCCCAGCACCCGACAGACACCTGACTCGAACGCAGTCTCCAACCCTAATTGCTGAGGGAGCAAAGTCACTTAATCCTCACCAGGCTTCATCTGAACCACAACCAACGTAAATGCTGCTTTCTGAGTCGGCCTTTCATCGAAGGATGTGGTGCATGTCTCTCCACATTACCAGCCTTCCGTCCATTGTTGTCATTCTTTCTCTCATTCTGGCATCATCTGACTGCAGTGACCACGTGGATGCTGGCACCCCAGTGGGGCTGCTCAACCCTCGTCTGGGTGAAGTGTCATCTGCAGGAGAGACTAAGGAGGCTACTTCACAGGACTGTTGAGAGGAAGGGGCGGCTAAATGTCAGGAAGGAGGGGCCCGGGATGCAGCGGCTCCCCCAGTGCAGGAGGGACACAAGGCCCTGCTCCCCCAGTGCAGGAGGGACGGAACCTCCACAGGACCGGCGACAGCCTCCCGCCTCCCCCGCCCCAGCCAGGCTCCCCTGGGCCCTGCAGAGCTGCACACCCTCCAGGATGACTCACCTTCCCGGGGCCCCTTCAGCTGTGAAGAGCTGCGTGGGGATTAATTAAGTGACTGTGGGTAAGGAATGAACTTGGAGGTCTCCCACGAAAGGTGGCTCGGGAGGACATGAGCTGATTATTAAAGTATTAAATCCCCACTTTGCCGCTAGATAGAAAGCAACTCAACTCTCCCAACTGCTCTGGAGGAAAACAGGATTCCTGCACATCCCGCCCCCTGGTGAAGAATGAAATAGCACCAGTTAGGATGTACTGTACTTGCTGTCGAAGAACAGGGCGGCCGTCTGGTAGGGATCCGGGCCTGCTTCGACAGTTAGTTATTTACCAGGTAAATCTGGTGCATAGAGAAGAGATGCAGCGTCCAGTATCTTGGTCAGATGCTTCCATGGTGGTGCCTTCAGCTAATACTGGTCAACCAGACGGTCTACGTGGGGGGCCCTACACCACCGCACACCAGGGAGGGGCCGTGAGGACGCTGCAAACACTGCAGGGGCATTTCATGTTGACCCAATTCGGTCACCCGCCCGGAGCCTCGCTGGGATCTAGGATCTCACCTTTCTCGTGAGCGTCCTCTCTCCTTTGTGAGAACAATCAAGCTGAGTGGGAGGGCAGCCTGCTTGCAAAGTGCTGCAGGGCACTGCCAGGTGCTGGGGCTGGGCGCCCTGCACGTGGCCAGCTGGTCTGCCCAAGCCACAGGCACGCCGGGTCTCGGAAGGCAGCGTCACCTGAGCGCCTCCCTGCTCGGCATGTGTGCAGGCTGGCGGCCCTGAGACTGAGGTCCCGGCCGGCTTCGCCACAACCAGCCGTGAGCTGGGCCCAACACAGCCCTTCCCCGGGCCTCAGGGGGAGTCCAATTTGCTTACTCCCTAGCAGGGCTGGCACAGTCAGAATCCAACTTGTTGGCCGGCAACAGTCAGGTACACTATCAGGTGTTATCTGAGAAGCAGTGAACTGGGAGGACAGGGCTGGTAATGGGGAGACCCCAGAATCACACAAGGGAAGCCTCACACCTTAAACCCAGGGAGAAAACGCCCCTGGGCCCGAGAGCATCCGGCCCCAGGCACGGAGGCAGGAATGGGGTCTGCTCCCTGGTGGCTCAGAAGGTCCGGCTGGTTCACTGATAACTCCTGAGTGTCGCCCCGGGGTGTCTTATGAATATTTTTAACAGCTTTATTAAGATATAATTCACCTACCACACATTTCACCCATATAAAGTGCACAATTCAGTGGGTTTTCGTGTATTCACAGATAAGTGCAATTGTCACCACAGTCAATTTTAGAACATTTCCATCACTGAAAAGTGACCCCATAGATTTCAGCTTTCCCGCCCCACTTCCCACCCTACCCTCTTGTCCTAGGAAACTACTAATCTACGTTCTGTCTCCATAAACTTCCCGATTCGGGACATAGCATACAAATGGAATCATGTAATATGTGATCTTTATCGACCTGATTCTTACACTCAGCATAACATGCTCGAGGCTCATCGATGTTGTAGCGTGTGTTGTTCCTGTTTATGACAGATCGATATTCCATGTATGAAGAGACCGCATTTTATTTATCCATTCATCAGCTGATGGAAATCTAAATTGATTCCATCGTTTTGAATATCATCAATGCTGCTGCTGTGTACATACTTGTACAAGCTTCTGTGTGTACTTGTTCATTTCTTACCTAAGAGTGGGATTATTGGGTCATGCAGTAACGTTTTGACTCGGCATCTGAGGACCTGCCTGATTGTTTGCTGACGTGGCTGCGCCATTTGCATTTCCACCGCTTGTGCGTGAGGGTTCTGACTTCTCCGCGTTTTCCCCAACACTTGTTATTACCTGACTTTCTGATTCTAGCCATCCTCGTGGGCATCAAGTGGTGTCCCATCGTGGTATTGATTTGCAATTCTCTGATGATTAATGATGTCAAGGAGTGTCTTGTCACGTGCTTATTTTGCTATTTGTACATCTTCTTTGCAGAAATGTTTATTCAGATTCTTTGCCCATTGTTAATTGAATTGTCTTTTTTTATTACAGAGTTATAAGAGTTCTTTATATATTCTGGATACAAGTCCCTTATCAGATATATGATTTGCAAATATGTTTTCCCATCCTGTGGGTTGTCCTTTTCACTTTTTTAATGGTGTATTTTTAACGCCAAAGTTTCTTTTTTAATTTTGATGAAGTCCGATTTATCTATTTTGTTGTTGCTGTAGTCGCTTGTATTTTTGGTGTTATATCTGAGAATGATTTGCCAAATGCAAGGTCATGAAGATTTACTCTTAGGTTTTCTTCTAAGTTCTTTATAGTTTTATCTCTTACATTTGGGTCTTTGATCCAATTTGAGTTCATTCTGTTACATGGTGTGAGACAGGGATTCAAATTCACTGTTTCGTGTGGGGATGTCCAGTTGTCTCAGCTCCATTTGTTGGAGAGGCTATCCTTTCCCCTTTAAATGGTCTTGGCACCCTTGTAAAAATCAGCTGACAAAGATGTATGGGTTTATTTCTGGACTCACAATTCTATTCAACTTGTCTATGTGTCTATCCTTATGCTAGTACCACACTACGTTGATTACTATTTTTTGTAGTACATTTTGAAATTGGAAAGTGTGAGTTCTGCTGTTTTGTGTGATGTTAGCTGTGGGTATATCTTCTGAGTATTAAAGGTTACAAAGCTCATAGATATCAGAGCTGGGATTCGATCCTTGTTCTCTCCACGGTACCTCAGGCCTAGAAGGGACACCTGAGCCATTATTGGGTATTTCCAGTGAGGGGGAAGTTTCACTGCATTACCTCATTGGACCAACTCCATCCTGACCTTCCTGAAGACTCCAAGAGGTACCAGGACTTGACCCAGGGTAATGAATCTGCACGTAGAGAGGCAAGACAGGCCTGTGACACCGTCATGCCTTTCACCCTGAGCGGCATCAGGCCCTGGTCTAGAAGACAACACCCAACACCTCCAAGTCACCCAACACGGCTTCCACACAGCTGGGCAGAACCTCCCAAGAGAAAGCCAGCCTCCAGCCTACCTGACTCATAACTTCTGGGGTCACCTTGAGCCCCCCCATTCCATTCTGAACGTCTTCACCTAGATCTGAAGAGCTGGACAGGGAAACGGGGTTTCGTGATTTCCTGCTGCCTCTACGTCCTCCCTGCTGGCGCCTTCCATACAGAGAAGCAGCCACAGCAGTGGGAGGTATGGGAGAATCCAGTCAGGACTCCTGCCGGAATGGGCCTGACCATGGCACATTCTCTGTTTTATGCTGTAAATACCCAAAATATGAAAGGAGGGGTTTTGCACCACTTCCAATAGAAGAGAAAGCGAACTGTTACAGTACCATGTAATAATGCACTTTCTGTCTGAAATAAGAAAAGGTACAAAAGAGAAGACATGAATGGGCTGGGTGAATAAATAAATTTTGTGATAAAAAGAAACACAAGATGTCATAGGAGCACAAGGAGGGCACCTGAGCCATCCTGGGGCTTGGGGTGCCCCTCAGCTTCTCCCAGAGGATGACAGGGACTGAGTCAAAGGGAGAGAAATGGTCCACCAGAGGCCTGGTCTTAAACCTCTTGTAAAGACAAATAATCACCAAAATAAACGCAAATGTATAACTGTGATAAAAAACAATTTGGGCATATAAAATAGGATTCTTTTTTTTTTTTTTTTTTTTTTTTTAGGATTCTTGAAATTTTAAAATACAATTGAAGAACTCAAAGATAAATTTGAAAAAACCTTCCAAAAGATAGAGAGGAAACAGAAAGAATGAAAAAAAAGCCAAGCTCACTAAGATCAACTTATCAGTAGGATACATTTAGACAACACAGATCCATTTGGTAGACATTTTTTTAAAAAACACACAGTAAAGAAAATAAAAAGGGAGAAGTTATCAAAGAAAGGAGAAGCAACTTGTCAGCGACCAGCACGCTTCAGGTCGTGTGTGCACTGAGTGCTGAGCAGTAAGAGTGGAGAACGGATTCCCACAGCGACACACAAGCCCAGGGGGAGGGAGAACTGCTTCTGATGAGAGGTGGCATCAGACTGGCCTCAGCGGCAGAGGCCATGCTGGAGGCCTGGCCTTCTAGTCTCGTGGAAGCAATTTACACTTAGGAAGTCCTGCCTGAGAGCGAAATAAAGACATTTCCTGACATGCAAGGTCTCAGAGGGAAACTTTCCTGCAGGTTCTCATTCTGGGAAAATGCCTGGGCTGAGTGTCAACAAGGTAGAGGAGAAGCCCAGGGAGAAGACTGTTAGGGGGTCTGGAAAATAAACAGCTCCTGTGCCCTGCATCTAGAGGGAGGAAGGGCAGACAGAGCCGTGTGAGGCCTGTTGGGCTCCTTCAACACCCAGCAGTCCCTCTTACCTTCAGCCTTTCAATACAGACACTTGTAATGCACGTTTTTCAAAAGCAAATAAAAAAAAATAATAATAATAATAATAATAATAATAGGTCTGAGACCGTGATTTCCTGAAATAAATTTCCCAGAGGGAATTTCTGCCATTGAAAAAGAAACGGCCTGGGTCCCAAAGAAGAGGGGTCCAGATCGGTTGTGAACCCTGGAACCACCTGCCAGGGTGCCTGACCCCCCTCGGCTGCTGGGCTGTGGGTGGGACTTGCCTCATCCCTGTGCTGCCCAGGGAGGGAAACTCTGTCTTTGTGCAATAAGTACTCTGCTCGGAGCCGCCGGAAGCCGTCCTCGGATTAAATAATGTCGATGTGCAGCTTTCAGGGGACACTTGGCTCTGTGGCATCATCACCCCCTGCCCTCCCACGGGCTCTGTAAGGGATGTGGTCTAACGACTTTGTTGTCACCAGAACACAAGACCCACAGACGAGCGCGCCGCAGGTTTATGTGACAACTGTAGTCAATAGGAATATCAAATCTAATTTAGTTTATGCTGAGATCAGGAGTTGAACCATAATTAACAGTTTGCTTGTCATTCGTTCATATATAATTTGATTGTTTAATTTTTAAACATTATGAGCTATTTATATGTATATTTCTGGATAATATTACTCACACTGAGTTGAATATTTGCTGTTTAAAAAGTGCTTTTTAGGGCTTCCCTGGTGGCGCAGTGGTTGGGAGTCCGCCTGCCGATGCAGGGGACGCGGGTTCGTGCCCCGGTCTGGGAGGATCCCACATGCCGCGGAGCGGCTGGGCCCGTGGGCCATGGCCGCTGAGCCTGCGCGTCCGGAGCCTGTCCTCCGCAACGGGAGAGGCCACAACAGTGAGAGGCCCGCGTAACGCATAAAAAAAAAAAAAAAAAAAAAGTGCTTTTTATAGCTATAGTTTTATAAAATAATTTATTTTAAAAGGCCAGCATCTACATATGTCACAGTATCAAAACTGAGCGTGCTGTCGATGTATTAACCTGTTTTCGTTTGTGTTTTAGTAGATTATGTTGTATTGTCTCAGTTATTGGGGTTTCTTTGATAAATTTAGTGATGGGTATGGAATTTCTATTTTACCCAAACGTACTGCTTTTTGTGTTTTTTCCTTCTGCTCTTTCATCTTTTCTCTTTTTCTTGACACCCCCTCAAAATTATTTTTTGCATATTTAAGGTTGTAACTGTGTTGATCCTAACTCTGCGCTATTCTTTCTTTTATTCTTCCTTTGAACTTATGTAGAAATGTCTTACCTATCTTGTTTCGTACCGAGTCACCCAAGTCTAGCTGAGTGCAGGCAGGCGAGCCCTCAGTAAATAGTGGTTGAGTTAATTAAAGGCGTCCCTATTTAGGGAGCTGTCTACATCATCATGGTTATAAGTGAGAAACTGAAACTCAGAGATATTATGGAGGTATATTAATAAATAGATATACAGTGATAATAATATACAAACATACTACCATTTGCTGAGCATTTACGGTTAGCTAGATCCTTCTTGTATATTATCTACTTTAGATATTGAAAAATTCTAGGAAATAAATACCTATGAACAACCAGCTCAGGTTATGAGGTAGTAAGTGGTAGTGCTTTTGTGACCCAAGTCCATCTGATTCCAAATCTTTTAACCATTAAACATTTTACTGGCTGGTTGGGTCACTTGTGTAACAATCCGCTCAATTAGATCAAAAATTCCTCCTGTGCGGGTCCACAGGAACGCTGTCTTCTTTTTTCTCTCTGTCTCTCCCTTCGTTTCTTTTTCTTTTCTTTGTCTTCCTATCAACAAAGCTGTATTAACCAGCCCCTGGCTGCAGCACCTAAGACAAAGCAGGTGGTCTGGCTGCTCCAGAGTCACGAGGACCCGAGGGCTGAGCCCGGAGACAGAGGAACTGGGAAAATTTAGGGGAATTTATTAAATCCCGAGGAGGAGGTGGGGAGACATTCTTTGTTCTAAATGGCAAACTTGAAAAGCAGAAAGACAAATCTGGTCTAATTCCTTTCTCTTTCTGGGAATTTATGAGTTTAAATCTTCTGTGGTTTACGTCCTTGTGTTCCTAGCAAGACACACATGAGCAAACTCTCAGTCCTTGTCTGTGTGGAGCAAATCAGGCCTTGGGAAGATTAAGTGTTCAAGGAAAGGATTTACAGCTCAGCCCTAAGTGTGGATGGGAGCACACAGGGCAGCCGGTTCCCAGGTAACAGGAAGGATGGCTGAGTTCCAAGGACAATGGACTCCCGCTCAATGCCTCCCGCTCCTCCTTATTTGACTCAACTATCTAATTTCCTGTAGTTCAAATGAGGAATTACAACGAAAGTTGATGTCATACCTCAGCATTTTGCTGGTTGTCTGTGATAAGCTGGTTATCCGAAATGTCAGTGCCCAGAGGTTTTCATTCCAGCAAACCGCGTGAGCAAGAGGCACTGGACCCTTTGCAACGAATGAGCCCATGTGAATGGATAGCCACAGCAACTGCTGGGGCAAAGCACCCAAAGTCGCCGCTCAAAAGCTCGTGCAGGACTCTAGCTGGGTCTCAGCCCCTCCGGTTCTCCTGGTGGGGGTGGGGGCGTGTGGACAGCCCGGCTGCACTGGGGAGAGTCCTCGATCCGGCTGCAAGAGCGTGCAGTTCCCCGTGTGACTCTCGCGCTGACTACCCGTGTAGCTTTGAGCAAATATCTCAACCTCTCTGTCAGTTTCTTCATTCAGAAAGTCACCATAGTTTGGTTGATGGATAAATAACATACTGGATAAGGTGTTGTAAAGTCATCTAGCTCCACAAACGTTACGGAGACCAGCCTGGAGGGATGCTGGTCCCCCTGTACCAAGAGTTCTCGAACCTCCTCAGGTAGGGCAGAATGTTCCACAGTCTGCACAGCTGACTTGGCTGGCAGGGAACAAGTCTTCCCAGATGGAACCCAGGGAAGACCCTTTCTCGGAGACAAAGCAGCGGCCCCAAGTCCAGGAGAGAAATTCTCAAGGGCAACGTTGTATGTGGGGAGGACAGAAGACGTGGTCCCTGGGGGAAGCAGGAGGGTCCATGGTCACTGCCGAGGGCATGTTCTCTATTCACGCTGCTTCCTGAAATCAATAGATGGTTTACCCCGTGGTCCCTGTTTTGCAGATGGAGAAATCGAGGCACCGAGAAATTAAGTGACTTCGCCACAGTCACAGGCTGGGGAGGACCCGGATTAGAACTTAGAGAGAACTTGACTCTGGGCCTGTGTCCTGCCCACAGTCACGCTGCCTCCGTTCCTAGGAGAGAAGACTTCCTGCAAGGTAACCCCCTGACCCCGCCCCACCGGCTGCGAGTGGTCCATGAGGAGGCCGTGCACTGCACGTGCGTGGACCGCTGACAGCGCAAATGTCTGCTCTAGGCCGTTGTCGGCAGACTGCATCCTTCCGTGGTCATGACGGCTGCCCGCTCCCCTACCTCTGCAGCCCCGTCCCCCCAGGTGCCCTCGTCCCGCCCCGAAGTGTCTCCACTGCCTCCTCTTCAAGGCCTTTGTTTCATCCTCGTCTTCTCCTCTTTACGTATCTACAACCCCCGCCCCTCCATGGGCTGACCAACCCTATCCCAGGGGTTTAGAAAAGAGAGAGAAGCTCCCTTCAACCCTCCCCGAGCTCTTGTCTCACCCCTGGGCCCGTGAGGCCAGGCCTGGAGGGGCCCCCTTCATGGCCTGTCCACTGCACGTCTGTGGGCCTCTGGCCTGCAGTCCCACCCTTCTCCTGGGACTTGTCTCAGAAATCCACCACTGGTCTCCTGAGACCAAGCCCAGGCCACATCAGGGGTCAGAGGGGTCATCCAGCCCGGCATCCCACCATCCCAGGGATGAAACTTCCCCACACTGACCCGCGGCCACCTGACTACTTCCCAGTGTGATCAGTGCCCCCTCGCACCCTGGGGTCCCAACTCAATACTCCTTCCCCCCAGCATCCTTCTAGAACTTTCTCTCACTTTCTGTTATGCGCTGTTTCTTTAGCTTCTCTTCCTACCATTTGGGTGACTTTTCTTTTGCGGGTACATTTACTTTGATCTCTGAAAGCTCCTTGAGGTGAGGGGTACGTCTCGTTTGGTGTTTTCCTCCCGCTGAGATGGACGCATGAGGTCACAGGACTAGTCAGGACACAACGTCCCTCCTTACGTGGGCACGTGAGCACGGCACTCCACAGTTTAAAGAGCCCCAGGCGATCCTGGCACTCCACAGTTTAAAGAGCCCCGGGCGATCCTGAGTTTTCACACCCATCCAACCCTGCACTGAGCTCGCAGGAAGACACTCCTCTCACTGCGCAGTTTGTACAGACGGATCAGGCTGAGTCTTGAAGGGTGAAAATGTGCAGTAAGTGGGAGAAACTAAGTGCCAAGCCCAGCCCTTTCTCTCTAAAATTCATATATCTTGCCTATTCAATAATTTCCAAGATATTTTAATTTCTGGAAATTTTCAGTGAATTGTGTATTTCGTCTCCCCTGAACACAAACTTAGTTCACAGATTACACTTTCTCTCACTTGTAGATGTAAGCTTCTCTAATTTTTCTGTTCTTTATCCATTTAGTAGTGTTCCCCCCCAAAAAAAGAGTAAAATAATTTTATAAAAACTGGATTTTTAAAAAATTTATAAACTAAAAAATCACTCAGTTTCAAATCTTTATATAAATGAACATTTTTGTTAATTGTTATAATGTCATAACATATTTGAATCTTTGAGTTTTATTTTTTGTGCCACTTCATCAAAATTTAAATTGGGAAGAAAGTTGGAAAATGCTGAATATAGACCAGATATATAGTCTCAAAAGCAGACTTATAGATCTGCTTGTGAACATAGAACATTATTGACTATTTGTTCAAAGCAGTTTTCTCATCACATTTGTGGTTTTGTCACTGTCAGAAAGGGATGTGTTGTCTCTCCTTTTTTGCTCCCACCCAAGGGGCCTGTCTGGCTGAGGCAGGTGTTAATAAGACAAAGGAGCATCCTTCTTGGCCAGTTCACAAACACAGAGCCCAGGATATAGAACAGACCCCAGAAGTGGGCCAGACATGCCAGGCGGGAGGAGCCTGTGCCCATCGACGTCATGAGGGGCTGAGCCCGGAGAAGGCCCAGGGGACCGAGGTCCACTGGTGGGCAGGCTGAGGACATCCAGGAGACGGGGCTGGGTGGGGAAGGCACGCTGGCCATAGAGCGCTGGGACTCTGTCCAGATGGCCGTGGGATGGCCTGCATTGTGTGCTTCTATTTGGGAAAAACACCACTAGCAAGGAAAAAAAAGAAAATACTTGCAACAGATAAGATGGGCAAAGGGGTTAACACCTTAAACATACAAAGAGCTATTATGAATTGATGTGAAAATTTTTAAAAGAAGAAAAATAGGCAAAGGGTGAGAATAAGAACTTCCTAGCAGGGGAAACTTAGGAGGCTGAATCTGGCTAATACTGACCCTTATTCTTGGTTGGAGAAGGAAACATGTAAGCAACCATGTGACAGGTAACCTCAGTCAGTAAAAATAACAGACTGGTGGGACCCATTGGAGGTAAGCACTTAGATAATGGGCGTAATCATACTTTACTAACGAGTGCATGGAGTTTTACATTTTCTAACAGTACTGACAATATCTTTTAAGAAAACCATAGTATGGAAATGTGTACAGAGATGTGTGTGATATTTATTGCACCTTTTTATAGTGGAATAAAACAAATAAATGAAATACAACAGCCTAACTATCCATTAGTAGGGGAATTTACAGATATGGTTGGATACATTTCTGGCTGCAGAATATTACGTAGCCATTCAAAAAATGAGTGTAACAAAAATAAACTCAGAATGGCTTAAAGACAAACATAAGACACGACACCATAAAATTCCTAGAAGAGATCATAGGCAAAACATTCTCTGACATAAATTGTACAAATGTTTTCTTAGGTCAGTTTCCCAAGGCAATAGAGATAAAAACAAAAATAAGTAATTGGGACCCAATCAAACTTACAAGGTTTTGCACAGCAAAGGAAACCATAAAAAAAAAAAAAATAGGAAAAGACAACCTACAGAATGGGAGAAAATATTTGCAAACAATGTAACTGACAAGGGCTTAATTTCCAAAATATACAAACAGAACATCTCATACAACTCAACAACCAAAAAACAAACAACCCAATCCAAAAATAGGCAGAAGACCTAAACAGACATTTCTACAAAGAAGTCAATAGGCATATGAAAAGATGCTCAACATTGCTAATTACTAGAGAGATGCAGATCAAAACTACAATGAGGTATCACCTCACACCAGTCAGAATGGCCATCATTAAATAGTCTACAAATAACAGATGCTGGACAGGGTGTGGAGAAAAGGGAACCCTCCTACACTGTTGGTGGGAACGTAAGTTGGCGTAGCCACTGTGGAAAACGGTATGGAGGTTCCTCAGAAAACTAAAAATAGAGTCACCACAGGATCCTGCAATCCCACTCCTGGGCTTATGTCTCGACAAAACTATAATTAAAAAGATACATTCACCCCTATGTTCATTGCAGCACTATTCACAATAGCCAAGACATGGAAACAGCCTAAATGTTCATCAACAGAGGAATGGATAAAAAAGATGAGGTACATATATACAATGGAATATTACTCAGCCATAAAAAAGAATGAAATAACGCCATTTGCAGCAACATGGATGGACCTCGAGATCATCAGACTAAGTGAAGTAAGCCAGACAGAGAAAGACAAATATCACATGCTATCACTTACAAGTGAAATCTTAAATACGACACAAATGAACCTATCTATAAAACAGAAGCAAAATCACGGACATAGAGAACAGACTTGTGGTTGCCAAGGGTAGTGTGGGGAGTTGGGGGAGGGATGGAGTGGGAGGTTGGGGTGAGCAGAGGTAAGTTATTATATATACTACAGATAAACACCAAGGTCCTACTGCATATCGGTATCCTATGATAAACCATAAAAGAAAAGACTGTTAAAAAAAGAAAAGACTGTAAATATATAGATGCATAACTGAATCACTTTGCTGTACAGCAGAAATTAACACAACATTGTAAATCAACTATATTTCAGTTAAAAAAAATATTGAGTGTAAGCCACAGGCATTGACCTGGTGAGATAGCTGTGATTTTTAATAAGTGAAGAATAGCAACGCACAGAAAAGTTTGTGCAAATGGAGCCGCCTTTTATAGACAATAAGCATACGAGGGGAAAGCTGCTCGATTCATTCATTACGTTTCCAGAGTAGAGAGAAGGTTAGTAATCTTGGGATGAGGAAGTTGGATGAAGAGACTATAGCTGTTGCTGTATCCCCACCGCAGAGCTGATGTGTCGCTGTACTTCTTTTGATTTTTTTCAACCCATTAATGTAGAAGAAGGGAAGAAAAGGAAGGCAGGCATTGTTGCTCAGACTTAAGGAAGTCAACGGGAACTTTTCTGCGTTCCTAAGCCAGAGAATTCCATGATGGAAATAGGGTAGCATCACGGCTGTGCATGTAACAGGTTGACAAGGGGACAGGCCTCTAGGAGAGGATGGCAGTGAGTCGGTCTTAAAAGGTAAGGACTTAACCAGGTGCGGTATCCAGGGAGATGGAAAGAAGTGGGAAAAAAATACAATGGCGAAGAGTGGAACGTGATAAACGATTGATGGAGAAACGAAGACGAGGAAAAGGCCGAATATGGTCTTAAGGTTTCAGACTGAAAGAATGACCCTTCCTTTGGTCCGTAAACAACCACTGAGAAAGTGGACCGATTCTAGGCTTTCACAGGCTCCCTCCTCCCAAGACCTTACAAAACAGGCAGGAACGCCTTCTGACCATGGTGCAGAGAAACAAACCTCCAATGAAGAAATGTACACAATGCTGAGGATGTATGAGGCTGCTTTTCAGACGAATCCGCTGTGAGATGACCATACCCTGGAAGCAGCCAGAGCGTGGACTCGAGGTTGAAATGAGAGGTCAGGACTAGAGATGCTGGCTTGAGCTGTGGCAGCGGGGCAGTGGACACCTCCGCCCTGGGCGTGTGTGGACCTGAGGGACCGGACAGGAGCCAGTGATCCGGGGAAGGGGGACCGTAGCGTGAGTGTCTGCTGAGGGATGAGACAGATCGGCTTTGGGGAGTCAGGGAACAGGCCCCAGTGACCTCAGAAGCGGGTTCCAGAAGTGACGTCCTCCGGTGGCTGGGAGAAAGGCCACTGCTGAAGAAGTTTCACAGCGAAGGAGAGATGGGACCGTCACCAAAGTCAGCAGGCCGGGTGGGGGTCCTGAGCCGAAGGGAAGCAGGAGGGCCCGTGAGAGGAACAGGTTAAACTCGCTGGGGCGGGGGTGGGCAGGGAGAAGCCCAGGACCCCCGGGAAGTGGCCTCGCAGCCCTGAAGTTGGGGGCAGGTGGCGGTGGTCAAGCGTTTGAGCATTGGACTCGGCCGTGACCTCCAGCTCCGCTGTCTTTCTAGTTGCCCGACCTTGGCCCAAGTCACTGACTGACCCTCTGAAAGTCCTGTACTTTGTAATCTTGACCCACCAGTGATGCTGCTTCCAGGCAGAAGCCAGAGTCACCGTGGGGACCCTGTGAGGCGTCCCTGAAACCATCTGCAGCCGTTTTTGAATATTCATTCTATACTTTTTTGAAGCCTCCCCTTCCTATGGAGGGATATTGAGTTCTGGGAAATGATTCACTTTTTCCTCCTCCTTTCCTTTACTGTGTAGAACATCCAAGCCCCTTAAATAACTTCCCTCCATCCCTACGTCGCCAAGAAAGTTTGCCCAATGTCCACACAATCTTTAAGGGAGCTTATGTATTTTTATTGAGTACAACTCAGCAAACATTCATCACCGAGCAACTGCTCTGTACCAGGCACCGTGCCAGAGACCGACACACCTGCTCTGTCATAGCCTGCCTAGCACCGCTCACTGGGGCCAGGTCCACCCGCGCACAGGTGGGTCTGAGTTGCCCCCATGTCTCCAGGTGCCAGGACTATAGCAGTTCTCCAGCCTGATCCAGGGAACTTAGGAGTCTAGAAACTATTAAAATACTTGGATTAAGGAAGATTGTCAAAAAGGCAAGAGAAATACTCACAACTAGAAAAGAAACTTGTGTTCCCCACCCCTTCACACACGTTTTAAGTTTTGTAAATATAGCCAAATTGGGGGCTCTAGAAGTCATTATGGAGACTGTACTCCGAAGCTGTGCACCGTGGTGCTGGTTCAGATACTCAAAGGCCAGTAAAATGTTTGGTATTAGGAAAAGCTAGTTAAAAATGCACAGATGGCATCATCTTACCCTACATCACAAGAGTTGTGTATGTCCTTAACTTGGGTATTATGAGCATTTCTGTTTCTGTGCCTTTGGGAAAACACAGCACCTAGAAAACCAAGCTGGGAAGGATGCACAGACATCTTTAAGCATCTCTCGAGTACCAGGCACCAGGCCAGGTTCTCCCATAAAATCATTCCATCCGAGTCTCTTGACCACCCAGTGGGATAAGTAGGGATTTTACGCATGACAGAACTGAGATTCACTTTGTTAGTAAACGTGGAGCCACAGTCACACCCGGGCCACCTGCTTCTGAGATACACCTGCCTCACCGCACACACAGGTAGATGGGCATCCACAGAGGGGGGGAGGATCGCTGCTGACACAGAGGAGTCCCAGGATGCCAGCCCCTCCATCAGGAGAGCCAACAGTTAGAAGATTACCCCACTGTCTGCAGGGCCCAGAGGTGTTCAGGAGTCGCACAGGACCTTGCGCCCAGCCCACATCCACCCTCTTGGTGGGTCCCTGCTGAGTGCCGGCACCCTGGGAGGGGCAGGAGGGGCAGGTGTCTCTGGGGAAGATGGAAGCCTAAACAAGCACCTTAAGACAAGAGTGTAATTCCTTTGAAGACAAGTACAAAGTCTCTGCAAACGTATCTGCAGGAACTTTCTGGGAAATTAAAGAACAACTACTCCAAGAAGAGGGATGGAGAGGAATTTAAATACATCATTAGACACTGAGCCAAAGCTCCTGGCCAGAGACTCAGGTGGTTTTTGGAGAGGCTGCCATGTTCTGAACCTTCAGCAAATCCATCCAGCCCTCTGAGACCCACACCTCAGGCCCCCACTGCCCACGGAAGTCCTGATGACAGATACGGGGTCTGGAGCTAGGATGGGATACTATTCCTATAAAATTACACAAAATCCCACAACGTTCATGTGTTTTAGGTCTGGCTTCTCCTTCACTCTTGAGAGGCCCTGGAACTTAGATGTCTGCTCTGTTCTGAGGATAATGCAGTTATCCTCAAGGGCAGAGAGCCCTGGGCGGGAGCAGGGACCCCCAGGGAGACCCAGCCCCAGGCAGCCTGGACACAGCTGTCAGCATTGTCGGAGCCCCTCTTCTGAGACAACTGGAACCGGATCAAGAGCAACGCAGTCAAACACCCCAGGGCTGGGCGGGGGTCACACACAAGGTATGGGATGGACACGGGGCTGCCACGTGGAACGCAGCCTCGCCAGCCAACTGTTGCCAAGAGAGTAATGTTTCCAGATCCCCTGATTTTTCCAGAAAAAAAGTCAGGAATTCAGATTTGGATATGAAATCTCCAGAGTTTTAGGTGTGGGTCCGACGGGTTACGTATTAACAGCCTCAAGGAAGGGGTGTTGCTTCGTGCTCCAGCACAGGCCACTGTCTAATGCCGTGTTTTACAATGACTTTAGGAATTCTTTATAGGCCACAAAGAGTTGCTTGACGTTTACTAAGTACTTATTGACCAGTTCATAAAATAATCAGGCTCCAAACCTCCTCATTCCAATGAACTTCAGATATGCTACTTCCTCTGTTATCCTAGATTTCCCCCAAAACGGCTACTCACAGAATCGTCCGGGAGCGAGGAGTGTATGCGGCTTTCCCTCTGGTCCCCGAGCACGGAGGCAGCAGCTCACGTGGGGGTCAGGTGGGCAAGGCCCCGCTCACACCGCAGTCAGGGCCAGGAGGCGGGCAGCGGCCAGCGGCTTCTCGTGTTTGCCCAGAGAATTCCTGGTTTCTCGTCTCAGTCTCTCTTGCCTCTGTTGGCACCAACCATGCCTCTGCAAACAGGGGCGTCTGGGGTGAAGCGGTGGGAGCCTCGGTCTCTGTCCTTTGAGGGGAGTTGACTGGGTAACCCCTCCTCCATGACCAGGAAAAGGAGAGGAGGGAGCAAAGGAAAAGTTAGGAGCGGAAAACCCAAGGCTTTGCCTGTGTTTTATTTGTCTAATTTTTCCTTATTTCCATCCTAAGAGGTGGGATAACTAATCTGAAAACTTATAAACCGTGGACCATAAACCCCTTTACTTCTTCTAATTTTGTAACCTTTGGACAATAACGCTATCCTTTGTCTTAATAGAAATATTGGATAGGAATCCTCAATCTCAACAGATTTGCACTACGTTAAATTCACAGAAAATGTCATATTTTAGAAAACACTTTAAATTGTTACAGTATTTTTTTAACTCTACTCAAGGATGACACGATACATAAACTCCGATTCTCGCTGGTCTTTCCCGGTGGATTTCTTTATGAACCAAAACTTCCCTGCGTCTGAACTGAGACGAGGAAGCAGCTTCCATCACGGGGAGCTGCGTGGAGCCGGTCTCCTTTACCTAGGAGACCTCGGTTACCTAGGAGACGGTGACCCCGGGCATGAAAGCTCTCTGGGAAACAGCTGCAGGCAGTTTGATCCGCACCCTTGGTTTTGCCAGAGCTTCTAGTTTCCCTTCATTATACCTTCCCCGACTTTCTCACTGTCACACCACTCGGGCTGCCGCCTGCCTGCAACCCTCCCTCCTCCGTGATGCTAATGAACAGTGAGCAATCCGCAGGTTGGGTGGCAGCAGGTGAAAGGTAGGGCCTGGCTGATGACTAAGTGACTGCTACTTCCCCAGTGACTGGGGAGCAGCTGGGGAGGAGGAGGGAGCTCCGGCTCTGTGTGGAGCCCCAGCTGTGCCCACCGCGGAGACCGCGGCCCGAGGCCCCCCCTGCCTCGTCCCTGCAGAGGGAGCGCCGGTGACGGTGCGTGGAGACATGGGTCAGGACACCGATGGGCCCTCGCGGTCCCAGGACCCCACTTCCAGCCCCTCCCAGGGGCATTGCTGTGGCCTGGAGCCTGTTTGGCCTCCAAAGGCTTGAAGGAATCTACGAATGCGCGGTTTTTCATATAGTTAATACTCTGTGATCTTCACTAAGTCTCAACCTGACCGGAGTGTGCATTTTCCTGGTAGGGAGGATGGGGGGAAATCAAATAGTAAAATAGCTCCTGCTTCCAGATTCAAGTTTACATATTACAACATAATTCCCTGCTCTCTCTTCAGTGAGTCTTTCTGATGGCTTCTGTTGGTTCAGAAGTAAATTTTTTAAATTCTAGACTTTAAGTATAAAACCATTTTAAGCTCCTAAGAAAACCTCTTTTTATTTTTAAAATAAGCAGTGGGCTTAAAAATAAAAGAATTAGTGCTGTAGTAGTTCCTTAAGGGTGATTTTTCTAAATGTGAATCACTAGAGTGGGAATCAGAAACCCAAACCCAGGCAGAGGTAACCAGGTTGCTTCTGTCCGGGCCCAGGCAAGACCAGAGCCCGTAGGTTAGAAAGCGCTGCTGGCAACCTGCTCAGGCATCACCAGTGAAGCTTCGGCAACTCAGGTCTCAGACCCCTTGGAAGAGCAAATTCAAACACACAGCTCCCCTGATGCTTCCGAGGAAGACGCCGTCAGGTGGGAAAGGGTGGGTGAAAACAGGCAGGAGTGGGGACGCAGGCAGGGGGGCCTGCAGGAGTCGGGGGCCCTGCCCACACTCGCAGGTGTAGGCTTGGAAGATGAAAGAACCTCCTCACATATCTCCCACTGTGAACTGTACGCTTTCTGCCTAATCTGAACCTCGCCAGCGGTTTCCGGACATTGCTACGTGAGTGTGAAAAGGAAGTTTGAATCCGTTCTGCTACTTTGCCTTTTCAGACTCTTTTCCCTTAAGGGTTGTTACAGAATATTGAGTAGAGCTCCCTGTGCTCTACAGCAGGTCCCTGTTGGTTCTCTGTTTTATATACAGTAGCGTGCGTATGTTAACCCCACCCTTAAAGGCTTATTTACGAGAGAGCAAAACCCACTACAGAGCCTGGAATTCAAACAGGATTGGCCCTGCTATAAACAGAGCAGTGGCACAGAACAGTCCACAGAGGGACCCAGCTGCGGTGGGAAATTAGCACAGCAAGAGCGTGTATTTTAGTTGGGGCGGGGGTGGAGCTAGTATTTATTAATTGAAGGATTAGTGGAAGAATTAACTGTCCATCTAGAAGAAAATAAGGTTGTCCCCGTATGTACAAAAAATGGAGTAAAACTTAAAGGTAAAAAATCAAACAATTCTTAGGCAACCATATGAGCAATTAGCTAGTAAGCCAAGGTTTTCGACTTCATACCCACAGAGCGATGGCCTCAACGCCCTTTTGGTGACAAGCCCTCTCCTGGGCGACGGCTGGGGTTTATTTCAGATGCTACACGAGCATCCGTGACAAGGGTACGGGCTTCCCGAGCGTGACTGGCCGTGTCCCTCTGAAGCTCCGAGGAGCCCGCGCCAGCCGAAGGAGGCCCCCCAGTGAACCCCAAGCACCCCCAGGCCTCCCGGAACTCCCCATGTGCCTGTGCCCCAGGGCCTTTGCGCGTCTTGTTCCCTCTGCCTGGAACATCTGCCTCAACCCTTTTTTAACCTGAAACCTGCAGTTTTCCTTGAAAACGGCGCCTATTTTGATTCCCCCTGGGAGCCTCTGTCCACCTCCCGAAGGGTTACCTTCAGCTCGTCTGTGTTCTGTTATGTTCTCAGGGCCCTGACACAACGTCTCCACTCGGTTTTGAGTTCCTTAAAGAACAGGCTTCCATCCCGTCGTCTCTGCGTCCCTGGTCCTACGACAGGTGTGCAGTGTCAGGAGATGCTCCAACTTGCACAGAACAGGGCCCAGCATTTCCTCCGTCACCCGTCGCCCCACGGCGTGTGGGTCCTGTTTGCGCGCTTTGCTAAACCGTCAGCGTTGGAGAGGATTTCCAGGTGCAGTAGCCGCCTCAGAGCTGTGACGTGCCACCCGGGGTACCGCTGACCCAGACTGCGTCTGCCTTCCGGGCTTCCACACCCTGAGCGGGGCTGATGCAGCAGAGGAAGGGCGGCCACCCAAGGAGGCCCGGCACCGCGCGCCACGTCGACCCTCCTTGAAACGTTTCCCAGCTCCTCTCCATCTCCCTGCGTCTGTCCTCCCTGCAGGGTCAGCTGCATCTCAGGACGCAGGCCGACTTGGTGGAGGCCCTTCCCCCCGGGCAGGTCGTCTCCTCTTGGCCCACTCTGGTCCCCTCTGCGCTCTCTCGAACTGCTGCTAAATTCATTTCTTTATAAATATGCTGGTGAGGGATCCCTCCCGTGCTCAAGAACCAACAACAGCTGTCTATCCGCTGGGTCACTAGTGACCCTCCAGGTCTGTCCAGGCCCCCAAGGGGCCCTTCCCACTCTCCCTGTGGCCGAGCGCTCCCTGCTCCGCCAAGCCCGTCACCCCGAGGTTCCACCTTGTTCCCGCCGTCTCCTTGACCCACCATCTCCCCAGCAAATGGACTCGCCAACTCATTCACTTGCGCGCCCATCCAAGTACGCGTTTCTAGCATCTGCGTGTCAGCTGAGCCTCTGCGTGTACCTATACACACGATGGATGTGTAAGTCCTTTCTTCCTTCTACACCTAATCGTCCTGAAGTATCTCAGCTTTCCCTGAGAAATTCCCCCTCCGTGATTCACCTCGCACGGGCTCCTCCTTTCCTGAAATTCTTCTTATTTTATTAAATCTGCCAAATCTTATGTCTGTGCAGATGCCTCTCCCATTAAGATATTAAGCTCATTAAATGAACTTACATTTATTATTATAGGTATTTTTATTATTCCACACACAAGAGTAATAAACAGCTGGCGTGAACATTAAATCAGATTCCGTGCAGGATCTCGCCTTGCTGATGGTTTATTTCAATAGCAGATCCACCCAGGTCTTCTCGATAACGTCACCTGGCAGAACCACAATTGTCTAACTAGAGTCTTCTTTCCCAAATTCTGACGTTTCTTGTCATGAACTGTGAAGGAGGTGAACTGTGCATACGTGGTTTTTTGTTGCTGTTTGAGTTAGTTGATTTACAATGTTGTTAATTTCTGCTGTCGTCAGTTACAGATAGATATATATTCTTTTTCATATTGTTTTCCATTACGGTTTATCCCAGGATATTGAATATAGTTCCCTGCGCTCTACAGTAGGACCTTGTTGTCTATCCATCCTATATATACTAGTTTGCACCTGCTGACCCCAAACTCCCAATCCATCTCTCCCACACACTCCCCCCAGTACATGACGTTTTACGACGTCCCCATCTTCTGCCCAGAATGCAGCTCTGGTCACAATGGGCGGGGTGAAAAATGACACAGTGCAGGTTGGAATCTGGCCGGAGGAGCTGTCGCCTTTACTGCTCACCTCTTGTCAGCCCCTCTGATGCGCTGAGTGGAATTCTCCCATGACGCGGTTGTGCCGTGTATAAATTACTCACATCCACCCCACTGGCAGTATGTTCCCGTGGCTTAAAGAGGACGTGGAGACAGTGGCTGGTTTCAGGACCCTGCACCAAAGCTGCCCCTTGAATGATCTTGGGCAAATCACAGCTGTAAAGGAAGTGTAAGAAAGACACCTCCTTACAGAATCGTGTGAGGACCCTGCAAGGTAATAGATGGAAACACTGTCATCTCCAAGTGTGAGCCTTGCTGTGACCCTGGAAAGCATCCTGACGATTTAGATCAAGGTAGATGCAATTGTCCCCCAGGACCAGACCACGGCGAGAGTAGCCCGCACGCTAAAACGTCCTTCTGTGACACCCACCTCCTCCCCGCCACGACTCCTCGATCAGGTTAAACACTTCAGCTACAGGGAGAATCTAGACATTAATATATGCACTTTCTTCCTTCCTGCAAACTTCAGCCCTATCCATTATATTCTTGGCACAAAGTACAACTCAGACTGACCGACCCAGGTGTGTCCCAATCAAAGTCTTCCACTGCGGGGGCCCTGCAAGACGAGGTCTGCTTTGTTATCTTTAAACAACACGTTTAGATTGCCTGGTCCTTCCCCAGTAGCACCCCTTCCAGAGGGAACCCGTCCCTGAGTTGCCAGCAGGAAAGCACGCTGACTGCCTTCCTCTCTCCCCAGATGGAGGTGGATACCGAGGAAAGGCGGCACCGCACGCGGTCTAAAGGGCTCCGAGGTACGTCCCTGCTTCCAGGTCCCTGGGGGCCCTGCTGGGGTCCCCTTTGTCCTGCCGAAGCCCTCAGACCCGGCCTGGACACCACCCTCTCGGTAGCTATCTGTGGAAGGGGCTTCTTGGGATCGATCATCAATTTGTGTCTTTTCCTCTCTCTGCAGTTCCTGTGGAGCCGGCCATACAGGAGCTGTTCAGGTCAGTGAACAGGACGGGCAGGTATGCCGTTCAGATAGCGGGCAGGATGCACCCCAGCAGCGGTCAGAGACTGCGTCGTAGCAGAGACAGGGCTTTCGCACGCCCGGGGGACCCAGGGCCTGCACCCCAGCCCCCTCCTCCCAGTTTCCAGCCCTCCCTGTCTGTCTGCGTCCCCCACTTCCCTCCCGTCCAGGTGGCACCTGAGTGACCCATCCTTTCCTCTTGCAGCTGTCCCACCCCTGGCTGTGACGGCAGTGGCCACGTCAGCGGAAAATATGCGAGACACAGAAGGTAAGGCCTCGGTTTTTCACGTCATGCTGAGTGACTCGTGGTCACAGTGAATGGCGACCATCTTGGGGAAGCTTTCCTGTCCTCCTCGGACGTGGGGCTCTTGTAAGACGTTCTGACCACCTTCTGGGGCAGCGTTTACCCCACACCAGGGGTGGCGACTGAGGACCAGCCTTGCACCTCTCCCCACTTGCTCCCTGGGATCCTCCCCTAGGTCACTGGGAGCCATATTTCTCCTCCCCGTTTTCTCCTTCCGTAGCTCAGGATGGTAAACATCCGGTGGTAAAGTAAAGCGTGAACTTCCTGACCTTCCTGTGGGCACTCGGCTCGTCCTGGGAAAGGAGGTCCAGGCCTGGCGCCGGGCAGCTGCAGGGGAAATTCAGAGCAGGAGGGGAAAGTCCGTAAAGATCACGCTCGGAGGCTTTGGGGCTTAGAGATGATGCTCGCAAACACCGGGATTTCATGTCCGTGACAGAGGTGGCAACACCTGGAGCACAGGATAGGCAGGTGATGGCTGCTAAAATGCGCCACCGCGGAATCGCATCCTTCACGCCAAGACTGCGGGTCACGTGCAGCTAGCTCGGTCTTGAGATTCACTTCTCCCGAGATCCCTTTCCCTGTGGTATTAAGGCAGCTTCACCTTTCAGTGGAAGGTTCGGGTTATGATGAGTTAGAAATGTTTACAAGCCGTGACACATTTTTGGCTAATTCCCACAAACAAGGGTGCGAGGACTGAGGCCATTCAGCCCAAGCAGCCATCAGGGGCCGGGCCTAGGTACCCAAAGCTCGGGAGCTAGAGCAGGTGCCCTGAGCACCCCAGGGTGACCGTCCTTCGCTGCTTTCCACTTTATTTCCTTTTCAGCTGAACACTAATTTACGGATGAAATCAAGCAATTATTATGATTGTCCTTTAGCAACATCAAGGGGAAAATTACAAATTACTCCAAAATACCCATGCTAGCGTTTAAGGAGGCAGGGAATTTTCAGTGGGCATCCATGATGAAATGGTTTCACACCAAAGGAACGACAGGCCATGGTTAAGAGAATTTTGTGACTTAAATTATTATATTTAATTTATTATATTATTATTTGATTGTGAAAACTTATTGAATTATGTAATTTAAATATGTGGTTTTTTTAACTATATATTATTTTATGAAGGAGTATATATGTAAATTCTTTCTTAAAAATCCAGTTTTTAAAAACTGGATTGTTTATGTTTACAATGGAAAACAAGTTATGAAATTCAGAGCAGGGGGGGAAAGTCCGGACAGATCACGCTCGGAGGCTTTGGGGCTTAGAGATGATGCTCGCAAACACCGGGATTTCATGTCCGTGACAGAGGTGGCAACACCTGGAGCACAGGATAGGCAGGTGATGGCTGCTAAATGCGTGAGTGGAGTTTTTCGCCTAATCATCTCTTCACTAGACAATAGTTTTGCTACTAGAAAGAATGATTAAATTTGACTAAAAAGTTTTAATTAGGTGTCAGCTAGTTTTAACTGGGCGTCGTAACCACACTTTTGCTGGAAAAATCATGAAGTTCCCAAAGAATTATTTCAAGCGTTTGTATTCCTACCCAAGGTGCATCCCCTAGAGCTGTGGACTGATGGGCCCTGTGAGATGCAGTGTGTGTGCACAGCTCTCCCTGGGATCTCCTCCACTGCTCAGAAATGATGCTCAGCCTTAGGCTGGGAACAATGCGAAGACAGCTGGGCTCCACCCTCCTCTGAGACCTGATGCTGCTGAGAGCACAGAACGCCCTGAATTTTTCAGGAGCGAAGTAGGCGGAATTTTAGAGAGGAGTCACAGAAACAGCCAAATTGGACAATTTTACAGCAAAAATAATTTCAGTTTTTTAAATTTAAAATGTTATTTTTTACCATGAGTCATAGTGTTTGCAATTATTGGAATTCCCGCTGTTTTAATAGAAATAGTGAGTGGGGAGGCATACTGTGGGAACCCAGTACACAGACACTGGGCCCCGTTTCCCCTTTGCCACTAATTGCCCAAGGGGCTTTGGGTGAATTATTTAACATGTATTGACTTCAGATTTCCTCGGTTTTATAATGAGAAAGTTGCAGACTTTGTTATGTAAAACTAATTACCATTCAAAACTTACGTCACAGATAAGACTTCTCTCCAAGGAATCTCACTGAGTTATCAAGTGGGGCTTTTTCTAAATTTTATTTTTCCGTGTCTGCATACTATCAGCAGTTTTCAACTAAGGGGTGACACTTGAATTGCTCAGACTGAAAAGGGGCTCCTTGTAGCAGATAAGATTCGTGTATACGTCGACATCTTTTGACTGGTGCTATTTCAAATCTGTGAGACTCTTCAATTATATCTGGCTTTGTTTTTTTCTATTTTTAAAAGATTTCCTAAATGAAAGTTTCTCCCCTCTGACAGCTGTGCTCATGCAAAACAATACCTGCACTACCCGCCCACCGACACAGGTGTCACTTGCCTGCTGCCCTGTCCCCGCCGATACTCGGAGCACATGAGGCCCCTGCAAATAGGACAAGGGCAGCAGCCTCAGTTCGGGTCTTGATGAAACTGCCCGTTACTTCGGTCTTTTAAAGATGCATTTTCCAATGAATATATTCCCGTTAAGGCTACAATTGCATTTTACTCACATATCACGCCAGTTCGTAGCCAAATAAAAAGGCATTCTTTTAGTATATTGAAGTATCTATTTATTTGAACATGCAAAAATTAATTGGAGGCAGGTGAGGGGAATCAACAATGTAAAAAATAAAACATACAATTTTTAGGAAATTTGGTATCAAGTGGTAAAATGATGCCTCTCAGTTCATCTTTATTTTGAACACAAGAAAATTTCTAAGGAAGTCAAATATTGATCACAGTTTCGGTGTGCCTTCTTATTGCTTTGGAGGGCATGCACGTCGGTGGGTGGCCTTGCTGCTTCAACGGGGATTTGGCTTTTCATGATAGCTTCTAAGACTGATGGCTTTTTTCCTGTGTGGTAGAGGTAGGGTTGTGGATTTGTAAGAAATGGGGAATAGGTGATAGAGGAGGATCAATCATCAGATAGGACCTGTGAAATTAAACAATAATCTGAATTCACAAGGCATTCACAATTTAAGATCCTGGTTAAAAATGGAGAGCTAGGAATTAAATTTATAATACTTACTTTATTCGTTGGTCTGCCTTATTCAAAAATTATGTCCTTGAACTAAAGAAATCTATTCATGGGTGTTTACTTGTGTTAATAGTTCACCATCAATTTCAGGTGTCTGATAAACACAGGTACAACTGCACAGTTAAAGGCTGAATCCAAGAGATAAATTAGGAAAAACATAAGGGAAATGAAAACAATCTTACCAGAAACCCAGGATGTATCAGGAGTTCTGATAGGTATTCCATCCAGTGCTGAGTCTCTGGGCAGTCAAGGTAAGAAAGAGGAAGACGAATGACACAACCTCGTTATCTGATACAGGCAGCGCAGCAGTTCCTCAGAGGGGTTGCGCTCCTGGCACTGAAGGTCCATTTCTTTGAATCCCTGCACACTGACCAGCAGGGATCCGAGCTCAGTCAGTATTTTTCGCCCTGATGCATGTGAACAGGGCCAGGCCTCCAGGCAGAGGACAAGATTACCAGCCGTTATCTTCAGAAACATCGTTAGTATCTAGACACGTGACTCTGACTTTTTTAGGCTTTATATTATTAGCACATAAGTACGACAAACCATCATGGATTTGTAGTCAGGGCCAGAAGTAAGTCTCCTGTCGTGAAGCAAAATACCGACACAGTCTTTTCTGTACACAGCAAATCCGACCTCTGCTTTCCCACTCACATCTCACGTCTTTCGCACACCTGACCGCACACAGTCCGGTGCACACGTCTTTTCTAAACTGGTATTTACGAGTAGCTGAAGTTCGCATCTCAAACGCAGGGGCCCATCCCGGGCTTTCTTTGCAGGTGCAAAACTACCCCTCTGCCATCCTAAGTGAGTTTTCCAGAGTTTGGTTCTTAGACGCCTAAATTCGGGGAAGGGAGTGTCCTGGATGCCCCACTCTCCTCCCTGGACCACCTCCTTCCCAGTGTTCAGGCAGACTCTTGACCTGTAAGCATTTAAAACACCTATGGGTGAAAAAAGAGCGTTTCTCCATGTGTCTGCAGCCTGGGCAGCAGAAAAAAAATGGAATACGTGGAGGCCATGCACTTGGAGTTTAGGAAGTTGCTGGGCTGTTGGTTGGTTGGCTAGAGGCTGCAGGCAGGCAAGGTGTGAAGGATGCAGACCCAACCCTTGGCCTGGGGCTCCGAGGGCAGGAAGAGCTTCCCGACGACACCAGACCCTGAGCTGAGGGGGCGTCTTGGGGGACTGGGCCCTCTGCATGTCCTGGTGATGCCCCCCTCTACTGAAGATGAACGTCTTAGGGATGGAGACATGTGGACAGGAGACCGCAAGTCACTCTATCTATAATTGTTTTTGTTTGGTTCAAGGACCTGAAAAAGAGATGGGTTATTAATCCAGAGAATTAGATGAACGGATATTAAGATAGGAGCCAAAGTATGGAACGTCAAAACGTTTCTGCAAAAATCTACTCCTGAGCATTTGAGTGAGATTGAACACTGTACGCCATACATTCACAACTTTTTGTCCCCACGTCGATATAAAATACTGTTTGTGATCAAGACACAGTGCAACTTGATGTTACAAAGGGATGAATATGTAGACACTAAACTCATCGTCAAAGTCCCAATAAAACTTAGGAATAATAAAAAAGATCAGTTTCTATTTCAGATTAATAAACATTAGGCAATGTGGAGGAATTTGAATTTTAGCCTTCCTTATAATAGTTATATACACACTGGACCATTTGGAATTAATTGGATTTACTTATTTCTTTCTGAATGGTGACTTTTGTATAAGCCTCCAATGAGAGAGGGAGGGAGAGGGAGCGAGAGGGAGGGAGAGGGAGGGAGAGGGAACGAGAGGGAACGAGAGGGAGGGAGAGGGAACGAGAGGGAGGGAGAGGGAACGAGAGGGAACGAGAACCCTTAATGCGAATTCCTTCTTCACACCATTGGTTTTGTGAGCCCTCTGAATTGACTTCTGAAATTTCGTAGATTTTATTTACATTTACCCTCCACAGCTGTTTTTTAAGTTACTCTTTGTTGAGCATAGGGTTCTGGTGAGATAGTTGATCCGAAATCTAGCTTGAGAGACTTGCACAAGCAACCATCCCCCAAAAGCCAGGGGACGGCTTTGGTATTATATTTAAATCCTTCCCCGTTTAGAAAATGCAGAGTCACATCAATTTATCTTGAAACTTCAAAATTAAAAGCTCCAAATGGTAGATTTATTTTTTATTAGAAAATTATTAAGTTCTCTCTGGCTTATGGTGCACGTCCCTTCTTCAGATTTTTTTCCATCTCATCTACCTTCGCACCCACCAGTGTGATTGCCATGGCGGCAGCCGCGGGTGAATAATTGCTTGTCTTCACGGGAGCTTGTTCTGGACCTGGAGCTGAGGGCTTGCTTCCTGATGTATGCATGCCTCATTTGGATGCTGCCAGCAGCCTGGGGGCTGTATTATTCATGCCTTGACAAAGAGCTCTCACTAAAAGCCTTGGAAGAGAGCCAGGCACTGGGAGAGATGGTGGAGCATTTCAACGTGCAACTGAGAGGAGAATCGATAATCAAAAAGGAAAGAAAGAAAGAGACAGAGAGGAAGAAAGAGAAATAGGGATCCCTACACCTCCCTTTTACTGGTTTCACATGGGTAGAATTTCCATTTGCATTACAATAAAAAACCCTAAAAATAATTGCATTTTTTTTCTAACCACGCTTGAAAGTTTAACACAATTTTCCACATTTAATTGCAAAGCTGATTTTAATTAGTAGGGTCCCGCATGTGAAAAATGAAGATCCACTTGGGTGCATGGAAACACTGCAGTGTCGGCTTTATGCTCTAATTAATGTATGGCTGCCGTGCAGCAGGGCACACTCTGGGGCGTTTATGAAGAATTCTGAGCACGCAGCCACCCAGCCAGGAGCCACGAGAATCAACAACTCCCCCTTCATTCTTTATGAGACATCGCTGTGCATCACCCCATGCATAAACTTTATAGCATGCCTGTCCTTTCTACTATTTGTCACTAATATTATGAATCAGAAGTTAGGGCACACCTATTTTAACATTAATTTGATAGCTTGCCCAATTGCAGAGAGAGCAAAAATGTTGTGATCTCGGGACTTATGTGTCTGAAGTGGAGATTCAAAGCAAGTGGGTTTCCCAGACTCACCATTGCTTGATGCCTTATTGTGAATTGTACGTGTGCAAACACAAAATCCAGGCATGGTCTTTCCAGACTGTGGTGGCAGTTAACCTTCATTGTCACGGTAAATCCTCTATTTTAAAAAAAAAAAAAAAAAAAAAACGCTTCCTGGCCATTATCCCCAGAAAACAATGTGCCTGCCGCTTGTCCATAGCACGTCCGCCCAAATGGACAGATCTCTGGCCCCGGCCGAGTCTGGTACATATTTCAGAAGACAGTGTGACTGATTCAGTGTATTTAAAGCTGCAAATAAAACAGGTCATGCATTTCAGGGTGGATTTTTGACGTTTTATAAAATTCAGGATACTTTGAAAATAATTCCACATTCATAGAGGAGGAATATAGGTATTTTCAGGTAGGAACTAAAACATAAGTATACTTAGAGTTTCTAATATTTACAATCTGTATTGCTTAAGAACTAAACATAGGAATTATAATCTCGGTGCGATTTATTAACTAGTGATTAAAGATATATAAACACGGCTTTGAAACATCTCCAGAACACACAGCAGAAATCGGTGTGTGGTACGGCTACCGTCAGGGTTTACCAGTTCCGACGTCCACCGTCTGTGCTGGGATTCTAGCAGGTACGCAGCCACCACGTTTAAGAACTGGTGGGCAGAGAGGGGGTCCTGACGTGAGGGTGAGGGGTGGGGGGGGCGCTGGCCTGCTGGGCGATCGTGAACCGGGAACCCCGCACACCTGCCGACGGCTGGCTGAGCAGCCCCGAGCTGGTCTTCCGCGACCTGTGTGCGGGTTCCCTGCACGTCCGCACCACCAGGGACAGGAGAGGCGACACCCAGAGTCAGTGGCTGCTGGATGGTCCTCAGAGAGGTGAATGGTGGGGGAGGGTGGACGGGACGGACGTGTGAGCCCCTCACGCTGAGTCCAGCATGTCCAGGTGACAAGTCCAGGCCGCAACTCCAGGTGCCTGGAATCTGCAGTCAGAACCAGCGATTCCGGAGAAGTCAGCCTTGCGACCAGCTCTTCAAATCCATACTTGAGAGCAATCACGTCGTTAGTATTATTACTTATACCCACACTTTGCGAAGCCCAAGGAGTCACGAGGATGACCCTTGTCCTTCTGCAAAGTGGTTGCTTCTCCTCCTTCTTGGATCTTCTGTCCTGAAGAGAAAACAGGGCTTCCAAGATGAGACATCAAGAAATGACTGAACCCCCAAACTCCAGAACCTTCTTCCTGCTAAAACTGGTGACAGAGTTAGAGGAAAGAAGCTCTGCCCTCTTAGCTGTAATGTTAATTTGATGAGATTGCAGTGTTTTCGTCTGAAAAAGTTTCTGTGTGACTTAGACCATTTCCAACTACAAAAAAATGGAAACCCCACTGCAAACTGGCTTAAACAGTGCAGAATGAATTGTCCACGTAAACTGGGAATTGAGGTCAATTCACTTCTGCCCCATCGTCTGGCATCTCCCGGCAATCACCCCCACGCCTGGCTCTCACCTCATCCCAGGGCTGCCTGCCGGGGCCCCAAAGCCCAGAGGAGGCCGGAGGGATCAGGTCCAGCGAAGAGGACCTCTGGATAAGCCACCGACACCGTCCTCATAGTTCTGGTGCTCCAGCGGGTCCACAGCCGGGCCTGAGCCCTCTGACAGCCAAGCCATCCCTGGGCTGAAGGCTGAATCAGCTCCACGCAGGCAGGGCGTCAACCCCGAAGCCCCGAACGTCAGTATCACCTGAGAACTTCTTGGAAAGGAAGCATCCTGGCTACACGCCCCACCCCAAACCTGCCAACTCAGAAGATGTGGCAGGGGCCCCGCTGTCTGTTTCCCTCCCCCCACCCCAGGGGATTCAGATGCCCCCCGAGTGTGAGGTCACGGCTCCCGAGGGCACAGGCCTGTGTGTGCCAAGGGCAGTCACCTGCTCTAGTGGGGTTTTCAGGTAATGCAAAGGGAGGCTGTGTCCTGGGCGAGCAACCAGCAAACAAATCCAGAGTATGTGTGAAGCTGGCAGCCGAGGAACTGTTTAGTGGCCGTCTGTCTGGGGAAGGACTGGACGGCCTGGTGTGGACAGGTCAGGGCTGCAGAGGCTCTGCCTTGTCCCGTGAGGAGACCCCCTCCCAGACCCAACACGGGCTTCAGGTCACGCGTGCGAGGTGGTGGGGGCAGAGGTTCCTGGCTGCTCAGAGCCCCCAGCCAGCCCTGCCCTCTGCCTGTCCCTTGGGCCAGCGAGGCTCTGCGGTCACCGGCCATTTCTGCCCTGCATGCTTGGCCTGAGCAGAGCCTGGTGGCCGGGAGCACACGGGCAGTAAAAGTCCAGAGTGCCTCGGCTGGAAGAAAATCTGGACGCGCCCTGGAGACTGTGCACGACCCATGGAGGGCTTACTCCCCTCGTTCAGACTGGGCTACCTGGGCCCCGTGAGCCTCCGCGAGGCCCTGTGGACCTGGGAGCAGGAGGATAAATGCACCTTCCCTTTCCTGTTAAGGGTAAGCTCTGAGCTCCCCCTGTATAATTCAGCAGATTTTAAAAGCTCCACTCATTGTAATTCAGTGGCCGCTGAGCGGGCCGTGAATACGGCCTAATGCTGTATCTGACGTGGCCAGAGATACGCTTCCCACAGGAGTGGACGCATCTCCTAAAACTCTGGGGAGGAGAGTGGGCCGTGAGCAGCTCGGAAGAAATTTGATTCCGCAGTGATGCTCCCGACTCGCTCCCAGCCCCCAGCCCATCCCATGACGGCTTGTGCTTCTGAATGAGCTGTCTGCGCCCCTCTGAGAACCCTCTGGACCCCCACGCCAGGGCGGGCCTGAGAGCCAGGAGGGCAGGGAGGCAGCAGCGGCCACCGGGAGGATCGTGCAGACCCAGATCCTGGAGCCGGGGTCTCTGGTGCAGGCGACCGAGTGGCCTCACCATGGTTAACGCACATGTCAGGGAGCGAATCACGGAGCGGCTTCTTGGCGCTGCATCTAGGAGCAGGCCCCCCCTCAGGAGGGGGCAGAGGGCCCCCCCCACCGCTGCTGTAGTAACAGACTCTCTGGACCACAGCCCCTCGCCTGCCCCCATCTCAGGAGACACTGATCAGATGCTTACGGCAAAGTCACCACCTTGAGTGACTGATGGACTGAACTTTCCCTGAGGCAGCACGGTTTTGCCAGAGATGCTTCTTAAATTAACCCAAAGAGATTTCTAATAAGTGATGGTGTAGGCAGAGGGGAGGGGGTTCGGGGGCCGAGGCTCTCACTGGAGCCCTGTCTGCCAGGCGTCAGCACCACCCAGCCCGCATAACCCTGGGCTGGGCCGCCCGTGGATGCTGCCCCTGGAGCCCGCGCACAGCCCGGCCGCGGCCTCTCCCTGAAATGGGGCGAGAAGGCCTGGGACTTGCAGCTTTGAAACTTCAGGACTTGAAAAGATGAAAAGGAGTTTGCTTTTCAAATTGTCTTAACTGATCCTCCCAGGGAATTTTTATTGACAACAGAAACCGGAAGAAATACTGCATGCGCACAAAGGTGACTTAGGATTAAAGGTGGGAAATGCTCATTTTCTCAAATAAGGACTAAAAATGGGATTACAAAAGAAAGCATAGTGGAAGTGGTGGCAGATTTTCATGAACATCTGTCTCGTTCTTGGCACTGTGCTCCGTTCAGGGAAGGTGACATTTGCCCAGAACATCAGACTTTTTCCCTGGATTTTGAATGCATTTTACTCTTTTACTTAGTCTCATGTTATAGGTGTAAATTTGTACTTTTTAAGTTTTTATTTAACTTTATAGCATGAGCCTTTTCCGATGTCACTAAATATTTTAATTTTCACGGCTAACTTCCATCCTATGGTGATATTGTAACTTATGCAACTCTTATTATTGGAAATTATTTATTTAGTTTTTTTTTTTTAACTTTTCCACGTTATAGATCATGTGCGATAAGTGTCTTTGCAGACAGCTTTTGTGGCTTTTGGCTCCTTCTTTGGGGCAGTTTGTCACAAGGAGGAGCCTTGGCTTGAAGGACGTGAGGACAGGAACGGTTTTAAGAGTTTCTTTCCAGGAAGACGGGACCTGTTTGCATTCCCAGCAGCAGAAGGGAAGGTGTCCCTGTTTCCTTCTGCAAATAATATGGAATAATTGTTTTTAAAACACTTCCTTCTTACTAAAAAGAAAAACATGTTTTTGTGAAAGGATAAACTTTTAAAGGATTGGTCATTTTTCAAACAATGCTAATGCCAGAAAATTCTAGAAAAAGACATGGTTTGAAATTTAAGCCACACTTTTTCCCTCTTAAATGGTCTCACTTGTCAGTGTTCAGGTGAGCTGGACCCCAGCTGCCACCCCCCAGGACTAACCCTGGGGTGAGACCCTCCAGAGCTGAGTAAGGAAGAGGCTTCCAGGCAGAGGGGCGATGCTTCGTGCCAGGCGGAAGGTGAAAGGCTCTCTTTCTCTGTCTCGGTCACCTGGTCCCCACTCTCGCCACCCACCAGCCTCAACATTCCAAGCCCAGGAGCAGAGGACAAGCCAGTGTCCGGTCACCAGAGCCACAGCCAAGTGCGTCAGGGTGGGGACAGAGCCCCTGAGGGAGGAACCTGTGCCTGAACGTTATATAAAAGTGTCTTTAGATTTTAGAGTGATAAAAATTTAGGCCAGCAAAGAGCAGCAGAGGTTCTGCATCAGGGCCTGAGGGTCTTCACTGCCCTGTGCTCCTCCAGCCCAGCCAGGGGCCTTGGCTGTGGCTGTCGAGAGCTCCACAGAGTGGAGTGCAGAGAGTGTGGGTGCAGCAAGCCGGGAGTGGGCGAGCACACATTTCCGGGACTGCTGCCCTGCAGAGGCCCTGGGGTCCAACCGAGGGTGGCGTTTGGCACAGCCCTGCCCTTAGCAACCATCCCTAGACACACACGCCGACGGCACAAAAGGCAAACGGACGGTCAGACGGTTACCATTTACCGTACACAGGGGGACTGTGGGCGTGTAGACAGTGCCCTGAGACCAGGAAGGAGCGAGCAGGTGGAGGGGCTGGGTTTCACCCGCCGGGGAAACTCGCCCAGTTGCCTTATTTCAGAAAGTACAGTGCCGTTTAGGGAAATGCGCAGAGGCGAGAGAGAAGTGGTCGCCTCTGTGGCCAGGTAGAACAGGACCCTACAGACTGCTTCAAAGATGCTCTGCTTGGCTAATTACTGAGTGTTCGCTGCACACACAGCCATTGAGCAGAAGGAATACTGGGGGACAAAGGGACACCCTGCCCTTTGACCTAAGATGTGTGGCCCATGCCAGCGATGCGTCCAGACATACAGGATGCAGGGGAGGGTATGACCAGGGAGACAGAAGGAAGGGTCCTGGGAGAAGCATTGGATACACGACGCCCGTGAGGGGCTTCCTCCTCTGAGCCCTCTGCCGTGTGCCCCCAAACACCGAGCAGGAGACGGGGCCAGAGGGACAAATCACCTCACTTCCTCCCTGGGCACTATGCATGCCCACCTTTATCCAAGGAACGGCATGGACACAAACGTTCCCGATTTGCAACATCTTGGAAAATGGAAGTTGGAAGAGTTTTGCTGAGTCCCAGCTTTTGCTCCAGCCGGGCAGGACCTCAGATTTCACCCGTGTTTCGTCTACATCCTGTGTTATTTACACAGGATTCATCACAACTTTCCTTTAAAGAGTAGATCTCTTTCCCACAGTCGAAACACAACATCTGAAGCAGGATCTTCGATCCGCACAAACTTTCTTAGACACTTGTCACCACCGCACAGTTTCCGCCCAGATGTAAAATTTTCTTCCTAAATGGATTGTCATCAGCTCCTCAGAAGACAGAGGAAACTTCTCTCTTTCTCTCCCCAAGACATCCTTTCTTCGGCTCACGGTGGCCGTTCATGTAGTACCTGCTGGAAGATGTCGCTACTGATGTAATGAAAGGATGCTGAAGGTGGAAAATGGTTGGAAAGATAGAAGAACAATTTCTACAAGTAAAGAGACTGGGTTACGTTCAGTTCTACCTAAATTTATAGCCAGTAGGATCTCACTGTCTTCTCCTTGGAGGAAGTCTCCTTGATTATCATCTGACATCTGTCACCTCCACGCCATGAGTCAGGACCATGGTCGGACCCAGAGGCATCACGGGAAGGAAGCGGTTCCTCCCCTGAGGAGGCCAGCTGTCCCGCGGATACACATATATGACAGAATGTCCCAAGGGCCCTCGGAGTCCTGTTTGGGGGCCAGGGAACAGAGAAGGAAGGACTTCCATCCTCCCGAGCTGGCCAGCCTTCCCAAGGGGGAGATTCTCCACCTGGCCAGTGGGGGGAGGGGGGCACTCAGGGGAGGGCACGGCGGGAGGGTTCACCTGGCCAGTGGGGGGAGGGGGCACTCAGGGGAGGGCACGGCGGGAGGGCTCACCTGGCCAGTGGGGGGAGGGGGCACTCAGGGGAGGGCACGGCGGGAGGGTTCACCTGGCCAGTGGGGGGAGGGGGCACTCAGGGGAGGGCACGGCGGGAGGGCTCGCGTGTTCAGTCACCCTTTCACTTGGTGAGTCTGAGCTCTTTGTTAAGCAGCGCTGTGCCAAGTGCCCAGGTCCGCGTAGGAACAGACCGGGTCCCCGCAGTAACAGACCGGGTCCCCATAGTAACAGACCGGGTCCCCTCAGTAACAGACCGGGTCCCCGCAGTAACAGATCGGGTCCCCGCAGTAACAGACCGGGTCCCCGTAGTAACAGATCGGGTCCCTGCAGTAACAGACCGGGTCCCCGCAGTAACAGACCGGGTCCCCGGCATCGGATGGGCTCGGAGCCCGAACAAAGAAGCACCAAACCCAGACACGGAACTCCAGCCCATGGGAAGCTCAGGCCTAGGGGAGCCAGCCTGATGAGGCCGGGTGGTGGAGGGGGCCCAGGGAGGCCAGAAGAGGAGGCAGGGTCCTCAGTGGGACTGTGGCCGCCCCCAGTGGGGGCGGGGGGAGAAAAGCACAGCCAGGAAGGAGGCTGTGGCCATAAGAAGATCCCGATCATAGAAGGTCCCCCATGAGGACAAGGGGATGTGGAAGCCGTGGCCTCAGGATGTGGCCCAGTGGGTCACAGAGGACCGTATGTGCACAGGCAGGGTCAGGTTTTGTCCTCTCAGGAGGGAGAGAGAGAGAGAGACAGGGTGGGAGGGAGGGATGGAGGGGGGAAGGCAGAAAGTCAGTGCATTGGAGGAGGAGATAGGAATGAAAGCTCTTGGTGACCAGGCGGCCAGAAGCCAGCCTGGCCTGAGGCGGGGGCAGAGTGGAGGGAGAGGAGGACACACTGGAGACATTCAGGGCGTGGACACAGCAGGACTCAGAGCCACCGGGGGCACTGAACCAGGAGGAAGAGGGTCCGGGAGACTCAGGTCCCGCGTCCTCAGGCCCAAGGTTCAGTACAGAGAGGAGCCGGGAGGCGGACAACACGTTAGGACGTGTTCCGTGTGGTTCATGTCCCACGGCCGACAATTTCACGCTCATCTCCATCCTCTGTGGTCCGAGGCGGACTCCACGCGTGAGCAGCTTGTGTGGACCTTACTGCGTGCGAGAACATTCTGTCTGTCCCATGCTGTGTGGTGAGAACTGGACCCCAGAGGCCGAGTGACCTGTTGGGGTCCAGGTGATGGGCTGGTCACTGGCCGGCAAGCCAGGCCTCCCATCCCCAGCCCTGCCCACTTTCCACGATGCCGCCGGCCTTTGGACCGCATCCCAGGCTGAGATAAGCCCTGTGTGCTGGAGTTCACTTCAGTGAGGGACGTGTAGCCCAGATTCAGACAGAGAGGGGGCAGGAACGGGGTGGTCTGAGCAAGGTGGTCATTGCCGAAGGGGGCTGACGTTAGTTCCAGCCGCATCGCAGGGCATGTGGTCCTGGGAAGCACCGTGCATTCATCTGAAGGGACCTGTATGCAGCCTTTTGTTTCAGGTTCTGTTGTTGTTGCTGTTTTCCAGCAATGGGGCCATTTGACAACCTCTGACTTTTCTTGTCATCAATTGTCATGTTAGCATGCTTCAAACTCTGAGAAGCTAATGCTCTCAAGCGGCTCCACATTCTGTACACGGATCCTCACTCATGTCTCTGTAGTACCTGATAGCTTTTAATTAATGAGAATGACCTATTAAAAAAAGATGTGAGGGGGCTTCCCTGGTGGCGCAGTGGTTGAGAGTCCACGTGCCAATGCAGGGGACGCGGGTTTGTGTCCCGGTCCGGGAAGATCCCACATGCCGCGGAGCGGCTGGGTCCGTGAGCCATGGCCGCTGAGCCTGTGTTCCGCAACGGAAGAGGCCACAACAGTGAGAGGCCCGCGTACCACAAAAAAAAAAAAAAAGAAAGAAAGAAAGATGTGAGGAACCCAATTGCAATAAGAACCATGAATGGAAACAGCGCGGAATCCTGGAACGAGAGCCCTTAGCACTTAGGCAAGCAGCTGAGCCCCCCAGGCCCCCGCCCACAGAAGCCTTCCACGGACAGGGAGGCCCCAGAGAACAGAGGCCCCGAGACACCTGGTCTCTAGCCCAGGGTCCAGAAAAAGCCCTTGAAGACCCCTGGGGATCTGACCAACCCCTTCCTCCTACAGACGAGGACCTGTGACGCACAGGGATGGAGCGACCCCCTCAAGGTCACACAATTAATAGGAGGCGTCAAATCCAGCTCTTCTAGTCCAGACCAGTATTCAGTTCCCAACCTGGATGTCTGAGAACCTTTGCACCTGCAGGACTGAGAATTATCTGTCTACTCACAGGGAGGGGAGGTGGGCACTGCCTGAGAAAACTGAGAGAAAAGAAGAAAAATTCTCATCTATTTAGTGTTAGTAAATATGGAGACAAATAAAACATAGCAGCATCATTTACAGCCGACCAATGGCTGAGCTGAAGGCAGTGGTTTCACTCCTAAGCTGGGAAGCCCTCGCCGAGGCTGGACGAGCACAGCTGGCTCTTTTTCCCAGGCCCCTCGTGGACCTCCTGCACGACCTGAACCGAGCCGTACATATAAACATCTCAATGCTTCAACTACCCGTATTTTAAATATTCCACAGTTGAATAATTTCTTACCAGCCATAGAAAGACAAAGTACTCTGTCCTAGAGCATCCAAAAACGAGGACTCTAGTACGTATTTGAGGAAGAATAAGAAATCTTTAATTTTTCATTTGCATGTATTTTCTTATATATTGGTCCCTGGGGCAAAGATGTAAATGGCAAAATCATAAATTCTTATGTAGTTTGATTCTCAGTTCTTCCTATCAATCTTTTTTTATTGAAGTATAGCTTCCTTACAATGTTGTGTTAATTTCTGCTGTACAGCAAAGTGATTCAGTTATACATATATATTCTTTTTCATATTCTTTTCCATTATAGGTTATTACAAGACATTGAGTGTGGTTCCCTGTGCTCTACAGTAGGTCCCTGTTGTTTACCCGTTTTGTATACACTAGTGTATATATGTTAATCCCATACTCCCAATTTATCCCTCTCCCCCATCTTTCCCCTTTGGTAACCAGGAGTTTGTTTTCTATGTCTGTGAATCTCTTTCTGTTTTGGAAATGAGTTCATTTGTGTCTCTTTTTTCTTAGATTCCACATATAAGCGAGATATCATATGATATTTGTCTTTGGCTTACTTCACTTATGAGAAACAGAAAGAGTATGATAACCTCTAGGTCCATCCATGTTGCTGCAACTGGCAGTATTTCATTCTTTTTTATGGCTGAGTAATATTCCATTGTATATATGTACCACATCTCCTTTAATCCATTCATCTGTCAATGGACACGTAGGTTGCTTCCATGTCCTGGCTATTGTAAATAGAGCTGAATACTGGGGTGCATGTATCTTTAATTTAAATTTATTTATTTAGTTATTTTTGGCTGTGTTGGGTCCCCGTTTCTGCACGAGGGCTTTCTCTAGTTGCGGCAAGTGGGGGCCACTCTTCATCGCCGTGCGCGGGCCTCTCACTATCATGGCCTCTTGTTGCGGAGCACAGGCTCCAGACGCACAGGCTCAGTAGTTGTGGCTCACGGGCCCAGTTGCTCCATGGGATGTGGGATCCACCCAGACCAGGGCTTGAACCCGTGTCCCCTGCACCGGCAGGCAGACTTTCAACCACTGTGCCACCAGGGAAGCCCCGAAGGGGGGCATGTATCTTTTTGAGTTATGGTTTTTTCAGGATATTTGCCCAGGAGTGGGATTGCTGGATCATATGACAACTCTATTTTTAGTTTTTTAAGGAATCTCCATACTGTTCTCCATAGTGGCTACACACCAATTTACATTCCCACCAACAGTGTGGAAGGGCTCCCTTTTCTCTACACCCTCTTCAGCATTTATTATTTGTAGAGTTTTTGACGATGGCCATTCTGACCGGTGTGAGGTGATACCTCGTTGTGGTTTTGATTTGCATTTCTCTAATAATTAGTGATGTTGAGCATCTTTTCATGTGCCTCTTGGCCATCTGGATGTCTTCTTTGGAGAAGTGTCTATTTAGGTCTTCTGCCCATTTTTTGATTGGGTTGTTTGTTTTTTTTGATATTGAGTTCTGTGAGCTGTTTGTATCTTTTGGAGATTAATCCCTTGTCGGTAGCATCATTTGCAAATATTTTCTCCCATTCTGTGGTTTGTCTTTTCAGTTCTCCCTATCAGTCTTAACTACTGTAATTCAAGGTAGCAGTACTGGCGCAACTTCAGGAGCCCCACAGTATCCCTTCAGTACTGAGTGTCACAGCAGCATTGAATATCCCTGTAATATTGAGCATCCCAGCAGTGTTGAGGAGTATCACAGTAGTATTAAGAAGGACTGCAGTACTAAGTATACCTGCAGCATCAGCTGTTGCTATGGTATTAAGTACTGCTGCAGTGTCTAGGACCTGTGCTAGCACAAAGTGGAACGATCACTTGCTAATGATGTCACAGTTGCTGCCTCCAGTGTTCAGTTCGTCTGGACTAAATGCAGACCGAAACGTCCGTGTTGCTGTTCTGTTGTTAAATGTGACCCAGAGCACTCTTGTCAACTTGTAAATATCAAGACCGATAAAGTTGAAAGCAGTATATGCAGTCGACAGCCTAAGCACGCACGGTGTTCATTTCCAGCAGTTTCCTCTTTGGACGTGTTCTCTAAGCTGGTGTAAGTAGGATGCTTGAGAGGCTTCTCTCCTGACCTGGCAGAGCTGTGCTCACGTAGCAGGTGGAAAGTCCGGTCATATTCTGACCTAGTACCTGTCACTGACTCTCTCTGGCCTTAGCTTCTTCCTTTTCTAGGTGAAGGGGTAGATGGAGTGATTGCTGGGGTCCTCTCTCCTCCAGACTCTGCTGTTCTGAGAGTGTTGTCTTAGGAGTATCCCAGCACGTGGCTCCCCAGGCCGTCATGAACTGGCCACTTCAGGAACCCTTTTAACCATCCTAGATTTTTAGCTCAAATAGGAAGAGTCAAAGTGAATTTATAGAGCAGTTTAATTTGTCGATCTCACTGCCAAGGGGTACACTGGCTGTTGGGGTGATTTTATCCGACATTCTCAACATTCTCCCCCTTGCAGTCTTATAAGTGGAAGGTGTAGTAAATGCTGTTTTGCAGATGGAAAGGCGAGGGCAAGCATGTCATTGAAAGCCGGGTGCTGGTGGAACCAACCTGAAGACCAGGAGGCTCATAGCAAAATCATCAGTAAAATATCAATCAATAGAAAGCAATGTATTGAACACCCACTCCTTCACTGGCACAGTGGCAATTTAGAATAACTAATTCTATGGCACACCCTAATGTCAAGGAGGAAACAGTTAAATTGAGATGATAAAATGAACACACATGAAAAAGTCAGTAACAATATAGTTACAAAAAGGATGCTAAGTATCTGACGGTGCAGAGTTTTTAAAGACAGAGGATCCTGAATTCCAGACTGACCAGTGGTGACTTTATGGAAAAAGCAGAACTTGACATGGTCTGGGAGGGTCAGCGTGAGAGGAAATGGAGAAGTAGGGCTGGAAGGAAGGAGGGGAGGAAGGGGGGGAGGGAGGAGGGGAAAGCAGGTGCTGCAGGCGCTATGCTCATACCAGGGCTGCTTTAGTTGAATTCTTTTGACTTTGGAAGAACAGAGAAACACAGGTTATTTCAGGTGAAAAGAAAAATAGGAGGCGGATACTGTAAGGATTTCAAGATTTCTTTTAAGATACAAGAAACAGTGTCAGCAGCCACTTAACCAAATCTCCTGGAAAGCGGGTTTGGGGAAAGGGTGCTGGTTTCTCTGTGTCTCCACCCATCCTCCCCGGTGGACGTCAGCCCTGTGGACCTCGGACCCACCAGGCTGCTGCCTTCCCCTGGGGAAGTGTTCTTCTTGAGTCAAAATAAATTATACAGTGATTTTTTTTATGTTTTATTTGAATCTTTAAACTGCCATTCAAGGCAATGAGTATTTCATAACAGGCTACATCATTTTAAATGATAAAAGAAAAACCCATAAAGCAAGTCTCTGCCTTGCAGAAACAGAATATTTTTAATTCTCTAAAGCCATAACGTCAAGTAAATATTTTGAAAATTTATTCATTGAATGTCTTACAATGCCTAGAACATTTATGTCACATTTAACTTAAAAATGTGTACTATTCAAATCAGTCTGTCTCTTGTTTACAATACTCTACAGAGAATAAAAGAACAAAATTAAGGAAATATGTCAATATGGTGTCAAAACTGAATTGGTTTTATTAATGTATATGTTGTTGAAAAGATATCAGGAAGATGTCTGGAATGCCAGCCATTTAATTGAATAATTCAGTGAACTAAGTTACTTCTGCAGTATTTTTAAACACCTTTATATATTCTAAAGACATGTAGGAATACCCCTTTAAAAGTTCAGTGGCAAAGAGTGATGTCAACTGTACACAAGACAAGAGGAGGGAGAAAATAACAAAAAGAGAGCTCAGATTTCCGGAGCACCTTCCACATAGTCAGAAGGTGTTTTATGTATATTTTTATGTTTTTCATTTGCTGCTAAGAGTCTGAATTAGGTATTACTGTGCCCATCTTACAGACGGAGAAATTGAGGCTGGTAGGGATTAAATAAGCTGCCCAAGGTTGAACAGTTGTGTAATCTTGAGCAAGTTACTTAAGTATATGTTCTCAGCAGAGTCGCTTTTGTGTTTATGTAGCTCTGATGCTGTTCACAGACTCTCCGCATGTGTGATGACCTGGATCCTCTAACATCTGCATAGATACGGCCCAGCCTTCCAGGGCAGGTTCAAAACCCATCTCCTGCTGCGACATCCATCCTGGCCCAGGTCACTCTTCTCCCGCTCCTGTGGCCTCCCGGGGGCTCCGAGTGCTGTCCCGGGGTTGCAGGTTTCTCTGCTCCCACCCCCTCCAGCCAGACAGGGAGCCCCGGGGGAGCAGCTCAGGCCTCCTCGGAGCCCTCAGGGCACTTGGACAGTTCTCTGTCCTCTGCATCTCCTTCCGTCAGCCCCCCTCCCTTTCCTCAAATGCCCATCTTCCTAGGGGTCTGTCAGTCCTCTCTCTCCACTCTTCCCCAGGAAGCCAGCTCCATCCCGCTGTGCACTGACCGCCCCAAACCAGTGTTGCCAGCCAGACCTCTCTCCTGAGTCCACCCCTCTTGCTGCTGTGGGAACTGGGACCCCGCAGTTCCCACACCCCACCCGAGTCAGCCTGACCTTCCTGCCCCTCTGCCACCAAAAATCCCAACAAGACCCGGAGCCTTCCGCACCCTCCAATCAGTGGGCATGAGTCGGGCTCCTCCAGCCTCTTCACCGCACTGCAGCCACAGGAAGGGTGTTTACAGTGCGAAAACGATGCCCCGTAGGACTCTTCCCACTGACCACCTTGTGATGGGCACCTCCGTCTCCAGGGCTGTCCCTCGCCATCCCACGGATGCAGTCACACCACTCTCTGTCTCTGTCTCTCTCTGTGTCTTTCTCTCCTGCCCCATCCGTAGCGGTTCCTCTATGAAGCTTTCCTGACCCTCCGTCCTGTCCACGAGGGTGACTCTCTCTGCTCCTGTCCTGTGAGGTGAGGGCTGTGTCTGCACTGCTCAAGGGAACGTTTCCTGAACAAAAGAATCAATCTCTTCATTCAGCAGCATTTATGGCGAGCCTACCTACCATATGATAGATGTCAGAGAAGCAAATGTGTCAATGGATCCTCACTAGAGCCCAGTGAGGAAGGAGCACAGCGTCTCTCCCTCTTTAGAGATCAGAAGCGAAGGCAGGGGTCGCGGGGTGGGTGTCAACACCTGTTTAGTGTTACTCAGCCTTGAGATTTTCAGCAAGGAGCTCAGGATCTGCCCCTCAAAATGGGAATTATAATAGCACCTGTCTCACAGGGTCATTGTAGAGTTTAATGGATCCGTATATGTAAAGATTTTAGGAAACACCAGGCACATAATAAGTGATCTGTGAGTGGTGTTGGCATTAGCCGAGCTGCCAGTAGAAGCCAGGACTCCAGGAGCATGTTCAAGTAGAATTTCTATTATTCCAAAATAATTATTTATCCTTGACACATTGAGGCTCTTCAAGAACACAAGAAAAACATCACCCGTAAAACATCACCCGTGAGAGCAGAGACCACAAAGAATCCCTCGTGAGCCTCGGAAGTGACCGTGGCCTTTCTAGGCTCCACGAGCATCGTCCTCGGCAGGGAGAGGCCAGCGCCAAGATCATCTCATCCTACATCCTTGTCTCCTGTCAGCAGCTGTTAACAAGAGGGCTCTGAGCAGGGCACACTCGGCCAAACGTGCTTTTCAGTTTCTGAGACCCTGTCCCCTGTTTGTGTTAAAATCGGAGACATGAAAATGTCAAGCAAAAGACCATTAAAAGTAACATGGAAATTGGCCTCGAGAGCATGTAATACACAATATTTTATATACGCGTTTGCTGCAGAAACAACGGAAACTCCGTGGCAGGTAACCAATTTTCTAGAATAACCTGACACAAAAGACTAAACGTTGTTTAAATCAAGTTAACATCAAAAGGACTGTAAAAGCTACAGCAACTAAATGACCTACCAAGACACCCAAACAAGTAGAGTAGCTGCAGAATAGCAAAGCCTGGAGGCCGATTCGCAACTTTAAGTAACTCAAGGAGGTTAAAGCATGAGCTGCCGTGATCTTATGAGTCATCATACTGACACTTTGAAGTTTCCACTGTGTGAGAAACATATAAACGCATTTACTGTCATCTTCGAACATTGCGTGTCATATAGAGTGATAAGGATACAGGAGAGGGTGTGTGAAGTAGTCGTCAGTACGCCGACCTGGCCTCCGGGCTCACCTCTCAGCTCGGAGGCGGGCAGACCCGGCAGGTCCAACAGCTACTCACGCCGGAAGCGGCTCAGCTACAGGGATCAGCAGACATTCACCCCAGCAGCACCCTTGTCCTTCAGAGCTGGCTGGGTCTGAGCATGCTGTAAGTATGCAGCACGTATTCCCTTGAGGGGCTGGGCTTTCTTGCGGTCACAGTTTTGTGAGCTGCCTCCCAAAGCTCGGCCCCTCCCTCCCTGTCCCCTACTCAGCTTCCCGCAGTGTCCGGTGAGAAGCCTTCCCATCGGTTTCTCACTCAGTAGATATTTACTGAGAAGCTACTATGTCCAGTATGGTAGCCACTAGCCACACGTGGCTATTGGACTCTTGAAACGTGACTAGTGCATCTGAGGAATTCATTTAAAAATCTCCTTTAATTTTATTAATTGGCTACACATGACTAGTGGCTACCGTATTGGATACTACAGCTCTAAAGATAGAACAATCCCTTAGACACGGGCCGTTTTCTCTGTCTCATGAAGGTGAAAGACAGTACGTCAACCGATAGTCACACTAGGATGTGGTAAGTGCTTTCATTACTAATAAGCGGAGAAAACTATGGTTTGTTCATTCAACAATATTCATGGAGTAGCCATCAAACACAGGGTTCCATTCGCTGCTATGGGCAATAGGCAGCTATTCCCACGGTGGAGGCCTGACGACAGTGCTGAGAAGCAGAATGGAGGAGAGCAACACCGACCATGAATTCCAAGCCCTACGTGAAGCTTGGACCCTCCCGCACAGGTGAAGGGCCAGCCATGGCGCCTGCCAAGTTCTCTACCTGGGGTTTCACGTTGGCACCAGATTCCCAATTTTTCCTAAGACTCTGCCATTTGTTCTGTCATGCTAGGGACATTCCAGAACTGTGGGGGGTTGTTGGTTTTTTAGAAAGACTCGTGTGCGTTGATAGACATGAGCCTGGATGAATCTGAAGGAGGTTGCAGCTGGAAAGCAGTCTGGCTTTTCCAGCACTTGGACCAGCGGCACCTGCTAGGTGGGAGAAAAGCAACACCCGCTCTTCCTCAGCTGTGCAAATTCTGTCCCGCTGGCCACCCCATCAGCAGATGTGAGGTTCACGTATGGCTTTGGGAGGCTCCACACTCCCCAACACGTGTCCCAGAGTCACTTCCCAAGGCTTCACTTTGAAACATTCCAAACCACTGGGTTTCATAGACCAGGAAGCGTCTGTCTATGGGAGTGGGTTCTTCATCCGGGAGCTGTTTGGCACACGTAAAATGAAGTCTGTCCTGTGGGCTTGAATTTGGTTGTCGTGTTTAAGGTAGATACGAGGAACTCACAGTCAGTGTGAGTGGGTCAAATAGAGACGGGACAAAATGAATCTGTTTGTAGGAAGAGCACAATTTCATTTCCAGTTTACATTAGTAGCTGTAGAAAAAAGCTTGAGCATCAAACCACGTGAACTGGCAGAAGACACTGGAAGCTTGAGGCCAGCTAATTCCAGAAAGTTGGAAAAAATGAATCCAAATGGTTTACAAAATGTAGGATAAGGAAGTAAAACCAATTCAGGTAACAATAGAAGGGCAGTCTCCATTCTCCTACTATGAATTTTGCAACCCTACCGTGTAAGGTCTGAGCTCCCATTGGCATCTTGCGATTTGGGGCTGCTGAGAGGGGACAGAATCAACAAGAAGCCCACCGCAGTGCTGGGTTTACGCCATCTACAGACATTCCCATTGCCAAGTGGAGGTGGGGCCGTTTTGAGTAACATGACTGAACTGTTTTCCCATCATTTCCCAGCATCTGAATGAATCTGATAGTGAAAGCAGGCCAGTTGTCTGTCTCCGTGGACACCTGGTGTGCAGGTAGCATTGATACAGGGCAGACACATCCAACAATCTGTTGATGAACTAAGACAAGAGAGAAGAGTTTTGGGAAGGTAACAATAGTCCTCATGAGCTGCCAGTTCACAGACAGAGCCCGAAGAAAAAGAACACTTATTGTTACACTTACTAATTTATTCAGATAAACACAGAGTGAATACACTAACAAGTCCACTCAGATCCAGGACCACGTCTTGAGAAGATTCTCTGGAATGGAAGTTGGACTTGACCAATCGTCAGGGATGGAGGCAGGGAGGGTGCTACGGAATGTTTGGCTGAGATCATTGACTCAGATTCTCCCCAAATCCATGTAAATGTTCACATAAATCTCAGATACCTGTTTATTTCCTATGAGAAACACTCTATAGACCAACATTTGTTTCCTTCGGTTTTTTCTGATTATAATAAGCATTATCTGTTTTGATTATTGTATTTTTACAACATGAGAACAGTCAAAAGGCAGAAGACCCATCACTCTGTGTTTCGCGCGTGGGAGCTCTGCCTGGTCCCCCCCCGACCCTATCTCGTCTCTCACGCTCTCGATCTGTCCTCACTGCACCTGCTGTCAGCTTCCCAACACGCAACTGTGATCGCATCATCGATTGCGTGAAGGAACTCAAATAACTCCCGTCATTAGCCTGCAAGGATGGTCTGACCCCGAAGGGCTCTCAGGGCTTTGCACCATCCTCACACCCACTCCCAGACATCTGGGCATCTCCTTTGAGGCCTGTCTCCAGCGTAGCCTCTTCCTGGGGACGCCCCAGCTCCCTTCGCCGGCTGCCCCTCTACTTTATGATGTAGTGCCCTCTCTATACTTTTATCATAGTGTCTGTCACACTCTCTATTCACTCAACAACTATTGGATGAGTGCCCATGGCTCCCTGGGCATTTGGGGCACGGTGGTAAACAGTGGCCAGAGGTTCTAAAGCAGAATTACTGCCATGTCTGAGTCCCCATTGGGCCATAAGTGACTTGAAGGGTGGATCTGTGCCTTTCACCTCTGGGTCTCCTGCACAGCACGGGGCCCAGCAAAGAGGAGGCTCCCAAAATAAACACACACTGGGTGGGTTCACGACTGAACGAATATTTTACCATTCCTAGGTCCAGAAGTGAGCCAGTCATAGTCTGCAGGAATCCCCTATCCAAGTGTTCACTTAGTGATGAAGATCACACATCTCATTTTAGACACACAGAACAATTGCCAACAGCATTTTCCCGGATGTCTTTTCTCCCCATTCCTTGCAGTATATATACACATAGAGTCTCCAGGAAGAAAAAGACTCCAATTAGCAACAATGCTTTGGAAAATTGCCCCTTTTCAAGGAAAGGTTATGAGCTCTTGCTGTAAGGGTCTCACCCAAGTTTGGGCCAGTTTTAGCAAGATTAGTGCTGACTGCCAAATACACCAAGTCTGCTTTCTGTGACGCCAGGGCAGGACTGACACCTTCTACGGAGCCTGAACCTCGCTCCCATCAAAGGCATGTACGGTCCACCTCCTCTGAGTGGTCATTCTGTCTACAGATATAGTTTTATCTGGAGAATGTACAAATCCAAATATATCCAAAGCTTTTTTGCAGCTTCTATATTTTCGTATTTCACAAAAATGTGTATATGTTAATATAGTATGCGTGAACTAATTCTTTTTCTTAAATGTGCGTTGCACACCGTGTGCGTTCGGTAAGATGTTTCGTGAACTTGTGCCGTCGATTACATGATGGTGCTGTGCACCTGCTTCCTAAACCATCCCCGGGGGTGCTGTGAAGATCCCTGTGTGATCACGTGGATGGTAGTGATAAGGGACGAGGAGAGGAGAGAAAAGGTTAGCAGCCCCAGACACGAGCCAGCTGGGTCTCTGTGGAACGTCGCTCTGTGCACAGGTGCCGGCGCACTCGTGGGAGTTCGTGTGCTCACATCCTTTCTGCGTTCGTGCCGAACCTCTGCCTCTTCATCCGGGGCTCCCGTCGCCCTGATCCTCAAAGACAGTAACTCAGATCTTCTCTCTCTTTTCTAACAGCGTGTATGGCTGCCCCTTGGCTAAAAAAAGAAAAACACAAGACAAACAGCCCCAAGAACCTGCTCCCAAGCGAAAACCGTTTGCGGTGAAAGCGGACAGCTCGTCGGTGGATGAGTGTTACGACAGCGACGGCACGGAGGATGGGGACGAGAAGGACGAGGCCGAGGAGGAGGAGGAGGGCTCAGACGAGGACGACGAGCCGCGGGACGACGACGACGACGACGACGAGGGGGGCCGGGACGAGGACATCGAGGACGAGGACGAGGACGGCGAGGACGGCGAGGACGACGAGGACGACGACGACGAGGAGGACGACGAGGACGATGACGACGACGACGACGACGACGAGGAGAACGGTAATCTGCAGCGCGGTGGCGAGGACCGAGCGGTGGGCGGGGCCGCTTCCGGGAGGATGGTCTGGGGCCGGCGGCCGTGGCGCATGCGTGCTTGACGCCCACGGGATTAGGCGGCCGGGGCAGCGCGGGGAGGCGCGGCTGTGCGTGTGTCTTTCCCTTTCCTTTTAGAGAAGTCTTTAAATCATCCATCAGACATTAGATGTTGCTTCGGTCACGTTGTCACTCAGACTGGTCATCCCCAGAGTCTGCTGAAATATCTGTGGTGTGCACGTCTGCTGAGCTTTTGGCAACTTTTATCCAGAGAGTTCAGTTTGCCTGTTCTCGGAGGCTCCACCCGAGAGACCCCGTCATGAGCCGCTCCGGTGGCTGTGGTGTTGGCACGGGCAGCCCACGTGCCTCCCGGGAGCCGGAAGCCTGTGTGAGCCCTGCTGCAGGAGCTGCTGAAGTAGGTCTGTCCGTCCGTGGCCAAGGCTTTCCTTTAGGGGCCGTCAGGTATGGGTCCGAGGAGGAAGCCGACTGTCAGGAAGCAATGAATCAACCTGTCATCCGCTTCCATGCTCAAGAGCTGTGTTTTCTGATCCAGGGAGACAGACACATGAAGGGCACGCTGCGCGGGGTAGTGGCATCTTTGGGGCAAAAATTTCAGGTGGTCGTGCTTTTACATCCAGCTTGCTGTTAGTGTCAGACTCAGAAATAGGACTTCAAAGCCAGTCCCCTCACAGAAGTCCTTTCTTTTCTAGAAGGACGTGGGAGGTCGCTGAAGAGTCTAGTTCTAGGTTTCACTGGCGTAGAGCTTGCCTCAGAGAAATGGCGAAGCAGGTTGAAAAAGTGGAGGGAATATTTATTCCTTAACTTCTTCTTTGGGCTCAAAGCTCTCCAAGAATCTGAATTCTGAGAAAGGCTCATTCCTCAACACAAAGGACAATGGTTTCAGCCGATGGAGAGAGAGTTTTTAGATCGGGCAGGTGTGAATTGCTTGTTGCTAGTCCCGTGGAGTGGGCATGAATCAACTTTCCTCCTCCAGGGGTTACACTAGTTTGTTCCAGGAAACCTGGCTTTTATGAAAGAATCCTCGATGGTTACTGTAGTTTAGGGTCCTTATGAAAACAACTGACTGCTTAACTTACATGGATAATACAAACGTATCTGTATATAAATGCATACACACGCACACACACACGCACGCATAAACTTCATGCATTAAAATCTGGTCTCCCCAGGTTACTTTTCTCGTCTTGTTATTATAGATAGTGGCGCAGAGACAGCCTAAGGAGTAGCATTAGCACACACCCACAGACACACACCGTTCGCCCTGCTAAGCAGACCGTGGTGTCATTAATGAGATGATGGCTCTTTCATGCTGAGTATTAAAAACAGCAGCCCTGGGTAATAAAATATGTGGAAAGTTGGAGAATCGACCAATTTAGCAAATTGTTTCTGGACCCTGTATTACATGTGCGTAGCTCTGGGTGGAATCGTTCGTTGTTGAGGCTGACTCATGATTTGTGCCTTAACCATGGCCTCTTATGACGATAGCATAAAATACTGCTCCTTCATATTCTCGTTCTATGTTTAGAAAGCGGCAGACACTAATATTTGAAGTTATGGACGTTTGTGGGTGTGGTGAATTAGGGTCGGAAATATTTGCACATATGCGTCGTTTAACCAAGCGCCTTAACCAGAGTCTAGGCTCTGCTCTCCGTTTGCTAGAATTAAACTTTCCATTTTGATTTACTTAGGGCCATCTTTTAAAGAATCTACTTTTAAAAGTGCAAAATGACGTATTTTGGAAAAGCGATCACAGGCTTATCGAAACAGCTTTAGCATGTGACTGCACTGGCTTCATCCACTCTGACTTCAACGCTTAGAGTTGTTTTAAAAAGTGAGAAAGCAAACCAAAGGTAAAGACATTTTTCTAGGAAAATTCATGCAAGTGGGCATAATCAAGGGGGCGTGATAGAGCCATGAAACAATTGCATAATTATTCCATCGGCCCCAGAATGTCTGACTATGTGACCCACCCTGCCTGGTGACCAGCACTCAGTGTCCTGCAAACATGAAGCCCAAGTCGGAGGCATGTAAGGAAGTTGGTTCCAGAAAGAAAATGCCCAGTAGGAGGATGAATGATCAACTCTTGGTCCCTGGTGGCAGGATTCATATTCAGCTCTGGATTCTCCAGCTAAGCACCTTCTAGAATCATCTATTCTGTGAACTTTAAAGGAATCAACTAAAACTACTAAAGAGAGGTTCAGCCGTGGTGGCCATTTATGGATCATCAGGGTACCTCTTCTGCTGTAAGACAGATATGTCCATTTTACCAAATACTTTGGCAGTAAGGTGTAATAAGCTACTCCCTCTTAGACAGCCTCTCATCAAGTCCTAAGTCCCGAGGAGTCGTTGGATCAAAGGTAGCCCATGTGATGGACCCTGAACTGTGGCTCTGATTGCTCTAAGTTCTGTGCAGGAAGGCCCAAAGCCTTGCTTGATTTCCAAGTCAAACAAAAGCATCCCTCCTAAGCAGAAACCACTTCCGAGGCCTGATTCCCGGAGAGGGTTTCACCAAGTTTTTCTGTTACAGGGAGAAATCTCCCCTGGAGGAGCCCACGGACAGGTGTTCCAAGACCCCATGTAGCCAATATCACACAAAGATATGCCAGGTGGATTATCCAGTGGGTTATTTCATAACCCCCAGGGTCAGGAATCTTCAGGAAGGTTCTAGATCAAGGAGGCACAGCTCTGCTGATAAAGTGCTCATTTTACATGATCCAACTCCTAGCTGTGTGTGACTTACGACAATCAGGCTTCGAAAGGCATGTGTCCATCCATCTCCCATGTTCATGTCCTCCCAAATGCATTTTATTTTACCTGATGGCTACGTTTAGTGCCAAAATCACTATCAGTCTGTGTGAGTATCTGCCCCCATAGCCGTGTCTGTAACGTGAGAAACCCCACATTGCATGTCTTTGTCCCCTCCTTGTACTGGCAGAAACTGTTTCTGAAAAACTGGGGAAGGTACTTTCTGTGTCTGGTGACCAGAGTTCTGGGTCAGCATCTCGAAGTCGGTCTTGCGTGTCCTTTGTTGACACTCTTGGCGGCTGTTGCGGCGCTGAGCCAGGAGCAGATCCTCTCCAAGGGGGACTGTGCCTCTTTCTTAGTAAACTGAAGCACAGACGGTGACTGACAGTTAACAGAGTGAGAAGCGAGGCAGGCAGGACTCGGCGCGCGGAGGCATCTCGGGCGCCGAGGGGCGGCTCGTAGGGCCCGTCACCGCGGCCGATGGCCACCCGGGGAAACCGGGGCAGCCAGATGGAGTCGCACGGACGAAGCTTAAGCTGCCCTCAGCCTCCCCAGTCGCTATAAAGTCTCAGACTACTTCTACCATCCTCCACCTCTGTTATAAGCTGGAATGTGAAGTTCGTTGAGAGGTTTTGTTACAGAGAAAACAAATGCTTATAAACCACCAAATTATTACATAGGAGCCCACCGATCACAGAAGGACTGTTATTGATAACTTGCAAATTAGGTGTTTATTCTAATTCCAAGAGTCCCCTGGCGTTGTAGTTACACGTGAACCAAGATATCACTGATAATGTACACTTCCAGTCAGTACAGTAATATACACACCGTGCTTGATCTTCACAGTGATTGTGTAAGACAGGGCAGGGTAGAAATTACTCCACTCTCATTGTGCCAATTAGAAACTGAGGCTCAGAAAGGTAAGATGTTTTCCAGCCAGTGACAGATATATGGTCAAACTCTGTCGGTGGTTTCTCTTACTTCAGAGCTCATGTTCTTTTTATCACTCTGCTCATTTGAAGGACAGGAATTGCTATCTGAGTAACTCATTTCAGATTACATTAAATGCACCACTAAATAATCAGAATTCTATTTTGTCCAGTTGACCTATCATAGGCTGGTCTTTTGCATGAAGAATTTTATTTTCAAAATGCGTGTAATGGTCTAAGGTGTAATTATGAGCTTGACGTTCCCTCGTTATCCTGAAGTTGAGAAAGTTATTATTCAGGGCTCATAGATTTTTCTAATAGCAGATTTTTTACATGGTATATAGTAAGTACCTTTTCAGAGTTTTATAATTTGAGAAATATAGATTCAGTGGTTATTTAATGCATAGTAAGTTACGCTTATTTTCATACTACAGCCCACTAAAAAGAATACATCTTTAAATACTAGATAGACTCACATATGTGTGTATAAAATAAGCGTATGTATTTAAATCTCCTTATGAGTATATATTGTATCTGCCCACTGACAGGAAAGAAAATTCCATGAGGAAGAGCATAGCAATTTGCTGTCCAGATGACAGGAATGTTCATGTCCACCACTGCCTTTTTTAACACATAACTGTTTCTTTTTTGTGTGATTTCTCCAGTTATAACTTTATTTTTTTAATGTTCGTTGGAGTATAGTCGATTTACAATGTTGTGTTTCTGGTATACAGCAAAGTGAGTCAGTTATATATATACATATAGCCACTCTTTTTAAAATTCTTTTCCCATATAGGCCATTGCAGAGCACTGAGTAGAATTCCCTGTGCTATACAGCAGGTCCTTATTAGTTATCTATTTCATATATAGTAGTGTGTATATGTCCATCCCAATCTCCCAGTTTATCCCCCCCTTACCCCCAGTAACCATAAGTTTGCATAACTGTTTATTAATACATTCTGTTTCTGAAATACATTTGTAAATACGTAAGGTCCTTTCTTTGCTTACTCTATTGAATCTTGGGACTTTCTGGACAATTCGACTTTGAAGACAATTGACTTGGCCATTGGGTCAAATTAGGCAAAAATGCAAACGCCTTCCTTTTCTAGAGGTTTTCTGGCTTCATGCTGTTGTATGTGTGAATTAGCCACAGATGTGTGGTGGCCTCCTCGGAAGGTCGCATCTAAGAAGGGATTGGGGGGTTTGAAGGGCAACGTGAATACTTACGTTGAGAATGTACAGTGTACGGCGAAGCTGCTCTGGGCAGGGTTTAGTGAGCTGACCAGAGGCTGAGCGGCCTGTGAGACGTGGAGCCCAGCAGGCTTTGGTCAGGTCACTGCATCTCACCTCACCTCGCATCCGTGGATACCTTCACAATGGTGTGGTCAGTGCCTGTCACACTCTGACTATGGGCTCTGTTTGCACCGCCCTCCCCAGCCAGCAAATCCATATGTAATCCAGCTTCTCTGCAGAAACTCACCTGTCTCTGAAGGGAACTCAAGACAAAACCCGCCCTCACAGACACAACTTTTGTTTTAATTACCAAGTTTCCAGCGTGTTTTTTATTCCACAAAGGATGATACCCTAGGTTCCATGTTATCAAAACATCATGACAACTTGCAATCAATGGGCTTGAATTTCCATAAGACAGGACAGAATGAGGAGGGTGAGGGTCTCTCACTGTGGCCTCCGAGCTCCCTAGACTCCCTTGCGATGAGGCACTCGCACTGATCAGCCAGTTACCTCTTAGCTCATTCTCAGGAAACGGCCCTGATGCAGGAAGCAAGTCGAGATACAGACAGAGTGTGCATCAAAATTAGCCCCCCAGCTTTCTCCTGCAGTCAGCAGAAAACGCAGCGAGTTCTGTGACCAGCGGAGAAACCAAGGTGTGTTTAGTAGGCACAGTCGGGAGAAAGCATATGATGACTTTCTATCATCCTAAAAATTAATCTCTCCCTCCATCCACGAAGGCGTTATTTTGGGCAGTTTAGTACGCGAATACATTGAGTGGATGGCTCCACCACTCAGAAATGAGTAAAGGCGGAACGAGGCATTTCTAGGTATCAGTTTATGATAAAAATTAAACTTTCTTCTTGCAAACTAATTTTGCGTAATTAGAAAATATAATTACATGTTATGTTTCACGAATTTTCAGACTCTTCAATGCAAACCAGAAAACTTGCTAACAAGGTGAATTCACGTACATTTGAGACGCGAGCAACATGCATAAAGTACGGGGAAGAATCTTTTTTCACATAATAATGAGAAATAATAGATGTAAGAGAGTAGATCTAACACATTTTTATTCAATTTTTTTTTATTATTTAAAAGCTTTTAATGACATCACATATCTTTAACAGATAGGGCACAAGTCGAGAGGCACAGGTCACGTGACTGAGCACCAGGCCTGAGTGACCGCCTCCGTGCTCAGGCCCAGCCTCTGGAGTTCATGCCTCTCAATGCCATTTTGATTGTGCAGTAAGATGAAAATTGTCATTACAGCCGTTACAGTGACAGAGAAATGCACACTATGTTTCCAATAGCAAAGGCAATGGAGCAAATTATAACACAGTGTGGCAACGCACAAGCAGGTAACCACTAGGGGAACAGGACTTTGTCCAGTAAATGCTCTTTATTCCATTTGTTTTTAAGGTCCACTTGAAGGGATGACCAGCTTATTTCTTTGTCTTAATTTGATTTTTTTTTTTTTCGGTACGCGGGCCTCTCACTGTTGTGGCCTCCCCCGTTGCGGAGCACAGGCTCCGGACGCGCAGGCCCAGCAGCCATGGCTCACGGGCCCAGCCGCTCCGCGGCATGTGGGATCTTCCCAGACTGGGGCACGAACCCGTGTCCCCCGCATCGGCAGGCGGACTCCCAACCACTGCGCCACCAGGGAAGCCTCTTAATTTGACTTTTATTCCAAATGCTAGCGTGGCAGAGGGTGGGATAAAGGTGGGAAGGCATGTCTTGTAGCTCTGGCTGCCCTGCTTCCCTCACTCTCCCTGGACTTCAGTTTGGCATCCAGAGATTAGGATGATAACACTTGCCTTTCGCTCACCTCACTGCTTGGTTGCTAAGCTTTAAAGCAGGTGTGGTCCAGAGAGATGCTGGGGAGAGGCGAGCCATCCAGAGCTGCAAAGTGGCAACCGTAACTCAGGTGGCTTTTGCACGGTTCTCCTCTCTCAGGCACAAACTCAAGCTTGTCTGTAATTCATGGAACCCAAGGTGCATGGCGATGCCAAGCAAATATATTATGTACATCAAAGCTGTATTAATTTAAAAGACTCAGGGCCGGGTGAAATCTCACTTCAAAACAATGGAATGTGTTTTCTGTGTACACAGAAGTGCACTGGGTTCCATGGGGACACAAAAGCTAAATAGATACCACGCTTTGCCAAAAAGAAACACACATAATATAGCACAAAAGAGGAGTGTGTACATGAAAATACATACGTAATGGTGCTTTACAAAGGGCAGAATTAGAAGCCATAAGCCGAGATGGAGGCTTTAAAGGTTTGAGTTGAAAACAAGAACAAAAGTTTTCAGATTTGAAGATTGTTGAGCTTTAGATTAGGTTACCAAAGAACGTGGTAGTGTTTCTGAAAGGTCTTTTCTGTCTGATGGGGATTGAATACGGTCGAAGAGAAGAACGGGGGCCCCGCGCCTCCCAAGTTCCTCCCAATCAAACATACTCATTGGAATGACCACATCACACCAGTATGTAAAACAGGAGGACCAAAGTTTTCGCAGACACATTTCTACTCCCTGGTTTACAGCATCAGCAGTAGCAAAAGTGACCTTGGTCTGCTGGGCCAGGGTTGTTCAAGGTCGTCCAGTTAATTTGGAAAGTCTCCGAGCTGTGTGTGCGTGCGTGTGCATGTGTGCGTGTGTGATGAGAGAGAGAGAGAGTGAGAGAGGGATGCAGTTGGTTAGTGTGTTTCAGTCCGTCTCAGTCTGAAAACTACTGATTTCAAATAGCTCTTGTCTGGATTGGGGGTTATGACTATCCTATTTCTTAGTCTCCAAACTTAGATAAACCACATACCTAAAATGTCATCAAGTAGAAAGGTCCTCAAAACTTAGTGAATAAGTAAAACTTTATTCCCTTGCATTCCATTAATTAAGATCCCTAATGAATAAAAACTTCAAGAAGCATAACTTACACATTCTACATTAAAAATTATTATGCAACTTGGATCCCTTGTGAAAACCATTATTTTTTCCTTCAGTTTATCTCATTTAGCTTAAAGGACATTTTTACATCATGTTTCAGCTTATGAAATGGACAACTTCCAGAATCAAGAAGCCAATAGTTGGGCTTCCCTGGTGATGCAGTGGTTGAGAGTCTGCCTGCCGATGCAGGGGACACGGGTTCGTGCCCTGGTCCGGGAGGATCCCACATGCCGCGGAGCGGCTGAGTCCATGAGCCATGGCCGCTGAGCCTGCGTGTCCGGGGCCTGTGCTCCGCAACGGGAGAGGCCACAACAGTGAGAGGCCCGCGTACCGCAAAAATAAATAAATAAATAAAACAAAGAAGCCAACAATCCTCTTCTGAGCTGTTCCTCGACTGCACAGTGATCTGGTGGTGGGTGGTTTATATCAAATCTGTGTTACTTAAGTCCACGTATAAATTATATATATATATATATATATATATATATTTTTTTTTATAAAAGTCAAAATCAAAGCTCAGCTCCCACTGAATTTCCATGTGCTGGCCCTGCATGGGCCAACATGGTAGCCCCTGGCCACACGGGGTTGTTTAAATATATATTTGTTGAGTTTGAATTTCACTTAAATTAATTAAAATCACATAGTGTTGAAACTCCACACCCTCAGGCCCAGCAGCCTTTGCACCGCAGCCCCTCCTCCCGGCTTGCGGTCCCCTCATCTCTCAGGTCTCTGCCCAGAGGCCACCTTCTCGGCGAGCCTGGCCCAACTGCACCTGAAGTGACCCCTGTCCTGGCCCCCTGGCCCCTCACAGCACTGGCCACCAGCTGACGTCACTGATGTTGACATGTGATGATGACATCACAGCTATTTTCCGTGTGCTTCTCTTCCGGCCCCTACGCGGTGGCGTCCCCGCCTCCTGGGCTCATCCTTCTGGTCCGAACAGCGGTGAAGTGAATAAAGAAGCTGCATTTGTTCGTGTCCCACAGGCCTGTCAGAACTGTGACCATCAGAACATCTGCCCGTGATCTGGTAAAGACTTGTCCTGTGTCGTCCTCTCCAAAGTTTTGGCATCTTGAAGTTGGAGGAAGATATCTCGAAAAGCCGATATTTGACCCAGTAAATGCCGACGGACGGAGCTCCCCAGGCCTGCGTCCCAGGCCTCCGTGTACCGCGTGAGAGCCACGCGGCCGCAGCGAATCGGCCGCCCCTTCCCCGGCCCCGGCCTGCCCCCGAGGGTTGCTCTGCCTCAGACGACGGACGTGATGCGTGGGTCTCTCCCATGTGGCTCATCTCGGGCTAAGGAAGGCTTTCAGGCCAGGCCGGGAGCTGAGATCGGGAACACGTTAGAAGCGCACGGCTCAGAGGGGAGCCTGGCGGGTTCCCGCAGTGACCCTGTGCTGGGGCGTATCCTTCCCGGCCCGGGGACAGCAGGGGCTGGAGGGGACCCCGTGTCCTGCTGCACGGGATCCGCTGATTTACACAGACAGGAGCAAATCCCAGCCCAGTAAGCCAGCTCCTCTGGGGAGAAGTAGGTCCAGCCGCTCCAAGTGCGGGCAGGCGTGGGGATGAGACCGCAGCCTGGACACAGGCACAGAAGCACCAACACACAGCTCAGAAAAAAGGTCCGGGGACTGTATACACTTCACCCCCATCATCTCCTCCCACGACGCGCACCGGTGAGAACAAAGCAACTACCTCTAATCGCCCAGAAACCACTGTTAAAACTGTGAAAATAGAGGGGAGTAGTCTGAAATCCCCGCCAAAGTGAAAACAAGACAGCAACACTGTTAAGTAAGTTGGAACTAGAAAATGTGACAGTAAGTCTAGAGAGGTGACAAACCTTGACTCTTCCAGCCAGGTCACCCGTCTGTTCCACCCTCACCTTCGAGATTCCCCTCTCGTTCACACTGAACCTGGGGGGTGAGTGTGATGGGGTCCTGGGAGTCTCCAGCTCTGCTCCCCACTGCTCAGATGGGGGACAGGGAGCTTGAGGAGGAAGGGCTGCCAGGGCCCCGGTGCTGGCCATGGGAGAAGGGCTGTGACCAGGATTCACCCTCTCAGGCGGCCGAGGCTGGCGCCCCCCCGGCAGAAGCTGTAGTGTAAGCAGTGCCTGGGCAAGTGGGACGGCCTCTCCTACCACAGAGGGAAAGGGTCCACAACGTCTCAAAGAGGGTCGGGGGTATTTGCAGAAGGACCAAACTCACCTTGCTCCGTCTGGTCTTGGGGACAGGGCTGCAGGAGTTACGTGTCTTCAGAGGGTCCGGGTCCGTGGATCGCTGAGGGGGTCGGTCTGTCCTCTGGTCTTTCCCTCCCCCATCTCTGCACAACCTCATGCCTGGGTGTCCCTGACCCTCCCACTTTCCTACCCACTCGGTCCCCTCACGCTGCCCAGGACGCTTCCTATGAACCCAGTCCAAGATGTTCCTAATTTCCAAACCTTTTCTCCGCATCAGAATGGACTTAAACTCCACCAGTCAGGACCCTCGTAGGTGACAGGCCAACGAAGCTGGCAATTGCAGCAGACATTTCAACACCTGGTGCTATAACGAGCCCTCAAACCTCAGCAAACCAGCGTAGAGGAGGAAGGCTCCGAACAGCAACAGCAGCTCCAAGTGGCTGTCAGGCAGCAGCCGTGGTGGATGCAGAGCTGGACGCCCGGCTGGGGCTAGTCTAGAACGGGCCGTGGCGGCGAAGATGGGCAGGTCTGGCTGCTGTGGAAGGAGGCCGTGCTGGCCCAGCACCCTGGGATGGCGTCCCGCCCTGTCACCTAGCAACAAGGTGATGTGGAGGAAACACCAGCCTCCCTGGGGCTCCATGTTGTCACCTTCGGAAGGACAGTAGGTGACACCTCCTTCTCACAGGGCCCCCGTGGGCATGAAATGAGGACTGACAGCCGCAGGCCACGAGACTGACCACCGGGGCTGTTATTCTGTGTTCACTCGATGGGGTGTGTGCAATGGTCAACACTTTTGCTTCTTTCCTGTAGTTGCTGCGACTGGTAAAACGCCATCATCTTCTCATTAGGATCTAATATATCATCACATTTCTGTAGTTACAAGTCAAAAGTGAATGTTGATATTTATTTCCGTAATCAAAAAGGAAACACCTATTAATGCCGTAAGAAACTGTGGCCTTTGGTGATTTGAAATCCACGAGGGTGGACTCTTAGACCACGTCTTCTCTGACCTGGTAAATCTAGAGCAGTTTCTGCCTTGAAGAAGTGTCTCTTCTTTCTGTATTTGTATTCTTGTATTTTATTTATTTATTTATTTTAGTCAGTTTTCTATTTGCTAGCCTACGGCCTATTTTAATGGCTAGAGAGAACAGTAGTAACACAATCAGGTTTAGGACTAGACACTGAAAGAATTAAAAGGTGCGTCAGACATACTTTTTAGAGACGAAATACTAAATGAAGCCAGTGCTTGTATTTAGAAAGTTATAATCCACAGAGTTCTAACCACAGCAAATTCCGGTCGTGAAGATGGAGACAAAATACCATACATGGCTCCATTTTTTTAAAGAAATGTTTTTGGTTTTCTAATCATAGCTACTGAGCCTAAATTGTTTATAACCATCTGATTCAAAGGAGATAAAATTCAGACCTACGACGTTTTACAGCACTCACACAGGAATCCAAAAATGCATGTAATTACAGTAAAAGCAATGTTCTTGTTTGATGAGGAAACACTGGGGAGACCCTGAGCCACTGAACCGCCTGTGCTTCTGGGCGCAGGTTCCTCCCCTCCGAGGGGCGGGCCGGGTCTCCTCCAAGTTCCACCCAGGTGCGGCCATCCTGTGAGCCCCTCCCAAAGGCAGACCCCTGGGCCGGCCCCCACCGGCAGGTGCCTTTCCCTCCTGTTACCGCACAGCTTTGCCAGAGGAGAGGCTTGAGACAGAAAACCAACAAAGGACACTGAGATACCTTGGCCTTCTCCTTAAACCTCTGTCTGAGAAGCTGTGTTCTTTTATTTAGAATGTGGGCCTGAACTTTAAAATAACTTCCTGGTAAAATGCCTTTTCTCATCACAAGTGCACTCTCCCTGTTTCCTGGATCACCGATCACATGAAGAACCACTCCACTGACTCCTGAAGCTCTTTGGGTTGGCAATTGAGTTTGTGGACTGTCGGTTCTATGTTGCTAATGCCTGGCTGGCCCAGAAAACTCTGGCCTGTTTCCCGCAGCCCACCTCCACACGTGGTCCATTCCATTTTGAGCCTCAGCAAAGACATAGCTAGAAGGGTAAACTGCCTGAAAGCACAAGACCAGAGATGGAATTCCAAAAGCTCGCGGTGAATGATTTTGAATTCTGGAGGCTGACGCTCAGAAGCTGCTTGCTGACAGGCTGCCTGATGGATCCCTTCCATCCGCCCACATCATTAAGGCTCGACTTTATCGCACACGCGTTTTGAAAGAGTTAAATACCAATAACTTGAAAACGTCCATTAACCCGCCAGGATTTTCAGCCTCTCATGCAGTCTCTCCGGACACCCCCAGTCTCACTTCTGGGGGTCCGGCAGCCTCGGGGGGCATGGAGGCTGGTGACCAGGAGGGAGAGCTGAGCCTTGCTCCGTCGACGCTAACCCAGTGTCCCTTGATGCCCCAGATTTCTCCTACAAGTACGCAAAGTTCTCCACGTCTGCTGTGTGGGCCCGGCCTCCCCGGAGACCTGCCACCAGGCGTGCAGGGCTCCTTCACTGTGCGGGTCTTTATGTGGCACAGAATTCTCGTGGTTCCAGTGAGGGCTCAGGCCTGGCTCGGGCCGCCAGCGTCACCCAGCCAGTAACAGCAAAGGCCCAGCCTGGACCAGGAGGTATAAGTTCCCCCGTCACTGTCACCCTGATGTGGCTACACAGCAAGGGGCGGCCTGCAGGGTCCAGGTCTTCAGAAGGGAAAGGACCCCCCCAGCTTGTTCACAGGCTCCCTCGCCTGTGTGGCTGGGAGGCCGTGTGAAGAAGCGTGTCCACCTTCCTTTAATCTCCTTGTAAAGCGATAAGGTCACCTAGCAAGGATTGGAGACATGAACAGGTGTATGGTGATTGGAAAGCTGAGCCACGTCCCTTTTCTGTGTGACACTGAGGGGAAACCACTTCCTCTTTGGGGCAAATGAGTTGAAGCTCATCCCGAGATTCTGAATTTGGAGAATTAATGAAAATCATGCATATGACAAGTGTGGGAGGAAGTGGGGAGCTTCATAAGCTGTGGGCCTCGTCGGCATCAGGCTCCCGTGCAGCCTTCACTGTGGTTTAGATGCCGGGGGTGCAGGGCATAGCCTCTCTGCCCTGGTCTCTCCTTTCACTGACCCCCTCCTACTCCAAGCTCTTCACGTGACAGGAGGGAGTGAGAAGGAAACCAGGACGATGCCACCTCTTACTTGACTCGGCTTCTGCCTAGAATCAACTTTCAAAATGCTTCCAGGGGTTTCACGTGGTGCCTTGTTTTCAACCACAACATGTAGGTTCATCTGGTGGTTGGTTCTTGGTGGGTGCAGTGGTGCTGGTTCCCCCAAAGTGCCAGTTTCGTGCAGAGGTAACGCAGCCTGGTTATCTAGAGGCCGCTTCTCTGATCAGCCCACGAATATAAAGACAAAAGTGCATAAATTGAGAGGAGAATATAAGTCACACTTTCAAGGGCTCCTGAAGGCAGGGGTGCCTTTGAGTCTTGAGAGCTTAGCCCTGAGCTATGTCAGGTGTGCATGTTGGTTGAACACTTCCCTGGGATTTCTGATGCGTTTGCTGGTTTTGTTTTCCTCCCTCTTGACGCTCTTTGGGAAAACGCATATCCTTATTCTAAGGAGATTGATTCCTAGGAATTATCCAGAAGAGATATAATATTTGTTTGGTGCAATTAGTGGTGCTCTCTGACTAATACACGGCAAATTTGATTTGCTGAGGTTTGGAGAGATGTGTTAGATTTCAAAACTGTGCTGGTTCTGTGTGTGGGTTGCAAGGATGCTGTTCTCTGTTATTGATGTGCCGATGTCCAAACCCAGTTCACCAACAAAAGCCTGTTCGAGGAGACAGCACAAAATCCATAAAGAAAACACTCGGGGTCCCTGAGTCAGCTCTGAGTCAGCTGGCATCTTCTACGAATCAATACGCCTCATTTCCTCATTAATAAGCTTTAAAAGTTCTTCTTACTCTGGTTGATTTAATCATAGAAACAAAGAGTATATTTGAAAATGGCAGGCAGTTAACCAAATCCAAACTAAAGTAGGGGAGGGGTCCATCTGAGAATCCATTTAGTATTATCTATATTTTGCAATATACGTGGTAGCGGTCACGTAACATAAGGGAGAGAGATCGTCCCAGCTACGCCTTTAGTGTCGAACGGAATACATTTCAGATGAAACACGGGGGTTTCCTGTCATTTTTAACTTGGCCTTTTTTTACTGAGTTTTCCTAAATTTTTTTTGAGATTGGATATGACACTTGTTCACATGTTGTTTCCGCCAGCTCACCACAGTTTTCCCGAGGCTGTGGGGTGGGCGCTGGGTAGTGTGTCACAGTGACACCGAGTCATCAGAGTCCTGCTTTTCGTGGGCATCTGGCCGCTGCGTACTTTCCCCACCCACCCTCTCCAACCTGCTGAGATACCTATAAAGAAGCACAGCTCATCAGAGCTCCCTTCTAAGCTCTTGCTGGGGCACTCCTCTCGCTTCACAGTGTATCTTGATAAGTTGTCACTAAGGTAGAAAATTCAAAACCGCTCCCAGCCCCAACGTGTGCTCCTGATACTGACCGCCCAGAGTCAGTGTCGGCGCGTCCCTGCAGGACCCTCCAGAACCTCGGGCTTCTTCTGTGCTGCCCGGGCATCACCGTGAAAACAGTTTAAAAGCGATTGGTGTGCACATCTGCTTCCGAGTCAGCGACGAGCTCACGAACTCTTAGAAAGCCTCGTCATACGATGAGCGTAATTACTATGCATCTGGTTGGGCTGTCAATAAAGAAGGCCGATAAAAGAAGTGATGCTGAAAAGTTAGAAGTAACGGAAAAGTAATCTTTTAAAATTGTACTTATCCTATAGAGTGGTTGCTTTGAATATTAATTCAGGAAATTTGTCGTTTGCAGCAGGTGCTTTAATGGCCTACCGTGCTGTAAGCGCACCGCGTTTTCTTTCTGCTGCCACTGTCTTTGGACCTGCAGGTGGGCCTCCGGGTCCTGTGACGTGACGGGCCGGGCGTAACACGTGCCCTGAGCTCGCCGTCCGCGCTGTTGCAGCTACAGGTTCTAGCCACTTTTTCCTCTTCTTTTCTTCTTTGTCCTTTTTTTTTTTTTCATTTTCTTTGCAGAAGGCCATCAGCTGAACTGTCACAGCGCTCGCATAATGCAGGACGCGGAGAAGGATGACAACAATAACGACGAGTACGACAACTACGATGAGCTGGTGGCCAAGTCCCTGCTGAACCTGGGCAAGATCGCCGAGGACGCGGCGTACCGGGCGCGGACCGAGTCAGAGATGAACAGCAACACGTCCCACAGCCTGGAGGACGACAGCGACAAGAACGAGACCCCCGGCCGGAAGGGCGAGCTCAGCCTGGACCTGGACAGCGACGTGGTCAGGGAGACGGTGGACTCGCTGAAGCTGCTGGCCCAGGGCCACGGCGCGGTGCTGGGGGACCACGCGGGCGAGCGTGGCTACGCGGACGCGCTGGCGCTGCCCGAGAGCAGGAGCCTGAACTACACGACGCTGGGCAAGGCCGCCAACAACGGGCTGGTGGAGAAGCTGGTGGAGGAGAGCGACGAGGAGGTGTGTCTGAGCAGCCTGGAGTGCCTGCGCAACCAGTGCTTCGACCTGGCTCGCAAGCTGAGCGAGGGCAGCCCCCAGGAGCGGCCTCCGCAGCCCGGTGCCGGCCCCCGCCCACACGGCCGCCAGGACGACGACTTCCCAGGGAGGACGCCCGACCGCAGCTACTCGGACATGATGAACCTGATGAGGCTGGAGGAGCAGCTGAGCCCCAGACCCAGAACTTTCTCCAGCTGCGTCAAGGAGGATGGGTACCGCGAGCGGGAGGACGACGCCACCTCCGTGAACTCGGACAGGTCAGAGGAGGTGTTCGACATGACCAAGGGCAACCTGACCCTCCTGGAGAAAGCCATCGCCCTGGAAACCGAGCGGGCCAAGGCCATGAGGGAGAAGATGGCGGTGGAGGCGGGAAGGAGGGACAGTCTGAGGTCCTATGAGGACCAGTCACCGCGACCGCTCCCCGGGGAGGAGAGGAAGCCTAAGTCCGGTGACAGCCATGTCAAAAAGCCATACTATGGTAAAGGTAATATTTCTACCTAACGTAAGTTGCCTCATGAAAGCGTGCGCTAGGGTAAAGCTGTCAGGGGTATTAGAGGCTACGATGCAGGGGGCGCATCCCACTCCATTACATCACGCACGCATGTTTCTTAGAGTTGATTCCAGAGTTATATTTTGTGATTACGTCTCTGAAGAGCAAATGAAATACCTGTCTGAGAAATACACAAAGCAGCTGGATAACATGACGTTTCAGTGGAAAACGCATGCCTTGGAAAGATAGGGTCAGAGCACAAGCCCATCATGTGAGGGAAAACATTAGGGTGAGCCTGTGTTCTTACAGATGACCTGCAATCTGTGTGGAGTGGCGGGGGTTTATGTGACAAAAAGTCCATCAGGGATGAAGCACGTATTGGGTCAATTGCATTGAGTAGGTGGCATCGTGATTTATAAAATGATCATCAAATGTCAGTTATCGATGAAACCTCCCCCACAGAAAACACCCCTGACAGAAATTGAACCATAACAGGATGACTGATAGTGTAAGACAAGGGCAGCGACTGCACGTCCATTACCTTAAGGTAGTGAGGAATGGGAACCGTTTGCTACGCACAGCCTGGTGTGTCCCAGGCGCAGATCAATCACCATCCCTTTCGTATATTCACCCCCTCACTGTTCCATTCCATCATGGAAACAGTTATGGTGCTTGCTTTATTGGGAGACACTCAAAACCCTGCACTGTGATAGTTCCAACGAGGTTTCCACCTGTGAATTTTGTGGGCACGTGTTTGCATAGATCTGTAAATTCAACCATATCCATACGGAGTCACTACACCTAACATGTATATTTCCACCCTGAATGATTGACTTCATGCTTCCAGTAACAGCTGCATCCACTTTCAGTATGAGGTGGATGATAATTTGACCTGTGTAGGACCTTGTGGATATTTCAATTACAAGACTCTCAGAACTAAGTGAGAAGCATCTTCAAGGGTGAAATTGGTGATTCCCTAAATTCTTCCGTATTAGTACCAAAATGTTTTTCTGTTTTGTATATTGTTCCATTTCTGATGAATATTGAGTTTCCTTAGAATGAGGTTCAAGAATCTGGTTTGAGAATCCGTTGCTACGGAAACATCAAAGGATCAGAACCTCCTTCTTCTGCGGTTACACAGGTGTGTATTCTCCTCTCCATGTGTGCACGTACCTCCAGGGGCACCTTGGGCTTCGCTTTAACCAAACCCCAGGTGGAGATGAACCTTAGCCAGAGGCCCGTCGGGTTCTGGATGTGGCCGGTGCTTGGGTGCTGACCATCGTTTCAGTAAAGCAGGTGCAGGCCAGACTGAGGAAGGGTCATGTGTTAAAGGCCACAGAGTGAGGCATCAAGCTTGCTTTGGGTGTTGCCGAGACCAGGAGACGCAGCTTGTGTGTCTATAACTAGAGTGCAATCTCTTAGAAATCTTTAGTTGGATGTTGGAGACTCACGTAGGAACTAGACACTTTTAGGAAGAAATAGTGTCCTTTCTCATGGGCTGGCTCAGGTGGACAAATGTGATAGCGTTCTGTTTGGGATTCTGCAGAGTGCGTTTCAGGACTGAGTCTGGGCAGGAGAAAGCAGCGCTTTACTTACTGAGGAAGCACGTGGGCTCACGTGGACCCGACGCTGCCGTGCCTTCTTTGGTCTCTGTGGTTCCTTTCAACCCGCCAGCTTGCTGTAGATTTTGACCCATTTTGTTTTGTTATTCTTGTTATTTTCTTTTATTCTGTTTTTGGCAAGAAGTGGAATTCAAATCACTTGCTTCCCCTAAATAAATGGGGACAGCATGGAAACAAACAGTAAAACCCCCAAACCAGGATGTGCTTCTTTCCCCCGAAATGGGGGAAGGGTTGGGGATTCGGACTTTCCAGATGAGTCGGAAAGCACTGATTTCTGCCTCTCCCCAGTTTTTCCAGATCTTCCTCCTCTGATCAAAGTGAGTCGCCGTTTCTTATCAGTGTGGTCCACATCACTTCCAAATTTCTTTTGAAGACGTCCGTAGTTATATTCAAAACCAAATAAATAAAGCCAAGCAAGGACACCAAAATGGGGCAAAGAGATGAATGCCCTCCTTATTAAAAAAAAAAAGCTATGTGCTCTCTTACCAACACGGGCACATAGCACGTCACCAATCTATTGTCAGCTTCTCTGGTATTTTATTAAACATGGAGAGAACACTCACACCAATTCTCATTCATGCACAATCTTCTCAAAATGATTTAAATTATAAATGATTGACCTTTCCAAAAGCTTGAGCTGAAACAAAAGAAGTTCATCACAGGGACCTCCCTGGCGGTCCAGTGGTTAAGAATCTGAGCTTCCAGTGCAGGGGGTGCAGGTTCAATCCCTGGTCGGGGAACAAAGATCCCACATGCTGCGTGGAGCGACCCAAAGATATTTAAAAAAAACAAGTTCATCACACAACGTCCTCTGTCTTTCTTCTCCTCAAGCAGCTGCCGGAAAGGGAGGAAGGGCGCAGCCTAAACACAGCACACAGTTTTTTCTAGACATCGTTGCAGGGTTTTTGGTCGAATCATTGGCCTGTTTGCTTGCTTGGTTGTTTAACGTTTGTTCCAAGGTTTGCTTTCAAGATGAACTGGGATTGCAAGAAGGGAGAAAGCAAGGGGGTTGGGGGTGTTGGTGAAGGCAGAGGAGACACACCTCCACCAGGACGCAGGTATCCAGAGGAGAGTACACACTTGGTGTTTCCAAAACCGCAGTAGACGGAGCCACACGGTGTTTGCACAAATCTGCACTTAACTTCAGAACGCTTTCGAAATCGTGAAATAATATAATTTGTTAGGAAACTGTAAACATACTCGTGGAAAAGAGTCACTTAACGATCACTAGTATAGCTTACGTTTTATGCTTTAAAAGTCCTTTATATCTAGTCTGTGGTTTTAAATTATATCTCTAGTTTATGACCTTAACTAATATTTTCCTTGGAACTGTTACTGCACACTTACTATTTTACATTTGCCTTCATTCAGTTGTACCGCTATTATTATGAAATTACTCAAAAGCCAATAAGATGCTGAGCTTTTCGTTTGCACGTGTAAGAGGAGCTCCAATAAGATATTGAGAAATGAAGTCACCACCGCATAGGTTTAGATCTGTCTTCAGAGACGATTATCTATAAATAATGGTGGGAAGCAGCCCATTGTTATATCTAGGACGCTACCCTCAACGCCATCACCCGTTTAAGAGGTTCCAGGACCTTAAAGACACATTTCAGAGAATAGAATGTTAGCTAAAAATAAAAGGAGGGGTTTTTATATAAACACAAAAGTCTTTATATATGCCTGTGAGTCCTTTGTCTGTTTCAAGTTCACATGAATGACTTGAGAAAAAAGCCCATAAAAGTTCCAAAATTTTTAAACCAATCTTTTCTCTTGATAGAAAATGAATTCTTTGCCAAAAGTAAAACATCTATTTTCCAGTGATCATGACTGGCCTGATTACTGAGATATCACTATAAAAATATTAAAGCCTTAAAGAAATTTTAACTATAGCATCCCTGGGCCAAACTCCTAGGAACTGCCATCTATCGATCACCTGTACACCTGGTTTTGAAAACTGGCTCAAAACTAGTGTTGCACACACTCCTGTGACTATTTGGTCGGGGTTTTGGGAGTTATTTGCTGCACATTTATGAACTGTGGTCAGCTCTGGATGTAGAACTAATTTTGTTAGCAAGGCCGTTGCATTTCTGGCATCTGCCATTTGAGTTTTGACCAAATGTCTGCTCTGCTCCTCCCCGACCGGTACCGCAGAGCCCACGGGCTGCCTAGAAGCATCACCTCTTAGTTTTGCGCGTGCACGCACAGCTGTCAGAGCCTGCCTCTGGTTCCAAGTGCAGACGAGGAGATCAAAACAAATTATTGCTCCAGCAGCTTCCGAAGCACTTTTGATTGCCCATCACCTCTGGCAGGTGGGATTTCCACCATTTCGGTCATTTGCTTGCAGTGCCTTCTGAGAGTTCAGCTGGTCTTGAGAAAAGCGCTGGATTGGCGTGCTAAGGACAGTGTTGCAGGAGAAGAAGTGTCAGCGCCAGTAAAACTGTGCAACTAGTAGCACACGCAATCAGAGCGCTCAGTAAGAAAGAAGCTCTGCTCAGCAGCTTAAATGGCGTTACGTTTCCTGGTTGGATGTCACAAAGCAGTTGCTGAAGGATCACGGAAACATTTTGTTCTCTGAGAAGGTCACTGTCTCATCATTGTTTATGTTGATTTCTTTGAGCAACGGCTTATCATGTAACACACGGGAAACAATTAATCAAGAGTTCAGGTAGGGAGAGCCTTTTTTTCTTTAGTGTCGAAAGTAAAATATGTTATGATTCGTGATTACACCGTTTAAGGTTAAAAATTCACCCCCAACCAAAGAACTACCCACGGATGTCACAGTCTGTCCCCGACACCTGCTTTGTTTCTTTATTGATCAAGGTCTCTTCGGTTGTTAATTTTTCACATTTGTCTTCAGCTGGTAAAAAATTCATTCTATTGACACCTGTTGTCGCTTTTAGATCCCTCGAGAGCAGAAAAGAAAGAGAGCAAGTGCCCCACCCCCGGGTGCGATGGAACGGGCCACGTAACCGGGCTTTATCCGCATCACCGCAGTCTGTCCGGATGCCCGCACAAAGATAGGGTCCCTCCAGAAAGTAAGTCCGTGTTTCACCAGCGCCCTGGAGCGCGCACACCTGTGACTCGTTTCTGCATCCTCGCCTCTGTCATTTCCATCTCTGGTCAGTGCAACCTGACTTAGGTGTCCCCTCCTTGTCCGGGAGGGCAGCTCAGCCAGGACCAGGGCTCTACCCCGCCCCACAGCCTCCAGCATTTCCTCGGCGTGGTCCCCGTAGACCTGCCCCAGGACCCGGGCTCACCATCCGGTGTTGCTTTCTGCAGCTTGGGCCCCGAGCAGCCGGCCGGGGCTCTGGTCCTTACTTCATTTCTAACTTGCTCTGTGACCCCCAAGCCAGTCACTTCTCTCCTTTTCTCCTCACAAAATGTAGAACTGAATTTAGATAGTCTCTGAGCCATCCATGCGGCACTACACGGCCATGAATCCCCGAGGCAAATGGGCTCGAGACGTCTTTTGCCCACAGTTATCTGAATTTCTCCACTTCCGCGAACCAGTACTTACGTGTTACTGCATTTTACTTGTAAAATCTATTTCATGTTGTCCCGACATTTCTACACAGTAAAATCTTAAGTAAGAGGGTTTAACTTGGGTGGGTTCGGACCTTACACACCCGTTTTAATTAGTTAAGTTCTGAGAATATGCACTTGACCCATGGAGACGACTAAATTTCTTTTAGAACTGAAATGATGAGCCCTTTTTTTTTGTTTGTTTATCTTTCTCTCGGCATATAAGGTATGCCAACTATTTAGGTAGAGTTAGGATTGATGGCTCAGAAAAAAGGCACATTTTCAGAAATGGCTCTGTGTCAGATCCTGACTTCAAGTCTCAGGTGGTAGGGATTTTCCTCATTCCGTGAGACACGGTTTCTGCGGGGGGGGGGAAATGTCATAGCTCGGCTTGTTTGTGACAATGACCAGCTGAGTGGTGACGTTACTTCCCCATCACAATGGTCAGCTTTGGAAGTACAGAGAAAAGCTCGTAGCTTAGAAAGCAGGTTTAGCAGAGTGTTTTCAGGTGACGTATTTGTAGAGGCTACTGTGGCTCCGGGTTTGCAAGTAGCCCCTGGCAACAGTAAAGCCGCGTTTCTCAGAACCGCCTTGTGGGCAAAGGCGCAGTACGCAGTGTTGCGGCCACAGCGGATTGGAGAGGGGCCGCGCCCGTGTGTTACATGAGCAGGGGTAGCTCGCTTCACCCACAGCAGCTTCTGCCCCAGCACCCCCTGCGGCCGGGCACCCCGCTGGCTGGCACCCATCTAATCCCAATAAGCCCTGCAGGGGGTATTGGCCCTGTTGTCAGATGAGGGACATGAAGGCCAGATGGTCACCGCCTCTCCCGGGAATCAGCACAGCACCCAGCGCCCTGAAGATGCTCAGAGCTTTCTGAGCTGGTCCGAGCAGAGAACTGAGCTCAGACCTAAACCCGCCTCTGTCCCAACCCTGAGCTCCTCTGTCTCCACGGAGACCTGGGTTTGACGTTTCGAGTTCAGTCTTAACAAGCTGTGTGTCGCGGGGCGGGTGACACGCTCTGTACTTCTTGTCCTCATCTACAAAGAGGGCATTAGGACCAAGCAGTAATGTTTGAAGAAGAAAGAGCTTCTTTGTGCACTTTTTCTTTGAGACATCAAAGTAGAACATCAGTGCCTTCTCATCTGAACAATCCTCCTGGCTCCATATTTTCACAAGAAACGTCTAAATGCAGTCAGACGAGGCCCGTGTCCTGACAAGCTGCACCCCGAACCTGCCCACACAGACCCGGTCAGATCACACCTCGCCTCACCTTTGCTCACGTGACGTGGGGATTCAGCTCTGACACCAGTGTTACAAACACCTCCCAGAGCATCCACAGAAAATCGTTTCTAAAGATTTACTCGTACACAATTTTTTTATAGGACCATAAAAATGTAAAAGAATTAAAGGACTCCATAGAAGATATGTCTCTCTTTTTCTACTTTTTATTTTTTAGCTTTTTCTGGGCTACTGTCCCCTACTCACATTTCTGTTCACTTGAATTCCACAAAGTAGCCTGCACCCAGTTTGAAACATACTGTGTTAGATACACAGAGGACACACCATGGATGAGACACAGCTCTGGCCTCCCCCTGGAGCTCCCGACCCAGCCGAGGAGGGGGCATGAGACAGCATGGCCACAGCGTAACCGAGCTCCAGCCCCTGCTGTGGGCATCAGGGACCGTGGCCTCCCACAGACTTCACTGGGGCGACGCTTGTGCCGGTCCTGCGTGAGAGAGAAAACCCACGGCATTTTCTAAAAGCCGTCGTAACGGTCCACGCGGGAGACCAGGGCAGAAAGGAGGCAGTGGCAGAGGGACAGGTTCAAGGAACACTCCAGAGACAGGCTGGCAGGACAGGCCATGAGAAGGAGAAAGGGAGGGAGATTGAGAAGACGTCTAGGTGTCTCCCTGGTCCATGGCAAGGGCGATAAACCGGGCATCAAGCCAGGGCCACGTCCAATAGGGGAACGAACGCTTGGATTTTTCCAACTGAAGCTGGAAGTTGTGTGTGAGATTCCCGCAGGGTGCTGGAGGGCCGGCCTGGACACCCGGAGGAGGCCAGGCATACAGGTGGCCCCGTCTGTCCTCCGCAGTGTTAGTAGAAACGGGATGAAACTGCCTAGAGAGGAGACCTGGACGGAGGCTGAGCAGCAGCCCAGACTGGGGAAGGTGCAGAGGGCGGCAGGTTTGCCGGGCAAAGCTGACAGCTGACACCTGAGAGAGAGGCGCGAGCCACAGAGGAAGCTGGAAGCGTGTAGGCACAGGGCAGCACAGATCCCGTCCCAGGGCCGGCCAGGGTGAGGACCGAGTGGGAGTCGGCAGGACAGGGCGGTCCACACCGCAGGCGAGCACGGAAGGCGCGTGCCATCCCCAGGGGAGTCTTAATAGTTGAAGAGTTTGGCATAAAAGGAAAGGAACGATGTATGTTAATTTGAGGGGAGGGCTGTGTGGTGTGATAAGAAGATGATAGGGTGTCAGGAAAGGATGGGGAAGGAAGGGTCATTCCCTGAAGGAAGAGGGTGGGCAGGTCAGAGCGCAGACTGAGGAGGGGAGGGAGGGTCCCCCGGAGAGGAGACCCCAAGCCCGCTCCAGCCGGGTCCCCGCACAGAGCGAGCCCCGGATCAGCTCTCCACAGATGGGGCATCGACCACCTGCACGGACGATGCAGCTGTGACCGCTGAAAAGATGAAACCAAAATGGACCTGGCCAGGGCTGAGGAGAGCAGGTGTAAGGGCCACATGGGGAGGAAATAGGGGGGAGGTTTCAGGGGAAAGAGGGAGGCTGTTCTGGAGACGAGAGAAACTGTAGGAAATAACAATTACGTAACGAGCTCGGGCAGATCGCGGTCACCTGCTGCCAGGTGACCCTCGCCGCAGGGAAGGTCCAGCAGCCTCGCTACAGCTTGTGCTGCGGAGCTCGGAGACCGCTGGGCTGGGGCCCGTGCTGGGGGTCGGCTCTCTTGACCCAGCAGCACGGCTCACCCCCCAGCTGTCCCCACAGTCCAGAGCAGCGAGGGGTCGCTGAGGACCAGAAAGGGAAAGACAGGAGACAGTTCAGGCCCATGACCATGGCGGGGAAATTTGAAGGCTGTCTCTGGGCAGTGGGCAGTAGCTTCCCTGCCCTACGGACCACGCCTTCCGTCTCCCACTGGGTCTTACATGGGGGCCCGCAGAGCACTTCCTCCCTCCCTCCCTCACAGAATAAATAAGAAGGTACCCAGTTCCTAGATGGAGAGTCATCATCTAATTATCTTCATTTAAAAATCAGGTTTGGGCTGTCTGTTTGCCCATGACCACCACAGCTTCCTAATACCGCGTGCTTCCAAAGCAGAGGCATGTGTTTAAAACCACCGGTCGACGTGCTGTTACATGGCTAATCACTGTTCCACACTTACGGCTGGGAGTTCCACGGGGAGGCCCTTGCTTTCCTAGCCACTGGGAGCAGTTCGTGCTCCCGCTTCCCGGGTCCACAGCTCCCGCCCAGCGCACCCCGCTTTGCATGCCAGTCAGAGTCAGGTGGAGACAACCTTCTTTTTCTTCCTACATGTGTTTCCCTGCCCATGCCCATCACAGACGTGTGTAGGACTGTTTGTTGTGAACTAACCCAGCCTTTGTTAAAATGATTGCATATTCTTGTGTTGGGACCATTTCTGTGTTTTAACGCTGGGCTGTTTTCTCTGCCTCTCCTTGTCAAGTTCTTGCCATGCATGAAAATGTTCTCAAGTGTCCTACTCCGGGCTGCACAGGGCGAGGGCATGTAAATAGCAACAGGAACTCGCACAGAAGGTAAGCAGAGCTCCTGCGTTCTGGGCTGCAGGGGGGCAGATCCCCGGCAGCCATGTTCAGGCACCCTCCAGAGGGGCGCGGCCCCTGCACGACCTGCCCCAAGGGACAGGAGACCTGGGCACTTCTCTCAGGAAGCCAGGGGGCGGGAAGAGCCGAGCTGAGCCGGCCCGGGGCGCGCGGCGAAGCCCAACGCTTAGATCCCTCGTTTGCAGACTGGAATTTCTCAGCTGTCTCCCCCCACCTTGCTGTGATGGGGTGACAGTCCCCTGGCAGGTGTCCTCCTTGAGGTCAGATCCCAGGTGGAACCATAACCGTCTGCAGCGACTCCAAGGAAGGCCGTAAGAGCTCCGTTACCTTCCAGGGATCGAGGGGCCCTTCCTGTCTGCCTCAGACAGGTCGGCGACTAGAGCCCATGAGGCTGGGCCGTGTGTGACCCCAGCCGGCCGCCCCCGTGATCCCCGCTGAAACACTGGTCATCAGCGTGGGCATCACCAAAGTGCTGGCAGGGGTGCAAAGGTGCTGGTGGGAGAGCACACCGCAGGAGAGGGGGCTAAGGGGGCAGACCCGTCCCTCCTGGGCTGTGGCTGCAGTCACACTTTTGCTCTGGACAAATTCCAGTTCCCTTTTCCTATCTTATTCTGACTTTCGCTAAGTTCCTTCTAATACTCAGTTCCTATCAGTTCCCTTTTTTTTCCAGTGGCCTGAAAGTGATCCTGTCCGATTTTTCTTTAACTGCCTATAGTTTCAGCTTCACAGAGCGGCAGAAAAGTATATCTAAACGGAGGAAACTCTTATAAGTTTCACCGTAATTTATGCTTCTCCGGTAAACTTGGTTGCTTGTGTTAAATTTGTAATGAATGAGGTCGCGAACCTGTGCCCTTCAGAGGTGCTCCTGGGCGTCCTGTGGAGAAGGGGCGTGACGGATGGGGGCGAGGTTCCTCCTGAGCCCTGTTCACGGGGTTTACAGCGTCAGCTCGTCCATCATACCTCCGCAGAAGTCGCCAAGCTGTGCCCTTCAGAGGTGCTCCTGGGCGTCCTGTGGAGAAGGGGCGTGACGGACGGGCTGGCGAGGTTCCTCCTGAGCCCTGTTCACGGGGTTTACAGCGTCAGCTCGTCCATCATACCTCCGCAGAAGCGCACAGTTTCCAGACGCTGTGTGTGTGTGGATTAGCCTCTGCACTGTGTGCAGAGACCACCCACACGGATACACAAACAGCAGACACCCACACGGATACACGAAGAGCAGACACCAGGGTTTCATGAAGAATCAGCTTAAACACCAAGGACCACATCTGTTGTCTCTTCCCATAAATATTTAGTGGCAGAAAAGCATTTTCCTACAGTCTCGAGATCACTCTGCTTTCCTTCCCTTCCGTGTCTCTTCCTGGGGAGGTTGTAGACCGGCTGGTCACGCTGCATCCCACGTGCTGTGGACAGCAGCTGCCAGAGAGCCCTGTTCTCGGGCGTTTTAGAAACCCATCCTACCCAAGCGGTTAATTGCCCAGCTCCAGAAACCGCAGTGGTGTCTAAAATCTCATGTTCCCTTTAACGATACAGCCTTTGTGTTGCTGTCATTGGAAAGGACCGCGTGTCCTGCACACACGGCACGGCCATCGGCATGGTCTGCCGGAGGCCAGGGGCAAACACCGTGATGTCCCCTGACAGGCTTGGGAGCCTGGTGCCGCCCAAGGCAGAGGAGGGGGATGGCGATGGGGTTGCTGTCGGAGTGCCTCAGAGGACACACTCAGATCCCTCCTGTCATTGCAGCCTCTCTGGATGCCCTATTGCCGCAGCGGAGAAATTGGCAAAGGCCCAAGAAAAGCACCAGAGCTGTGACGTGTCCAAGTCCAACCAGGCCTCGGACCGAGTGCTAAGGTACCAGACACACATTCGGGGTCCGTCCACGGCCGTCCCCACGGGCCAGGCGCCCAATTGCTCCATGAGGGGCGGCCGTCCTCAGTGGGAGTGGAGGGGAGCTGGTGCAGCTAGAAGACCTCGCCGGGGTCACGACCCTCCCCTGCGGCTCCATCCTGGAGGCTGTGCGGGGCCAGGGCTCGTCACCCCCGGGTCTCCCTGACCCCGTGTGACTGTTCGCACGAGAGAAGCAGACAGAGCTGTGTCTGGCTTTCTTTCTGGCCCTGACGCTTCACGATTCTGTAAAGGTTGGCTGAAAGGGAGGCTTAGAGAGTTCACGAGGTGCCCCAAGTAGTTTCACCTCGGTTTGGAGGCGAGGGCCCCGCTCCAGCCTGCGGGGTGGGCTTCATGTTCTCGAGGACGTCGGGGTAACAGCATCCCCACCCCCGCGCGCAGAGAAACCTCGTCCTCAGATGCTCCCGGCAGGCGGGCGGGATGGTGCCATTATCCCCCCTTGACAAGTGAAGAGACCAGGGCGCAGAGGGGTGAGAGGCCTTCCCGGAAACCTCTGGGTCCCGGGTGGCACAGCCGGGGACGCCGCAGACGCTGCCTGCTTGCCCCCTGGACAGTTAGGGTGATTATATCAGGAGGGCAGGTGGGAGAGGAGCTCTCTTCCCTCAGCGCTCATTTCGCGTGTCCCCTTCAAACCCTCATCCACATGCATCCTGCCTGTTTAGTCAGTTCACACCAGCCGCTTCCTCGTCTGTGTAAGAATCGTACCTGTCATCCTCATAGCTGCTGGTACCCACTGGGGGAGGCAGCACCTGTGCTGGGACTGGGCTCTGGCCCTGAGGCACTTCGTGTGATTCCAACTTTACTATTAAAAGGAGAGCAGTAAACACGCACACGCACACACGCACGCACAACTTTGCTCCTGTTAAGTTCTTTGGCATAAATCACTTGGAAAAAACCACTAGGCAAACGATACGAACACGTCTTTGGTTTTTTCCTGTATTATTTCCCATCTTTCTGAAAGGAATTCACCACTGTCATTAAACTCCTTTTTATCCCGCAACAGAAAAGTTCAAATCTTTATAGAAAATGAGAGATATTTCACTAGACAAAAATAAAAGCCATCTAGGAGCCTACCATTTAGAGCTAAACCCCCAATAAAGTCTGGGGTGCGTTCCTCTAGCTATTTTTATGCGTGGGCGTTGCCGACCTAACCTGCCCCCAGGGTGCCTGTAACTCACTCATCTTACGGGTGCGCTGACACCAAATACCTGACAGGCTCTCCCCGAGGGCCCCTCAGGCCACTCTCGGTTACTGGGAGCATGACAACCTCCCTGCCAGGCCCCCGGGCTGTGTGTATTTGAGAAGGAATAGTTATTAACCAAAGGAAAGTTTGAGCAAAGGGAGAGAGAGTTGAGGCTGAGGACTTCCGTTAATTTCCCTCCCCCACTGGGGCCAGACCCCCGAGAGCTGGAAGGATCCCCGTGCCCACATCCTTCTGATGTGGGGTGGCCGCGAAGTGACTAACGCCTGTCCTGGGATCGGTGTCAAGCTTACTTTCCACTGAGGGGCTCCGTTGGCCGCTTGACACGGACAAGATACATCTGAAACGGCAAACATCACCTTGTTCAGACAGAGCCTCTGCTCTGATCCCGAGCCTGTACTTCACAGCCTGGGACCATTTCTTCGTGTCATGCAGTGGGAAACCTTCTGCCAAGTGACAACAGAACAGAAGATCGTGGGCCAAGACTTGCGCAGCTGCAAACAGTTTTGTTCCCGAGCCTCCGGCTGTGTGGTGGGGAAGCAGCATGGGGACAGGCCCGGGGGGAGAGAAGGACCCCTCCCACCGCAGGGGAGGCGTGGGGCTGGGCTCTGCAGCCTCCGAGGGCTCAGCTCAGGCACTGACGTCCCGGCCGTGAGCCAGGTCTGGAGGACCTGGTGTCCATCCCCGTCACCTTCCCATTCCCCGGGATGTCTCCACGCAGCGGACGCTCATTCAAGGCGGTAAGACAGGAAGGAAGGAAGAAAAGGATAATTTCAACCAACAGTTCAATTACTTAAGATTTTAAGAGTATTTAGTCAGATTGTCTAACGGGACGCTGAGACTTAGGTGAGGGCTACGGGCCTGCCCAAGGCCGCACCCGCTCCCCAGCCTCCCAGCTCCCGGCCTCCATCACCTGCTCCGTTTTGTCATCAAGTGTCCCTTCCCGACGCCTCTGCTCCAGCGCGACCTCCATTGGAGCTGGTCCCGACCTCCTGGAGGCTCAGGGGTCAGGCCTTCCCCGGCCCAAGTCCCTTGGCCTTGCCTGCTGGACAAATGGACGGAGTCCCAATCTAGTCCCACCCAGCCCGTCCCCTGCTGTTCCCCCAGAGACGTTCCCCATTGTTCGACTTTCCTGGCATGTTTCCTACACCTCCCTGGATCTTAACCTTGACAAATGCCACCTTCTCCCTTAAAACTGAATGGGATCTCACGGCCGGGAGTGTCCTCCACTCGCCAGGATTCTCAGAAGCTCGGGCTCCTAAAACAAGATCACATTCCAGGTGACCTTTGAAGGCAAGGCCTCCAGCTTCATTCATTTATGAGCCCCCCCACCGCCCTGCCCGTTGCCTGGCAAAATGCCTCAAGTAATAGACGTTTAACTGATCGCTGCATCATTTGGTTGATTCGAGAAGTAAATAGGCTAAATTAACGAAATCAAAGTAAATGTGTTGGTAACTTGATAAAGTTGTTAACGTAAGGGGAAGTTTTAGGTAAAAACCCTAAAGGGATCTCTGCACTCCTTCCTGTAAATCTACAATTATTTCAAAAAAAGTTAAAAAATTCTGCCTACGGGATAGACAGATGGACACACAGAAGAAACAAGATAGGATATTACTGCATATGTAATTGAGAGTTCTTTCATTTAAATATTTAATTCCAAAGTATAGGAAAATGAACGACTACTAGGTAACAGTCTTGAGAGTGCGTGTTACTATTTGTCAAAATACATGACCACGTGCTCCGTTTTAGCGTCCAGCAGGATGTTTTTATCTAGCTTCATCTCCACGTCCTTAAGAGTGTTTCTTTCATTTCCTCGTATTTCGTTAAGGGAGTTCCTTATTAGCTCACTTCACCGTGTGTAACGCTTACTCTTTGCAAACCCTGCAAAAGCAAACGCACGGACGTGAGATTCTTTCCCACGTTCACATCTCATATCTTCATCGTACCTCCCCAGACTCTGAAAAGAAAAAGAAAAAAGGGCAAAAGGTTAAGTATTTCATTTTCTGTTCTTTTTATTTCCAAAGTTGGCATCTAGCTGATTTGAGGTTATATCATTACAGCACACTTGGCTTCTGCTCAGGAAAATAGAATTGGGATTTTAGTGAGAGGTCTGGTTCCTTAACACAGCTAAGCAGCAAGGTGCTCTAATTTTAAGACCAGCCGTGTCTCATGCGCAGCCATGAGAAAGCCAGCTGTGCACTGTCTCTTTTTGCTTCCAGGCCCATGTGCTTCGTAAAGCAGCTCGAGATCCCTCACTACGGCTACAGAAACAGCGTCCCCACCACCACGCCTCGCTCCAACTTGGCCAAAGAGCTGGAGAAATATTCCAAGACCTCGTTTGAATACAACAGTTACGACAGCCATACTTATGGCAAGCGGGCCATAGCTCCCAAGGTGCAAACCAGGGATATATCCCCCAAAGGATATGATGGTAGGAGGTGCACCCTCTTATACATGAGAGTCACGCTTGCCGTTGATAATGTTGTTATTGTGTATATCCATTTCCTACAAACTGATGGAGCATGGGGGTCACTCGATGGGCAGCAAGGAAAGCACGCGGGCAGCCTAGGCTGGTTCCTTCAGCCCCAGGTGTGGGAGAGCAGGCCCTGGGGGAGGGAGGGCGACGCCCATCCCCCGTTATCCCCAGAGCAGAGCAGCCGGCTGCTGGCAGGACGTAGAGGCAGACAGCCGCGGGCTCGTCTGCTTCATGCTGCTGCTGAGACGGTGTCCTCACCTTTACTAACTTCCTTTACTAGATGCCCCGACACAGACAGAACCAGGAGAGTCGGGGATAGCTGCCCAGAGCTCTTGGATTTCGTGAGAAGCTCTGTGTTCCCTCCCTGTTCTCAAGCCGGGATGCACGTCGCATTCATCTGGGGAGACTTTTTAAATTCTCATGCCCAGGGCTGCACCCCAGACCAAGTAAATCAGACTCCCTGGAGGTATTCCCTGTGTGCAGCATTTTTAAAAAGTCAGCCAGTGATTCTAACATGCAGCCAGGGGTGCACAACTCCCGCGGGTCCCACCGGCCTCCTTCCAGCGGGCTCGGACCCAGGTGTGGGCCCTGGGGAGCCCCCTGTCCTGGCTTTGTAACTTTGTCACTGGCCTCACTTGTAGCTGCCACTACGAAAATAGAACCCATGAAACGGATAAACACTGCGTGCTTCGCAGGACAAGATCGTTTATTTTGACTCATGCGTATGTGAACCCACTACTGGGGTGTAAACTCTAAACAGACTAGTTCTCGTTTCATCACAGAGCTAACTTGGTAAGTAGTTGAAGCACAGAGGGGAAGACTGCATTTCTGTGATCTTACTTATCTAACCACGCTTCTACTTCAAATTCCAGGATGTATGGACTTAGTTGGCAGAGTTTACCAATGGGGATGTGGGTTGTATGAGTTGGGTGATGCAGGCGTCTCGTCTTGGTGTCCACCAGCAGAGGTGAGGAGAGAGGGTTTGAAAGAGTTCGGAGCTGCTCTCTGAAAAAGATATTTAATTAAAATCACAACACTCAAAAAAAAAAAAAACATTTAAATTGAATGCTTGGGGAGTTCCAAAACCTTTCTACAATGCTACATTATTTTAGTCATCCTTTGCCTTAATAACAATTAATTTGTATGGTGAATGAAATGTAATATTTCTTTGATGTATCTCAGATCGATTACCCTTGCAGGTATCAATTCTAAATATATAGGAACAAAGATGGAAGTGGGAAAAGGGAGTGGCTTAGGGTATAACAGAAAACAATTTGGGTTTTTTGTAATAACAATTTGCCAATTTCAGGCTTTGTTACAACTTCATTCATTTGATTGCAAATGAGGGACCAAAAGAATTTGAATGCACATAATTAAGGATTGTGCTTGTAGGATTCCCAGTTCACTGACATTTTGTAGTGATCTGATGGGCACTTGCGCCAGGTGGTCATTGCTACATACGTCTTGTTGCTGTTGTCCTGTGAGACCTGATCTCCTTCACCCCGTTGTTGTGGCTGGATCTGGGCGAAGTCGTGACCAGGAGGGCACATGTCTGGTCACAGTGGCTTCCTCGGCTCTTCCATTTAGGAGCCATGTGATATTAGATACATTAATCTTCCTGTGTGGTAGTTTCCTCAAGAGCAGAGGTAGCGATCGTTCCCCGCCTGCTGGCCGCGTGCGGCTGTCGCGAAGCTCAGCAGACAAGGCTAGAGAGGGGAACTCACGCATGTAAGTGTCACTGGCATCTATTCTCAACCCCGGAAAAAACACCTGTTGTTGGAAATGGGCAGAGCCCTGCTCTTCAGGTGACCCACAAATAAACAAGAACACCGAACAGAAACTTCAGTGCTAGATCTTCGAGAAACTAAGAAAAAGGGGAAGTTGGCCTTTACGACAATCTACTGAGAAGAAAACAGACAACTCCATTCCTCTTCCACGAGATCCACAGTCAAAACAACGGAGATGCCCACTAAGGATGAGAAGGGTAGGCTTAGGTTTCTTGCGGGGTGTGAGCTGAGGAGGGCCATCCCCGTGCCCGGGAGACAGGCAGTGTACACCGCAGAGTGACCGGTGTCTGCAGTCACCCCCCAGAGGGCTGTCCCCAAGGTTTGCCTCAGGTGCCCAGTGAACTGGGCCATTGCTCCCAAAGAAAAACAGTGAAGTGAGCCTCCTGTGGGGCAGGGGAGCATAATGCCTGGGAGCAAGGAGCAGGGCCTGGACGTGCACAGTGGGATAGAGAAGCAGGACCCTTGCCTCAGGCTCTGTGCGTCATCCCTCAGCTTCCACCAGCTGTGATCAGAAACACTCAGCAAACATTGATTTATCCACCTGCATTCTTCCAGACACTCAATAGTCGCTATCTGTCTGTCTCATCTACCTATCTATCCACCTGTCTATAGATCTATCCGTCCATCCTTCCACCCACCCACCTATCTATCCCTCCATCCCTCCATCCACCATCCATCCCTCCATCCTTCCACCCACCCACCTATCTATCCCTCCATCCCTCCATCCACCATCCATCCCTCCATCCCTCCCTCCCTCCATCCATCCATCCGTGGGCCCACCTATCCATCCATCATCCATCTATCCATCATCTCTCTCTCTCTTCTTTCTTTCTCTATAACAAGTTTCAAGGAAGGGATTGTGGGTAAAGAGAAGACAGGGAAACAGGTACTCACAGCGAAGCAAGGCGTCCGTTCTGCCTGGAGGAATTAGCAGGAGCTTTACCAAAGTGGCAAATTTTAAACTTGCTCGTGAAGCCTGAGTGGAAAATACTAGAAGGCAGGAAACCCACAGGTGAGTGGGAGCTGCCAGCAGGCTGGTGAGGCTGAACTTCAGATGCATGAGAGGAGGGACAGGCTGACCCTGAGGCGCTGTGGAGACAGCTTTGGGTTGCCTGCCTCGGGGAGGAGGACACAGACACCGTGTGCAGGAGGTGACGTCCAAGGGAAGCCGGGAGACCCTGCCCCCGGGAGCCCCAAGCCAGCATCTCCCCCGCCTCTCCCCCCATGTCTGTGTTTTATGGTGAGCTAAGAATGGCCGTTCCATTTTAAAACAGATGGAAAACAACAAAAGAAGGAGAATTAGAATCTCAGCGTTCAGAGCAGTGTTACTGGCTGAGGGCCACATCACCCGTATGGCCGGTGGCTGTTTCCCAGGACAACAGCCGGGTGTGTGGTCCCAGCAGAGACCCCGTGGCCGCCAAGGCTCGACCACTACCAGGCCCTTCACAGAAAATTTTTCTGAGCGGGTCTAAGCCATCTCCACTGTGTCTCTGGGCAGTTTATCACCACCCTCAGGCTTTGTTTAACACCTAGAAGTCCCAAGCCCTGAATGGGCCCCTCTCATGAGCCCCTCTTGGGTATCCCCAGCTTCTAAATTCTCCTGAGCTCAGCACTTCTTGATCATTTTTGAAGCCCCCTCTGCTCCTCCAAACCTTGTCTCTGATATGCCCACCGTGCCCACCGTTGTCTGCCCTCCCCCGGTCCAGGCCTCAACACCAGGTGGCCCGGGCTGGCCCTCAGGGGCCCCAGGACCCAGCCTCTGGGCTGGGCCTCCCGCCCTCCCCCACCTCCTGCCACCAGGCCAGCTTCTCCTGGGAATACCTGCCCTCCCACCCTGTTCTCCTGCCCCCATGCTCTCCCACATTCACCTCTGCTTCCAGAAGCTTCTCCCGCAGCCAGATCTCTCGGACAGACGCCCACCTGCACTCAGCGGCCTCCTCCCAACCTCCTTAGGGCTGCTTGTGCAGAATGAGGGCGCAGGCACGCGCTTCTGAGGCTCAGCCCCGAACCCCACCGGCCGGCGCCAGCAGGGCAGACAGGCGAGTGCAGAGGACACTCAGCCAGCGAGCGCGTGCGAGCCCAGCCAAGAATCCGGACTCTGATTAGACGTGATAAACCGCGTGAGCAAACTGCCTTCAGAGGCCACCGAACGGGACGTTCTCACGAAGAAGCGGCTTTTACGCCCCTTAGGACTCTGCATCTGTATCTCGGTGTACTTACGGGAAAGCACAGCCGTGGACCCACGTAAAGACTAGGAGTCGCTGCTACAAGTTACGCGGCGTGTGGACCCCTGAGTCCAGCCAGACCTGACGGGGCCAGGCCCCATCCGGCAGCGCAAATACCCAGGAGGCACGTCTCTGGGCCATATTCGGTTTTGTCTGCTTTTCGTGGAAATTCAGGTCGGAAGGACACAGTTATCTATTCGCTACAGGAAATGTTATTTCAGAAGAAAGTGAGACGCACCCACTTAGTAAGACTCTTACAGGCAGTGTAGATTAATAAGGTGGAAGGTGGTCGCTCTGTTTTTCTCATTTGTCATATTTCATCACTATGAATCCCATGTCGTTTTTCGTTTCCCTGCACGAGAGGGCAGGGTACCTGAAGAGGTATCTCTCAGTACGGTGTAAGGTCGGGAGGACCTCTGATGCTGTAAATGCAAGGGTGTCGTTCTAAAGGAAGGCAGTTCCATCGCATGAGTTCTGCGATGTGCTGGTGCCTAGAGGGACAGTAACACATTTTGTCTGAGGATTGATTGGAAAAAGTTTTGATTGAAAATAGCTCTGTGCGTGGAAAGAAAAAGAAAGTGCATTTTGACTTTGTTAAAGGGTGGGGGGCTTCCTCAGTTCTGGGCAGGAGGTGGCAAGAGCCGTGACGGCCTTCCAGTGCCCCCCTGCTCTGCGGCGCCCCATGGCGTCCATGCAACAGCCCCAGAAACTGTGACTGGTCATAAAAATTACTGACACTAACGGTTTCGTAAATATCTTACCAACAGGCGATAATTATTAAAACCAAAGACCTTCATTACCCGAGAGATTTGAAGTACAGAGACTCATTTTCTTTTGGAACAAAGTAGTACATGATTGATGGCCCTTAGTGAAAGGATGCTTGTGAAATGAATGCTGTCCTCACTTTCCTCCTGGGTCGCGTGAGCTAAAATTCTGGACGAGTCCCATCAACTCAGCGTAATCCAGGAGAAGTAGAATCTTTTGATTTAAATGTTTGGTAAAGTAGAGGCACTTTCCAGAACTTTGCTGCAATGTGCTGAGTAGACACACGTGTCTTGTTTACTTTGCTTTAGGAACTGAAATTCCTTCATTTGAAAACAAAACTTTTTCCTTGTTTATGTGGACCACATTTCTTTTACCGACCCAGTGTCTAGCCCTCACTAGGGGAAAAAAATCCCTCATAAGTGTTAGATCATTTCTCCCACAGTTTTTATATTCCTATTTTTATAACAAAATTGTAAACGATGTAAAGCCTTGGACTTTAGTCAATTTGGAGAGCCTTGTGAGCTGTGGGGCGGCCTTGCTGCCCTGGTCGGTTTACAGAACCCAGTGGGCAGGTCGCCCTGCACGCTGCCCCCGGCCCCCCGGTTTCTGCTCAGACGTGAGACCCCCGCCCCCCCACTGCTCTGGCAGCTGCTTTGACGTGATCCTTGCATGGAGGAGAGAGGAGGGAAGGACAGACACACGGACAGTGTGAGGACTGGGCCTCAGGGCTCAGCTGACTCTGATTAGCGGAACAGAAGTAACTCCCTGACGAGTTACTCTCCGCGTTGGGCGGGTTTGAGGGTGGGGAAGTGACCTCGGGGTCCGTGCGAGGGGCAGCGACAAGGCGACAGCTTCCCTGAGGCCGCCGTGCGCCCAGAGCATTGCCAAGCCACGTCTTTGATGTCAGGAAAGCTCAGTCTTCCGTCCAAGGTCAAAAGGTACCAATAGTGAAAGCTTAGCTCTTCTATCACTTGTATCGGAATAGGGTGCTTTGGGGCAGTTCTTGGTGGTGCTGTGATGACCACCCGTGGTGTCTGTGAGGTTGTGGTCACTTCCAGACCATACCTGAGCGGGCAGGAGGGAGGTGCTGAGACGCCTGTGCCGCACGGAAGGGTGGCCTGCCGGAGGGGTCCCGGTGCTGCAGAAGGGTCTCCTGGCTCCCTGCAGCTCTCCCCTCAGAGCAATTCCTCCCTCTGCAGGGTCAGGTGAGCTGCTGACCCCTAAGCAAAGGGCATCCCGTGCCTTTAGCGACCGGCGCCCATCCTAATCAGTCATCCAGCGATCATCTTCCCGTCCTTGTGTCAAAGGAGACTGAACAGCTCTAGCAACACACTTGCTCTTGAGGGCCTGTTGGACTGTTGGGGAGGCTGGCTGTTCAGAAGGACCCGGCAAGCGAAGCTGGGGCGTGTGGAGGACGGTCGTTCCGCACGAAGGGCGGGGCTGCGGGCGCGCACCGGCGTCTGCCCGTCCCCGAAGCCCTGAACGCCTGAGCACTTGCCTTGGCCTATGTGAGCCCACACGTGTGTGCGGTTCTCTCCCCGTCACTGGCCCTCCCCCCGGGTGGCTCTTTATTAGAATCACAGAGGGAAGGGGTTTCTGTCGGGGTCTCGGCTGCACCCTGACTGGAATGCCACTCCCCGAAGCGCAGGTGCCCGCAGGCCCGCAGAGGTCCTATCTGTTCAGCTGGGTCACCTGCACTGGACAGTGGGCCCCAAATGGCTACTGTGGCCCCTCGCAGCCGGACGGATCATCCGGTCTCTAGCGGGATGAGGGGTCTACAGGGTCCCCGTCACCCCGGCGAGCAGATGAGCGGTCAGAACCTCCCTCCGGCGGTGATCAGGCTGGTGCGGCCAGTCGCTCCCCGCATCTTGGTGGCCGCTCCCTGACCGGGAGCGCGCCCTTAATGGTTACTCAGCGGGCCCCCTGCCTCCCGCTTGAGAGCCATACGCGCTCTTCCCGCTGGTCCCCAGCTCTGCCCGTCCAAATATACACCATGTGAAAAAAGGAAAAAAGGGGGGGAAGCCAGACTTTTTCGTTCGGGAATCAGCGGGTCGGCGGGTGCCGCGTCCCCCTGGGTACCTGCGCGCTGGCGTGGGCGCCCAGGGCGGGCGGGCGGGCGGCGCGGGCGGCTCTTCTGTTGCCGTGGCCCCGGGCGGGGGCCCCGAGTCATCCCTGTCCCCTGTCTCCCCAGCGAAGCGGTACTGCAAGGACGCCAGCCCCAGCAGCAGCGCCGCCAGCACCTACGCGCCCAGCAGCAGCAACCTGAGCTGCGGCGGCGGCAGCAGCGCCAGCAGCACGTGCAGCAAGAGCAGCTTCGACTACACGCACGACGTGGAGGCGGCGCACATGGCGGCCACGGCCATCCTCAACCTGTCCACGCGCTGCCGCGAGATGCCGCAGAACCTGTCCACCAAGCCGCAGGACCTGTGCGCCGCGCGGGTACGGGCCCGGCGGCGCAGCCCCACCTCCGCCTCCCGCCCCCGGCCGTCTCGGCCCAGCGGCCCCTAGGCGCCTCCCTCCCGGAGGCCGGCGCAGGCCGTGCGTCCGCCGGGCTCCGCTCGGAGGAGGCCTGACGGCGCGGGGTCCTGGGGACGCACTTTCCAGACCAAGAGAAATCGTCAGGGCTTTCAGATGAACGTTTCCATTTGGGACCCTCCTCTTTAGGACCCAGAGTCACTTCTGGAAACAGAAGGACACCACGCGGACTCCTGAGGGTTCCGAGAGCTGCACAGAGAATAGGAAGCTCCAGGAGCCGTGCGCCCTGGACCTTAAGCAGAGAAGGGTGGGCAGCGCCGCGGTCAGGAGAAACGCAGGACTGCTCCCTCCCGCCCAGCCCTGGGGAACAAAGACGGTGCAGAAATCCCGTTTCCCCACGGGTTCCCAGCCAGGCAATTACAGCCGGCTTCCATTAGTTCAAAACAGCATAGATGCCAAATCGGTGAGCGATACTTAGGGCGGTTCCTCGTCGATGGGCTCCTGGCATTGGGAGGAAGCCGTGCGGCCGCCGCAGCGCACAGGGCTGCCTGGCGAGACCACTAGGGGGCCGGGGACGCGGGAGGCGCGGGCGCCTCGTGCTCCCGGCCGGTGAGCCGGCACGCCGGCCCGCACCTCCTCTCCAGAACAAAGGGTCCCTCCATCGCCAAGTGCTGCTGGGCGTGCGCCTGAGCGCACAACGCTGACCGTAGTTGTTAGAAATGAGTGTGATTTGTATGAATGGAGAGAGGTCAGTAACTTTATGTTTTGCAAATGCTTTCTTCTCTATTAGTATTTTTATTCCTAGATTTTGGAGGAGTGTCAGGGGCACGCAGTTTCCGTGGAGATCAGGGCTGCTAAAATGCGAGGCTGGCATGGAGGAGATTCTGTTTAAGGGGGGAAAAAAGACAGTAACCCCTTCCAGTTTTTTTCACCTTGTTAAATTTAAACTAAGACAGAATTATAATCCAACACGATGAAGGCTAAGTTAGTATGAGAGCTGGAAACCGGGAGTGCACTTTGACAAGAAGAGTTCAGACAGAATAATATGCTATAATCTATCAAGGTAACAGCCCAAAGGATGGGGTTTTCCTTCCAAGCATCTCCCCTCTGCTATTGCATTCAGGCGAAAGAGCTGCTAGACATCTGAGTAGGCAGCACGTTTCACGCCAGCTCTGAAATCAAATTGCTCAAGGGAGTGTAACTCTCTGGGAAAAAAAAAAAAAAAATGGAGGATTGTCAAGGGTATTTTGATTTTTCTTCTCTGTCCTCCATCTGCCCTTCCTTCTCTCCCTCCTCCTGAGAGGCAGGCTCTGAGGAATTCTTGATCTGTTTAAAGCATCATAAAATTAAAAAATTTTTTTTAAAATGAAAAATAAACACCCTGTACCTCTTCATTTTTTCTAAAGCTGGTTGACTAAATTGCAGGCTTGCTGAGCCATAGAGCAGGTCAGCCCGTGATCGCGGCAGCAGTGCTGTGTTGGACTGAGATTGCACATCTTCCTGCTTAAAACGGAAAAGTCTCTCTCCACCATAGGTTTTGTATTAGAAAGTACATTTTATGGGGGGATTTTGGTTTGGTTTGGTTTCCTACTATATACCTAGAGCCTGTGCCTGATAGGACTCGATACACATTTGTCCAAAAAATGGAAAAAAAAAAAAAAGTAAATTCTAGTTCCTCTCCTCCATTCTTCTAAATTCTTGTGTTTTCCTCCACTCCAAGTCTTGGAGTATTAGCCTCAGTGAAACTAAAGGAGAATTTTAAGTATATATACATTTTTAGGTATTTATGTATAATCTGTACACACACATACATTTCTGAGCTCTTAAGAGGTCTTTGAACTGGAATAGAATTGAAATTAGGCACTTGTTTTTCTTCTGGCCCGGCTTATTTCTAAAGGCAAAAATGTATTAGGAAGAAAACATATACATCCCTGATAGGTAAGTGATAGAGAGATGATAGATAGTCGATAAGAGACAAGAGAGGGAGAGACTGATGGGTGATTAGTAGATAAGAGAGAGGCGGATGCGTGCGTGCCTCTGGCAGCCAATTTCCCAGCCGCGCGTGCGGAGCAAGGCATATGGGGGGCCACGTGCCCTTGCCTTGGGCGCTTCTCCACGTGAGACTGCAGTGAGCAGTTTCCAGTTTGAACTGTGTCCTGGCGGAAGGCAGGGCTGTGGTCTGGGGGATGGATTCTCACGGTCCCTGTGTCCTCCTGTCCCGCAGAACCCTGACATGGAGGTGGATGAGAACGGGACCCTGGACCTGAGCATGAACAAGCAGCGGCCGCGAGAGGGCTGCTGCCCCATCCTGACGCCCCTGGAGCCCATGTCCCCCCAGCAGCAGGCGGTGATGAACAGCCGGTGTTTCCAGCTGAGCGAGGGAGACTGCTGGGACTTGCCCGTGGACTACACCAAAATGAAACCCCGGAGGATGGACGAGGACGAGCCCAAAGAGATTGCTGTATGTCCTTCTCACTGACTGTCCCCCTACCCCGTCCACTCAGCACGTAAAGTTGGCACGACTGAGGGAAAATGCCCCTGGCACACGCCTTAACAGAAAATGTCTTTCCTCTTGAAAAATGACCTTTAGCTGACTAGGGCTTAGAAGACGTTTTCGGTTGACCCAGGAGAGATTTGGCACTAACACTGATCAGAGTGAAACAAACCATCGCCTCCTTTAAATGATGAGTTTTATTTTCTAACAAGTGTGTTTTGTTGCAGACGATTTCTGTAGGAAAATGTGTAAACAGCTTACTAGTTCATTTTTTCTGGGTGATAAATTGATAGAATGCAGGGTTCTCCTTGCAGGTAGGGAATTATAATGAGACTCTTAAATACTTAAAATGATTAATTCTGTGCGGTTAATTAGCTGGCTCATTGAAGCAAAGGACAGGGTCTGTTATCTAAGAAACCTAAAATACGCAGAAGAGCCTACCTACCCCAGCCTAGAACAAACCATTTTAGTACTGTCACCTAAATCTTTGTTGACTATAATATTACCAAAACACCTCTGTCAAGAACATATTTTTGAGGTAGTTACAATTTTCAAATTCAGATCATTAAAATAGCTGTCCTTTAGGCTAAGAAAATAAATGGGAAAAAAATGTTCTTTATTAGACTGACTTTTCCTCCAGTGTTCAACTCTGAAAATTATGACATCTTTATTCTCTGAAAAATGAAAATTCTTTTTGAACACAATAGGGAGAGCGCCATCCAAGCAATAGCATCTTTACAGGAGGGAGGTGGAGAAAAGGGAAACGTTAGCTATTTGTAGGAATTGGCAGGGAAGGCACCTGTTCATAAGGCATTACATCAAAAGCTTATTACGCTTATTTCAAACTGATTTAAGTATCCAGGCATCTTAAAGGAGAATAGAATCAGAGTGGCAAGCTAAATTCCAAAGTATTTTTTTTCTCCTACAGTGTTAAATCGTTACTACCAAATAAGGCATGGTAGTTGAATCTTCGAATTTATTTTAATTAAAATTAAGCCCCCATAAAAGGACAGCAGTATTTCCATCATAAGGTGTCACACAAGTGAAAACCCTTGCACTCCAGAAACACGTTTGCTGAACATCGCCACCTGTAGGAACTTCGAGGTTACTGCAAAGGCCCCCGTTAGCCAAAGTAGGTACATTCTATTAAAAAAAAAAAGAAAGAAAAAGAAAAAAAGTGTTGCCTACGAGTATTGTAAAATCACAGCGTCAGTCTAAACTGGGCTTCCCTTGCCTTGGGACTTAAAGCACAGACAATACTTCTGTGGTGTAGGATACTTACCAGAGGCTGTTAGAAGCCCCGGAGTCTAAAATATCTTTGGGTAAAAATGCTTAAGCTGCGCCCAGTGATGTTGGATAAAGTGCCGTATGTCTTAAACCCAGGTGAGCAAGGTCCACCGAGCAGCCTCTCTGCCTGCCAGACCGCTTATCTGTCCCTCCTGTCGGTACAGCTTCAGGAATTTGAATAAGGAATTTGAATTTGCCCACTGACAGTTTACCCTAAGTTTAGGAATTTAGAGCAAGTGATGAGACATGAAAGTCGCCCAAAGAGAGAGATACTCTTTCAGCGAAGTTGGGTTTGCGTCCTCAGGGTGAGGGTGCATCGTGACTTTAAGGGTAGGGTGGGGACAGGTGGGCAATGCAGGGCAGCCATCCCCTGGGGGGACACAGCCTCTGGTCTGTGTATCCAGCGTCATCGGTGTGGCCCTGAAGCTGTGTTCTGCCCGCAGCCGGAAGACTTGGATCCCTTCCAGGAGGCTCTAGAAGAAAGAAGGTACCCGGGGGAGGTGACCATCCCGAGCCCCAAGCCCAAGTACCCCCAGTGCAAGGAGAGCAAGAAGGACTTGATAACGTAAGCATGGCGTGAGGTGAAATTACCACTCTTCTGAACCTTCCCTTTCTTTGGCTTATCTCTAAACCGGGTCTGTATATGCCTTGCCGTTTGAGCATGCGACATGCGCAGCGTACAAATGTCCCCAACTGCCAGTCGGGTGGAGCGAGAGGCCAGCCGTGGACGCGCTTGTTCCGAGCGATGCTCTGTGCTCTGGAGACACCATTTCCATGTAATCCTGTGCGTTTTGCAGCTTTTCTTCAGGGCGCTTAAATCCCTGTGCAGACATTGCAGCTAAACTGGAAACAATGAAACTTTTTTCAAGCTTTTTTTTCAAACATACTTACTATTTTGGCTGTTTTGTTTTTGTTTGGTGGCAGATGTCCAACACCAAGGTGTGATGGGAGTGGTCATGTGACTGGTAATTACGCCTCACATAGAAGGTGTGCCTTCATTTTACTCATGGTGGATTCTGTCTTTTCAATTTATTGTTTTCAGCTTACCTCAACAATGCTGTCCAAGTACAAACGTTGAATTCTGTGTCACCCCTTTAAGTGCTATATGTTGACCTTCAAAAGCATGCTAATTGACGTGTTGTATAATGTCTTTTATTTTGAAACAAGCTACCTAAATTTGGAAAATGACTTTTAACAAACATTGAGACCAAAGGGCACAAATATTTGAATCTTATTTTTTCAAGTTTCTGGAAAGACACGTTTCCTTCAATTTCTATGTAAACATGAATTAGTTAATTATACCAACAAAATTCAATATACAGCACTTGCCCCATTGCTTTTCTGCATTCAACTTTTTAATTTCAGTTTTATGTTGTGTTTGTTCGGGAACGTAAGCTGGGCCTCGGGGCTACTCACCTGACTCTTCCGCCCTGTCTTACAGTCTGTCGGGCTGCCCGCTGGCTGACAAAAGCATTCGAAGTATGCTGGCCACCAGCTCACAAGAACTCAAGTAAGATTTAACGAAAATCCTTCTCTTTCTAAAATCTATTCGCTTGGTAGTAACAAAAAGGACGTGTCGTTTGAAAAGAAAAAAATGTCTTTAAAAAGCCACCTGTGTGCGTCAGCGCCTCAAATCAGCGCACATGACTGGGCTTCAGGATATTAGTCACTTCTCTGGACAATCCATCTGCCTTTTCCCTCTCGTTTACCTCCAGCTTTTTCATATCGTATCCTTCTTCTATCTTGAATTTTCTAAAGTATAGGTATTTTCTCTCCAGATGTGTATGCACGTGGAAGGGAAGTTTTACAGAGTTACTCAAACTTTTAGGAACTGATTGATTGTAACGTAAAAAGTCAAAAATTGATTTCTTAAAAGTCAGTAGTTAACACGTCACTTTAAAGATGGATATTTAAATAGCACGAATGACAAAAGCCCACCATGACCGTAGCTAATTCCTTCAGAGTGTACTGCGGTTGTAGCTATGGAGACTCCTTAGGGCGGTGGTAACTCACAGGTAACTAAGGCTTTTACCAGTGCACGACAGCACGGCCCTCTGTCTCCTCTGAGCCTGTAATTTTCTCTATCTTTTCATCATGAATCTGGTCAGCTACATTTACACCACCAGACTAAGGGTCTTCTTCTTTGTGTGTGTGTGTGTATACACACACATATATACATATATATATACACACACACACACACACACACATACATATGCACATATATACATCCATATTCAGTCACTAGACAGGTTTTGGAAGAAGTCAGTCCAAGCCATTGACAGCAGATTAAGACCTTTGGTCATCTAGTTAGAAGGGATATTCAGGTGTCTGTAAGGGAAGAAGGGCAAGACTTGAACATTCCATAACGTAATGAGAATCGAGATTCCCAAAAAATTGTTTTTAATTACCTGGCCTGTTATAAAAATCATCACGTCAAATTGCTCAGCTTCCATTTTGTTTGGAAATGGCTTTATCTCCAACGCAGAGAAGATTCTGTTTTCAGACCCTGTTGGATTCCTTTCCCAAGGACCCCACCCCGTGCTCCCACTCCCTCGAGACAGACCAGGGCATCCGCAGAGCGCGGGTTCTGTTTCACACCGTGTCGTTTTTTACAGGATCTCTGCCCAGGGCCCTAGCGCCATAGATCACCTGCTCATGTTCAGTGGCCTACTGAACTAGCCCTTCCGGCACGAGACCCTGGGAGTTCTCTTCATGGCGTGTAAACACCAGGAGGTCGTCCTCTTACTTAACAGCTGTAAAGTTTGTAGCCGTCTTCGCGGTGCCTGACGGACAAATAGCTTTTAGAACCTCAAATGGACAGAATTGGCAAGAACCTCCCGGGCCGCTGTGTTAAGACCTCCTTTTGGCACGGCTTGAAATTATATTCCCCTAACAATCAAAACGTGGTTAACTGCACTTGGAGCTTGGCTAACATCAGAACGTGGCAACTTCCCTTTGACTCTCTTGCTGAGGAATACTTTGCCATCTCCGGTTCCAACAGGCCTGCTGTAGACAGGGCAGCAGCCTGTAGACGACTTGCATCTGGTGTGGCTTCTCGTTGGTGGTCTCCAGACCCCAGAGACCAGAGTAGGCTTCTGATGGGTCTGGTTTGCGTGGCTTTGCATCCTCTGACTTTGGGCTTGGAAGGTTGTGTTGATCTGGAGTCCCAGGCAGACCTGCTTCTCCTCCGCTGCTGACTCTCTCTTCTTGTCCTGTCTTCTTGGAAGATGGCGTGATGGTCCACGCCATCTTCATCTTCAGAGTGGTGTCCGAGTTCTCTTCACATCCTCCTGGGCGGTGTCGGGCTGTCTGTTCCCTCCTCCCTCCCTCCCTCCGCCTGGGGGTCGGGGTGGGAGGTGAGTATCTCCCAGAGGGCGATGGCTTCTCCTGATTGACGCTGATCTAAAGGCCACAGTCACCTGTAACTTGTCTTTGCAGCAGGTGAATCCCGCTTCAATTGACCCTTTTTCTGGAAAATCCAAACTTGACCAATTTTCTGAAATGATTTGTTTTTAAGAATGGATCTTCAAAACTAGGGGTCTCACTTACATGTCTACTATAAATAGTCTGATGTTTAAATGACCATCTTTTACTTGACGATAAGTCTTTCTCAACTGAGGGAACCGTATATTTTAATGTGTTTTTTTTCCTTTAATCTTTTACTTGATGACAGCCCTCCATCCATGGCTTTTTCATGCGGGTCATAAAGCCTTTCCTGTACACAGGAGCCGAGATGAATCCCTTTAGGATTCGCAGCTGCTTTCTCTAGGATAACTCATGCATGTGCCCTTTTCAATAGCTTATTCTTTACATATGTATTTTTAAAGCTTTGGTCAGTTTCCGCTGCACAGCCCTTGCCTGATTGAGAGAGTCCTTGTGTGATGCAGTGATCTCCACTTCTTCATAGAGACACCTTAGGAAGTGGGTCCCAACTGCCTCACAAATGTTTCTCGCTTCTGCATCAGCTAAGAAATAGAACCTCCGGGGAATGTTCCCCCTTGTCACTTCTGATGTTGAATTTTGTTAGTTGGCCGTTAACAGGACATTCTCGATCTCAGACACACGAGTTTTGCCAGATACACTCTGGGTCTTGGGTCCTCCATCCTCTTAAACTTCCTGAGATAAGACCTTGCTCCATTCTCATCTAGAACAGCACACGTGGGATGGTCTTAAAAGGAAGCCGATTGTGTTGTCGAATTATGTACCATATGTAAACTGAACCTGTATTAAAATGTAATGTGTTCGTGAATATCATTCAGTCTCTGCAACTATTGCTTTCTTGTCCCTGGTCCGTCTGGCGTAGAAAACAGGTCGGTGGCTGGGTCAGAGGCAGGTGACAGCACTGGCGGAGGGAGCGCCAGAGGCAGGCGAGGGGGCCCGAGACGACCGCGACCCAGGGCCCCGAGACTAGCAGAGCCTCTCAGGCTGAGGCTTGATGCTACACAGACGCCCAGGAGCAGCCACCCCCCCGAGGACTCCTGACCGTGACGTTCATTGAGACCCCAGGCCAGGAAGAACACAAAAGAATGAAATTGTTCAAATGAATGTGATTTTTTGGTGAGGACTCTGCCTAACAAGAGGGAAGTTTCTTCTCTAAAAGTTTCCTTGGCTAGGATCCCCTGAAAGAACTTGCAGATCACATCACATCATCCTCGGCCCATATTTTTTTTAAGAAGCCACATCCCCCCAGCCAGAAATTCTTTTTCCTACTTCCGGATGCGAGATCAGCACAGACACGGGCGTGATGTAGGTGTTTTAGCCACCTCCATGACCGGTTTAAACCGGTTAAAAACTGACTTAAATCAGAGGCGATTAGCTCTAAAAACAGTCCCTCAAACTGGCTTCCATTCACGCTCAGTTGGCCACATTTAGATTCTCCCTTGTTATTCCTGTCTTTGTCATAGAACCAAGAATCCCTGTGGTTAATGAGGGTCCTTGCAGGAGAAGGAATTGTCCGTCCCTGGTTCTCTTTACTTCTTCACCTGTGGACTTTGATTTAATCCTCGTGGGCTGGGTGGGGTCCTCCTTTGGGTTCTCTGACATTTAAGTCGTTCTTGTGTGTTCTGTCTTTCCGAGGCATGTCTCCCAGGTATTTTCACCTTAGACACAGAGGAACTTTAACCACATACTGAAAAAAAAACCTTGTTTAAAACCTGGTTACCTGTACTTAAATAAAAGAATTAAAATTTTGAACTTAGGCCAAGATATGACTTTTCTCTAAGGGATCCCTATTTCTAGAATTTCTGAGGGCTTATTTCTTCAGCTATGCATGTCGCGCTGGCGTTGGGAGGATTATTTACCAGGGTCTAATAGAGCCTCACCCCGCCCACAGCTTCCACTCTTTCGGGTGCAGGAAGTTCACCCGCTTTCAGTGCATACCAGGTTCTGAGAACTAATCCTCATTTCGATCACCTTCCGCCTTCCCGGTTCACAGTAGTAAATCCAGGGGACTTTGTGAATTACAGCTGCCGTGGACCGAGGGCTGTGGCCTTCACAGAGGACGTGTCTCTGAGTGGAAGGACGTGTGGACCCCTCTGTACAGTTAACGCCTTACAGTAGAAGTGATGCTGAGGTTCTGGCCCTCACGTTGGGGGAGGCATGTGATACGTGATCTTTCACTTCAAGGAGCCCCTCAGATGCCCTCCTTTCAGTTAGAAAATCATTTTATTCCGTAGCAGCAGGGCCACCTGAGCACACCTGGTGCATACGCGTGAGTGTGCGTGGGGGAGAAGGGCACCAGCCTCGGGCATCTGGGGCTCATGTCACACCATAGACACGACCTGCTGGGACCCGGTGAGCAACGCACACCTGAGATTTAGACGAGGCTCGGAGCCTTCTCTGCGCGCCTGGCCCTTGAGAAGGTGGGGGGCTCGGACCCACCTCTCAGATGTGGAAACTGAGTCCGGGCAGTTGGGCAGCTCAGTCAGTAAGTGGCCATCACCAAACGTGGCCCAAGCGCCTTTTCCACACTTCATGCTACCGTTTCAAAATTAGTATCCCTTTAGGGGTGTTGGTTTTCGATGGAGAATTAAAGGTTTATGCTTAACTACATAAAAATACAAATTCTGAGTTTCTTTCTCTGAAGCTTTTAACTTTAGGTCTCATGCCGTGTTTTCTCATAACCCGCACGGGGGACTAAACAGGGGATTGGGTCCTGTGAAGCTAAACTTCCAGGTGGGACATGACCAGCAGTCGTGGAAAACTGTTCACAGGGGTTTTGTCATCCCCAGGAAGAACCTCGTCCCACAATTTCTATTTCAACATCTGTAAAATGTTGATAAAGTTTGTGCTGCAGCATTTTTCTAAAAATACCCTAAGAAATACAGCTTGCGGCAGATAGATTTTTATTTAACCATAAGTAAGGTCAATTTAAAATAAGTCCCATATAGGAAATTCAGGGGAGCACAATATAGGAAAACTTCTACAATAAGGATGTTTGAGGATGACTCCAGTTATACACACACACACACACACACACACACTCACCCACAGACACACACTCACAGCGCACACACACACGCTCACGCACTCACACACACAAATACACACATGCTCACACAAACACACTCACACTGACACTCTCACACGGACACACACTCACGCACACACAATCACATACAGTCACCCACTCTCACATGCGCGCACACACACGCACACACTCTCACAGTCTCACACAACACACACACACATAGATTCGCACACATGCACTCACACAAACTCACACTCTCGCACACGCACTCACACATACAAATGCTGACACACACACTGACACACGCACACACAATCACATACACTCACACACATGCTGACACACTTACACGTGTGCTCACACACGCACTCACACTCATGAACACACACACACAAGCTCTCACACTCACACACACTCCCACTCCCACGAATGAACACACAAACATACAGTAAATAAAGCAATGCAGTGTGGCTCAGGCCTGGGTTCACTGAGTTTCTTATTAAGGGAGGGTTCTGGGGGAAAGCCTGGGTTCTTCTCTCTGTTTCTGGAACAGGCAGACTTAGCCATGTAGCGTCATAGGGCCCACCTCCCTGGATGCTGGCCCAGCTGCCAAGTGTCATCGGGTAGTTTGCTATTGTACCTGGATCCGTCAGGAATCTCCCTTCCTGCTACTTCTCTTTCTAATAGCCGACATTAGACTCACATTAGTTAAATCCCTTCTTTTAATATTTATTTATTTATTTATTTGGTTGTGCTGGGTCTTAGTTGCCACGGGCATGCTCCTTAGTTGCGACTCCAGGGCTCCTTCGCTGCGGCTTGCGGGCTCCTTAGTTGTGACATGTGAACTCTTAGTTGTGGCACACGGGATCTAGTTCCCTGACCAGGGATCAAACCCGGACCCCCTGCATTGGGAGCATGGAGTCTTAACCACTGCGCCACCAGGGAAGTCCCTAGACCCAGATGGTTATGTTTTAATCACCTTTAACCATTTTCACATGCAAATCAACAAAAAACAAAACAAAGCAAAAAACACAGAAAAGCGTTGATATTTAATTTATTTTATAAAGGGATCTGTGCTTTACAAAAGCACCTGCAGAGTTCTCGGGCAGTATTTGAATGCAGTCTAGGTGTGTCTGTCTTTGGTTTGTTTATCCTCCACCATCTTCCAGGTTTGGGTGCAGGTTATGAGGAAGTTTGCATGTGAAAAACCAGACTTCAGTCGTCAAAGAAAGGCACAGGTGTAGGAGGGAAGTTGACTAATCAAGACACAGCTCTGTACCAATAAACTCTTTGTGCAAAACAAAACACAGAGACCGGCCTCTCCCGTCAGAGGGCCGTCAAGTCCTCATCTGTGAAATGGGAGAGTCCTGGTACCCGGCTCACTGTAGATGTTCAGTTATTGTCCCCGTCACCACGGCAACACACGCAAGTCCCACAGCTCGTGTTAAACTGCTGGGTTTTGTGACAACATTAAGCAGAATTCAAAGGAGGAAAATGTAAGCGTTAGTTTAACGTTTACTTAATGACTTCTGTGACCTCCCTGAAATAAGGAGAACTTTAATTCACTCCAAAGTCTTCTGAGCCTCTGGCTTTGGAGGACTTTATAGCAAGTCCTTTGAGTTAGAAAGAAAAATAAAGAGAAGAAAGACACTGCGGCAGTTACATCTGTTGGAACCCTGGGGGTGGGCGGTGATTGCAGAAAGGGGCGCCTGTGTGCTGGGCCCTCCCTGCCATGTTTCTGCAGTGCCTTGTGTATGTGTGTGCGTGTGTCCACGTGTGTGTGAGTGTATGCAGGTGTGCACGTGTTCATCTGTGGGCCAGCACAGGTGTTCTCGCGTCTGGTTGTCGCCATCAGCATGTGGGCGGCATTCTGCTGCCCCGGGAATCATTTCCGCCCCTCTGTGCTCACATCCCCTCAGTAAAGAGGGATGTTCTGCAAAGTCCCTGAGCCTCGAGTCGGAAGCAAAAACCGGGAGAGGGCATCTCCCGGAAAACCATAAACAGAGCTGTTTCATTCTTTCGTTTTAAAAACTTGTAATCCGCACCCAGAGATAAGACACCATTTCTGCCCTCAAGGGACCATGGCCAGTCCCGTGCAGGGCATCCTGGGAGGCGACCATCGGGGTTGGGGGGTGGCTGGGGAGCAGAGGTCGTGGGCCAGTGCCTGAGCTCAACTGGTCCAGGCGCGGGCAGCAGACGGACACACTGAGGCCGGGAGGAGGCCGTGCTGTCGGGGCCGCGGAGGGGCCAGCGAGGGGCCGGGCAGAGCCGGCTGCGGGGAGCATGGTCCGGGCAGGGGCCCGGAGCCCCGAGCGCCGCTCAGCCGGGTTGGGGGTGGAAGCAGAGGGGAGTCAGCCGTCCAGGCCGAAGCAAGGCTCATTGCAGGCGGTCTGTCATACTGAGCACCGCCCCACGGGAAGCACTGCCTTGGCTTGGCCCCCTGCGCTCTTAGGGATCCCTTCTCTCCTCAAAATGAGGGATGTGCTGGGTGGGCCAAAAGGCTGCCGTAAAATCCGGGCTTCGTCGGCTCGTAGAAACTGAATTTTTAAGTTGTTCGTTGGTGCCTCATCACCCATTTTCATTGAAGCTAAATGAAACACGATGAATGTGGACCAGATCCCCGACCCACGCTCAGCCAAGTCACAAACTACTTAAGTCTTGTGTGAAAGCTCTGTGGGTCTGAACCATCCTCCTTAGGGCTCCTGGTCGAGGGGTTTCACTGCAGCAACCCCTGCTCCCCGGCCCTGGAGAGGCAGCGTCCTTTTTTGTTACCTCAGGTGTGGATTCAGCTGGCATCCGTGTTTCATTTCACCTTCAACCTGCCTTACTTGCTGTCTTCTGGGCTAAACCAATCTGTCCTGTCACCTGAACAGTCCATACGCTGGCCATTTAAAACCAGCTGACAGTGGCCACTGTGTCTGACCTGAGAGGAAGCCCTCCCGGGGATGGGGCTGAACTTCTAACTTAAAGCTGGCCTTGAGAGTTTCATGTTTTTTATTGTGAAAAACTTGGGGGAGGTTTTAAATCCAGAACAAGGCCACGAAAGAGGCCTTCCTTACGAAACATTTCTTCGCATTCCATTCCTCCGTTTTGAAATGGTGAAATTTTAATACAGATACCAGACAGTCCTGAATGATACTATTTCTAAATAAATAGAACACAATTTGTCATCTAATCCAAACTAAAATAATCCACCTGCTGCAAACTATTTGAAAATGACTCTTTGAATAAATTTATTTTTTAACTGCAAAATTACTTGCTTTATACAATTGAGAATATAAACCATACAGCATATTTGGTGCATGTGAACAGAAGGAAAAAAATGTTTTCCTTACAATTTTAAATACTGCCACTTTAAAGGTACTTTAAATGTACGTACATATGTATTTAAATATGCTGCGTGTCGATGTGTAAACACACACTCATGTGAATACATGGATTTTGCTGCCTGTGTTGTCAGGCCAGGATTCAAAGCCAGACACATGGCCCTTCGTAAAACGTGTTGAATCGGCTGAGTCCTCTCCATACGTTACATCTAGTTAAATTTGGCCTTTCCTGATTATTGGGAATGTGGTCCCATTTTCATTTCATTCTGGGCTCCTCTGGGGCAGTTCCGACAAATGGTCTTCCTTCAAGCTCAGCGGCCGGTCACCACCCCAGCCCTGAGCTACCAGAGAAGCTGCTTCTGTGAAGGAAATGAGGGTCTGACCAGCCAGGAGCAGGTTACGTTGGCCTTTAATTGTAAATTTGAGGTTTTATTCCCGTAAACACTTCACTAATTTATAGTTTCCTCGAGCAAAATGAGCAAATCTGGAAATAAAGTAGACGTTCCCTTTGGGAAGTTACCAGCGAGGATTTCGGAGGGCATTTTTTGCTAGCAATTTCAGGAAAGAGAACCATCCTCTTTGGGTTTCCTTCTTGATTGGAAAGACTGGCTCTGAGCGGGTGAAGGGGGTGTTTGATGGGCCGAGGCCGGCCGGGGAGCCTGGATGCTCGTAGGGAGTGATCCCACCTGTCTGCGCATTTGACCCGTCTGTGTATGTAACGTACCTGTGTACTTGTCCCTAAACGTGATCCCTGATCTTCCAGGAGCCACAATTCAAGGATAATCACATCCCTTCTCTTCCATTCTCTCTCTTTTGCATTTGTACAAAGAGAGACGTGTCCAGACACCTGTGGATTCTGCTTAGCTGTCTGCAGGTGGTCCATGTGCTTAATCCTGTTCTCTGTCCACAATAATCCTGCTACCTTCAAAGAGAATTGGAGAATATTGGGATAGTAGAGAGAGACGAGAACTCCCACTCTTACCTGACCTTTTTAAGGAAACAAAAACTTAAGCGCAAATACTTTCTTAATAATCAAAATGAAAATGTGATCTGGCTTTACAAAATGAGTTTCTAACTCACACGACTGTCCAGCAGCACTTTGTGGGGTGATGGGGATGCCCAGGAGGACAGCCTCAGCCACACGTGGCTGCTGAACGCGCGAGGCCACCGGGGCTGAGGAACGCATTTCTAATTGCACTTCGTTTTCTGAACTCAGATTTAAGTAGCCACTCTGTCAAGCAGACATCCTCAGTGGACAGTGCCACGTGGAACCTTAGACTTCGTGGATACTGTTCGTCATATATAGTCTTACTACATTTTAATACACATTCAGGAATATTTTAGTCCTACAACTGAAAAGTTTATGATTTTTTTAGCATCTGTGTCCTCAACGTTTTTGTTAATATTATAAGCCATTGACAGAGAGGTTAGCCCTTTTATATTTACATGCTGTCCTCTTTTTAATTTAATGCCATTTATAGACAGATTAAAACTAAATATTATATAAGCTTCACAGTGTGTTTTCAGAATAGAATATTTGCATGTTACACCAAAACCTCATTGTTTCGGACCATTCGGGCAGTATTCAATACAAGGTAGTGGAGAGCCTCTGTTATGTTATTTTAAAAATATGTTTGACTTTATTACTTTCAAACTTGTACAGAGATTCAAGTCTAGTTAAGCAGGTGTCACCAAAGAGAGCTGCGTAGGCCCCCTAAGGACTAAGTAATCCTGGCTTATAACTAGCATACGCATTATTAATATTTGGGGCATCGAGGTTGTTAGAAGCCTGCTCTCCACTAGTAGCTGGAATACTTCTCTTTCAAGCTGGCTTCTGCCCTTAATTATCCGCTACCTGTGGGGAACGCTGCCCCACGGAAGTGACCTTCAGGCCCTCCCCGTCCCAGGTAGCGTTAGCGGCCGGATCCTGAGGACGCCACCACAGTGTACGGCGCACAGTCCGGGGCTCAAATTGGTGGCTTCTTTTAGCTCGCTTTCAACCCCAGGGCCACAGAGGGCAGCTCCATCTTGGCCTCGGCGGGACAGGGCCACGCACCTCCCTGCTCCACGCCCCCGCCACGGGCGCTTGGATGGCGGCTTCGCATCCCTTCCGCTCTTGTCCTCCTGTGGTCAGGTGGTGGTGGTGCCTTACTACACGCCTGCCCTCTGTTGAGAGGAATTGCAATCGCCCATCGCTGGCACGTGTAAGGGGCTCTTGGCGAAGAGGGGGAGAGTGTGATTTTAACAAGACCACGGCATTTTTAAATGACATTCTTGGAAACAAAGCTACTATACGCTCCAAAACTTGAGAAAGCGGGGGAAGAAAAATTATGTATAATCTCATCTCTCTGATAAATGTTAACTAATTATTATTAATGATATTATTAATCACATCCCTCGAGGATCTTGAGGCCTGCTTCTTTGTGTACTGTGTAGGTTATGGAATCTCTAATAGCTGCATAAAATTCCTGGGGTGGGAGGGGATGTTTCTGTAGCTTCCCTCTTGGCCTGGAACGACGAGCAAACACAGACCCAAGCCCCGGGAACGCGGGCGGCTGGCGCGTGCACGGAGGCCCCGGGAGCCGACAAGGGTGTCTCCGCCCAGTTAGGATCTCGGGCGGATCACAGACGGGACGGGACGGTACCCTGTGAAGTGAGGTGACGAGCTCTGCGCGTATACGGCTCACTTTACAGACCCGACAGCTCCCACAGCTGAGCCTGAAACAAGGACCACAGGCTAAGGGCGTGTATTCTTCCTGGCGTTTGCGTGTAAAACCCCGTGTGCGGGGAAACAGCAGGAACACGGCCCCCGCATGCTGGCAGGGACGCCTGGGGGTCCGAGGAGGGACAGCCAGGGGCAGGTTCCAGAACGTGAAGCAGAGCGTCAGGGATCAGATCCCATCAGGCCTGCAGGACCTGGCAGGACTCTGATCTCCACTCTGAGGGGGCTGGGTTTCGGCACAGCAGAGACATCACCTGATGTCTTCCACTCATCGCTCCAGTTCCCGCCAAGAGGAGGTCAGGAAGGCCCATTGGGAGGCCGTGGCGACCCTCCGGGTTGGAGATGATCCCACAGGCGAGGTCAGGAGCACAGCAGCTGCAGGAGCGGTCAGAACCTGGGGGCTCTGCCCGAGGAACGCGATGTGGCGTGAGTGTGAGAGCATCCGCGCCACCCAAAGGTGCCCCCAGCACCTGCGGTTTCCGAAAACAGGAGGAGCCTGCGGGGGAGTCGGGGGGCGGGGGTGGGGAGCGGGCCAGGCCGCGGAGGGTTGAATGTCCTAGGCGGTCGGGAGAGGGTCGTGTGAGCACCCGCAGAGTTCGCGAGAGACGGGGGCTGGAACCCGGGATGTGGAGGTCGCCAACATACACGTGGCGATTAAAGCTGCTCAACTAGCGGAATGAATCAGCGGGAGTGAGCGTCGGCGGAGAAGACAAGGACCGAGGCCACAGCCCAGCCTCGGGGTCTCCTGTTTGAACTCAGTGGGAGGAGCCCCGGGGTAACCTGATCACTTCCTGGAAACGGAAATTATCACAAAACTTCCAAGTCCGTCACAAATACGTTCCCTCCGATGTCTGGCAGGCCCCTTTCCTCCCAATAGAATGGGGCAGCACCAAGGATTTCCCACTTACTGACGGTGGCAGCCAGCCCACAAATCGCACCATGGGCTGTGTTTGGACGGGACGACGTTTCAGAAAGGAAATAGTATATCTGACTTGTGACGATAGCTCTGTAACCACTGGGGACCATTTAAATGTGACTGTGGTGATGCGTTTTTCTCTTAACGCATTGTCAGAGCGACAGGACCTCCATCCATCGGGGTAGGGGCCTCACCTGCCCACTTTCCCCTGACGCTCACGCTTCTTGCCGGGCTCCTTGGATAAGTCAAGCTGAGGCTGAACGGACGCACTGGGAGAAGGTTGGGAAAGTGTGAAAACGATGGCCTTTCGGAGCAGCTGGTTCCGGCAATGATCTGATTATCAAACGGTGCTGCTTCTGCTCTTGCCGTGAGGATCACATCCACACTTAAGGCGGGTGACCCCCAGCTCTGCGTCGGGCAGAGAGGGAGGACGGTGAAGCTGGATGTACTTTCATGGGAGACTAGCCTTGGTTTCACCTTGAACGTAGATTTGCAGACTGTTTCACCTTGAGGCTTAAAGATGGCTTGAGAGATCCTGAGATGTATATTTCTTAATTCTTCAAGTAACTGTCTACAATGTATGCATGCTTCATGATGCAAGAACTTTCTGGTGCCCTCCCCCTTTGGCCCTTTGCAAAGCAGGCACATCCCCTTGAGGTGACCTTCCTTGACCCTCCTCTCGATCCAAATCCACCGTCTACAGGAGCCCAGCCATGGAGCCAGGTCGGCCCTTCACTGAGCTGGCTAATCCCCTCACCTGGGCTTAGATCCCACAGCCACAACGCCGGCGCCCTGGCTTCTTTCTGCAGACATCATGTCCCATCTTACACTGTGGCTGTGTGGTCACCTGGACCGGACACAGAGCAGAGGTTCCTGAGGGCACCCCTCAGGACTTCAGCACCCAACTCCTTCTCAACAGCACTTCGCACTGCGCTGGGAACCCAAGCCGTTGAGAAAATCAGTCAACGCATCAGAACAAGATGACTTGTACAACACAGCCTGGTAAAGAGCCCAGGAATTCTGCAGGGAGAACTGCGGAGGGAAAGTAGTGGGGTCTGCAGACAGGTCAGCCAGGTGACCTTGGGCAGATGCGGCCACGTCTCTGAGCCCCAGGCCTCCACTGTGGAGGGAGGGGATTCGGCCAGATGACCTGGAAGGTTCCGGTGAATTCGGAAACACTGTTGCCCTGGGTGCAAAGGAGGCAGTGGTGGCAGGCGAGCTCTATGAGGTCACCTCTGTACAGGGGACAGAGCTGCACATGGGCGGCATCAGTGTCAGGGACATGTGGAGGTGAAAGCCTGGTGGCACACGTATGGTGCGGCCCTGGACGCGTTCTGCTGCTGGACGCACGTGGCGTCTCCTGCACCAGGACGGCGATTTCCGAGTGAGTAATGGAGGAAAGACATACCTTCTTGGTTGCTGGATGGGAAGCCGGGGAGGAAACAGCATCACTGTCCAGTGGGAGGCCAAGCTGCCCGTCAGCTGTGCCCTGAGCCCTGCGCAGACTCGCAGCATCCTTGTGGGGCAGGGGGGCAGGGGTGGGTGCGGAGGACGAGAGCCGGGTCCGGCCAGCACTGGCCACAGGTCAGTGGAGCTGGAGGGCCTGAGCACAACTCTGAAAAGGGGAAGAAGAAGCACTTCTCTCTCCCGACCACCAGGCCACTTAGTCTGCAGCGCAGAGGGGCACAGACAACCCCTTTACAGCCGGGGACCTAAGACTTACGGGAAGGGACAGCTTGCATCGTTCCACGTCTACCCACCCCACGTGAGTTTTACCTGTTTTCCAGACACGGCTGTTTGTGGAAGGCACTGAGATGCTTATCCTCTTGCCGGGGGCATCGGGGCACCTCCCGCGGTCCCCCCCACCTCCTCCCTCCTGACTGTAGCTTCTCTCTTCCTGCAAAGCCCCCCCACAGACCCCACCCCCTCTGCCATCTCTGGCCGTCCCTGGCGGTCTCTCTCCAGCACCTGTGACGTGTGTTAGATGGAAGAGAGTTGCCCTTTCCGAGACTTTCAGTTCAGATGTTTTTTGGCCGTATAACTTTGCGTATGCTCTCTTCTCCAAAGTTTTGGACTCCCAAGGAATGTGTATCTATTCGTTGGGCTTTCCATGTAGGTTTGTTTGTTTTAAAGTGGAATGGGCTGTGTTTTCAGTTTAGCCCTCTCACCGCGTGGGGTCAGGGCTCCCTGGGGGCCACGGGCAGGTGGGCTCAGAAGGGCTGGGCTGGGGGCAAGCGCAGCCCCTGGCACGGGGCCTGGGTCACGCTCAGCACTGGACACGTCGCTGGTGAAGCGAAGTGGACTCCGGTCATTGTTGCTACTTCTGGCCTCTTTCCAAAGGGAGGTCTGTTTCGGCGGAACCACACCTTCCGGCCAGAATCATCCCGCAGTGACTCGGTCACGCTGTCGCCGTGTACTTGGGGTCTTCGCCGTCTCTCTCAGGTGTTTCTGCTTTTCTCCCCGTGTCACGTCATGACAAGATTTTTTCGCCCTTGAAAATGCCTGTCTCTGGCTTTAAGTTCCTCGGGGCTATCAAATGGAGCCAGTTTTTAAGTTAAGTAGAAATAATTTAAAATCCTGTTTATTGCTTCATTGTGAGTATTTGAGGTCTGTCGATTAACTGCTTTCTTTGTAAAAACCCTTTTAAAAGTCCAGGCGGGACATTCGAGTTGCACTGATAAAGGCCCCTCAGATACCAGGAGACATTTTCACACCTTCGGGTTTGCACAAGTGCGACCTAGGAAGGGCAGTAAGCGTCAAGGGGTGACCTCCTCCCACCTCTGGGTGGTCCCGGGCACCCTTCCGGGGACTCAGGAGCAGGGCCAGGGCTTAGCGGCGAGGACCCCCAGCAGGCCTCCTGGCTCCAGGGCCCAGCCCTGCCGCCCTCTCCCGTCTACGTCCAGAGCTGGGCAATGTGGACAGCCACCTGATGGTTCACGGTAAGGACGAGACGGGCTTCTGTCTGCAGAGGTCTCAGGACAGCGCCGGCTCCCAGAGAAGAGTTTCTTCCTGAAGGACTGAGGCCTGAGAGGAAAGCAGGAACGGCCCATGGGGGCCTGGTGGGCCAGGCCAAGGTGCCTCCGCAGACGTGAGGCCAGCTGGGTTGGGGGTGAGGGAGGTCAGGGGAAGAAAGACAAAGATAATCAACCCCCAAAGTCTGACCCAATTCCAGCAACAAATGAATGAAACGCAACCTCTTATGTTGGAAACTCCAACAACCAAGATCAAAATATTTCAAAGATAAAAGGATTGCATTTTCCTAATATGTCTTTTTCTCTCTCTTGTCTAATATGGTATTATTTTAAAATGCTCATATCAGACTTGCAAATCAGGTTTAAAATCATCAAATAAAAATGTCCATCAGCCCATCAAACTCACATCAGATCTCACCCCGTACTAATTTCACTCCCTTCTCCCCACTTTCTGAATTCTAAAACATTTTCCCAACTGGCATATTTTGATCATCTTTTTCTCTGTCATTTCTTTACTTTCCAATGTGCCTTGAATACTCGATGCAGTTCCCTTGCCTTTTTTGGATGACATGTGTTTTAAGACGAGCACATGTTGGAAAGAGAGGCATTGTTATTCCCTGGGCATCGTTGTGGGTCAGAACAGTGCCAGAGATACTGAGAAACCCTCTCTTTTTTCTCTCCCCGTTTCGTAGATCTAAAGCAGACTAGATCCCGATGTCCTAGGCAGTCTAGTCTACAATAGATAGCATTTCAACTTTCCTAGTTACATGCCGGCTCCACCGGGGTGAGGCTGCACCCACGTCCCCTGGACTAGTTATCAGCCAGTGTATCGTGGACCGTGCTGTAGCTTTTCCACAAATACCTCATCTCATGCAAACCCATTTTGATTCTTCCTGAACTTCTGTCTCAGGCGTGATCTTCAGGGAGCCTTTGATGTTAACTTCCTGGTATCAGAAACGATAGCCTTGCTTTAAATCTCAAGTCCTCGTATACTTCATGGCATCTTATACTTTCTGGCACTTGAGTTCTTTCCAAATGCTCTGCTGTCGTTTCATCTGCACAACCGATGATCTCAGCATCCATGGCGGCCCTGAGACGCTGAAGACAGACAGGGCAGGCAGCTGCTTTCAGGGTGCAAGGCCGGCGGTGCGTCTGGGCCAGATGAGATGGAGGAGGGGGGAACAGGACTTGGGGCCACAGAACGTCGGTTCAGATCTTTTATTCTGTCTAGCTGCGTGGTCTTCAGTGAGTTGATTAGACTTCTGACATTCAGTTCTCTTATCTAGAAAAAGTGAGGGTGACGTCTTCCGCCGAACTTACAGGATGTGTGTGTGGGTCCCCCGAGGTCACGCTGCATCTGGGCCTGGTGCAAGGCTGGGGGGTGCTGAGCTCAGCAGAGGAGGGGCGCTCACGACCCTCCTACAGGGCAGGGCGTAGAGGGCAGGGAGGCTGAGCGACCTTCCCAGCATCACAAAGAGACTCAGCTATCGGACCAGGACCCGTCGGCCCAGCCGGTGTCCCTTCCAGCAGCCCCCCGGCAGCCCCTCCATCAGGGCACGTCCAGATTTCCCAGTCGTTTTAAGGAGTCGGCCTTCGGGGTTAAGGAAGTTGCCTAATAGAGGAGGATCCCATTTAGACTCTAAGGCATGTGGTTTTCAGTTCATCAAAATAACGAGTTTTGGGTGAGGCTAAATTACACTCGTTGGGAAGCAGGTTCACTGACTCCAGAAACCAGAAGGGCTTCAGGATTAATAAGGGGCCACCTTGTACCTGGTACCTCCTCACCTGCTGGTTTCCTCTAATAGCCATTTGCTGCCCTTTCCTTGCCCTTCAGTACAGACTCAAAATGCCAAATGTATCCATTTCACCAACAAACAGCTCTAGCAGAGGGCACGGTGAATAAAATGGTAAGAGCAGGAGGAGAAACGACCATCTGAAACCCAGGTATATCTTGAGGGAATGGGTTTCCACACGCTGGAAACTATTCCGCCAACAGGAAACAGGTCCAATACTGCATGACTTGGAGTATCACGCTTCCGCTGAAATTTCCAAGCCGCTCTTCGCACACACGGGATTTCAGCCCAATCGCCCATAAACTAGAGGAGAAAACGATGTGACTGGCGTTTCTGGTGTGTGGTAGGCGCTGATAAATTGCACAAATGAAAGATAAAAGTCATGGAAAGTGCCCCTGTCAGAATCCCACCAGAGCAGGTGATTCAGAGTTGACGGTGGACTGGCGCCCAGGTCCAGGAGAAGAAAGCTGCTTTCGTTGTCTTCTACCCGTGGCTGGTCTGGTCCAAAGACAGCTGGAGAGCTGCGGGCGGCAGAGGTGAGGGCTGGGATGCTTCGGCCACCCTCTGCGGAGGTAGAGCGCCCCCGCCCCCCCCCGCCAAGCGGACAGCAGGCTCCTGGCGCAACCCGGGAGGGGCCCCGTGGAGCTGGGAGGCTGCTTCTCTCTGGGAGGTGGAAAGGCTGTGACCTCTCCATGTCCCTCGTCCAACAGAGGGGAGTGGAGCTGAGAACAGCCAGAGAAAGGCCAGTCCCCAGGCGGCCAATGGTGACAGAGCGTGAGGACTTCCTGGAATTCACGGCGCTTTTCTGGCAAGGGAGCCAGTCTTCTCTGGGCCAGGAAATAATTTCAGTGAATCACCTCAATGAACAAAGTCTTATGACTGGACTTCAGTACGTCCGGGAGCCTCTGTAAGAACTGGCGTCCTACAGGTGGAGGAAACAACTCCCGTGCTTGACACCTCGGCCTGGAAACATGTGAGGCAAGGATGTGCCAGGCCCCCCACGGCCTCTTCCACAAGCAAAGGATGAAGCTCGTTTATTTTTACTTGGACAAGCAAGGGATGACATTCGTTTATTTTTACTTCGACAAGCAAAGGATGACGTTCGTTTATTTTTCATGTCCTTTAAATTTAAACAGCTTATTAGGTCGAGAGCTCTTTTCCTGGTCTAAGAAATGAGTGTCCTTGCCACATAATGAGGCAAACACAGGCTCCGGGTCCGTGCAAATTAGAGTCACAGCCCTCTTTGGCCACTTACTAGCCGGGCATCCTGGACTAGTCACGTGGCTTTTTTTGACCCTAGATCTTTTATCTCTAGACCCGGGTAGACAGCAGCCATGGGGTAAGTCTGGGGAGGGCTGACAAGAGGAGGGACGTGTCAGAGCCTGGTGGGTGCAGGTCCCCGCTGTGGAGCACAGAGGCCACAGAGCCTGGGGACGCCGTGGTCCTCCCATCTGCGGAGAAGACGCTTCCCGTCAGCCCCACGCGAGCTTGTCCTCCATGAGCCTGTGGGTGTGTTGCACACACACGTGCGCACCCAGCCCAATGTGTCGTCCTTAGTAGCCTGAAGGGAAAGGATGGTGGCAGCATAGGACTCTGATCTATGTCCTGGGACACAGAAGTGCCAACCGAGCTCTGAGTCACTGTCACTCAGGTGGCCCTGAGGGGTGCCGGCTGCAGGGAGGCCCCCGGCCCTCCAGGCCCTCAGAGCCCTGGTTCCTGAAGCTCTGAAGGCCAGTGTGTGGGTCCCAACAGTTCCTGGTTCTGGTCGTGTGCTGCCATTCGGGCGAGAGGCTGGCTGAGCTGAGCCCTACCCTGTGAAAGGCCTTCCCTGCCTCTCCGGCATCCCCACCCCTCCCCAGCCATTGGGGCAGCCTCCGCCTCAGCTCTCTCTGCTCAGAACCAGGTTTTCCCAATTCTCCTGCACACAGAGAACCTGTAGCACCATGCGGATGACTGAGGGAGGGAGTTGCCATAGCAACTCCCTCCCTCATCCTGTGGTCCCTCCCAGTGTCGGGCAACCCTGTAGTGCCACGGGGTGGGGAAGGGCAGTGCTGCAGGGGGGACGGAATGTCCTCCAGAGAGCCTTCTTCCCAGCTTGGTGACACTCGCCCTGCCTTCTGAGCTGAAGGATGCCCCCTCCCCCGCCCCCGAGAGATCTCCCCACGCAATTGCTGATGAAACGGGAAAATTAAAAATTACTGCAGTCCTCTGGTCCTCTAAATGTTCCCAGTTAAAAATGTCCTCTCCTTTCCTTCTTTCTCTTTTTCCTTCCTTCCTTTTTCCAAAACATAATTCTGATTCTTTCTTTACAGCTTACATAACAAAAATCATTTTTAAATGTGATTCATTTCCTATGAAACACATTTTTGGTTTTGGGCAAGTGAAGTTTCCATTAAAATATGCCCTGGAACAACCATATTTTTAAATGATTTTCTTAAAAATCAGATCCAGGTTGCCTTCCGTTAAACACACATCGATGTTGTTGGACATTTACTTTTTCCACAATCGGCAGACTGCACAACATGGTTTCATTTGGAAGAGTTTTCCGTGCACGTAATAATGGAGAATCTGCAGTGGCGATGCGTCCACAGTGACCTGGATCTGGGGTCTGTTTATCTCCCTAACAAGCACCTGTGCCTCTGAGCTCAGCTCCCTGCCCACAGCTCCGTGCGGCGTCCTGGGTGTGAGAGCAGAACTGTCCACGGAGCCCCCTGCAGCCTGCGGCCCGCTCCCAGGACAGCCAGGCGCCACCTGGGACGCGCCCCGGGCAGAATGCCACACCCCAGGACAAGGACCCCTGTCCCCGCTGGTGATTAGCGCTCAGGAGGACCCGACGCGTCTGAACCAGACCCTGTGATAGGAGGAAACAGGCACAGAGATTGTTGTGAGCCCAGCAGAGGGGCGTCCGGACCGAGCGCGCACCGGCGGCCGTGCGTGCGGACTCTCCAGGGCTGCTGCCCACACCTCCCATCAGCCTGCCCAGGCCTGGAGGGCGGGACCTGTACCTGCACCTCCATTTCTCTCACCCAGTGACTGGTCCAGGGGACATGACTGTGCCTGCTGTGAGGGGTCCCTCCCTGTCGCCCACCGGGTCCCAACCCTCCCCGCTTCCCCTCCCCCTTCCTGTGGCCCCATGGGTGCTTATCCCCACATGACCCCAGTCTGCCCTCCCAGGCTCACTCCGAGCATCCCTCAAATGTGTCCTTTCTTACCTTTCCGTCTGCACCTGCTGCCACGGTCCCAGAAGCCCATCCCATCAGACCAGCTGCAGGTTAAACCCACTGGCCCTCGAGCCGGCAGCTGGCATCCAAGCCCAGCCTGGGGCCAATCCTGGGCACCTCTGTGCCTGCTTTGTCTGTGAGATTGGGTGAAGGTAGCAGAACCCAGCACCCAGGGCTGCTGGGGAGCCTAGGTGAGCGGTGGGACCATCCGCTGCTTCATGCAGGCCTTAGTGGCCACTGGCACTCGCCCTGCAATGGCCTGGGACTATGGGGGTCAGTGAGAGTGGCCATTCTTACCAACCACACTGCACTGAAGCCTAAGCGGGTTCCGGGCCTGTCCTCCGCGCCAGGGGCAAAAGGTCAGCAGCCTCCCAGAGATGCGGGATTTCTGTGACCCAGCCCACCTTTAAAAACACAAAACAGCTAAGTTGTGTTACTTTGGTTCTTTCCTCCTGTCGAGGGTCCTGAGTGCTGCTGGGCAGCGTCCATCCTGTCCCTCCTCTGCCTCAGAGCTGGACCTCAGGGCCGGGGTCAGGGGAGGGACCGGGTGCCAGGTGCTGGGCTCACCTCTCCTCGGCACAGAGTCCCCCACCCAGCGCCGCACACAAAGATGCTCACGACCTATGACCTGGTCAGTGCCACAGCCTCACTGGTCAGCAGGCTGACGCCCCCCCAGAAAGCATCCTCAGCCCTCCTCCCCCACGAGAGTAGCTGGGTGGGCAGTGCCAGGGCCCACAGACCGAGGACAGGATAAGGCAGCTCGCCAACTCTGGCTGGAAAGAAAGCCGGCGCTTAGGTGGAGGACAGGCTCGCTTCCTGAGCCACAGCTGAACGGTCCCCTGGCTGCTGAGACCCGCTGAGACCAGGAAGGGCATTTGGGACAGGCCCCTCGAGCCCACACGCCCGCACACCGAAGCATCCACACCAGCGCTGGGACGCTCAGCACCTAGTCTGCTAATCAGAAACCTGAGCAGGACAGCAACGCTGCACGGATCGGCCGCCGAGGTCCAGGCTGGGAGGGAGGAACCAGACGCCCCTTCACCACGTCCACCTGAGCCACGGACGCGGAGCCCAAGCAAGAGACAGGAACACGGAGGACAGCACCCTGCTTCCGCGTGCTGAGGGCACCCAGGGGCAGAGGAGGGGGCAGCTCTCGGGAGGGGTGGCCTGGAAGACCCCTGGCAGGACGAGGTGGTGGGAACTCTCGGCCCCGTGACGCCCGGGAGGACTGAAGGGTCCAGACCTGGGCGTGTGCGAGGGAGCGCAGGCTCCCACGGAGGGTGAGACTGGCTCGAGCAGACAGAGGAGATGGTGTGGAGGAGTGGGTGGAGACGGGCAGCCCGGGGCAGGGGTTCCAGGAGACCCGCACCTGCGTCCTCCTGCCAGGGGCTTGGAGAAGAACTCCCCTGAGTGTGCAATCACCTGGAGAGAGGCTGGCCCCCGGAAACCCCTGCAGAGGGGTCCTGGTCTCCCTGGGGGGTGGACACTCGCAGCCCCTCTGGGCCGTCCCAGGCCGTGGAGGAAACCTGGGACCTCGGCCCTGGGGCCTTCAGGACGGTCGCGGGCAGGCCCAGCCTAGCCCGCCCAGGGGGTCCCTCTGCTCCCCGTGGCCACTCCGGCCCCCAGGAGCACCTGTGCTTACAGCAGCCCCCTGAGAAAGCTCTTCTTGCAAGTTCGGAGCCAGAGGTCCATCCTCCTCAAGAAAGCCTCTTGGGTTTTCTAGTGCAGGACTGTTTTCCTAGAGTCTTCTCCAAGCTAGATGTTTCCAAGTGCTCGTCCTTTTTCCCAGGTGACCCGGCTCGAGGCCTCATGACCTCGTCACCTTCAGAACACTTGGAGGACCTTCCCTCCAGGAGGCTGTGCAGTGCCAGCGTCTTCGGGACGCAGGGGTCCATGGCTGGGCCCACAGCCTGGCCTCGGGGGAGGCGGCCCATCAGGGTGGCGGGTCACGGGGCGGCCGCGTCTCACTCACGCCATCGGCTCACCTCGGTCCGCTTCTCACTCGGTCCTTCTCGGCATCTCTCTCTCCCTTCACTCCGGCTGCTTCTCCCTACTTGCCCTCAGACACCTTTTCCAGCAGGTGCCTGGTGCGGACGCCTGCTCATGGGCTCAGTGGCCCTAAGGAAGCAGAGGCTCCCCTCCACGCTCCCCCCCCCCCCCGCGAACAGTGCGCCGCGCCCAGACGTGCGGAGGTCAGAGAGAGGACAGTGTCCGCCCGGCCCCCCGGGCCCCCTACCTGACCACCCACGGCAGCCCTGGGCTGGACACAGGCGTGTCCGGGATCCCGGGCCGTTCGTACCCTGCATAGCATCTCCCCACCTCTGCCCTCCTCTCTCTTCCTCTGTCTGCCCGTCCTCACCGTGTCAGGCCTCTCCTTCTGGACTTTCCCAGGAACATTCTGACTTATTCTGGGCTCTTTCTCAGAGGGACGAACCTTCCCGATTCCAGACCTGCACACGGGGTCACCACGTCAGGACCACACGGGTTGTCGGTGTTCTGAGGCCCCTTCTGCTCTCTTGTCCCTCCTCATAATCGGAGGGAAATCAGGACAATCGGTGACTTTTAGATCCCACTTGTGACTGTGCCCTTGATACGGAAATCACAGAAATGTGCTTCCACTCTCCACTTTGCCCCGTTTATGAGACACTGAGAGGTCCATGTGGGTCAGTGAACTGCAGACAGGGGAACAAGTGAACTCCTGTGTCTTTACAGTCAAATGAACTTCCCCCCAGATAAGCACTAGACCATACGATACAGTTGTAGGCTAGGAATTATTGATACAAACAGGACATTCAAAAAGAGTCTATTTGAGTAAACAAGCACCATATGAGGAGAGATTTCTGTTCTAATCTCAGCTGTGTCCCTCTTCGCGTGACCTTAAACATATAATGCACCTGCTTGGATTTGTCTTCTTACCTTTAGAGCAAGGATATCTGATGAATCTATTTCTAAAAACTTTTGCGAAACTAAGCGTCTATTAAATCATTTAAAATTTGACCAAAAATAAGATGTGAGACAGGGGAAAAGGCAGATTCCACAGAGGAAGGGAGGACATGCCAGAGAGACCAAGAGAGGAGAAAATAAACTGAAAAGGGTTTAAAACCAGATAGCTGTAAGCAAGAAGACAGGGCAGGAGGCGAGGCTCACGGACAGAAAGAGAGAAAACATAAAACGTGAGAAATTACGGAGAATCCCGGGATTACTCAGGTAGCAGACGGAGCATGGAATCTTTTTAAATTTTTCCTGCTTAGAATAAAAAGACTTTCTCTATGAGATGAGATAGAGGCTTCAAAAAGTAAAAGATCTATAACCATGAAAAACATAAAAAAGTGAGAACACAAAAAGTAGGCACAAGATTGCAGTTTCAAAGGACCACGTGGCCAGTCCCCGTGGCTTCGTGGCCCTGGAATCTGTCCTTTCTTCTGCCCCACACGACCTGCCTCCCAAATGCTTACTGCCATCCATAGCTTAGGAAACGGGCCTGCTTTTAAATTATATCAGCCTCTGTCCTCCAATACCTTGAGAGGAGTTCTAAACCGTCTGTGGACAGGGAAGTGAGCTGACGGAGGCCACAGAGTCGCCATGGCTCTGACCGTCCGGAAGTAACAGCCATGTGGCCCCGTGGCACGCTCCCACTGAAGTCTGTGTCCACCTGGCCAGCGACGCTGGGCCCCACACTTGGCCTTGGCGTCCTGAGCCGCCCCTCCTGTCCCCGTGGCCTCGGGCAGTGGGGCGTGGCCTGTGCATGAAGCCTGGAGCCTCCCCGGGTGCAGTGGCCATCCGTCTCCGTCTCAGGTGCCATCCCATTGGTTCGTGGTGTTGAGAAGATTATCCTGGACGAGCCAGCAGCTCCCCCTGACCCCATCCTGGTCGGTGGGCTTCACCACCGGCCGCTCACCAGTCCAGGGTCGACTTCTTACCACTAAAGACCAGTTGGATATGGTCACCGACTTTCTCGCCCGAGAGGTGGGGGACGTGGGTGCGGACGCTGTGAGGGCAGCGGAGGGGACCCTCACACATCCCCATGCCGCTCTGGGGCCAGAAGGAGCCCCTGCCCCGAGGGCACACGAGTCTCTAAACGCCCGGTTTCCACCCCATGTAAATGGTGTGACTGCCCTAGCGCTCAGTGTAACCGAGGAAGGTGAGTAACCCCTGGCGGCCCAGCCCGCACCCGGCCCCCCAGGCCCCTGCATGCCCGACGCGAAGCCCCAGCCGCGGCACAGTCACGGCGAGCGCGGCGGCCCCGAGGTGCGTGGACGGCTGGCGGGGTGGAGCGGCGGTTTCTCCAACAGTCACCTTTTGTATGTTCTTTTTTGCATGGGTCCTCCGCGTCCAATTCCAATTCTGAGCGCGGCTGCCCCAGCTCTGGTCTAGCCGCTCCCCTGCTGCTGGACGTGCATGCGCTCCGGCAGCAGTGCCCCATGGACACATCCCGTTATTGAGAGGGACGTCAGCCTTGCTAGGTACGTTGGCCGCCCTGGACAGGAGCCTGTCCCTGGATGTACCTGGGACGCCGGGCAGCGGGCAGCGAGTGGTTCAGTGTGGTGCCCAGGGGTCCGAGTTAGCTCCCGCCCCGACAGGGAGGCATGAGCCACACCGGCACATGAACGGAAAGTGCAGAACTGCATGCAGCATGGACAACAGAACTGGCGTCGCAGCTCCCGCCCCGCTGCCCAAACAGGCAAACCTGCACCTCGAGCGTCCCCCGGAAATGGACCCGGGAGAGGGCCAGGCCCAGCCCCCGCTCTGGCCGGGGCCAGCACCCCAGAGCCCTTACGGTCCAGCTTTGACAGCCAGGGCCTGGGCGGCATCCACCTCCAAGGGCACCCTGGGGGCCTGAGTGGGGGGATGGGCAGAAGAGGGCACTCACGGCTCTCGTTAGAGGTGACCCAAGGCTGAGGGCAGGCGTGTGAGCCTCTAAGTCAGAACTTAAACCTACTAGTAAACACCGTTTATCAGCGGCTTGTATGGTAAGCGTATCACCCAAACGGTCTTTGCAGAACGGAGCCTGTGCTCCGGTGGGTGCAGGCAGCGGGCATCGTGGCTCTGGTGAAACCCCTGCACCCACCAAGCCACCACCCATGCCCACCCCACGGCTCCGTGGGCATTCTAGCAGCCCTGGGTCTCGTATAACCACAACTTTGAACTTCATCTGCAGGAGGACGCTCCGTTCTCTTAGTAACCTGAGGCCCAACCCATTCCAAAATGATATCTGAATCACCAAAATGAAATTTAAAAAAAATTATTCAGGGCACTTTTATAATTCTTTTTCATTTATTTGTTTGTATTTGAGTGTTGCTTAAAAAGAAAAGTGCTTGGAACCAAAAGAAAAAGGTGGTTTTGGTTTACATGTCCTATTGAAATCAAGGCTTTCACCCAAAGTCTACTAATGTCAGAACTTGAAATGTGTAGAAATTCAAAATCCTGGGAGGTGGCAAGCATCCCGGGTAAAGGCCCTCACATGACTCTTGGGAACAGGAGAAACTTTGGGTTGCATCTTGGGGAGGAAGGTGGGAGGCCAGTCTGCAGAAGCCTCCCCCAGACCTCTCCCAAGGGCCGGGGAGGGAGGGGCACCCGCCAGCCCCCTCTGCAGGCGAGCGGTGGCCGTGCAGGTGGCATAACACCGGCCAGGGGACCCCTGCCCCCTCCAAGCCCCCATCCCAGAAAGCCGCAGTGGCGTCATGGGTTCGTGCCCACGCCCTCAGTGCGTGTCTTCGGTGCTCCTGTGTCACCTGCTGCTTTTAACGGGAGGTGGGAAAAGGGACCGGGTGAAACATGGGCCCTGGGGGGGTGGGGACAGCGGGAGGCTCCCAGTGAGATGTGCCCGGCAGGGGTCAGAGGGGGAGAAAGGTCAAAATTTGCATACTCAATACCGAATTCCAAAAAAAGAGAAGCTTACTGGATGTTGTACAACCTGAAAAGTGATTTAGGAGATCTTGGCTTTCCTCAGAGTTTCTGGTAATATACCTAGGAAATTGGACAGAAGTGATGTATATTGCTTTTAAGTGACCCGGTTCCCTTCTGCTTGGAGAGAAAATCGCAGAGGGGCAGCGTTAGAATCAGTATATATCCGTTTTCTATTTTAAAATACCTTTATTTTGCAATCCTCTGCATTTCTTTACTGTTTCCCATTTATATGACAAAAAATTCAAAATAAAGATATAAATTTTTAGAACCACATCTCTTTAAGCCAAAACAATGTTTTTGAATTGAACTTTTTATATAAACGGGGCAAGTCTTTTACGTAGGTGACCCGAATCATATTACAAATATATTTTCCTGCTCTAGACGAGGCCTAATCTTACATTTTCATGGTTTCTTTTAAAATTGAGAGTATTTTGTGTTTTATTTAACAAGTTCTCCTGTTAGAATGGTCATGAAAGAAAGGGACAGAAAAGGCCATTAAAGAAGCACACCATGAAATTCTTCAAAGAACTCCCAGAATCTCAGTTTCACCTTTTAAATTATTATCCCACATGTTCAGTGAGCATTGTTCTGTCTGTTTCAGCTACTACACTCAGAATCGGGGCACGTTTGCCGGCCGACCTCGTAGGGTGGGTTCAAACGGTTGAGGTGAGCCCCAGGGACAGTTCAAACCTGCGGTGGTGCTTTCAGCCTTTATTTGTAAGATTTTTAAAAATATGCAATTGACTTTATCAAGATGAAAGACGATGAGTCTCCGCAAAACATTTTTCCCTGCAAACCGGCTCTGGGGGACACCGGCCGCCCTTGCCCCATCCTGCCGGTGTAGCAGGTGCTGGGGCAGACGGGACTACACCGGACCACAACCATTCCCAGGCCCGAACACCCTCAGGGGTCCTGCTGCGTGGCCGGCGAGGCTGGCCTCCAGGTGGATGGAGAGAGACTGCCCGGCTCTGGGTCCTTGCCCACGTCATGTCCGGCAGCCCTGATCGCTGAGAACAAACGGATGTGCATCTGAGGCTACCCTGGACGCCTTCCTGGGGAGTCCGCTGCCTCCCTGTCGACAGGCCGATGTGACAGCCCACCTGTCTCAGCCCAGGACAGGCAGCAGCAAGGGCACAGTGTATGCATCGTTTAAGGAGAGGCCCTCCTCTTGCAAAGAAAAAGCTGTACTTTAAATGCATTAATACAACTACTTATCAAATCCTCACTTCATTTCAAAAGAGAGAGAGGATGATGGAACGTGATAATTAGGTGATCACACGACTTCAGTCAGTAGATTGAACTGTTTCCATTTCTGCTACCCTGTGTCAGGGTCGTGGTTTTGTAAACAGGAGAAAAATCACAAGAAGGGGTTATCTGTCTTACAGAAGGATGAATCAGAGGCACAGGGGAGAAGCTGGTCTGTGGCCACATTTTGTGATGTGCACTTGTGCAAATCAGAGGATCTCCACGATACGTACCGTAATGCACAGATAGTCAGTTCTCCTTTGATGACACGTCTCAGACCCCCGTGGAGGTGTGAGCCGCATTGATTCTCTTGGGGGTAGGTGGTTAAGTGAGTCATGAGCACAAAGGGCCTCCGGGATGTTTGGGCTCCGAGATGTTTCTGACGTCCTAGACCTACAAAAGCCACAGAAATCTAGTCCGTTCCTACTGAGAAGGGCTAGTTCCAGGAGATCAGAAATCCAGAAGTTTGTGAGTGATCCTGATTTCTTTTTTGTAGATTTTTGCCTGGATTCTGCAAAAATGGCTTAAAGCATTTTATTATGATTTTTCCATCGATATTCTTAAATGTCTATACAAGACCATTTTTTCCAGCCAGATAGTAACATGAACTACCCCCAAATTACTTTCTCTCGACATTGCTTAAATTCCAAGGCAAATGCAAGATCACAGACAAGGCAAAGGATCACCAATATTTTTGTCTGGAATTTACAGAGATTCTAAGACTATGTATTCATCATTCCCTGTCTCAGAGTGTTTTTACCAATACTACCTTTGGAGTGGAGAGGAAAAAATGAAGAAGCAAGGGTTTTATTTATCACAACTTTACATCTCTAACCATAGGAACTTAAAATAGACCCGGTGCGAGTATCGGTGACAACTGGCAGGGAGCAGGGTGGACCATCAGCTTGGGTGGCCTCCCCGAGGCGCCAGGCACCGAGCGCCAAGCACAGCGCCTGCCTTGTCGGGAGTTTCCATGGAAACCCAGTCGGTCTCTGCTGCCATTTCTATCCCAAGCTGTGCAGCTTGTGCTGCTCTGACTTTACCCACGCGGGTCTGCGTGAGCCACAGGGGCCTCCCTCACGGAGAAGACGTGCTCCTGGATGGAGAGGTGCCCTTAGATGGGGAGGTGCTCCTGGATGGGGAGGTGCCCTTAGATGGGGAGGTGCCCTTAGACGGGGAGGTGCCCTGAGACGAGGAGGTGCTCTTAGATGGGGAGGTGCCCTTAGATGGGGAGGTGCCCTTAGATGGGGAGGTGCTCTTAGACGAGGAGGTGCCCTTAGATGGGGAGCTACCCTTAGATGAGGAGGTGCCCTTAGATGGGGAGGTGCCCTTAGATGGGGAGGTGCTCTTAGACGAGGAGGTGCCCTTAGATGGGGAGCTACCCTTAGATGAGGAGGTGCCCTTAGACGGGGAGGTGCCCTTAGATGGGGAGGTGCCCTTAGATGGGGAGGTGCCCTTAGATGGGGAGATGCTCTTAGATGGGGAAGTGCCCTTAGATGGGGAGGTGCTCTTAGACGAGGAGGTGCCCTTAGATGGGGAGCTACCCTTAGATGAGGAGGTGCCCTTAGATGGGGAGGTGCCCTTAGATGGGGAGGTGCCCTTAGATGGGGAGGTGCCCTTAGATGGGGAGATGCTCTTAGATGGGGAGGTGCTCTTAGACGAGGAGGTGCCCTTAGATGAGGAGGTGCTCTTAGATGGGGAGGTGCCCTTAGATGGGGAGGTGCCCTTAGATGGGGAGGTGCTCTTAGACGAGGAGGTGCCCTTAGATGGGGAGCTACCCTTAGATGAGGAGGTGCCCTTAGATGGGGAGGTGCCCTTAGATGGGGAGGTGCTCTTAGATGAGAAGGTGCTCTTAGATGAGGGGGTGCGAATCGAATTTCTGCACATCGATTCTACAGCAGCCTGTTACCAAGCGTCCTGGAGCAAAGACCCCTTTTGATGCATGAATTGTCACATCCACCGACTTCAGAAAGCTGTGTATTTTTGAATGATGAGATTTATTAAAGCGAGGAAATTTGTATGTACATCTCAGAGTTTCCAAAAGCCTTAAAGTCTTGAACAGGAACATGAAAATGAGCGCTATAGAGCTGGCAGAAGAAAGAATATTTGAGGGCCCATCCAGGGCTGCCTCGTGTGCTCCAGGAGCACCACCTAAAGAGGAAAAGGCCGACTTAACACCCTCGAGAAACCAGAGCTGGCTCTTTCAGGGGTGGGTGCCATGAGCGTGTGTTCACAGCCTGCACGGAGCCCTGTGGTCCTGAAGCTCCAGGGCACAACAGGCTCCCAACAAGCAAAGACAAGCTCCCTCCTCCGTCCTCTTCCCCCCCCCCCACCCCGCTGAGGGGAGTGACCTTGGAGGTTTAATTTCCCCACATTCTCGCAGCCAGCAAGTGGCAGGCCAGGGATTGGACCCCAGCGGCTGAGCTTGAAACCCTGAAAATAATAACAAACCTTTCAAGAAAGCCAGGCCTCTTTCTGGGAATGTTTATTCTTTCCTGACACTGTGAAAGGTCTGAAAATGAGCCAGTAACATTTTCTTTGTTTTCATGGTGACAAAGGACAGTTTACATGCCTCTTTTTTATCAGATGATGCATTTGTAAATGACTTAAACACACAAAAACTACTCCAAAATCCTTTTCTCTTTTTTTATATTTAGTAAATTCTCGTTTTCATTTGCATGATTTTGATTAAAATGCCTTCTTAAATTTGAACAGAATGTGTCAACCTCCTCCTGCCTCTATCAAAAAAAAGACATTAAAAAATTTCTACTCATGTTTAAATGAAAAAATTTTAAATAAATTTGCACTAGGCGCTTAAATTAGGAAGACTTTAAGGATTTTTTTCTTTTGACCAAAAAGCAAGGCCACATGTATATTATTGGCTGGTAGGAAACATTACTGTTTCTTGATACATTTTCAAAACAGAAATGTGCATGCAGATTAGCTTCTCTTAGAATGATTTTTACTGCTTTCAAAACCTCCTCCCTCTGGGGTTGGGGGTGTCTCCACATGGGGTGCCATTTGGGAAATCAGTTAGATTCAGTCATTTAGGTCATTATTGACGGAATAGTCTTGAGGTCAAACTTTCAGTTCATGAACAGCTGTTACTTTAATGACAGGCCAACAATCTGATTCAGGGTATTGTTTTGATGGAAGGACAGCGTTAAACTCCTTCTGCCCCAAACTCCTATTTTTAAACCCTGATTCCACTTACACACATGGATGATTTCTCAACCCCTTTTCCCTCAGTGCCTTTTTTATTCTCCCACAGCAGTCTATAAACCTTAAGCCTTTTGCTGAGTATCAACAGTGCACCTGAGATCTGTAATCACGTTCCTTTTCTCAGGACTAAATGAGAATTGTCAGTTTCTAAATACCAACAATTGATTGCGCATCTAACTGTAAACTGGGACATCCACACCCTTGAACTCAGCCCAGCTGCATGGATGCCCACCACACTCCCTGACACTCTCACTGGTTTTGAGAAAGTCTGTCTGTAAGCAAGTAATCTGCTGGCCTTAACCCGACATCCAATATCCAGGGTGGCTTTCTGAGTGGAAAGCAAATTGAAATCTCTTAGAAGCATGTACCTTTATGAACCATTTTTAATTTGTGGTTTTTGTCCCTGCCAGGAATTCAGATGCTCATGGAGTGGGGGGTGGGGGGAGCACAGGGCATAATCTGAGGGTTACTACTGGGCGGTAATATTGTTACTAAATCATCTCATCCTTGTCTCTTGAGAGTTAAAATTTAGTGAAAGGAAAAACATTTTTTTCTTAATTTTTGTCCTTAACTCTTACATTCCTGGTGGGTGCAGACGCAGCTGATGTAGGTTGAAGTGAAAGTGTCTTTGTAGGACTGCTTATTCCTGAGATGGCGTATTTGAGAAGTTCCACGGAGGGCAATGACCACAAAGCCCTCTTTAAAAACATCCCCTCCCATTAGCACAGTGGCGATGTGGTAGTTAAGAGACTGCACGGAGTTTCCTGGAAAGGTCTAAACACAGGCAGCGGAGCTGCCCAAACTAATCTCAGCGTCTCAGCTGACTTGGCTTGTGGACCGAGACAGATCTGTGCCCTACTCACGTCAGTCAAAAGTAAGAAGGGTTTTAAGGTAAATCAAAGCTACCTGAGCGCCCGATGACGGTCTGAAAGACAGCTAGTCTAACTCCCAGGGCTGGTACAGGAGGCTGCCCGCACCAGCCTCTGGGGCCAACCAGGGGCAGGGCTGGGAGGGGCCCCTGTGACGGGCCTGTTGCAACGCCGCTGTTTTGAGTTTAGACGGGGACCGGTCTTGGGCCGCCGTGTGCGCCTTTTCATGACCAGTCGCGCATCGTGTTCGGAGGGTGCAGCAACGGGTCCTGCTGTGACTGGTTCCACTGGACTTGAAGTAATGATGGAAGGGGTGGGAAGATGGGGTGGACACCTGGGGACCAAGGTGCCGCACGGCTGTGGAGGAGGGGCAGCTGCCGCCCCGAGATCGCTGGTCCCTGGACGGCACCACTGTGCGCGGAGGGAAGAAGGGGTCCGAGCCACACCTGGTGGTGGACGAGGATGGGGACGCCCCACGAGCCCGGCGGGGACCCTCCAGCTCCATCTCACCTCCTCACCCAGGGAGGCTCAGCATTAAAGAGACTTTGGAACTGTATAAGTAAGAAAGTGACTTGTTCAGGGATTTGATGCCTTTCCATGTGCCTTTGTAATTGCAGGTGCCCCACCCCTGGCTGCGACGGCTCCGGGCACATCACCGGCAACTACGCTTCCCATCGGAGGTATGCATGGCTCGCTCCCGCAAACACCCCCTCCATGCGCGGGACCCCTAACGGGGGCTCGGGTTGCCTCCACTGGTGAATTAAGGGTCTAGAGACCCTCGCCCACAAAACGGGGCTGTCCCCAGGGGCCTCACTTAGAACACCAGCTCTCGGGACCATGGCTCCCCTCTGACGTCCCCCTCATGGTGCCACTGGCTCCATCTGCAAGAAACGTTTCTCAAGTCGCCCAAGAGCACGTCTTTCTCAATCAAAAAGGGACGAGAAAAAGAGCCAGGATGTTATAAGATGCCAGAGAACAGCCATTGAGAGACAAGCGTGCTAATCCCACTGAGAGTGGATCTCTTAAATATTGAGATTTGAGCCCCAAAGCTGTACGGTTATTATAAGCAGGGATCAGCAGAGCTGAACACACAGAAAGGCTTGACCTTACAAATCCCAGGCCCCGCCGGTCCCAAAGAGCAGGGAGCGTCTCAGTACAGCGTGGAGAGTCAGTCGTCTGAGGCAGCAAGAGGCCCACGGTCGCTGAAGAGTTTACAAACGTGTGTCTTACACCAGGCCCTATGTTAGAAGTGGGTTGAGAGAGCCCGTTGGTACAACACCTGCGCAAAGGTGGGTCTAGACCCCGTGCGCAGGAGCGAGAATTCCTTGTCGTGTTCAGTCAGGATCAACAAGCCAAGGTCAGGACAAGAGCCTTTCTGAACGGAGACCCTCGTAACTCGAAGTCTCTGATGCAGGAAGGGGTGCTGCATTCTAACAAATAAACAAACCATGTTACAACGTAGCTGTCGCCTTGCCGCCCTCTAAAATCAGATTATAAAGTGGGCAGTCGGAATGTGGATGAGCCCTTCAGCTTTAAATGCTTCCCCAACAAAAACAGCAACAAAAATGAAGAGAAAAGAGAAAGGAGGGGGAGGAGAGAGGGAGGGAGGGAGTCAGGACAGTTGGTGTGGGTCACCCCACAGCCCGTGCACCGTCCACAAGCAGAGTGGATTGTGTGCGTCACGGGGGGTCCACACCGTGTGGCTGCCCGAGTGACCAGATCCCAGCGTTCAGAGCAGGGGGCGCTCCCGGGCTGGCTGGCTCAGCGTGGCTTAGAGACGGAGCTGGCAGGGTGGGCTGTTTCCTCCTTAAGGCCACAGGCTTCTGTGTTCACTTTCCAGCCGTTTGGGAGCATCGTTTCTACAGCTCGGGTCTGGGAAGAGTAGGAATTATGATGACCAACAAGGAGAACTGAATTCCTCAATTTATGGGTGGATTCTTCACACTGACTTGATAAAAACACCTCATTCTCTAGACCAGGGCTGTCCACCTGGGCAATGTGGGCACTCGGGAGGAGATCGTTCTTTGCTCTGGGGGCCGTCCCATGCGTTGGAGGATGTTGGGGAGCATCCCTGGCTCCACCCACTAGATGCCAGTGGCACCGCCATCCCCATTCCTGACAGCTAGGTGTCTGCAGACATGTCCGAGTGTTCCCAGGGCCACTGCCATGCACCACAGGGTCGAGAGGAGCCTTGCCGGGTTGTCTTGCTGGTTTTACCCGGCGGCCCAGAGCCAGCCGCTGTATTGTGAGTGTAGAACAAGGGTGATGTATCGTGTGTAGAACAAGGGTGAATACATTCCAAAAGGGATTCCCAGCGTAGGATCAGCGGTTTAGAGAAAACGAAATAAAATAAAATAAAGCGCTAGTTAAGTTTCTAAGTCAAGCGCACTCTGTGCTACTCTTTATTTTGATTTATCTCAGAATTTACCTCAGTCCTCACAAGGCCAGAATTCCCAGCACTGAATAACGCCTGCAAACTAAAAGTGAACATTTACTGGTCATTTCATATCCAAATGTCTATTTTACTACTTCTTTCTGGTTTGACATCACGTAAATTTACTCCTAATCTGAACATGTGCATATGCATTTAACGTATATTTTAGAATGGTGGGTACGTGCGTATCGCGTAAACTTGTGAATGAAACGTAAGTTAGGCTATACTCTGTGCCTGGACTAAACAGCACCAGGAGTGCTCTGTACATTTGGAAAGTAAATTTGATCTGGCTTTCAGCACATTTCAGTGCTACATACAGCCCTACAGGGGGCGGCCTATTAAAAGTAGAGCACGTTTCGCAGTATCGTTTATCCGAGAATGCCTTCCACGCGTAGGAGTTAGAGTGGGCCTGAGCTGTTGGCTGAGCAGAAGTGGGGCTAGGGTAACAGTCCTGTGGACGCTGCGGAAAGACGGAAGCAGCCCCCCAGGCCCGACGACCCTGGAAGGTCGTAAGTACGCATAGAAACACGCCTTTCGGGGTTACTCTTACTTGATCCATTCCCAGGAACATGAGGCGATGTTACCTACATGCAAACCACAGGGAAACGCCTCTCAGGGACCGATTCCTCAGCCTTCCGCTAAATTGTGCCAGGTTGCCAGGCAGCCACAGACACCTCAGAGATACGCAGACTCGGTTCCAGGCCACCCGCTGCAGTACAGCGAAGGCCACAGTAAAGCGGGTCACACACGTCTTTGGTTTCCCACCACATACAAAAGTTATGTTGACACTACCCTGTAGTCTATTAAGTGCACGTAGCATTATGTCTAAAATGACGTAATCGCCTTAGTTTTTAAAATGCTGTACTGCTAAAAAAATGCTAGCTATCATCTGAGCCTTCAGCAAGCTGTAGTCTTTTTGTAATAGTAACATCAAAGACCATTGATCACAGGTCACCATAACAGATATGACAGTAATAGAAAAGCTTGAAAAGTGCGAGAACCATTGAAATGTGACACAGAGACACAAAGCGAGCAAGTGCTGTTGGAAAAGCGGAGCCAAAAGAACTCGCTTGACTTGGAGAGGCCACAACTCTCAGCTGGTGAAAAATGCAAGGTCTGCGAAGCGCAACGAAAAGGGGTGTGCACGCCCGTCCTCGGGCTCCAGGGGGAAGAGCAGTCACAGCACGAGGACCCTCGGGTGCCCCTGAGCAGCTGTGGCCGGGACTCCCCCACCCCCGGCCCCCAGGCCGAATGCACACATGCAGACGCTGTCTACATTACAGGAGGTCACTCCTCCCTGCTGTAGCTGCCACCAAGGACTGTGTGTCCCAGGCACTGTCCCGGGAACTAGGAAAGTCTACTCGGCCCCGCCAGCCTCAGAGCCACCCTGAGCAGCAGGTAATTTCATTTCTCTCTGCACTGGAGGAAACAGGCTCTGAGCAATTATGTGTCGGAGACAGAACTCAGCCTAGTGGCCACCGCCAGTGTCACACATCTGGTCGTGGATGGACCTCTGCACCTGGGACGGCCTGCGAAGTTCACACAGGGAAAGGAGGGTCACCCCCGACCCCAGGTGGGGTCTGCTTTGCCTTGCTCTTGTTTGGGTTGTAATGGTGATGTGTTTTCTGTCTCAACGTCACCTCTGAAGCTTTTTTTTTTTTTTTTGCGGTACACGGGCCTCTCACCGTCGCAGCCTCTCCCGCTGCGGAGCACAGGCTCCGGACGCGCAGGCTCAGTGGCCATGGCTCACGGGCCCAGCCGCTCTGCGGCATGTGGGATCTTCCCAGACCGGGGCACGAACCCGTGTCCCCTGCATCAGCAGGCGGACTCTCAACCACTGCGCCACCAGGGAAGCCCTCCTCTGAAGCTTTTTTAAGTCCATTTTAATCAATATTGTTGACCATCTCTGATGTTCTATCAAAAAATCCCCATCATCAGAAGCTTTGTCTGTCCTGAGCGGAGAAACCTCACTGAGCATCGCACACGGAGGGGTTCAGGCTGTGGCTTGGTCTTCTTGTCTTCAGACCACGATAGAGAAATCCATTGCTTCAGCTCTCTCCCTCAAAGGTCCTATTCCCAGGCCTCTTTTCTCTTCTCCTGACCCTTCTCCAGGCTGGCTTGTCTCTGCAGCTTCCAGACAGGCTGGCACAGCAACCTCTCGGCCAGGTCGTCCCCGTGGCCTCCCCAGGCCTCCTCCGACGCCATCCTCCCACCTGCCAATAGCAGCAGGCCCCACGGCCTGGAGCGGGTGCTCCGAGGCAGAGGTGGCACCCAGGCGTTTCACAAATGGTGATGCGGCACGAATCTGACTCGCCCGGGACCCCTCCCCATCTCGTAGAGCAGTGGCACCCCTCGGGCTCCAGAATGTTCTCTGACAGCGAAAGACAAGCTGTACTGAGCACTCACTACATGCCGAGAACGTGTGCGTGGATAATCTCACTCCCTGAGCGTGGCTCTTCTCCTAAGGGCATGTGAGGGGCCAGCGCACGGGACCCACGCTCAGAGGTGACAGTGACCCCAGACCGGCCTGCGAGAGCTGGCTGTGGACTCCCTCACCTAGACAAGGATGCCGGGATTCCAGGCCAGCCCGTGTCAGAGCCAGGGTTTCCTCGGAGTCAGGGTCGGGTCCAGACTAAGTTCCCTGCTGCGCTATCTGTTCTGTTTTGGTTCTGTTCCAGTTTATTTTCACCCCCAGCCCCATGTCGGTGAGGACGCAGAGCCTCACCTCTCTCCCAAGTTCAGAGTGAAGGAGGTGGGGGCAGGACAGAGCCAGGCTCCCTGGCCAGCGTCCTGGCCTGTGGCTTCCCTTCACCACTAAGGTCCCCGTGTGGGGACGGGCAGGAAAGACGGGCTCCCAGGCAGGATCCGCGAGTCCCACCCACCCCTCCTCGTCATTCACTGATTAACTCACGACAAACATCTAACTATGACCTGCTCTGCACAAGGCATTGGCCTGGGAATCAGAGGAAGAAGGGAGAATAAACACACAGGGAACTGACACTCGTGTGGACGAGCGAATGGACAGTCACCAGGATGGAGGGAGAAACACCACGGGGACTGGGGGCTGTGAGAGCCCCAGGGCTGCTGTCAGGATGGCAGGTGGGCAGAGAAGACTTCCTGGAGGAAGACCGTCCAGGCTGAGGCCAAGCAGACGGGGAGGGATGTGAGGCCCGAGGATGGCTTGGCCGGAACCGAGACATGCCGGAAGCCTCCAAGAGGACCGCGTGGGGCAGGGACAGCAGGGCTGGCGGCGCCCAAACCAGGAGCCTTGGGTGCTGCGTGCAGGGGTGTGGGTCCATCCTGAGGTGAGTCGGAAGCGGGCAGAGGCTAAGCAGACCACACGCGCGTGCAGCTGAGCCCTGCGGCTCTGACACCCCATCCTACAGGCAGGAGTGACATCGACTCGGAAGGCATTCAGGACGGAAGAGCCACAGGACTCGTGGGAGAGAAAACCCGGGAACGGCCACGGGTGACCCGGCCTCTGGCCCCTGACAGGAGCAGACGGGAGTGGTGTGGGCTTGGCCGGGGAGGACGGTGAGTTTTCCGGCAGCAGCAGCAGCGAAGGTGTCCCAGTCCCCGCGGGCAGCACGGTTTGCAGAGGGGCAGCTGGGAGTCATCGCCGCCTGGTACCTGGAGACCAAGGAGCCGTGGCAGCGTGAGGACAGAGGAGGGCCTGGCGGGGGGACCGGCTCAGCAGGGGCAGAGCAAGCCAAGCAGACCACGGAGTTTCCAGATCGCAGAGCCGCCGAGCCGAGGCCGGACACGGGCCCCAGCAGGGCGGCAGGAGCTGCAGCCGGTCCTGCAGTGTGAAGGCGGCGTCCCGGTTCCTGCGGGCCACCGTGACCCACCAGGATAAGAGCAGTTCTCACAGAAGACCCTGGGGGGGGGGCAGAGGTGTGAAAACACAGCCCCCACTTTCTAAATTTTTATCCCAAAAAGGAGGAGAGAGATGGAGGGAGCGGGAGAGAGTGAATCAAGGTGCACGCACCCTGTCTCTTTTGCTGTCCTGTAGAGGGTGACAGGTGAAGCGGCGTAGGGAGGGAGGCCGCGTGCCAGGGGAGTTGGAGCGCTTGAAAATGGGGACACGAGGGGCGGGGGGCTCCGGAGCTGCAACTTTACAGAGAGGAGCCAGGCGCCTGCATAAACGTGGAACAGAACCAAGGAGACGGCCGTGATGGGGTGACGGGGTGATGGGGGTGCCCCCCAAGACAGCCGGGCCCTTGCCTGAGGGCCAGCGTGCTCAGACAGAAGCCAGACCCGGCAGAAAAGCATGTACTGAGGTCAGGACGATCCAGTGGACGGCACATCCTGCCCTGGCTCAGCCCTGGGGCCTCTGCCTCCACACTTCCCCGGGGGCTCCAGAAACGGTCCAGTGCCTGCTTCTCCAGTTCTCTGCAAAAATTCCCGCTTATTCTATATAATCTCACATCTAATAGCCTAATAGCCTACAGTTAGCTGTTGTTGAACAGAAAAAAACTCATATATAGACATCCCAGCTAGCAAAGTTCCTTTAGACAACGTGAGCCTCTATTTCCAAAATTCCAAAATGAAATAGAATAAGCTTGGTCAACTTGCACTGCATCTTCCGCAGATGCCATGGGAAGCCAGCCGTATCCAGGTAAGTGGGGACGGATGCCCAGGACACGCGCCCTCCCAAGACGAAGGGCTCTGGAATCCGGCCACAGGAACGCCACCAAAAAGGAATGGGGAGGCGTGTGTTTCTTCTTCCCTGTGGCCCCTTCTGTGCAGAAAGCTCATCCCCCTCTGGCAAGTCAGCCCGGCCTCTCCTGGTGACTCCTGACACCAGCTTCTCCCACCCAGGCTCTGGGCGCCCTCGCGGGGGCCTGACAGCGTCTGAAGGCCTAGGGGGAGCACAGAGGAGCTGCCCCCAGGATATCGTTTTCATGCCAAGAAGCACCAACTGCTGGAGGAAACTGCGTCAAAGCCCCATCGACAGTGAAAGGGGCTTGCGGGGTGAACAGCTTAGGCGCTTCCTGAAGTCGCGCTTCTTCCTTAGCCTTTCAGGTTGCCCGAGAGCCAAGAAGAGCGGCATCAGGATAGCACAGAGCAAAGAGGACAAGGAAGACCAGGAGCCCATCAGGTGTGTGGGCCGGGGAGCGGGTCAGGGGCCTGGGGGGCGGGGGAAGCTGGGGGCCGGGGTCGGGTCAGTGGAAGCTGGGGGCTGGCGGGGAGGCCAGGCTTGGAGAGGTCGGTCAAGTGTGAGGTCACAGCATTGAAACCAGACCATGCACACCTGCTAACTGACCAAAAGCATCCTCTAAATGACAGGTGAGGTGATAACCAAACATCCAGCCATCCGATGCTCTGAGTAACCTAAGTATAAGAAAGTCCCCTCTACCTTGGATGGGAAAAGCAGTGTAATTTACTGGGAAAGGCAGGTCCGTGAGAGTGCAGGAAGTTATTAACTACAACAGCCTAAGAGAACACTTGGCTGACTTCCAGCTTAGGAAGAGGTCGCTTAGCTGCCTGTACTCTGCTTCTCGCTAAGGCGGGATGGAGAGCACGGTGGGTAGAAGGCTAGCCCCCTCCCCCTCCCCACAGGCATTTGCCCCGAACCGCTGCCCGGTGAGCCTGGGTCTCAAAAGTCTGTGAGATAAACCTGTTGCTATCTCCCTGAAATTTTAATCTCATTCATTCAGTGTCTTTAGAGAAAAGTCTTGATTAAAATTAAAATGTGTTTGCGGTTTGGCTGTGAGTCCTCAGCCCTTTGCCATAACCTGCACTAGAGAAGTTTCAGAAGCACGACTGAATTACCCTGTTGCTGAACCTTAGTTCCAACCAATGATTTTCCTGTTTATTTAAAAAAAAAAAGTGCTCCTGGGGTACCTCGTGCCAAAGCTATGCCCGGAAACTTAACTAAATACCACCTCTGCTGCTCAAAAACCAATCTCACTGGAAGGGTATCCTGTGATCTCAGAAAATACAGCCAAACAAATGAATATTCTCTAGCTCCTGAGAAGAACACAGGTTTATACGACAATCTTTTAAAAATAATCCTGCAGTCTCCCATTGACTTTGCACATCTCCACCATAAAAGCTGTGACTCGCCTCTCAACAGATGCCCGCATCTCACTTGCTCCAACAAACTGGTTCTTCCTTTTCACGCACGGCATCTGCATCCCTCACTAAGCCTGGACTTTCTGGCGTTCCAGGTAAACCTTCTTCCCACCTGGCCCGGACCAGTTTCCAGGAGGGTGAACTACTTCACGGCTCCGCTAGGTGGTGTCTTTTCGGGACTTTTCTTTTTCTTTGCTTCTGCTGCAGTAGAGGATGCCGGTTTGTCTCTCGTGTCAGGTTAACTTGACCTTGCGGGGGGGGCCACCAGGCGTAGGGTGGCGAGACAGCCAAGCCTGCCCCTCTGTCCCCCAGGTGCCCCGTGCCCGGATGCGATGGCCAGGGCCACATCACCGGCAAGTACGCCTCCCACCGAAGTGCGTCCGGGTGCCCCTTGGCGGCCAAGAGGCAGAAGGACGGGTACCTCAATGGCTCCCAGTTCTCCTGGAAGTCCGTGAAGACGGAGGGCATGTCCTGCCCCACGCCGGGCTGTGACGGCTCCGGGCACGTCAGCGGCAGCTTCCTCACGCACCGCAGGTGAGTACCCCCGCCCAGGCTCTGCGCCGCGGGCGGCGCGGGGAGGCCGGGGGCGCCGCTTGGCCCGCGATGGTGCCACGCCCACCCCTCAGGCTGAGAGGGGAGACCCCGAGCACTATGGTACCAGCTCATGACATTCTGAGGCTCGGGAAAGGAAGAAACAAACAAATTTATTTTGAAAAGCACAGACTCGTCCTACCACGTCTGCATGTACGTAGAGGTTTCCAAATGTCTGATCAGGATCCGCAGAAAGAAACAGGCTGTCATTTTACACGCGCGCGCACACACACTCAGGAGTATCTGTGGAGTTACTTATTCGTTTTGGCTGAATATTGCAGGCAGGTCCCACTCGAGGAAAGTGGGTGACACCTGGTTACAAAGGCCTCATCAGATACATCAGGAAACCTACAGAAGGGCCAATCATCACCATTGACTGTTATTGGCTTAATTGTGAAATATCTATATATGCGATTACGTTGCCTTAGAAGAAGAGGCTTGCTCTGTTGGGGCAAGTGGCTCCCTGTAGAAGTCAGGATGAATGACTGACGTGGACAAATCACAGGCGTGCCCCGGCTTCCCAGGATCCAGGTGGGGGGACACAGCATCACACATACGGCACAAAGCCACGGGGCTCCCTCGGCCTCACCGACCACAAACCCCGTGCCCCTCGCCTCTGTCTGCAAAACTGCATGGAACATGCAATGAGCCAAACGGAATGACGCGTGGCGATGTGCCTTAACAGTTTTAGGAAGTGATTTTATTGTAAAAGAAATTCCTGCTCAGGTAGAGACTCAGACGGGACGAAGGGGCCTAAAGAGAGACGTGAGTGTCTTTCCCTGACTCTCCCCAAGGCGGGAAGTCCCCGCGTCCCCCTTCAGAAAGCGCCCTTGAGCAAAGAGGCACACAGCCCGGCTTAACGTGCCCAGGGGCACAGAGACCCCTGACCCCCATGGCACACCGGTTTCTTCTTTTTGATAGAACTAGATCACAGTGTTTCCTAGGCGTCTGCGTGGAACGAGGGCTGGCCCTTCACCAGAACAGCCCCGGGCCCAGCTGGTAGCAGGCGTGTCCTTGGCCGGCGAACGTCTCACTCCCGCTCAGAGCGGCCCCCTCCTTTCCAGAGGGAGGGCTCGGCCTGCGGCCCCCAGTCTCCACTCTAGACGGGATGTTACCCGGCAGGGAACTCCCTTCTGCTGACTTCTGTACATCCCTGTACCAGAGTGTCTTCAGGGTACCGTCCTAGAAGCAAAAACGCTAGTTCTTACATGTTGATAGGAAGTGCCAAAATGCCCTCCAAAAAACACCTACTTCCTAAGTTTTGGGCAATCAATAAATTTTTTAAAAATTTAAAAATCCTGCCCACATGACCTATGAATGAGGGTATACGTGGTTGGCTAATCTGACACAAATGAAGACAAGCTCCACTTCTCTGATTAAATGTAAGCACTCAGTTTCCAGAAACTACAGCAGAAGAGGGGGGCGTAGGCGTAACTGCTACCTGTGTGGCGTTTGCTTGTTTCCAAACCTTTGATAGGATAGTTGCCTTAGAGTCGGAAGGATAACCCTTTGTTCAGAGCCACCCAGCAGATCCTACTCGCCTTCGCAGGCTGGTTACTCAGCGCGTCCTCAAGGCTCGCAGGGAGGACGACTCGAGGGCCCCAGACTCCAAGTCGCTACCACCAGGCAGGACCCTCCTGGCTCACCCCTCCCCACATGCTGCTGGGCTCACCCCACACACCTGATCACCCTCCAGATTCACACCCAGGTGCCAGGACGGAGGTGATCTCGTAAAGACGCCCAGGCTCTCCCGGTTCCTGGCCTTCCCTGTTTCTTTTCCCCCAAGAGACACATCTCCCCAGGGCCTCTGGCCAGGAGGGGGGTGTTGATTCAAAGGTGCCTTTGCCTTGAGCAGATGGAGGGAATCTCTGGACAGGTCGAGTGAAGACAGGCACAGCCGGTGACTCCTGTGACTTGGGCAGAATCTCTCTCACCTAGAATTCCTCGTGACGCGCCCTGGGGTCTGCAGACAGCTCACCCAGAGCCCCAAGGAGGGTCCCGGGAGGAGCTCCCCGAGTCCAGGGAACAAGCAACCAGCCTGGTCTGCCCAGCCTGCGCTGGGAGCCGAGCCTCTGGTCCAGGGCACTGCGGCTCCACCGTGAGATGGAGCTGGAGGGTGGACCCTCAGATCATCTCAGAAGCAGCTCCATGGGGGCCCTGCTTGTGGTGGGCAGAGCCGCACAGAGACTTTGGTACTTTATTTCACTGTGAAGCTTAATCAGAACAGTCTGACCTGCTACCTGTCACCTCTGAGGAGGAAGGTTATGTAGATGCTGCGTGGAAAGGGTTGGGAACCCAGGGGTGTCAGGTGATAGGCGGGCGCCCTCCCTCCGGGTGTGAATCTGTCTGGCAGGGCGCGGGCGTGGGGTGGAGTGGTTGGAGAGACGATCAGGACCCTGAGAGAGCTGACCTGCATTTTTAAAATTGTGCTGTGAAGCACATAACATAAAATTTACCGTCTCACCCATTTCTAAGTGTCCAGTTCAGGGGCCGTAAGCATAGTCTCACTGCTGCGCAGCCACTGCTACTGTTGCCTCTGGAGCCCTCCACCTTCCCAGGAAAACCCTGCCCCCGCTAGACACTCACTCCCAGCCCCCGCCCCGGCCCCTGGCACCCACTCTCCAGCGGATCTGACTCTCTGGTCCTCACCTAAGTGGAATCACATGGTGTCTGACCCGTGATCGCTTATCTCGCACAGCATAGCGTCCTGGGGTCCCTCTACATTGCAGCCTGTGTCAGAATCACCTGGCTTTTAAGGTGGAATCATGTCCTGTCGCACGTCAGCCTGCAGTTTTCAACTGTTGAACAAGTTTTCATTTATTTTATTGTGGAGATGAAACGTTGTTCCCTGGAGGTGTAAGAACCGAAATCCTGGGCAGGAGCATGGCTTGGGCACAAACACAGGCTTGGTAGGGTTTCTATACGCCTCTTCCCCCGGAGGCCCGGGGCCCGTCGGCTGTCTGGTTCCCCAGACCTTTAAGGCCTCAGTGAGGAGGGGCCTTCCAGAAAGACATGGGTGGTACCCTGAGATGCAGGGCTCCTTGTACAACCCATGTGCCATGAAAGCAAAGCGGCTTTTAGAATCAGAAAAAGAGTAGAAGGAAACAGAAATTCCTGTTTTATTGCTCTTTTCCCTCCAAGTTGTGACCACCCAGCGAGATGATAAAGGATCACTTCCTAAGGTGCGTGGATGAAGGGGGAGCACCCGCCCTGGCTTCCGGGTCCCAGGAAGCCCACTCGCCCCGCTTTCCTCTTTGGGAGGTGACCACATGGATATTCTGGGAAAAGGACATTGACAGGTGACACGTGCCCTGAGCTCCCACAGTCCCTGTTGGCTGCAAAATCATTTCCACTCATTTCTTCCGTGTAAGGATGGGTGGGAGGACCTCCTCCTGGTACCTGTTTCCCGGGCAGAGCTGCTATAAAGGACTAGGGATTGGCTTACTCTATGGTCAGGATTGGCTGCGTCAAAAACGGCGGGTGGGATGGGAGACAACACCTGGGAGTAGCTTGTAGGGGCTCGGGAGCAAGGGAGGGTTTTCTAGGAGGGGTGAATCTGGATACGAGATTTACCGGAAGGAATGAAACCAACGGGTGAAAAGAATTAAAGGCACAGAGCGGTCACGGGGACTTGACGGGGCCAGATCTTGAGAGGCAGACCGAGCCACTGGGGTTTCATCAGAGGCACGATACGGTGCCTGAAAGGGTACAGGGACTCGGGATTCCAGGATCAGGGTTAGAGGTGTCAGGAGCAAGGGCAGGAGAGAGGATGCTCTTCCAGGGTCTCAGCTGGCTCAGGGGGCAATGGCTCATCTGGCCGGGAAGACCCCCCAAGGCTGGGTGCAGGTGTCAGGACTGTGTGCACTATGGGGCCGGTGATGCAGGAGGGAGGCAGGCTGGAGGGAGGGGCTGGGCAGGAGGGAGGGCGTGGGCAGGGGTTCTACCTGTGGAACCGCTTCTCTGTGTGCGGGTGTGCTGGTCACACTGTGCTATCACCCCAATCTTACCACTTTATGTAGATTAGGAAGCTTCTCCAAAATTAAAGCCGCAATTCTAACCCTAACAAATAAATAAATAATCTTAGAAGCAAGTCATCTCTCACTGAGCTTGACCAAAATATTTTTTTTAATTCCCTCCCAGCCCCCTAAACCTCTTCCCCCTGAACCACATGACGTGGTTTATTTATCTTCAGTTCCTCTACGGTTCTTAGAAATGAGTAGAGGGGCTTTTTCAGGATGTTTATTGTGCTTGACGCTTTCCAAGAGAATCGTGATAAAAACGAGTCACCGTATTGTGTGCTTACTATGAGGGGTTTTTGCAACCAACCATCCTGTTTAATGTAAATATGAGCTGGATAGGCTACCTGCCTTAACAGATACACCCAAACTGGCTCCAAAGAGTGGAAGTTTACCTCTTGCCCACATGACAGAACTGGATGAGGGAACAGGAGAAAAGGGCTCGGCCACCTTCAGCACATTCTCCAAGGGTGGTGGTCTTCATTCCACAGCCAGAGAGGGAAAGAACATGCAGGATTCACCCGGGAGATGTGGGAGCACGGATCACTTCCTTTACATCCCACAGGTGGAACCAGGTCCGTAGAATCACCTAGTACAATGGATGCTGGGAAATGTAGGCTGCATGGGATGCTGGGGAACGCAGTCCTTGTGAGCCCAAGGAGAAGAGCGAGCCTTTAGGCACCTGCCTCTCTGTAATGCAGAGAAGCCATAGCTTTTACCAAAACCTACGTAAACAGGCAACCACAGCTCCCTGAGGTCTGCATAGTTCCCATTTTAGACATGAGAACACTACTGCCAGCAAGAAGAAAGCTGGATTCAGCCAAGGACTGTCTGGGGGCTTCATCCGTGGACCGTCTGTATCCCTGTCTGTCTGTGCATTTGCAAGAAACACGGGGCTGCCGCAGGGCAGGTACTGAAGAAACCAGGTCTCGTGGGCTGGAGCCCAGGGAGAGGGAGTGAAGAGGGCTGACCTCTCCGTTCCGCCCAGCCGTCCCGCCAGGAGGAAAGCCCACTGCCCTTGGCCTCTGAGGACGGGTCCATGTCTGCCCAGGAGCACGGAGGTGGGCCTTCTGTTCCCTCTCAGGCTGAGACCAGGGCCATGCTCGCCCAAGACACACGTGGGGATGGAGGACACTGAAGCAGCCCCAGAGTTCCTTACTCAAGACCCGCTGGTGGTAAATCCAGATTCCACAGCGTCGCAGCCCAGGAGCTGCGATCCGGCTGCAGACCAGCCCTGCCCCTGCTGCCTCCTGGGCTCTCGTCCAGCCCCCGGGGCTGTCACGCACCCCTTCCCGCCCCCTCTGAACCCCAACCGTCTGCCCCTGCTGCCTCCTGGCCGGAGGCGGGGGGACAGGAGGCATGGCCGGGCCTCCGGACCCGCGGGTGGTCTTCTGTTCGACAGAAGCATATTGGAAACATCGTGTTTCACTCTGCGACGAGAGGAAACGTCTCCATTTTGGATTTCTCTGTGAGCTGCAGTAGGTGAGGAGGGTGGAGGGTCGAGGTGGCCCCTCCAGAGGAGTAGATGCTGTCGGGGGTGGAGAGCGTTTGCATGCGGAGCAGACCTCGTGCTGCTCTGGCGCGTTTGTGGGACTCGGTCAGCTGGGCCCCCATTTCACTCCTCAAGCCTGAGTTGTCTGACCAGGCTGCCCATCAGGAGGACAGAGGGACGCTGGGCAGCCCTGTTCTCTGCTTTGCTTCGGATGCGGGAAGAGGCTGGGCAGGTGGCAACCTGCACCCCGTGGCGGGCTACCCTCTGCTCTGCGCGGGGGTGGGCCCCCCAAGCGGAGGGGCGCAGTGAGGCCCCGCAGAGTGACTAGTCCTTTCCGTGGGGAGGCTCCCGGGGCTGCGGGCCTCCTGCCCTGATGGAGCCAGCGCCCCCAGAGGAGGGACGCAGGGTTCACGGGCGCCACGATGATGAGCCGCCGGCACCGAGAAACCACGGTCCTCACGGCCACGTGCCTCACTGCCCCCGTTTCACCCGCTTCCTTGGAGCTGCTCCTTGGACCACTGGCCTTACTGGTCCCACAACTGCATGGGAAAGCCTTCGGGGGATTTGAATCCACTGCCCTTAAAAGCCCAGCTTCCCGCCGGGTCCCTGGTCCAGGTGCCCCCCTGGGAAAGGCCCCACATCAGGCAGCTCGGCCCGTCCCCTGGGCACCACCCTGCGCCGACCACTGGCCCCGAAAGCAGCTCAGGCGTCCCGACTGTTTAATCTCCGCATTCCAGTATTTGACGAAAAGCACCAAGGAGGGGAGAGCTCAGATCCAACATCTGTTCCAAACCGTGAATCCCAAAGGGCCCATGAAAGTTAGGAGCTGGGGTCACAGCTGCCAGCGTCCTGGGCCCGAGACCACAGGCGGCCCTGGGGCAGGGGCTTTGCTGGGGAAGCACCACCTCGTTCGATGTTCTCAGACTCCTCCTCCCGGAGCGCATCTGCATCCACCCACCTGTCTCTCCCGGGCCTGGGACGCATCCGACAAAGACTGGACGAACACACCCAAGCATCCACCTCACCTGGATCTGGGCTCGCCGTGGCACACGCGCCCAGGCTGCTTCCCCCACAGATTTCTGGACATTTTCTCACCAGTTCTCTAGAGAACCACAAACGCAGGGGCTCAAAGCCACACCCTGCGGCTGCTCCGTCGGATTCTGCAGGGTGGAGTCCAGCCTGGCCTCCATGGGCCCCGGCTCGGGCCTCACCAGCTGGAACCAAAGTGTCTGCAGGTATGTCCCCACCCAGCCCACAGCCCAGGGCCCACCCCAAAGCTCATCCGGGTCTTGGCAGAACTCAGCTCCTCGAGGCTCCAGGACCGAGGCCCCATCCTCCTGCTGGCTCTTGACCAGGGTGGCTGTCAGTGCTGGAGGCTCCCTCGGGTGCTGGCCACATGGCCCTCAATACGGCAGGGGGACAGGCCCCTCCAGCCGTCCAGGGCTGTTTATACATCATCGCCGGGCCACGGGAGGGGCCGCCCCATCACCTGATCATAGGAGGGGCCGCCCCATCGCCAGTACCTCTATCTCCAGGATGGGGCTAACCTGGCCTGGGCACCTCGCAGGGACCCAAGGGCTGGTTTAGAACTCGGCCTCCCGTAGGCTTGCTGCTTTGGCCACAGTGCAGGGGTCTGTGGAGAAATAAATCTCTTAATACAGTCCTGCCCCAAGAAGCTTGGCCTGTCACAATTTTATAGGGAAAAGCAATGTACAAACAAAACATTAACGATATGAATACACAAGGTCATTTTTCTCTCCAACAAACAGATGGAGAAACTGCAGTCTTCAAAGCTTTCAGGTCCAGAATGTGATTCAATCTCAGTTACACACACACACGTGGGACTTTTGACTCTTCCGATCATTGCCGATCAGGACAACATCGCCCTCAACTCTTAAGCGAACCTGAAGTAGGTTTTCAGGAACTCAGCAGTTTCTAAACTGTGATCGTGTCGTAAGAAATCCGAAGTCCACACGTCCGCCCATTTTCTGTGACTTTCTCCATCCTGTCCTCACTGTGGGACGAGAGCCTAGCCTGGGGCCTCCAGCACCTGTGCCCCCTGCATCCACCAAGGGTGTCCCTCCCGATCAGTGGGCAGCCTGGGGCCTCCCAGGTCGTCTCGTCTGGCCGTCAGCCCACGTGGCTGGCCCTCGGTATTCCTGGCACCGCCAGGCCTCTCCAGCCAGCCTCCCCCCAGCATTTGCCTCCCAGGCCTCTGAAGGGCAGAGGCGGTGGGGCCTCTGGGGGCTTCTCCCAGCCAGGCTGCTCTCGGGGGAGGGGGCGGGGAGTCTGTCCCCGGCAGCCGGGTCTCTGCTGCAGCCCCGTCTCTTGCCGGGCGTGGGTCTCCTCTCCGGACCAGCAGCATCTCAGCTCTCTTCGCACCTCCATCTCTTCTCCTTCCCCTTCTCTAGGAATCTTTATCTCGCCAGGATGAATTCTTCCAGAACCACAGCCTGTGCGCTGACTTCTTTCCGACTCTGGGATCCGGCATCTCCAAAACACTGAGACTTTGAAGCTCACAAGCCCTTTCTCTGCTTCCAGCTCTAAGGCAGCACACGCTTCTCCTTCTAGCAAAGCCAGAGGTGAAGTAAAGAGGAAGAACGAAAAAACGCATCAGCTAAGGAACACTGGTTCCCACCCGCGGCTCCCCGCACTGACCCCAGCCCCCAGCCTGTGGGTGCCGTGCAGCCCCACCCGGTCAGCAGGGTAGCGTTCGGGGGCACCCCGACATGGCCAGGCCTCCCCGCACCCCTGAGGTCCAGACACTAGGGCCACAGGGCCGTGAGGGCACAAAGATGAGGCTGGGATGAGTCACCAGGCCCACACCCGGCAGAGGGAGAATCCCCTCCGCGTCCTGATGGCAGGAGGGCCAGGCAACTGGGCCGGACCCCCCCGAGCCCCCCACCTCCTTCCTGGCCTCGTTCCCCTGGACGCATCTTGTGACCCCCATGCTCTGGTCCTCACAACGGTTTGAGAAACACTCACACTAAGACTGTCTTCGTTGGTGTGTTCCTGCCGAGGTTTGCTGGGAGGCAGCGCTGGCCCCGAGCCCATCACGTCTTCATCCATCTAAAGGCAGCAGCCTCCCTGCAAGCTGCCCCGGCCCCCCAGGCGCTCTGTCCAGGCCTGCGTGGACCCGACACCTTTTGTCCTCTGCTCGTCCCCCGAGCAGCGTGGAGTTGGAAGAAACGTCCTGGGAACCAAATAGCACAAGAGGCCAGAGCCCTGTGCACTGGCCCCGCGGGTGGTGTCACTGGCAGGTCATGAGCCTCCGTGACTCTAGAGAAATGGAGAGAAGATGCCCCCATGACCTCAGATGCCTGAGAGAGTCAGCGGGGCCACTCCAGTCCTTGCTGCGCGAGCTACAGAGTCTTAGACGTAAGGTGAGTTTAACACGTCTGCCCACGCTCGCCCGCTTCTCCTCGAATTCCCTTTGCAAGAAGACTCTGTCTCCAGAAACCTGCCTGAGCCCCCAGAGGAGGCTCTCTTCCGCTGAAGAACCGATGACACTCTCCGGGCTCTCCCGCCAGCCCCTCTGAAGGCCGATGCCGCCCCGGGCACAGAACGCGTGACCGGCCGCCGTGTCCTACTGGCTGCTCTGTCATCACCAGACGTGCGAGGCTGCCGGGCCCACGGCTGACGTCCAGTCCCCGTGACACTTAACGTTGTTTGATTTCAGTTAATACAAGCTGAAGTGTGACCCACACGGGCTGGGGGCTCCCACCCTGGATGCCCTGCAGGCCCCGACCCACTGCGCCCGGTTCCCCTCCCAAAGCTCCGTGGCTCCGTGTCCCTTGGGGTTCCCCTCTGCCATCCTCACACCGGGTCCTCCCTCCCAGAACGTGCCCTGAGCAGTCCCCCTGTGCAGCCAGGGGCCCAGCTGGGTGAGGACACGCCCGGCCACACTTCTCACCGCTGGCCAGGGGGCCGGGCCCCGCGTCCCCCCTCCTGCGGCGCCTTTACCCTGAGCTCTTAATGCCGGGGGTGTCTCCTCTGTTATCATCTGTCACCCCCCAACGCGTCAATGCCGCCTGAGCTCATGGCAGAAACTCATATTTACAGAACAGTTATGTTCACATATCCAAAAACTGATAGAAATATCACAGGAGATGGGGAAACATCTGGATTAGGAGTCCAAAGTTAATTAACAGGTCTGATGGGATCAGCTTCCTAGGCTGCCTGACACACACCACAAACTGGTGGATTAAAACGACAGAATTTATCCTCTTGGCGTCGGAAGACAGAGGTCACGACACGGGCAGGGGCGTGAGGGGACGGCGATCCTGGGTGTCACCCGAAGTCTCTGCGCCGTCGTCCCCGGCCTTCCTCTGTGTCTCTCTCGTAAGGACCCAGTCACGGGACGAGGCCTCCACCGCAGCGCGACTTCATCTTGACTCAGCGGCATCTGCAAAGGCCCCATTTCCCATGAGGTCCTGTCACAGGTTCTGGATGTTAAGGTGTCAGCATTCCTTTGGGGACACGATCAGCCCCCAGCAGTGATTTACAGGAATGTGAGCCCCGGGCTTCCTAGAGACAAGCAAAAGGAGAAACACAGAGAGAAGCAGGTTCCCCGCCGTCTGCTAGGATGCGGCAGGAGAACGAGTGGGGCTCAGGGCGGTGGGGATACTAGGTCACTAGGTGTGATCCTGCGTCACTAGGCCCGGGCCAGCAGGGCCGACCCGGCTGCCGGCTCCATCCCCCGTGGCTCTGCCCTCTGACCCCCTCGCTCCCACCCCACCCACCCTGGAAGCTTCGTCTCTAGGCTGTTTCTGTTGCTGGATGGAGGACGGGTCTGTCTTTGAGGATGCTCCCCTGGGTGTCATGGCAACACTTAAGCTTCCGTCCCCTGGACCAGGTGTGCCTAGGATCTGGCCACCAGGACCACCGTCACTCCAGGAGAGAGAGACCGCCACACTGGCCCCCAGGAAAGGGGCGGAAAGAGCACACACATTACAGCAAAGTGCCCACGGACCCCAGACCTCAGTGGGCATCTCTACACAAAGTCCTGGTCAGACGCCACAGGTTGAGCACACAGTCGTCTCCGCTCAATCTCAAACCTCCACTGAAGTGACCTACTCTCAGTTTATAAACCCCGAAAGTTTTTTAAACGGTAAAATATTGTTAAAAGAGAAGTGAATTCTATCCCATCCACCAAGTCCTGGGAGCTGCAAAGCTGGCAGACAAATGACTCAGACCTGCATCTCCGGGAGAGGAAGGGCTGGCGGGGGACATGGGTGAAGGGGGAGCTCGGGGGGCTGCGGATCCCACGGAACCCACAGACCAGTGGGCCCTCTGTGGGGGGTTCAGAGAAGGCTTGAAAACAGAGGACTAGTTCAAAGTCTCCATAAGAAGCAGCCTGACCCCTAGATGTCCAGCCCATGCCCCCGTCACCCCAGTGGAGTGGGAAGCTCTGGCCTGGGACCCCAGGAGCAGCTGGACACAGGGGTGGCCCTTGTGCTGGACTCAGGAGCATTAAGTGAAATGTGGAGGCCCCGGCACCCCCCAGCTTGTCTCAGAGCCACTGTGGCCACTCCAGCCCATCCAGACGGGGCGGTGTTCCACCCCCGAAACCAGCAGGTCCCAGAGGAAGGTGTGATGTCTGGAGAACGGGACTGAGCAGCCTTGGGTTTCCAGCTATTTAAGGGATGCGCCAGGTAACAGGACAGAAAACAAAATAAACACGCTTAGAAGAAGACAGAAAAGGAAAAGAAGCTCAGAGAAAACAGCCATTTCTGGAAGGAGAAGACTTCAAAACAAAAACAACTGTAATTTGTCATCAGACAGAAAAGGATAGAAAGAATATTATAAGTTGTGATATTCATAATTCAAAAAACATTCAGAGAACAAGAAAGATCTCTTTTTTTTTTTAAAAAAAAAGGCAAGTAAGACTTTAAAATCCACATAGAAAGTTAGAATACAAAGCTGAGGAACTCTCCCTTAAATTATAAAGAGGTGAGAAAAGAAGATAATATTTTAAAAATAGAGAAACAATTCATGTGATTTAATAACCAACAGCTATAGGAGTTTCTGAAAAAGTAGAGAGACGAGAGAAAATGGAAGAAAGAAAATGATCAAAGAAGGAAATCAGAAAAACCTCCAGGACCCAGAGTCTTGAGTTTTTGAGAGCTTGAGAGTTTTGAGTTTTGAGAAGATCTTGGGTTTTTGAGTTTTGAGAAAGACCTCGCGGGTAACCAGTGCAGTGAAGGGAAGGCGCCCCATCGGCCGAGCTGCCCCCAGAGGAACGGCCACAGGAAAAGCCTGGGGGCTTCCTGGGGACTGCAGGACCACCCCTCCCCAGCACCCAGGCCTCCCCGCCCGAAGTACCAGCCTCGCTGCCATAAACAAACGTCATTCTCAGCCACACCAGGGGGACGCTCACCCAAGAGATGAACTTTGGAGCCCCCTCGATTCAGCAGTGTTGGTCGCAACACTGTCAGGAAAAGAACACCTGAGGAGAGAGCCTCCGAAGGGCCGTCCCTGTAGGTCGTCCGACTCCATACCTGCCTTCCCCTGCCCAGCAATGGTGCTGAGCGCCCTCGGGCTCAGCAGTAATTCCAGGCAAGAAAGGGGGTCAGAAGAGTATGAGCCACTCAGCCCCCCATCCTCGGCGGGGAGACCCCAGCAATCCTGTGATACCCGCCAGCTGGGACCCAGGTGCTCGCAAAAGTCTGCTTCCTCCGTAATGCCATCAAAATGCATGGATGGAGGGGGATCAAGCAGGAGAAATAAAGCGATTGCAAAGCCTGCTACTCTCCCGTCTGACCCACAGCCCCTGCAAATGAACGCCTGCGACTGGGAGACCCCGTCTGTCCAAAGGCCCAGGTGGACACAGAGGCTCCTGCCCTAACGCTTCCCTCCCTCCACGGCTCAGGGCATGCTCTCGACACCAAATATGTTTTCGGAGAAACTCAGAACGTTGCTGGGGATAAACTCCAAATCCACATCTTGGAATGAGAAGGAGCCACAAGGACACCCCTTCGCACTGAGATGGGAGCAGTTCAGACAATCTGGGGGCAGAAATTCCATGGGGGTCAGAGGACACCCTGTGTCCCCAACACATCCTCTGTGGTCTCAGGAAGCACATTCAAAAGGGGCTGCTCCGGTGAGCGTGACGTGTGCCCTCGGTGTTAACGCCGGTTCCCTCGCTCAGCATCTGCCTGCACTGCCCACCCCCGAGAGTCCCCAGTGTTACGACGCAGTGGGTAACAGTAGTGCAGTGCCCGTCACCGGGAATCAGCTGGTGACACGTCCACAGTGCTACGATACAGAGGGTGGCATTAGCATGGGGATCTATGCTGTACAGGGAGGTACCACGTCCTTACTAGAGGATTTTAACATCAATGGTGAAATCGTAAATAGTGAAAAAAACAAGGTACATAACAGCCCAGCTGCACTTCTTGGGAGAGAGCCTGAGTCACGGGGGCCTTTCACGTCGGGGCCCTGTATTCTCGATTCCCGAGCCACTCTGGGCCGTGAGCAAACACCAGAGCAACACACCCCACGCGCTCTCGAATTTCTTACTTTCCTCCCAGTGGACTCCCGAGTCTTTCTAACCACTCCCCTCCCAGAAATTTTTACTTATTGAGCTATTTTCAGGGCTGATGTTCTCCTGAAGGAAGTGCACTCGGGGGGATGTCTCCTCTGTCCCTTTCTGAAGCCCTGGGCAGTGTCTGCCCGGAGCCTCCCAGAAATTCCTGGTGGAGCCTGGGCCAGACGTCTGGGGCCCCAGAGGTGGGTGCTGGGGCAGACACGGGTTAACTCTTTGCTACCTGGAGCCTGGCTTTAATTAGAAGCGTCTCCATAAGGGCCGCTGGGTCTCCGCTTCAGGACTCTCCTCTCACCACACCGAGATCCCCCCGGGGTCGCCCCCTGGCAGGACTCGGGCAGGGGACTTTGCCCTGAGATCCTGGCCCAGCGCAGACCCAGGGCACCCGGTGCGGTTGGCTCGGGCCGCCACTAGATGGCACTGCGCCCTCGCCTGGCACCCGCCACCCGGCACCGGTGCCCGGCCTGCTTCGGACACTTCCAAATTTGACCCAGGCTGGGATGCAGTCACTGGATCGGAATGGGAGGAACACGGTGCAGGCGTGTTTGCACAGAACACATCCTTCTGCGGGCCTGTCTGTGTCTCCTAACTTAGTTCCCGGCTCTGGCTGAAGGACACCGTTATTTGTCGTTCTCGGCTGGCATTTCAGTTAACCGGAAGCTAGGAGAAGCAACTGGAGACCGAAATCTGGTTCTGACCCCCAACGTGGGTCCAGGAGTCTGTGTCTGAAACTGTTTCCAGGCCATCCTGCTGCCGCACACCCGGGTTTGGGCCCCACCAGCCGGTGATGGACGCGTGGAGACACCCGAGTCCCTCACTCCGCTGGCTTCCGCGCGGCTGGGCTTCCTTCTCGTTACTTTCCACCCTCACTCTGTCCTGTAGCCCCCTCTCCCACTTCTGTTCAGGTAGGAGAATCGGGGTGGGCAGCCACCCGCCGCGCACAGCTTCCAACCCACAAGCAACCGGGAGCCCCTGGGCACGCCTGGCGACGTGCTGCCTCTGAGCAACAGGCCCCAGGGATGATGGCCCCAACGACCACTAACGGACGCTGTGTCACCCTCTGGGGTGACGTCCCACTGCCCCTTCCCCTGTAAATCTAGAAGCTCCGTGAGCGAGTGCAGGGCCCGGTGAGGTTCTGGGAAGAGCAGTGCGCACGGCGGTCACTCGGCCTCTCGGGGAGAGTCCTGCACGGTTGCCAGACGCGAACGTCTCCTCGAACCAGCACCTCAGAGCTTCCTCGTGAGAACATTTGTTGTACGAAGGTGTCCTCCCCCAAAACACCTGCTAAAATCCCCATCAGCCTCCCTGTATAAACGCAGATGTCCCACGGATGTTGCCTAGTGACCGTGTAAGTGTCACTCTCTGAGGACAGGGTCCGTCTAGCCCTGAAAATGCAGACGAAATACGAAATGATACACGTGGTTTGAATATACGTAAAATACTATAATATACACTGGCTTACATTTCACCTGCGTATGAAGCGCCAGAGGGACCCTGACGACGGGGCAGTGGGCTCCCCCTGTGTGGCCCCTGGAGGTCGTAGCCAGGCGAGGGGCGAGGGGTGCGGAGGCCCAGGCTTGGCCCCCGCGAAAGGTGCTCAGATCGCCATCCTCAACACGGACCCAGAAAGAAAGAAAGAGGGAAGGAGGCGTCCTGCAGAGACGCTGCCCGGACCAGGTCCCAGCTTAGGGTACAGAGCACACGTGGACCCGGGCAGACGGCCATTCATGAGGCTAGGAGGCAGATGGGGGCCTGTGGACCCCGACAGGTGAGGGTGTTGGCACACGTTTCAGACCCTCAGGTGAGATACTGATGCTGAGGCTCTGTTTGGGGGTTTCTCCCAAATAACTATGGGGAAGGGGCCCTGGTGAGTCAGGATGTGAGACTGGGTGGTAGCTCATCACTCTGCCCCTTCTACTTTTGCACGTTTGACATTAAGTTTTGAATCCAACCCTTCTGTGAGTTTGAGACTTTCCACAATAAGGAAGTTTTTTATATTTTCATTTACTTTTGGCCACGCAGCGCGGCGTGTGGGATCTTAGTTCCCCGACCAGGGATCGCACCCGAGCCCCCTGCAGTGGAACGGAGGAGCCCTATCCACTGGACCGCCAGGGCCGTCCCAATAAGGAAGTTTGTTAAAGTGAGATAGGCGCTCCCTAAAAGTCCCAGGGGCCCTCAGAGGGCTCATCTCCCTCCCGCCCGAGCCCCAGCGGTCGGACCTCGCCCCAGGCCACACTGTGGCCCTGTGCTGCGTGTCCGCCCTGAAGTCCGCCATCCACAGACACCAGCCTGTGGGCACAGCCGGCCCTGCCCACCTTCCGCTCTGGTTTCCCATGTGCAGGTGGCCCTTTGTCGGCAACCAGCCCAGTCGGGTGACGTAGGGACCTGCAGCTCGCGGCAGTTTTCCCTGCAGGCCCGGGAAGCCCGCCCCCCCACCCGGAACCTGCGACTAACTCCGCCTCCTGTCTCGTCCCCAGCTTGTCGGGATGCCCGCGGGCCACGTCGGCCATGAAGAAGGCGAAGCTGTCGGGAGAGCAGATGCTGACCATCCGGCAGCGGGCCAGCAACGGTAACCGCGTGCGCCCAGCGCGTCGGGGCCACGGCCACAGCCCGGCCGTCCTCGCGGCCCCAGCATAGCCTCGTCCCTTTGGGAGGGGGCAGCGGTCACTCCCGCCCGGGCAAAGCCGGTCCACGTGGGGGGAGGCGGCCTCCCCACGGCCCTCCGCGCTGGGCGCTGAGTCAGGGGCCCTCGGGCCACACGCAGCCCATGGCTGTCTCCCTGACCCTCACTCTGGGGCGGGAGCTGGCGTCCGTCTGTCTGCGCAGCCCTGCTCCCTGGCCCGCCGCAGGAGGCGCGCAAAGATGCGGGCGGAGCGCACGCGGGGGGCTCGGGCCTCGGAGCCCGTCCCAGCCCGGACTCGGGGCCCCGGGTCCACGCTACAGTCAGTTTGTGACCCCAGACCAGCGCTCGCGGTGCTTTCAGGGCCACGGGGAGGGGAGGAGAGCCTGAATCTCCGGCCACTTTCCCGCGAGGCCCATCCTTTCTGCCTTCTCCTCGTGGCTCAGCCATAAATAAGGGTCCTCTTCACAGTCTGTGGGGCGCTGCGTTTGTTGAATTTTTGTGTTTTCCCGTTGGAGACGCCACTGTTGAAAAGGCCCCCAGAGCAGGACAGGGGTGCCGTCTGGTGTCCTGGGCGTAAGGAGGCCGTGACACGCCTTAGGGAGGAAACCCGCGTCAGACAGGCTGCTGGCCGAGACTCCAGTGTCAATGAATCAGTACACCCATTAAATGAGGACGTGTCTTTCACAGAAACACACGCACTGGTGCGCTGATGCCCGTACTGCCACCAGAGGCTCGCGGGGGCGTGACCGCGTGTGTCCCTGGGAGCTGAGGTCCAGCGGTCACTAGTGCAGTGTTTGCAGCGATCGGGAGACCAGTGCAATTGTAATCCCTCAGCAGAGTGGCCTGTGAGAGGCTCCCTCTCCCAGCCCCTCAGGGGACTTTGTGAGGGACGGGGCTCGGGCAGAGCGGGGCCTATAGTGAACGTGCTGAAGCCTGGCAAGGTGCCTCCCGAGCTCCATGCTCCTCAAAGGAACCAAGTGCCGAGAAACGCGGGTCAACCCCGTGCTGGACACCTGGACCCGCCGCAGGTAGCTCGGGCCCCAGGACTGGGTGGCGGATGGGGCCGACCCCTCCCCGTCCGCTTCCCGGGCTGCCCCGCACCCAGGATGCACGCAGACAAGGACCCAGCCGTGATGCACTCCTAGCCTGGAGACGCCTGGGGCCCGGCCGCTGTCCTGAGGCCTCCATGGCTCACCGGACACTCATTCTCGGTCGTGCGGACAGCACGAGGGGCTCAGCAGGAGACGTGCCTCGCCCTGCCCCCCCCCCCCCCCCCCCCCCCCCGGTCATTTACCAGGAAGACAGTCAGGGCCACGACGCTTCCGCCTGAAGGTTCAAGTCCCGTGAGCCCCGCCTCTGCTCAAGGCGGCTCAGGGGCTGGAGATGGGGGGCGGGCACCAGTTAGACGGAAGTTCTCAGACTCACCCGCCAGCGTGAGGAGCCCATCCCGAGACGCCAGGGTCACCAATGTCCCTTCTCACTCAGCCATCGAGGGGCAGGGCGCGTTGCCAGAGAGAAAACAATATGCGCTGAGCTCTTTCCAAATATTTAGCCGACATTTCACCCGCACAACGTCCCCGGGGCTAAAGCAAAACTCCTTCTGCAAACCGATGTGAGTCTGCGCCAGCTCATGACTCCGGATAGACGGAGCACAGTGCAGACCCAGCGGGGAGAGAAGTGGAGAGGGCAGGTCTGCACACCCAGAGGAGGAGGCTTCCCAGCGGGCGGGACGGCCGGGGAGAGCGGGGAGTCCTCCGGGCTGGCACCTCTCACGGGGGCATCCGACACTCAGAGTCCTCCTTCTGTAACTGCTAGTCACAGCTGTTAACCAGAAAGGACTCATGGCATCTGGGAGAGGAACCAACCCCAGCCTTCATCCAGGCTGGGCACCCGGCTCCCAGCTCCACCCCGGTCAGTGGGGTCGCCTGCGGGGTTGCCATCCACCCACCTCTCTGCACCTGAGCTCAGCTTCCTGACTTTAGTCTTCGGAATGTTTCTTCCTGCTGTAGGTTCGGTCACTTGCTTGTCCACAGACGAGGACCCGGGGAAGCCCAGGTCACCTGGAGATGAAGCAGCAGAAGAGGGGCAAACCCAGGTCTTCCCAAGCCCAGTCCATGCTGGAGCCCAGGGCTGGCGGTCCCCTCGCTTCTCACCTGTCGGGGCACCTTTTCTGCCAAGATCAGGGCACTTCCTAGTAAACCCAGAGCACACGTCATCCCGTGGATAAATGGCCTCATCCCCGTGTGTGTCTGACCAAAGGGCAGGACTGCGGGAAATTCACTTCTGCTCTTTGGGGGTCGGGAGCTCAGCAGTCACTGCGCCTGCAGCTGTGCCCGACCTTCACGGTCAAAGGCGTGGCCCTCGCTCTGTGTGAGGAGAGCCCATCGCTCACCCTCTCATCTCTTGAACACGCTGAGTGCAGACCTTACCCGAGGCCACTCACGCTCCGTGTGTAATGTGTCCTCTTAACGGCGACTGAGCACCGCGGCCAAGGGACCACCTGGAGCCCTAGGGCTGACTCGGGCCGGGCCGCTCCTGTCCTGGGATCCGGCTTTTTCTCCCGAGTGTCTATCTGAAGAGGGAGGAGTGCATGCATCTAAAAGTCTCTGAGGTTTCCTTCCGGCTCTAAAATCCAAGGCTCTTTCTTTTTCTTTCTGAAGTTTAGAGAAGAGTCTGTTCCCATCTCTTCCCCGCAAAGACTCTCACTATTCTGTGTCTCCCCCTGAATGATTCCACATCGTCGGTCAGCTCTCCGGGCAGCTGGGGCTCTGCGAAGTTACCAGGGGTCTCCTCCAGGACCCTCTGCACACGGTCACTCCGGGCCTGTGAGCATCTCTGCCCGGAGTTGGGCTGCAGGCGGCTTTGGGGTTTTGCTTTTTTGGTTTTAGTTTTTGGCCAAGCCTTCAGGAGAGAAGGAAAAGAAATAACGTTTTTCTGCCCTTCTCATCTACTGGCTGGGATGGTGAGCTGAGGGAAGGCCCCCTCCCCTGCCTGCAGCTCTGTCCGGGGATTTCATGCACTTATTCATTTATATTCCCATCAGCCCCAAGCGTGGGTACTGACGCTCCCCTTTACCAAGAAGGAAGAGGAAACTCAAAGCGGTGAAGAGGTGAAAGCGGTGCCAGGCGACCTGTGAGGGCACACCCGCAGCCAGGGCCCCGCCGTGCCCCAGTGGCACCGAGGGGCCAATGAGCCTACCTGGCGCTCTCCCCTCTCCAGAGGCGGGCTTCACAGCCAGGCACTTGTGCCCTGGGGCTCTCGAGGGTGACCTGGGGGCACGTCCACATGGATGGCTTTAATTCCAGACCCTCGAGTTCCACGTGACTCACTAGAATCCGACAGTCTGAGAATCTGTCCGTCACCTGCCAGGTCTTCCCAGCTTCCCCACCGTCACGGAAGAAAGGCTGCTCCCGAGTCCTGGACTCACACACGTGCAGACACTTAACGAGGAACCACTCACGAATGCTGGGCTCCTGAGGGCGCCCCCCAGCGGGCAGGAGGGCAGGTCCAAGAGCTTCAGGAGGAAACGGTGCTGCAGCCGGTGCTCCTTAGTTCATCCAGGCAAAAGCTCACATCTTCATCCCTCCATCCATCCATCCACCCGTCCATCTCCTAGAATAAAATTTAGAGACGGAAAGGTCACCATGGGGGCCCTGGCTAGCGCTTTATTGGGTCTATGGTGGCCTCTGTTGGACGGTTGATCTGACCTGCAGACTGTTTTGATAACGAAGCCTGATTTGCCACTTAGTTTACACAGTAGATATTTTTTAAATAAATTAAACACTCAGTCCAAGGCTTTGATGAAAATATACTGAAAGCACTCTGCAACATACAATTTTCTAGAAATATATACATTTTTGGCCACTAAAGTCACAGTAAAAACCATCAGATGGCAGTTTTAGGACTTGTGAGGGAGAGGTGTGTCTTTTTAAAATTCTTTAATTCAACAGGTATCGAAGCCCGCTGCACTAGACCACATACAGTATTTTTTCTTTCCTTTTAACTGTTTGTCAGCTCATGTGGACTGGGTCAGCAGGACAAAACCAATCTGTGCTACTTTCCGGTCAGAGCAGAGATGGGCCTGCAGACACCCCGGTGCTGTCGGGCTGCTCAGACAACACGGCACTTAACATTTTTCTTTGGCCCCTGTTTGGCGAGTCTCGCTATAGCTCAGGTATCTTATACAGTTAGCTTATTTCTTACAGCCACTGTGACAGATAGGGACCTTTTTAAATGGAGGGATTTGAGGTTTCTAGGAATTAAGGAAAGTACTCACCACAGGACCCTTAAGTAGCAAGATATGGATTCAGATTCCAGGTCTGTCGTGTTTCAAAACCCGGCTCTAAACCCCAGACCTCTAAAACCTCTCATCAAGGCAGTTCAGAAATGCTTCCAGCTCGGTGCTTTGTGACGACCTAGAGGGGTAGGATAGGGAGGGTGGGAGGGAGACGCAAGAGGGAGGAGATATGGGGATGTATGTACACGTATAGCTGATTCGCTTTGTTGTACAGCAGAAACTAACACAACATTGTAAAGCAATTATAATCCAGGAAAGATGTAAAAACAAAAAAAAGAAAAGGAAAGGAAAGGAAAGCAATGCCACCAGACTTCAGGAAATCTCCCAGGACCGTGATCTCTGTCCCCTGCTTAGACGTTGGTTTTCCACAAAAGTTAAACAGAACATAATAATTGTTGGAAACTCTTTCATGAAAATTCAAACCAGTGAAATGGGCTCCCAAGATTTCACCTATATTCCAGAAAGACCACATTCTTGTCTCATAATTTTATCAAAATTCTTCTAAGTTTGCTGGAATCTAGCCTCAAGACAAAGATGCTGACGTGACGGTGTATTTTACACGCTTCGCTGTATATTAGGTACCGCCGATGGGGTGCTCCTGACAAGTGAATTAAGGGGGTTTAATTGGAAATTCGAGGCGTGCTATTCTCTCCCACCGTTCTCTGGGTTTTATAATAGGGCAGTGATCTGCAAACCGCCAACCCTGAAATGGATTGTTTTGCTTACAACTCCACTCACTTCTCAAGGGAAACGTGAAATCTCGGTGTTGGAAACAGGAAGTTGCGTAGCACATTTTTCACCCTTCCTACCGCGATTATCCAGAATCAGACCTCTTGATCAAATAGCTCTGGGGGTGTACCGGGGGTAGCTCCCCAGGAAGAGCTGCCCCAGCCTCACATACAGACTCTGGCAGGAGGTACCTCCGTGACACGCAATCACGTCTGCTCTCTGACACTTCCAGTGTCACATGCAAGTAAAAATGAGACATTTTATTTAATACGTGAGAGAAGACTGCTCCTGTATTAACCGACGCGTTTCCTTTGCACAATGTATTCTCACACTACAGAGAGGCCCAGAGCCATTGCCTGAGGGGCCTTGTGGAGACGCGGCCCCTCTCTCAGCAAGCGCCCGTTCGGCAGAACATTCGAACCGGTAACGGTGGCTTCAAAGAGAGCCTGAATGCAAGCAAAGCTCGGGAAACCTTAAAAGGCAGCTGCACCTCAGGGTCCGAGAACCGAGGGACATCCTCTGGGCCTCTTAGGAAAATGCGATGACCCTCTCTTCACACGGCTGGTCCTCAACAGAAACTGCAAAACACACCCGGGAAAAGAGAAAGTTTTAAACTGTTCAAATCTGAAAAGCTGAAGAACTATGACATGAAGAACTTGTCCAGAAATCATAACAGAAATTCACTTGGAAAATCTGACGACCCTCACAGCCCAAGGATTCAGTTTTCACAAGAGATGTTCTCCGTGTGGTTGGAAGCCCAGCAATTTAGAGGAATGTGTGGCGAATCCTCGTTAAATGATAAACTGCCTCATGGTTTAGTTGTTTTACAAGTCAGGATTTTTATGCATTTATCGTGATTATTTTTATGCATTCTTATCTTGAGCTATACCTGAACTTCAACTACGGAAGAATAATTACGTTGGCCACAGCCTTGATGGAGACCTCCCGTGTGCCAGGTTTTTTATATACCCTGACTCAGTCAATCCTAAGCCCTAATTTTGAGAGATTGCCATAAAGACCTGGTCACATATAAAACGTGGGGGAATAGCGGCCTCCACCCGAGAAAGGGTGAACCTCGTTTCATTCCTAGCAGTATTTGTTATTATATCCTTTATGACCTGCTTTCCAGGGTACATTTGATAAAAAGGAAGACTTTGTTGTTGATGTTCTGGACCTTGTAAGACGCTGGCAGAGAAGCACCTTGAGGACCTAAGACGCTGATCAGGGGTCATGGACGAGAGAGCCATCACTCTGGTTAAGGTCACCCCCCGTCCCCCTGGGTGACGGTGGGAGCACAGCAGGGGGAAGAGGGAAGACTTGAGCAGGTGCTCAAGACCAGCTCGTCCGTGAGCCTCGCTTCACACCTAAGACAGGTCCGTGGGGAGAAACGATTCAGAAGGAGGATTATTAAAGGGGAAATTAAACTGAGCACGATGACACGCCCCTCCTGCTGCTTTTATGAGGAGACATAACGCCGTGGGAGAAATGCGATTCTTCGCAGGAAGATGCTTTACTCTTGAGGATCTTTTTTTTTTTTTTTTTTTTTTCCATTTCGCTAAAAACAGCAGCTGAGACTCAGACCCCCAGTCTCTCTTTGCTTTGTCTTCTCGACTCCTGGGAGGCGAGGAACCCTCCGTGGAGGGTCTGCAGCATTCCAAGTTGTCTGGGGCCTTCCGTCCCAGGCGGACTGGACCCCTCTCTCTACAGAGCTGGACAGCGGCCCCCCAAGTTCCCCCAGGTGCCGTGCGAGGGACAGGTGTGGTCGTCCTGTAGCTTCACTTGCCGGGTTCCTGCTCGTCCCCTAGGGACGCTCAGCCGTGGGATACCAGTGTCAAACACCAGAAGTATCGGGATCTTTCTGACACTGGCGAGGCCAGGTGGCCAGCAGCCAGCCAGGCGAGCTGGCCTTGAAAACGCCCCTTGTAAACCCTGACAATTGCCCCTGCAGCCCAGCCAGGGCCCCGCTGGTGGCTGCACAGCCCCCCTCCTGCAGGACGCGGCCCAGCCAAGCTTCACGCCCTGGCCATTCAGATGGGGGGACGTGTTTATTAGTTAGCTGTCAATATTCAGAGAGCCTCTGTGACCACCCGCCTGAAGTCTGTCACTGCTCCCTCATCCTCCCACAGGGGACAGCTACCTCAGCACCCACCGAGTTGGGTTTTTGGTTACCGGTCTGTTATCAGTTTTCCTACCCAAAATCTAGGCTTGCGGAGGGCAGGGACCCTGTTGGCCTCATTTTCAGATATGTCAGCAGGCTCCTTCCCAGACTGATGGGGGAGAAAGAAAGAGGGAGCAAGACAGAGGTGCAGACAGAGACAGGGAATAAACACAGGAGACAATTCACAGGCTGCACTGCGTAAATCCACGTCCAGGACGAGATGGTTTCGGCTGGAGTCGTGGGGGGGGGGGGGGGGTGTCACACCCTGAGGCTCTGGTTAATCGTCCCAGGGAGACGGAGCCTTTCAGTTTGGGGGGCCTGAGTCCCCCCAGTTGATTTTTTTCTGTTTTTAGGTGCCTTAATTGTAAGGAGGGTGGCAGTGGGGATAGAAGGCACACAAACTGTGACTCTAGTTTTTAATTCACGAGTATCCTCTCCCAGCAAATTCGGTTCCAAATCTAGAAAGAGCGACACCGCCAGGTTCTACCTGTAGTGTTCCCAGGTGCAGCGTCTCTAAGCCCCTCCCCTCCGCCCTTTCAGGCGTAGAGAACGATGAGGAGATCAAGCAGCTGGATGAGGAAATCAAGGAGCTGAACGAATCCAACTCCCAGATGGAAGCCGACATGATCAAGCTCCGGACTCAGGTAACAGTTTCTGAGGCCTCAATCGAGCCGCCGCCTGCGCTGACGCCGCGGAGCCGAGGGCTGCCGCCATTTCCTGTTTCCTTGCCCGGTTTTCCCTTTACTTATTCACCTTTTTTCTCAGTGTCCTGCTGAGATCATTTCAGTGGCAAAACTTGCTGTGACAGAGGGGCCGCCGGCCGGCTAGTTTTCCCTCTTGTGTTGGTATTTTTAATGACACGTGGTTATGAGTAGACGGTCCCGAGGAGCGCTGCTCCTGCAGCGGGCGAGCTCTTTCCCCCCGGGATGCAAAGGCCCTAAGGTCATCACGCGGTAAACAGGAACAGGGAGCTTGTTCCTTGGGTTCCCGGGGGCCGCTGCTATCCGTGGCCTCACAAGCCTGCCCGGAGGGGAGGGGTGGAGCCTTTATTGAGCACCTACCAGATGCCCCATCCCAGGGGCTTTGGTCCTATAGCCCAGGTGCCCACAGCGGTCCACATGGTAAGTGTCCACAACTCCCGCTGCACCTGACTGCTCAGCCAGGGCCGCAGAGCCGTGGGCCCAGCGCACCCAGTTTGCCCCTCCACAGGCCTTCCCCGCCCCGGCTCTGGGAATGGGGAAGCACTGCAGCCACTCACAAGTGAGGCCAGGGATTCCTGTCCTGTTCGAACCCACGCCCTCTGTGGCCTGGACCTGCCCAACCCCAGCCATCCCCTCGGGGCATCACAGACTTACTGGGATTCTTGCCCATGGGCTTAGCGGGCAAGGACAGGTCCCTGCTGGTCCCCGTCCCCGCGGGCACAGCCTCTCCAGGGAGGGGAGCCCTCCAGCTATGCCCCCACCAGGGTCACCACAGGGACTCCAGGGCTACCCTTTCGTGCCCTCGGGCGGATGTGAGGCTGAGGTTCTCTGCCTGACCGTTCTGTCCACTTGTTCGGACACCAGCCCACCTGCTGACCACGGCCTCACCTCCGGCTGTGCTGCAGCCAAAGGTGTGCCTGAGACAGGCAAGGGTTTTCCTTACCTTTAATCCAAAACCACAGCAGGAAGGGTGGAGGCCGTGCCACTGGGCTTTCTGGTACCCCTCACCTCCAGCCGGGTCAGTGACACCGGGAGGGAGAGGACCGTGCTGCTGCGTTTTGTCCAGCGACTGGAGGTGAAGACAGAGCTCTCCAGGCCGCACACCCCGTCCACACAGGACACATGCATGGCCCCCAGAAGCCCCGTAGCACGGCCGCTGGGATAGTTAGGGAGCGACGGTCACCGCGCCTGATAGCCCCGGAGCCCAAGCCCCAGCTGTCAGAGCCCAACTCTTACCTGTGTTACCTGAGGGCTCCAGTGAGCCTTCAGTGTGAAAATAGCTTCTGATTCTGCTGCTTCAAAGGCACTGAATGGTCAGTCTGACCCGCACCTCTCTCATTTTACAACTGCAGAAACTGAGGGAGACCAGGGTCCTCGCAGGGTCCCAGGTCCAGAGCCTGGACAGAGTTCATGGCCTCTCCATCGAAAATGCTCAGAACTGGGGCCTTCCCTGGTGGTCCAGTAGTTAGGACTCTGCGCTTCCACTGCAGGGGGCAGGGGCTCGATCCCTGGTTGGGGAGCTAAGATCCCACAAGGCGCACAACATGGCCAAAACAATAAAAATATAAAACAAAATGCTCAGAACAGTATGAAGAATTGTATACTTTTTTCATATCATCCAATCAGTGATTGCTGAGCTCTATGTTTGTCTCTTATAAATCTTATCTTTATCCTGAGCCAGGTCTAGCTTTCGTACAAGCAGGCACACACCATCCTAGCGGCCTCCTCCCTGCACTGCAGGAAACGAGATGTCCCTCAGACACATAGTCGGAGGACACGCTGCCAGTGGCAGGGAGAGGAAGAAGGTCCCCATCCCCAGGCGGAGGACCCTGAGCCAGGGCCGGGGGCACAGAACCAGCCGCGTGCCCTGCCCTCCCCCTGGCTGTGAGCGGGGAAACCCTACCTGAGACATCGGAGTTTAGAGCTTATGAAGCAGAGATTCAGGTGACTGGGGGCAGCCGGTGGTTACAGCGTGAAGGCGCTAAGGCGGTGAGCTCGGTGCACGTCCGGCAACTCTGTCTTGTTTCTACGCATCCCCTGTGATGCTGACCTGCGGCTGCCAAGCTACACAGGTGCGGGGGACCCACAGAGCCCGGCACACGCTCTGTGGCTGCCAGGAGCCCCCGTACCCGTGTAACCAGCCTTGACTACAGCATCCAAGCTGCCTATTCGCTTCCACGACTGTGTCCCTGCAGCCCACGCAGATGGGGGCAGCCCTCCTGCCTGGCCGTGTAGTAAGTGCTGGTTGTCTGGTGGCAGGTGGAGGCCAGAAGGTGCCACGGCAACTGTTAAAATCTCTCTGGAATATTAGAGGAAGGAAGAGCTGCCCAGGAAGCCACGGTAGACCTTTATCCGATGGAGGGTTGCAGAGATGTCATACATGCCGGTAGAGACACCTGCCTCGACCCCGAGGAGAGGGCAGTGACGTGCCTCACAGATAAATCAATATTTCAAGACTTACCTGTGCAGAATTAAGTTCAGGCTAAAAAGAAGATGTATTAGTCGCCACAGTGCATAAGAGACTAATCCAGATAAAGAATCCCATCAGGCCAGCGGAAAGGCCAGGGCGGGACGAGGACACAGTCCTCATGTGATCCTCTATGCACAAGGACAGGCAGAACTTTTTAAAACATTGAGTGAAAGTCAACACAGCCCAGGAGTCAAGCCCACGCTAACGCGTGAATCCCCTTTCGGAAAGACAAGCCCTTAGAGTCCAGTTGCCATGTGCTCAAGTGTGATGACTCAACGCACACAAGACAATGACCCTGAAAATGACCTACGCTTCACGTGGCAGCCTCCCGATTTAAGCAGAGAGGTTCTTCCTCTGCCTCGGGAGCTGAGGCCTCTCCCTGTGGGACCGGGCGCTTGCTCCCCAGGCCGGCTCGTGTTACATGTCCCACGCATCTGTGCGTTTCAGATCACCACCATGGAGAGCAGCCTGAAGACCATCGAGGAGGAGAACAAAGTGATCGAGCAGCAGAACGAGTCCCTCCTGCACGAACTCGCCAACCTGAGCCAGTCCCTGATCCACAGTCTCGCCAACATCCAGCTCCCGCACATGGTAAGTGACTGACCGCGCGGAGCAGCCACCGGAGGCCTCGTGCGGTGCGCATCCCAGAGTAGATGTCTTTTTCTTTTCTATTTTCACCGTTCTTCGAACTTTGGATATTTGCGGTTACCTCCCCCAAACCATAACGTTGATTGCTAGAGACTCTGGCGGGGCTGAACCAGTAGATCCCCTAAGATTAAGCCTCTCTGAAAAGGCCTTTTAACTATGCTAAGGACAGTGGCGATATGCTATGATACTATTTTATGCTGATGTGAATATCCTATTTAGAAAGTAAAAGTTGCATATGAACTACTATTTAATATCTCGTAGGATCCAATCAATGAACAAAATTTTGATGCATACGTGACTACTTTGACGGACATGTATACAAATCAAGATCGTTATCAGAGTCCAGAAAATAAAGCTCTACTGGAAAATATAAAGCAGGCTGTGAGAGGAATTCAGGTCTGAACAGCTGCTGTAGTGATGGAATCTTGCTTAAAAAAAGGATGCCTCTTGTTCTTTGCTGCTGTAATTTACCAGAAAGTGTTATATATTTATTTCTGTTTGAAACAGTGTTATGCTTACAAGACTTCATAATGATTTCATGTCTTGCTTTAAAGATAGTACCTACAGAATAGTTTTGGAATACATTCACATTTTTGTACGTTTTCATATAAGCTGACATAGTGTGATATGCCATGTAACGTTTATAGCTGCTAATGTATGCACATTTGAGGGTATATATATTTCTGAAGAGGTAAGCCGATCAAAATAAATAGAGTGTAAATTCTTTTTAATGCCTTTAGTGATTAAATGTTTTAGTATTTTGAACTGAAATGGACAAAAAACAAAAACAGCTTTGAGTGATCATGTGGTGGTCCTGCAGCCACCCTTTAGGTGTTATCATTTTGCCTCACGTTGGAGGATTTTACGGAATTTAAGAAAAACATTTCGTGTGCATATTGTTTCATAGCAAGAATTGGTCGCAAAAAACAAATGCTTTATTTTTGAACAATGCTTGGAAATATTATGTGATTTTTTTGTTTGTTTGTTTTAGGAGGATGGTGTATGGTGGGGCAATAAATGAGGTTTTTTGCATTCCAAGGAAATGGCATATGGATTAACTGTAAGAAATGAGATAAGTAATTTATTGTAAGACAGCACCAAGCCATGGAAACTTGGCAGAAGATTCAAAGCAGCTTAAACAGCACTTTTTAAACTAACTCCTGAGCATTAATTACATGGTGTGACTATGGGACCTTCAGTTAAGACAGGGGCCTATTAGAGGTGGATGACCCGAAGACTTCCTCTTCCATTCTCAGTACCCTTTGGAACAAACTTCTTTTACCTCCCCGAGAGTTCCGTGTCCCTCTGAACTGTCTAACAGAATCTGTGTGTTTTCATTTACGCTCAAAAGATCACTTAAGACTATTTACTTCCCCTTCCACCTTAAACAGAATTATTCTTGCAGTTGTTGTTGCTGTTATGATGTCACGTACGGGGTTGAAGGCCCATGATTTGTGAGTCCTCGAGCGACTGGGCTGATCTGTCTGCTCGCCTGCGTGGGCCAGCAGCTCCGAGAAGTGCCCTCACCCCACGCTGACTTTGAATAAGCCCGGGTCCTATTCAGAGTCAGGACGAGTGTGCTCCACTGTCCCGTCCCGTCCGCTGGAGACCAGTTGACCGTAGAACGTTTGCGTAGCCTTGTTTGATCTGTCATGACCTTCTCTAAGAATGAATGCAATCAGATGTTGAGAGTAACTAAATATACTTCAGCACTTTTTTGCTTTACACTAGATCATCTTAGACTCATTTGCACCCTGGAGATTGATTGTTTTACCCGACGACTGCACTACGTGTTGCATAGGACCACTTTCCACGGCTGCGCTCTCCCCTGCTCGCTCGTCCCTGGGACGACGTGTGTCGTGTTTTCCGATTGCCGTTGACTTAATTTACATGTAATAGCATTCTTCCTTCCATGTCTTGATGTTATGCAGGAAGTACAAAAGTACTTAAAATTTTGTTATGAAAAAAAAAAAAAAAGATGGGTTTTGTAAAAATAAAAAAAAAAAATATTTTTAGCAGAACAGGACTTACAGGGTCATTGCCCCCACACGTGCCAGTCGACTATTTGCACTTACCTTGTCCTATATATCCGTACGGAGGTGTGCAATTCCCGTGTCAGTAGCCTCGTGACACTGACCCTGGAGGAATCTGAGGAGGCCTCCCGGCTGACCCGATGACGCTAAGGGAGATTACAGGGACCTCACAGCAAATACTCTGATACAATACTCAACCTCGGTATATATATATATGTATAAATATATGTACATCCCAGCGGCACTTTAGACTGCTCACTGTACAAAAGCTTACAGTTTTCCAGGAGGACTTTAATAATTAGCTGGGAAAAGATTACGTCATGACTTGGGCTCTGCAGCCCCTTCTCTGGAGAGCCCTTTTTCTGTTGTGTGATTAGTTGTAGCTGCCCTGCTCAGAATTGCCTTTTTGAGAACTGAAGCCAGGTGCTCTGCGTCACCTGCGGCCATATGTCCCATCCAGGGCCCCGGCCTCCTTGCGGGGGGGCCCCCGTTGTTCATATTGGCACATGCATCTCCCCGCCCCGTCGTGTCTGCAGCTTCTTGGCCAATATAGTGATGCTTTTGGTAGAGTAATAGGTAGTGTCAGTTTGGGATTCTAATTGTTCTCACCTATGTACAATGGAAAGGGGTTTTAAGCACAAGTCTGCTGCTCATCTAACGTTGGTACATAATATCAGATCAAAAGTTACCCGTGACTATTATATAAGGACCACAACAGTGTCACATATTAGAATGCTGACCTTTCACATGGAACTATTGTGAGTCATCAGAGTTTATTTATTATAACTTACTGTTCATATTCACTTCTAAGTTAATTTAAGTAATCATTTATTAAGACAGAATTTTGTATAGATATTTATCGTGCTCTCTGTGGAACTGAAGTTTGATTTATTTTTGTACTACACGGCATGGGTTTGTTGACACTTTAATTTTGCTATAAATGTGTGGAATCACAAGTTGCAGTGATATTCATTTTTAAATTGTGAACTTTGTACAAATTTTGTCATGCTGGATGTTAACACATCTTACTCTAAATAAAAAAGGTGTTACCACATTTGTGGCACGACGGGTCTCTAACCGGGTGTGCATCTTCACTGGAGTCCGGAAGTGCCTGCTGTCTGGGGCCCCGCGGGACCCCCGGGAACGTTTCTGCCCAACGCCGGATGCTTTCACTGTAACGTGTTCGGAGGTTTCGTTCTCTACTCCGAGGCCCCTGAGAGCAGATGCGAGCAGCTCAGGAGGCGCCTGTGCGGAGCCTGTCTGGAAGCCACTCTGCCACACCAGCGGTCACCCCGCCCTCTCCCCCAAGGTCACGTCACACGCAGGCGTCTCCCCAGAACAGGGACGTCCTCACTGCCACGGTTATCCCTCTAGATATGACATCGTCATTACGTAACACGCGTCCGCGTCCCAAAGTTCCCACTTGAGCCAAGAACGTCCTTTACGGGTTTTTCCAGATCTGGTGTCACGAGGGCTCACAGGCTGCTTCCGGTTACCACGTCCCCACCCGCGGTCCCTTCACTCCCCTGCCTTCCCGGGTCTGCAGGACACAGAGGTTTGAGAGGTGTCCAGGTGGTCAGCTTTGTCTGATGGTTCAGTTCCCAGGAAGACGCTGTGTCTTTCTCAGCACCTCCCATCTGGGGTTCCGGGGGCCACTCGCAGTGTGATCGGTGCCCTGGGAGCACCGTCACCATTGTTCCTTCCACACCGTCAGCAAGGATCACCCACAACCCTTAAATTAGCCCCCAAATATGATTTAACAACGATGAGTTACCCAGCTGCCCATCACCTTCGTTAGTAAAGGTAACCCTCTAAAACTCCAAAAACACTCACCTGTACTAGACACAGTCCCGCAAAATATAAAATTTGAGGAAGAGACCCGCCATACTCTTTGTTAAATCCAAAACAGAGTCCCAGTGGCGTCTTCTGCTGGTTCAAGGCCATCCGAGCCCCTCTTCCCAGCGAGCATTGTTGATATTTTATACCTAACAGCTTGGTCAGCTGCATCAGGGCTGACGGAGGTGGGAGGGTGGAGGGTTGCTTTCAGGACGCTGCCACCTCTGTCTCTCCATACCTTGGGGTGCACCTCTGTGAAAAGCCCCGTCTTCAGGATCAAACGCAGTTAAAGCAGATGGTGGTGCGTCAAGGAGCTGCTGGCAGTGGCTGAAATCTTTCAACTTGATGGTCGAAAGCCGTTTTGCCCTCGCCTGAGAATTGGTATAAACATCTTGGAAAGCAGTAGAGCAATAATATCAAAGATCTCATAAAATTCAAATTTCTGACCCAGTAGTTCCAGAAGGTCCCCTAAAAACACCAAAGCAACCGCAAATGCATTGAAATAAAGTCCTGTTTCAGAGGAAGGTTTGAGCAGCTGATGCCAAATGCACCTCACGGAACACTATGGCGTTCCTAGAAAGGCTGGTTATAAAGACTCAGTGATAAGACGCTTGTGATAAAGCCGGTGAACAGTACAGAAAACACGCTAAGGAGCAGCTGAGTGGCAGCAAGTTTGGGCCAGGTCCACCTGTGTTAGTGACTGAGAGACCCGCGATTCTCGTGGTCCAGCCGTCCCCCAAGCCTGCGGAAGGGGGATCTGTCCAGTGCCGTCCTCGGTCTCCTCCGGGAAGCCCCGTCACCAGGAAGGGAAGTGATGCCCCTCTTCCTCGGGAGGTAGCCTCTCCAGGAACAGGAGAAGCCTTTACTGACGGCCAGAGCATCTCAGCTCCCCGAAGGCCTAAGTCCCTGCACCGTTAATCTGGGGCCATTTCTGCTGCGGGAGACCTGGGTGCACTCAGGGCTCCCATGAGTAGAGCTCTCCCTCCACAGCCTGAGCTCCAGTCCCTGTGGCCTCCTCAGCAAGGCAGAGCAAAGCAGGAGAGCCTTGGGCCTTAAGCAATTTTAAATATGCATCAGGGAAAACAAACTTTCTTCATTGTCTTTTTTCTTTTGCATTTACACCGCCTTAGATCCAGAAGTTTATTCACCAAAACCATCACACAGATTCTCTCCACGTGATCAGATTACGAGCCTTGCTCATTTCCTTCTCTATAGGGTTCTGTTTTCCCCAGTTTTCTTTAGGTGTGATCGACATAATCAGATCTAAGCATCATCATCGAGGAGGGTCATGTGACCCCTTATAAAATCAAGAAAAAATGCCATCTTTAAGGAATTCTCTAGGTGATGCTGGGAGAACACTGCTCTTTATGGCTGAGCAGGTACTGCTCCCGATGGGGAGGTCTGCACGGTCAGGGGAGAGAGGAGGCCAAAAGGTAGAGAACCTTTGTTAGGCTTAAATTTTTCTTGTCTTGCCATAAAATATGAATTTTATTCCACATTAATAGGCACAGGTGTTACTGCTCCCTTGGAGCTGTATCTGCCGGTACTGACCCCCAAAGCACCTCCCTGAAAGCTTGCTTTTGGACCCTCTCTGCTTTCCATCTGCTTCCCCGTTGCTGTGACCGGATTGGTTGACTACACTAGAAGCAGCCGGACCTCCGGCTTCCTCGTTCCCATCCTGGGCGTTAGGAGAGCTGGAAGTCTCTGGAGTTCGCTTGCTTTGTGAATTAACATCTTATCATTCGCTGGATTGCCAAAAATTTTTCCCCGGAGCCCAATGAAGTGTTGATTCGAAAATGTTCCTAAATGCTTTAGGCTTATCTGATGCAAAGCATGAAAGATTAGCTCATGGTCACATGTTTAAAGTTCTTTTATTCCTGCAGAATAAGGGGAGGATCCCTTTCGCTTTCCAGAATGAGAACGTCTCTCTGGATGTCTGGATTTGAATCTTATCTGTCTCATTCTCTGACGCGTGAAAGGCTTTGGTGTCTTAGCCCCACCGGAAGCTGCCTCTCCTCCAATCTCTGGTCCTTCCTCTGGCAGCTGTCCTCCACGTGTTACCGAATTGATTTGTATGGACCCTGCTCAGGCCGCAGCCCGGCTCCCTGCCTTAGCAGGAGAGGGTTCTTTTTCCCTTCAGGATGGAGAGGCAAAACCAAAGTTGAGATCAACACAGCACAAGCTCTATATGGAGAAGAGGAACTAAATTCACAGATAAGCTTCTCACCCACCTGGCCAGAGAAATTTACTTTAACCAATAAAGACAAAGGGAAGCGGAGTGAGGCTGACGATGGGGAGGTGCATGCATTAGTCTACCGGGGGAGGAGGTGGGGCTTCCCCCACACACAAGGGAGTGCGGTGCCATCCCCTTTTTATCGTTTTCTGGTCCTTTCTGTCTAATCATGTCCCACCCTGTAGGTGTGTCATTTATATGCGAATGTAGTAAAATCAGTGTACAAGGAGACTGGGGCTCTGTTGGAGGGCAGACTCCTCGCCATCTGGGCCCTTGTTCTGAGACAGGAAGCGGGCAGGGCACAACCTTTAAAAGAATGACAGCCACCGAGGACACGACATGAACTGATTAGAAACAACTAGGTCCAAGACGTGGACCTTGAGCCTCAGTATAGGCTCATTGCAACATATCAGCTACATGACACACCCCTAGGTGCCATGACAGTTCTGAGACTGACCATAAAAGGCCAAAAAGTGGGCGGTGGCCCAGTTCCTGGAAATCCCCGCCCCTTCTCCAAAATAGCTGGAATATTCCTCCCACTCATTAGCCTATGAAATTACCCAGCCGGTAAAGACTAACCATCCCATATTTGGGGGCCTCTCGCTTTCTGAGATGGACTGCATTCTGTCATGGAATGTGTATCTCTCTAAGGAAACCTGCTTTCACTTTACGATGGCTGCTCTTGAATTCTCTCCTGCACAAAGCCAAGGACCCTCACCTGGCGGCCGTGCCCGGGAGACCCAGGACGTGACCTGGAACATGACCATCCTCTCACACCCTACTCTTTTCTGCAACAGTTCCATCTGCTTTTTTTCTCTCTCTCTCATTTGTTTGTAGCTTCCTTTCTTGTCTCTGGACGCTTTAACTTAAAGATTTACGATCGCCCCATCTAAAGGCGGGGGTTGACGGGCTTTGAGCAAAGGTCTGGAGCAGCTCCAGAAGCACAGCTCTTGTTCTCAGCATCTCACCTCCCTGGTACAAAACTACGTTCGTGGCGCTGTGAATGAAAAAGGTTGCTGCCGTATCAGTAAACACAGGACGCTGCAGCCATCCTGCCACTCAGGCTGCCCCGAAGGTGAGACCTGAGAGGACTCAGGATGGAGGCAAAACGGGCTGCAGCCACCCTTGCGGTGCCCCCTGTGGGGACTCGGGTTGGGAAAGCACAGGACACTGGCCCCAGGTAGCGGACGTGCGGCTCAAAGGGATGATGTCAATGAGCCTGGACTCTTGCATCTTCCCGTATGTAGAAAAGTGCTTAATTCCTTAACTTGAGACGTCTGGTTTTCTTTAATTAACAGTCATCTTTGATGTTCCGACTGCCTAGACTTCGTGGCAAAAACCCCTGTAGATCCTGGCTCCCCCCTGACCTCTTGTGAGCGGTCCCTCAGAGCTCTCTGAGAGGCTGTGTCCTGGGCTTAAGTCCTCAGCAAGTCCACCCAATAAACCATAATTCCTAGAAGGCCGTGTGTCTCCATCCTGAGTTCCCTCAAGGTCCACCATAAGGGCATAGGGGTAGCTTCAGTGGCTGGATGGCTGGAGCATCCTTTGTTCACTAATATGGCAGTGACACTTTTCATTGATAAGGGAAATCTCCATTTGTAAGGGGGTCTCCTCTCTGAGCTTGGGGAGAAGGATGATCCCAGATTCCCAGAGACCCTCATCACCAGGAAGTGCTGACTTAAATCTGCACGACGACCTTATCTGTCTGCCGTTCTGGGTCCCCTTCCCATAACTGGCCTCCACAGGCTTCTTCCTCAGATTTAGCTGAAGATGGCAATTAAACCTGAGTTCTAAACCACCTCTTAGAGATGCTCACTTCCCTGGGTGTCGCCCCTGAGTACAGTAGGCACACCCTTGGATAAACTTTTGATTTTTTTTCTCTCGTTCATTAGTCTTTCATCACTAGGCCCCCAGCCAAGAGCACAGGAGTAAAACCAAGCAGGACCCTGTGGGGCCCTGCCGGGTACAAAAGCCTCTCCGTGTGCCCCAGTTCTTTGTAGTGTGCCAGGGAAGAACAAAATCTGACTCCATGTTGGATCTGTTTCTTTGACTTTAACTTTTGCTTCTGGTCGCTTTTGTTATTATAATCATACATAATGACCTCCCTTGGAGAACCCTAACCCTCTGTCTGAATGTTAAACTGAAGTGCCTTTGTTCAGCTCACAGGGAAACACCCTGACCCTGCCCACCTGTGAATGGCTGCAGAAAAGAAGGAATTAACACATCCCCTCCCTGAGGCTGGCCAAGCCAGGAGATATTTTACAAGACTTACGGCCTTTTCACTTTACATTCTCACCTCCTCCCCCTCTCTGTTCTATCAAAGAAACTGGCATCCAGCCCCCCCCCCCCATAAGATGGTACTCTAAGACATTAATCTGCCGTCTTCTCGGATGCCCAGCTTTCTGAACAAAGTCACTATTCCTTGCCTCATCCCCTGATTTATTGGCCTGTTGTGTGGCCAGCAGAGCGAGCTTGGACTCGGTAACAATAGGAAAAAGGCTTCAGCCTCCCAGACCTTCCCTTTTTTCCAAAGGGTAGATTCCAACGGTTACTAATCCAGGAAGGGAGGGGATGCAGAAGCACCGGAAAGGCAGTCAACAAACAATAGTGCAGCCTTGGGGCAGTGTCCTGGTTCCTCCACAAGGAATATACATAACAGTACCTCTGAGTTCTTCTGCAGGAACTAAGGCCTCCACCCGGATGGAGGAGGGTAACTTCAGGCTGAGCGCAGGATTCCTGGAGGCCCACCTGCTACCTCACCACCAGCGAGTCAGAAGAAAGTCACACAGCCTGCAGTCCTCACCCCGAATTCTGCCTATACAAACGCTTTCCCGAAAACCCCTGGGGAGTCTGAGGTTTTTGAGCACAAGCCACCCGTTCCCCTTGCGTGGTCCTGCAATAAACCTTTTTCTCTGCTCCAAACTCCGACGTTTCAGTTTGTTTGGCCTCAGTGTGTGTCAGGTACACGAACCTGCAACAGAAGGGCAGAGGGAGAATTGTCCTAAGAACAGGCCGTGTCTTGGGACCCTGAAATAGTCAGGGTCAACAGCAGTCTGAAGGGGAGCCTAGGAAAGCGATAGTTAAAGCGAAGCCGGAGAAATTCTACTCCAGCCCTGGCTCTTCGCAGCAGGTGATGACCCTGCTGAGCCCTGTTAAGAGTTTTCTCAAAAAGACCCGAAGGCCAACTGACAGCCTGGCTTCCAGCCCCACTCAGGGCTCTTTGCGTGCCTGGGCCTGGGTCCCCTCGGCACCAGCTCTCCAGCGGGAGCTCTCCGTCCACCTCTCCCCATGCAGCCACACTGGCATCCCTTCTGGAACATTCCTCAAGTGACCAGCAGGGTGGAGTGTGATGCTTTCCACCCAGAGATCGGGCTTCCACTCAGTGTAGGTGAGGGGGTGGAGGCTGCACTTGCCCCCCTGGATGTGCCAGTGACGCTGGGCAGAGCCCTCTGGAGTCTGTGCTGTGATAGCTCCAGGGTCAGGGGAACACGAGGTAGAACCAGAGGCTTAATTCTCCCTGTGGAAGACAGCAACTTCCCGTTTCCCTTTTCTTTCGGAAATCTTTCTCGGGCCTTTTCAGATGTGTGTACATCTTCCTAATGGCTAAAGTAAGCCTCTGCCCTCCTGGCAGTTCCCCCAGGACCTGAGAGCGTCTCTCTGACTGTGACCCTCTGGGCCCAGGCCTGCTGTCCAGACCCCTGGGAGGAGATGGGCCTATGGTCTCCAGACTCCAGACTGCAGTGGGTTGTACGCAGCAGCCACACAGAGCTGAGGTTTCCCCAGCTTTGTGGCCTCTGAGCAGGTTGCCTGTGATGCCATCGCGTCCTGGCTCAAAGCCGGGGAGGGAGTAAAGCCAGGCCCTCTGTCCTTCTGGCTTTGATGGCCAGTCTGTGAAGTGAACGGACCGCAGGCGGGTTGTAGCAGGAGGAGAGGCACAGACGTCGGTTAACTTTTAATATAACGTGAACGGGGCACCACAGGATAAGCATGAATGAGACGTGAGAGTTTATGCACGTCTTCGTTGAGGAGGGGAGAGGATGCAGGCCTCCGAGGGGAGAGCTTTAAGAAAAGATGATCTTAGGAGGTGGGATGGGGGGGTGATGGTTTGTGACCGTTCGTCTGTGTGTGGGGTCACTGCCCCGTCTCCAGTCCTGTGACAGGAGTCATCCTGGGCGGTGAAACCCTCGGGGAGGGGACCCAAGATACTGTGGCTCCTGTCGGAGGACCTGCCTAAGCAGGTGAAGGGGGGCAGACCGTGACACCCCAAAATGCGCCGCCTCGGCATGTGGGTTATCTTGGGCTGAAGGCAGCCAGGACCCAGCAGGCTCGTCTGCAGCCGACCTCGGCCCACTTCTGAGCACCCCTGGCTCAGCCCTGGGCAGTGGGGATGTGCCGCCAGGCAGGGTGCTCACCTGGGCCTGGTGCCGGCTGGGCTGCTGTGGGCGGGGTCTTGTGGTGGACGGGTGGCCGCGGGCCGCAGGGCGCCGGGACCCACAGAGGCCACCCTGTGGCCTGCTCAGGGCCGAGCCCCAGCCCTACCGGATGGTACCTCCTTCCACTTCAGCTCCCAAAGGGGCGGTCAGAGAACCAGGGCTGAGCTCACTCGCGGCTGTGTTGATTTCAGTCTAAAACAGCTCTAAGTGGGTGTATTTAGTCGCTTGCCTTCTTCTCAAAATTTAAATGTAAAAAAAGAGGCTCTAGCTGACCTAACGGGAAGCAGTATAACCCGCTGATCGAAGCTGCAAGATAAAGTGGGTGCAGGAAAGGGTGCGTGTGGGGTTACAACTAAACACGGGGGCGTTTGTCCACAGGAACGGCTTTAACTTGGGAAAAGCTGATCTTAGACCCATTTGGCTGAGAAGTTGTCCCCGAGTTCATGACAATAAAATGAAGCCATGTCCTCACGGCTGTGCTTCCATCCCTGGCATGGAGGTTTCAGACAGTCGTGAAAGGAGGAAGGGGGACCCAGCATTACCGACGTCCTTATCTGGAGGTAGGGCACAGAGCACCAGTGTGCAGGCCACTGCGTCTGCCTGTGGTCCTTACAGCCAGCTCTGCATGCTAGAGTTTCACGTTCATCTGGCTGAATAAAGGTCCGGGCCCTTCCCTTCCGCCAGCCAGGAGCAGCCCTGGTGAGCAGGACCCCAGGCCACAGGGTCAGGGCTCATCACCACCCCTGCCTGCTGTCTCTGTCCCCCTGAACCCAAGTCCCGCCCCGAGCTCGGGATGTGACCTTCTCTGGAAATGTGGCTGCTGCAGACGTAGCCAGAGTCAGGAGGACGGCATTACTAAGGTGGCCCTGAGCCAGCGCGTCCTCATAAGGAGAGGGAAACACCGGGTGAGGACAAGTTTGGGGGAAGGTCTTGTGGCGACGGGACCGGGGCCGGCTGGCAGTCTGCAGCCCTCCTGGCAAAGCCGGAGAGAGGCTGGGACGGATGTTCCCTCTGAACCTCCAGAAGGAACCTTGGCCTCTGGAACTGTGGGAGGACAGGTTTCTGCTGGTCAGCGGTACCCGACTGTGATGGTTTGTGGCAGCAGCCCCAAAACGGGCTCTTGGAGTTACACCCAGGTCAGCCGGGGGCCCTGCTCCCCTGGGCTGCCAGCGAGTGGGCAGGCGTAGGGCAGGGAGATGCAGGAAGAGGCCCTTGGGACTGGGGGGAGGGGGGCTGCCTCAGGCACAGCCAGGTTCTCAGGGGTGACTCACCGTCTGGGAATGGCCCCTAGGCCTCCAGACTGGGGGCCACCCAGACCCGGAAAGCCTCCCCAGCAAGGAGAACACTCACCCTGGCGTGGCTGACGGCTCCCAGGCAGGCACCCCCGACAGCCCTCACTCAGTCCTCACGACAGCCTGCGTTTCGAGTAGGAACTGGTCTTCTCCTGTTACAGACGGGAAACCGAGGCCCAGAGAGGGCGAGAAAGTCGCCAGGCGTCGCAGAGCTGCCTCCCAGCTTGCCTTGTTCCAAACCGCACGTTCTTTTCCTCATAACTCCTCGAAGAGGCAGATGGGGAGACGGACCGGTAGACGGGCGCAATGTCACTCTAGAAGCAGCAGCAGGAAACGCGGACCGTCCTGTCCTTGGGGGACCCCGTGGCACTACGGAGGAGACGCAGGTGTCCTCTCAGCAGAGCCTGATGCACAGGGGGCTCTCGGGGTGAGGACAGCTACCGAGCAGGGGAGACACTGGCCATCGATCGCCTGAGGCCCAGGAAGCCCTGCAGTCTGAGGGCTGACTTGTGTCCGCAGCTGCAGGCGGCTTCAGGAGGGGCGGAGTGCCCGGCATCTCCAGGAGCACGGCCCCCGTAGCCCTCGCAGCCCTAGCGGGTCTCCGGAGAAGGTCGGCAGCCACTGGGGGGTGGGGGGGCATGCAGGGGCCCAGTGACATCTGGGGGTGTCCCCAACCCCGTCCAGTGCAGTAGGCGAGGCTCACAGGTCAGTCAGCTTCCTGTCCCCTCCCCTCCCTCCCTCCCTGGATGAGTGACAGGTCCTGGGACATGTTACCCTCTCTGCTGAGCATCGGTGTCTGCATTTGCAAAATGAGGATAGTAACACCTCCTCAGGAATGTCTCAAGGCTCAGGTGTCCGTGCACCTCGGTGTGAGCAGGCCCTGCCTCGGAGCCTGTGTTCAGACACTGGGAGGACGGATCTCATGTCCCCACGTCTGCCTGATCCACTGGAGAGCTCAGCGATACTGTTCACAGAAAACAGACGATGGCGGTAATCTTGGCTCCTTTGTCTGCACATCTGAACAACTAGAGCTTGTCAACCAGCACAATCACACCTGAAAGGGCTGTTTGCTGCAGGACAGATAACAGGATTGCGGGCAGACAATGAGGTATGGAGAGTGGTCATCAGAGAGAAATGGGAAGAGTCACCAGGGCCTTGGGCAACAGAAAACTTGAGTGGCTTTGATGTCTGCCCGTGATTCCCCAGGAAGGTTGAGCTCCTGGAGGTGTGAGGCCTCCGTGGGCCTCTAGAGGGCAGATGCAGGAGATGCTGCACAAAAGGTGCGGGAAGCACACTCGGCTCCATGTAAGAGCTTCGTTACTAAAACATGAATTCCTTCCGGCCTGAGCGCCAGTCATTGCACTGGCCACTGCTGCCACACCTCCATCCAGAGTTCTGCAGACGGCTGTGTACCCGACACACATGTTCAGGGAGACAGCACCACGGATGGATGGAGGGATGGATGGAAGGGTGGTGGGTGGATGGATGGGTGGATAGAGGGATGGAGGGATGGAGGGATGGAAGGAAAGATGGAAGGAAGGGAGGGAGGGAGGGGAGGTGGGAAGGATGAAGGAGGAAAGGTGGGAGGAGGGAGGGATAGACGATTCTAAGGAAGTGGCTCACGCACTTGTGGGCACTGGCAGGTCCTACATTTTACAGGCAGGTCAGGAGATTAGAAACTCAGGCAGGAGTGGATGCTGAGATCTTGCAATAGAACTTCTCCAGGAAGCCTCAGTTTCTACTCTAAAGAACGTAAACTGAGTGGATGAGGCTCACCCACATTATGGAGGGAACTCCTCTTTGTCCAAGTTCACCAATGTCAATCTCATCTACAAAATACCTTCAGCACAACACCTGGATTAGTGGTTGATCAAATCACGAGGTGTGACAGCCCAGCAGACTGGACACATAAAATTAGCCGCAGCTGGTGCTGAACTGAAAAGAGAGGCTGAGACTGTGTGCTGCTCAGGACGCCTGCACCTGGGGTGGCAGAGGTCGAGAAATTTGATCTTTACCCACTTATACTGGAGAGGTCCAGAGACATTCGGATGGGGGGGTGGGCAGGGTCAAAGCAGTGGCACCTTCTCTGCCTGCTGCAGGGAGCATGGACCTGGTAGACCGGTGTGGGGTGGCGTCTTGGCGGTGGTCCAGGGCGATGGGCAGGGCCAGGACCGTCGGCGGTTATAAGAGGGAAAATGGAGGAACAGAAATCGACTGAGCCACAAGGAACAACCGGAATCCACAGGGTTTCTCAACCCCCTACGTGTGGGTGAGCACCAAACAGGCCACTTCTGGGTTGGAGGGTCTGAGAAAGCAGTTTGGAGGATCACATCAGCGATCCAGAAGAAACCAGACATCTTTCAGGGAAAGTAAGGCTTTGGGTTCCTGTATTTAAGTTTGAAATTCTTGTGGGGCGAGCAGGCAGCACTTGTAAAGGAGTGTGGAGGCCTGGGGGGATTTGTGACTGGTTAGCACGGGACCCCTGGCTGGCGTGGTCCGGGTCGCTGGAGGACTGGGAAGGCTGCTCCCTATGGTAACAGGGATGTCAGCGTCCATGACAAACGTGCACCGTCTGGAGGGGCCTGAGCCAGACCCCAGCTCAGCTGCCCGCACATGCAGACGCGGGGCACCGTGTAGGTACAGGAGTTTACTGACACAGCAGCAGGAAAGCGCCCTGTCACCCCAGTCCTGCCGCAGCATACCTGAGGTAGAACGCCCCCTGGTCACACGACAGTGTGGAGGTCAGGACAGACCCAGGCTTCTCTCTGACGCTGGGACTTGGTGATCATGTGTCTTTGGACACAGGACAGCCTGGACTTCCTCAACTGTTACACGCAGAGCCTGGATCCTGGAGAGTGAAGTGTCAGAATGGGGCTGCAGACAGACAGAAGAACGTGGGACTGCCTCCCCTCCTTCCCACCGACCCCTGCGTCTTCTGGTGGCCCCAGGCAAGGCCCCCTTGGGGGAGGCCCGGTGGGGTTCTTCCGGGTGTGGCTACAAAAGAGGAAACTAAAGGACACTGAGTGTCCACCTGGCCGAGCCCTGCGCCCAGGCCTCTACGCAAACGTCTTCTGCGCTCCCAACAGTGGCCTGGCGGCAGCAGTGCCCAACGTGGGTGCCTAACAGGCCTCACGGGCTCCGACCCCTGGCTCCGATCCTGCTGCAGGGGGTGTTTGTACAAGTCAGACAGAGACAGAGAGACAGGCGGAGGAGCGGGCGAGAGAGAGAGAGAGAGAGAGAGAGAGAGAGAGAGAGAGAGAGAGAGGGAGGGAGGGAGGGAGGGAGGGAGGGAGGGAGGGAGGGAGGGAGGGAGGGAGGGAGGGAGGGAGGGAGGGAGGGAGGGAGGGAGGGAGACTGAGAGACAGAGAGAGGGCTCCAGCAAGCGCTTGGAATCCTGACTGCAGCTTGCTAAGCACTGCGAACGTGTGTTATAAAACAACCTCCACCCCTACTGCACACATGTGGAAACGGCGGCTAGGCGAGGCGGAGCAACTTGGCCGAGGCCTCCGGTCGTGGGCGCAGACCCGGGACTGGAACCCGGGGGCCCAACCTGAGCTCCGCACCCGGGGCAGCGCCGCGGCCCGACGCCCGGCAGGAGGTCCTCGCCCCGCCCCGGCCCTTGGGGAGGAGGGGGCGGGCGGGGAGGAGCCGCGCGCATGTGCACAGCTGGCGCCCCCCGCCCCCCGCGCGCAGCTGGGACGTGGGCCGCAGCCGGCGGCGCTGGACACGCCGGGCCCTCGCGGTCGGTCGCAGAGTCCGAGCGTCCCGCGCGCCGTGGGCCATGGCCGTGCGCGACGCGCGCCCCGCGCGCCCCTGCTTGCTGGCGCTCGTGCTGTGCTCGTGCTGGGGGGCACTGGCCGCGGTCGCCCCCAAGCCGGGCAACGGGTGTCCGAGCCGCTGCCTGTGCTTCCGCACCACGGTGCGCTGCATGCATCTGCTGCTGGAGGCCGTGCCCGCCGTGGCGCCGCAGACCTCCATCCTGTGAGTCCGGCGGGGCGCCGGGGACCTGGGCGCGCGGGGCGGCCGGGTCCCGGGGGCCGGGGGGAGGGTCGCGCGGCGGCGCCTTTGTCCTCCGTGGCCGGGAGGGGGGCGGACCTGAGCTCAGCGCGCGCCGCCTCCGGAGCCGCCTTTGTTCGGAGCTCGGCATCCCCGAGGGACGGGAAAGTTGTCGGCAGCCGCCGGGGAAAGCCCTCCGCCCTGCCCGGCCCGGTCCTGCTGGCTCCCCTCCTCCGCTCGCCTTCCTCCCCATCCCGCCCCTCTCCGGCCCCCTCTTCTCCTGGGGCCCGGCTTCCCCCTCCTCCGGCTTCCTCTCTCCCCCTTCCTTTCCCCTCCCCCTCTTCCCCCCTCCTTCTACTCGGCGGTTCCCGCTCCCCGTTTTCCCCTCCTCCCCGAGCGCGGCACCCCTGTCCCGGCTCTGGGGCGGGGAGGGGCCCTCCGTGGCGCACCCTCCGTGACCTCACGTCCCCGCATCTGCCGGGGCGCCGAGAGCCTCCTGCCCGGGTTGTCCCGGGGCCCGTGGGACGCACCGTTCTCTGGGGCTTTCTCTGCGCCGTGAGCTACCCTGGCCGAGTTCCGGGAGGCGCCGAGGTGCGGGTCCCCGAGTTGCGGGGCAGCGCGGGCGGCCCGGGGGTGGATACAGTCGGGGTCCAAGCGGGTTTGCTCCCCGGGCACGTCCCCGCCCTCATCTCCAGCCGGGGCGCGCCCAGGTGGTGCCATCGGAGACCCGGCGCTCCGGCTGGCAGGACGTATCGTGCCCTCGCCGGCCGACCCCCGCCCTCCCTAGAGGATCCCGGCCCCGGGTGCCGCCGAGTGCAGCAGGCCTATTTGGCTGCGCCTCTGATTAGGAATTTTCAAAATCTGTAAAGGCAGCCTGCGTTTCAGGCGCTGACTGTATTCAGCGTCCTACAGCTGCCCTTCTGAACGCCAAAAATAGTTTTCCACTTTTCTTGGCTGAGCCAGAGTACTTTGGCACCACGAAGAGCCTGCAAAAGTTGTAAAATATTGAGTGGACTATTCAGGAAGTGGGCGGTCAGTGTTCCTACTTTTAAAACAAAGTTCACGGACAGACCACTCTCCTAGTGGCCGCCGGCTATACTGGCAGCTTCCTTCGGGGTCCTCGGCGGGACTCCCCTCGCAGCCTGGAAACTGCTCCTCCGAGAGAGACAGGCACGGGCTTCCTTCCCGTGTGGAGGGCCGGCCAGCAGGAGGGCATCAGGCGCTGAGGAGGGGGACCGTAACCGGCCAAGTGAGGGTGTCCTGGAGGCAATCGTTTAATTCTTCAGTGAGTCAGTGGAAAAAGCCTGGACCGTGAAGCCATTTTTCACATCTGGCCACAGTCTAATACTCGTACTGTGCTCTGTCCTCACATCTTAATGGCTTTTTAAAAAGAACAATGTTTTAAAATGTGGTTGTCGTAGAACAGAAATGGAGCCACCAGCCTCCTGCGGGTGGTGAGATTCTCCACAGAACCTCATAGGGTTTTGTAAAACAGCTGAGGGTAGGCAGGGAAAGTGACATAATAGGTAACGGGCAAGATTTCCAGAAATCCTCGTTTGCCTTATGCTTTCGTGGGGTTTTATAGTTTTTAAAGATGTTTTGAAAGGACCTTGCGTGGTCTCGTTGATTCTGTGAGGGGGCAGGGTGTGCTAAGCTGACCAGATCCCTCACAGAACCAAGCGGATTATCACTGACATGGACACAGACCCAGCTGACAGCTGCGTAGACACAGGCGCAGGGGGAGGAAGCTCCCATCGCTGCCATTGTGGACCAGGGACAGGGGAAGAACTGAGTCCTGGTGGGAGGGGGTCCGACTGGGGCCCCGGAGCTGGGGACACAGAGCAGGGCGGTGATGATGAGAGAGAGACCAGCTGGGGGGCGCCACGTTGCCGCCTGTGGGCTCCGGGGTCCAGTCTGGCGCGTTCCTGGGGGGCTGCTCGTTGGGGTGCAGTCATGTCACAAGTTCCACTTGTGCAGAAACATTCAGTGTTCACTCGCAGCTTTTCTCCAGGTCTCTGCCCTCATGCATCTGCTGCTGTTTTCTATTTTTAAAAAATGATTTGGTGGCAACTGGGGACTTAAAAGATGTGAGGGTAAGTGAAGACCTGGCCCCAGACTTAACTGGGCCGTCCAGCCATCGCTTCATCCCTTTGCTTTCGGGACCCTCCCCTTGGCCCCCCCCCAGAAAGACTGAGTGGGAGTCTCTGGGCATATCAGACTTGTGTCCTGCTCAGGGCGTTTTAGGGTGTGTCCAGGTGGGACCCGGGAGTGGACTGTTTTGCCGCGTGGTTGGGCTTCAGAAATGATGGTCTGAGAGTGTCCTGTGATTCCGGTTTGACCCTGGAAAGTAGAAAGCGGTGTTCTAGCCGCCCTGGTATCTGGAGCCCTCGGGCTCCGGCGCTGCAGCTGGTCCCTTCACCAGCGGGTGTGGTACTCAGTCCAGCTCAGCTTTTGTAGAAACACTTTAGTTTTTGAGTATTTTACTCTGCTCAGCGCTACAGGAGACGTTTGTCACGGTGATGAGGAAACAGCTAGCGCTAAAACCTAAGCGGTGTGCCATCTACTTGGCCCGCTTCCGTCCTCCGCTCCGCCGGGACCTCTCGGGACGACACGTTCTCACCTCCCGCCTCATGAGTCCTCGCGAGCCCTCCGCGCCCCACCCCCGACCCCGTCCTTCTCTCCGTGGCCTCGTCTGTGCGGTCGTGGGGTCGCCTCCTTAAAGCTGGCTCCCACCCCATGGTCCAGGCCGCTCCAAAGCCGCCGTCCATGTGACAGGAAGCCCTGGCGTCAGAGGGCGCCCGGGGCCGGGGGCTGGCGAGAGCTCCTCCCCTGGGCTCGTGGTCAGCCTGCCGGGCAGCTGTCCTCAGATCCCTCGATGTCTGCTGACCCGTGTGTTTGGGCCTGGGCCAGCTTCCGGTTCCTGCCTCTCGGGGTCCCGGGTCCACTGGGGTGCTGGGGAGGGAGGCCCTGTGGCTCTGTGATGAGGGCAACTGGCCATCCAGGCGTGTCTGGCCGAGGGGGCCTGCAGGAGGCCAGCCCTGGGCGCCAGTGCCTCTGGAGGTCTGGGCGAGTGACCACCCATCTTTGGGGTCATATTCCCATACTCGGAGAAGGTCTTGGTGCTCCCTGGGGACTAGTCCCCCAAGGCACAGCGTCTCCCCTTACCAGCCTCCACTGGAGCTCCTGGAAGCCGGCCGACGGGAGGATCCAACTTCCCACCGCTTCCCTGTGTGCCCAGGTGAGGCCTCTGGCCTACAGGTGGCCGGAGGGAGGGAGCGTTCCTGGGCCGGGAGGTGGGCAGGCTGCCAGCTGCACGTCCCCTCCCCTGTCTTCCTGGGGTTCAGGGAGTTCCCTCTCTCCCGCTGCCACCCGTCCTGCGGGGACGCGTTCGGCCTCCAGGCAGGGCTGGCCTCTCCTCCTCTGGGTGAGGCTTCACAAGGTCAGCAAAGCAGCCTCTGGCTGTCGGTCTCTGCAGGACACCGTGCAGGCCGTGACAACAGGCCTTAAGCTGAAGCCCGTGGCTTACCTGAGGCAGATTTCTGCTCTTAGACCCCTGTTGGGATGAAGTCGAAGTCTTCATTCTCAAAACAGCCCAGAGGGACATTTTTCAAGTATCTGAATTGTTCGTAATTTAGTTTTCCAAAATGGTGGTGACCACTCTGCGGCGTCCCGAGCCCACGGCTTTAAGAACACCCAGCGTGCTGTGCGCAGAGGGGAGACCTCGGTGACCCGAGGAAGCTTCCAGAGGCCACCTGGGATGCTGTGTGTGACGTCAGCCATCAGGGAGTGGTCCTGGGGCCGTTCTCAGTTTGGACACAACTTTACACTTGAAAACATGCCTTTGGAAGCTGCATCTGGAAAAACTTCCTTGGAAACTGCAGCAGGGCAGCTAGAAGGCCCCCCCCCCCCCCACTGTGTTATTAGTGAGTCAAGGAAGTCGTTGTAAAAAGAAAGCACACGGGGCCCTGTGTCTCCGAATCTGGGGGTAGCTCCGGCTTTGTCCAGGGCGTGGACACCACAGCCTGGACGCGGTCCCCTCCCCTCTGTGCGTCCCCGGCCGCCTCCTCAGTGCTATGACTCAGCTTCCCTGCCTGGTGACGCCCGGCAGCTGTCGTCGGCTTCCCTTCCGATGGCCTAAGTGCAAGAGATGAGTCTCGGTCACAAGCCCGAGTTCTGGGAATCGTGTGAACAGACCCGCTGTCTGTCCCCAGCACACCCTGGGCGGCGGGCGGTCATGCCCACCAGGCCCGGGCCTGGCGGCCCCTGGAGCTAAGGACAGGACCTGCCCTGCCTGAGGACGCGTGGCCTGGAAGCGGGGAAGGGCTCCTTGCCTGGGGGAAGGCGGGCATTTTATTAGAAGAGGTGGCAGGGGGGCAGGCTGGACAGGTGCCACGGTCAGGTGTCAACAGAACAGCGACAGCATCCCAGTCTCCGGAGCTGGGCCCGTCATCTGTTTGACAAATGGGTGAGCGCTGGAAGGTCCATGCGTCTGTGCTGGTTCCCGCCGGCTGAGTTGGAGGTTCTGTCTGTTGGCTGGAGATGCCGACCTCTTTCCTGGGCACTTGCCAACAGGAAGAAACTGGAGTAGGTGCCGTGGTGAGGGAATGGGGGCCTCGGGGTCCCGGCCAAGCTCTGAGGGCAGCGCCCAGGGCTAGAGTTGGGCCCAGCCTCCCGTCTCCCTCCACCGTGTGCCCTGGCGGGGCGCTGCCGGCCTTCAGTGCCCGAGACGTCAGGTCTCTCAACTTAGCGTCCAGCTTAACGAGCATTTGAATTGTGACAGTTTCATGTGCTTTTGGGGGTACACGAGAAAATGTGGTTTGTTTACAAATACAGTTTTGGGTGAATTCAATTGAAACGCAGTTAAACATCAGTGAATTTGATGCTTAAATAGTCTATTTGGACGTTTCGTGCGTTACTGTATGTCTCTGCTGGCCGGCAGCTCTCTGGGGTCGGCCTTGAACTTGAACTGGTACCTACGTGTCTCCTGTAGCACCTGCACAGAACTCAGCCCACGTGTGTCAGTGGGTGAGGGAATGCCCTTTGGTGTTTAAAATAACATCATCGATAACTTAGGATCTTTCTAAATTGGTAAGTCCAGTAGTTTATGTTTCCTTTATCTTGAAGTTAATTTTGAAAAGTAGAAATCGCACGTGTTCCTCTCCTGGTTCCTTGGTTTCTCTTCAGATGCCACCAGCTCACAGAAAACAGGCAAATCCCGGGGTCGCTCAGTCCAGCGATGACTCGTGACTGAATCAAAACTGGCAAAAAGTTTAAGTAAGAATGTGTTAGTTGTTTCAGGACTTAATTCTCAGCTCCCCTTTTCTTGGCTCGGGTACAGGGTCAGTTATCCCTGCTGATTTGATCAGTTTCTTTTTTCTGGACACTGTTGCCTTTCTCTCCGAGGGGACGCAGACTGCAGAGAACTTCCCCCGCAGACCCTGGGTGGGCAGTGATCTGACGCTGTGCCCCCAGGGCTCTCCTTGGCCTTGTCTGGTTTCCGTCAGCCTCCCTTGAAGGGTGGTCTGTTCAGAGCTGGGTGCCCACTGGATGATCAGCTCATTGCGGAGGGATGGTGCCTGCTGGCGTCTGGATGCCCAGCCCCCAGGGGAGCTCGGGAGGGCGGTTGGGTGGGTACAGGCTGCTGTCACCCAGCCCACGGAGCTCAGAGGCCCACGGGCAGCTTGCAGGCTCGTCCCCTTCTGTTCTGTGGTCAGGTCCGCGGTGGAAGCTTAACCAGTGACGATTCCCTTCTCCGACCTCTGTCTGGATGAATTTTCCCTGAGGAAAATCAAAAGCCTCGTGGGGAGTCCGCTGACAGGACAGCAGGAGTTTGTGTTCGCGGTGCGCGCTCGGGGGACCGTGCTGTGTCCGGTCTGTGCAGCCGTCGCCACAATCAGGAGTGTCCTCACCCGCGGGGTCCGCGCCCCTGGCAGCCCTTCGTCCCGAGTTCTGCCTCACTGGGCATGACTGCATCTGTGCTCACCAGGGGCTCTGGGCTTTGTTCTCCTGTCCTGGAATGTCTTTGTCTGCTTTGCGTATCAGGGCAGACCTTGCCTCCCAGAGCCGGTGTGAGGGGAGAGCAGGGGGCACACGGCTTAGTGCCGCTTAGAGGTCTGCTCCAGCTTCCCAGGGAAGCCCCCGGGCTGGGCTGGGCTTCCTGCGAGGGTTTTAAACTGTGATCTCAAACTCTTCAGTAAACACAGGGCGGTTGGGGACAGTTTCTTCCTGAGTGAGCCCTGGGAGCTGGGAGCTCGGCCGCGTCACACGATCCTGGGACAGCCGTCCATCGTGAAGTTCCCCGTTACCCTCCGAATGTCTGAGGATGTGTAGGGACGTCCGTTCTCTGGTTCCTGATGTCGGAAACGCGTGTCTGCTCTCCCGTTTTTTCCGGATCGGTCGCCTAGACGTTTTTCCGTTGTACTGACCTTTGCAGAAAGCCAGCTTTCGGATGCATTGATCTTTCTCTTTGGTTTTTCCTTTCTCTGTTTTGCTGATCTCTGCTCTGATCTTTATTGCCCTCACACGCACGGCTGCGCTGAGCGCTTGACGCTCCAGGCTCCCTGGTGTCCTGTCTCTGTCCCTGGAGCTCCAGCTGTCCTGTCTGCGTCCTGTGGGTTCTCGCCGTCCCTTGGGTTCTCGCCGTCCCTTGGGCAGCAACCTGGGGCGGTTCTGTGCTCACCTTCTTCGTTTTCACTCCCTCGGGGATCCTGTCCATTGCTGACCCGTGCGCGGTATCTTGAAAACAGTTGTTTCATGTATTTTGTCAGCTTTTTGGTTGTTTCAGACAGGGGAGGAGGTCTGGCCCCTGTTATCCCATCTCTTCTTGTAATTTTGTAAAACCTTCATTAAATTCTTCTGCAACTTTATAACAGTGTGGCTTATAAAGAAAGTAACAAATAGAATAATGCTTTCACATGCCCCAAACTAAAAATTGTCCAACCGGCTGTTCTCCACTTGCCTTTGGAAGGCTGTTGTATCGGGCAGGGGACTTCAACTGCAGCTGCCTAGTAAATGGTCGCAGGGTCTCGGCGGCTTAAAACAGTGTGAGTTCCCGCTTCCCTCACACAGAATCCAGGCCAGATGTCCTTGCTGGGCAGCTGTCACTGGAGGCTCTGCTCTCAGCCCGGGGCCTGCAGACCCCGGCCAGCGGGGCAGTGGCCTGGGTGCTAAGCTGATCTGTGCGGGACGTGCCATGCCCTTCACCCACCTGTGGCTGCGGCTGTTTCTGACGCCAAAGGCAGAGCTGGGTAGTTGCGACATGACAGTACCTTTCCTGTCTGGCCCTTTAAGGTAATGGCGCTCTACCAGTGACCTGGGGACCCAGGCTCTGTCCACCCTGTAGCTCTGCTGTCCTGGTCCCTGGCCCTCCAGGCTGTCAGGGAAGTGGAGGCGGGAGTGAGCGAGAGGAGGGTCCAGGGCTTCGACGGCCCCGAGGGGACACGTCACTTGTGCACACGTTGCCTGGGGGGCACCGGTCCCCTGTCCCAACCTGGTGCCTGGCGGGCTCTGGCACGTTGTTTAGGACCTTCCCGGGAAGGAAGACTGCATTTGCAGTGTCGGACGTGCTGGACGGGCGGTGCGTGGCTGCCGTGCTGCCTTCACTGTGTCCTCTCCAGGCGCTGCTGTTGCATGTGGGCACCTCTGGTCCCTCACGTGCAGAACAGAGAGGGCTGCGAGGTGTTGGCCCTGCTTGCCGTGTCCTGTGCCACGTGGTGGCTCCCTGCTCCAGCCCCCCGTTAGTTTAGGTCCCACTGTGGGCTGTAACAGGGGCCATGATGGGTAAATAGAGGTTAAAAACTAGAATCTCCTTCTTCTAGCAAGAATTTTGCTCATTCCTCCTCAACAGAGAGCTGCGCAGTATAAGTATCGTGGCAGGTGTTGGACCGCCTGTGGCGGTAACCCGTAGATCACGGTCGGGTTTCTTAGAAGCCAAGCGCTTGACTCCAGATTTTCTGCCAGGACGAGGCATATTTGGGTTTATGCTGGGTTTTTGGAAATTTGCAGGCTGCCGAGAAGGCCCTGCAGGGGTGGTCATCGTGGGTGGAGTTTGGCTTGGAGGTACAGCCTTTCCGCCCCGGCGGGGGGGGCGGGGTTTGGGGGGGCAGCATCTCCCCAGCAGCTGCAAGCAGGAGGCTGTGGAGCCTGCCCCTCACCCACTCCAGTGCCCTGTCCTGTTTACTCTTCTTCTACAACATATTTTTAAATATTTTTATGCAAGCTGTACCTGTTCATGGTAGAAAAATGTGAAAATCCAAATAAGAACACCATAATAAATGACTCACATTTCTGTCATTAGAGGAAACTGTTAACCTGCCGGGCTTTCCCTCAGATACACAAACAGTCGTGTGCGCGCACGTGGACACGGAATCACTGGGGTGTCTGCATGTCTGTCCATGTCTGCCGCTCCATCTGTCCATCAGCCATCTATGTCTGCTGTGTTCTGTGGATCATCCGCAGGACGCGGGGCGCACACGGCCCCAAGGGCGCCTCTCACACCTGACCGTGGAGACATGGCACGCGCACCTGTGCGCCCTCCCTCGGTAGCCGCACTTCGATGGTGGTCCCGGGTTTTCTCTCCGGAGGCTTTGATGCCAGCATGTCCTGAGGACTGTGCCAGCTCCTGTGTGGGCCCCTCCCCAGGCTGCAGTGCAGCCTGGCTTATGTTGGGTCCCGGCCACCCCGTCTGTGGCCGGTTTCCTGTGTGGTCTCTGCCCTGTGGTTGGATGCCTCTGCCGGGCCCCGAGATCTGGGAGGGGCTGGGAGAGCCCCAGCTCAGCACCATCTCTGTCAGCGGAGGTGAAGCTTAAGGTTGATTCTCGTTATTCGCAGGGCTGTGTTCTACATAGTCTCTGCGAATTCTGAGTTAGTGACCCGGGACCCTTGCTTCCAAGAGACGCAGGGTCAGCGCCCAGCCCGGCGCAGGTCACGGCGCTGTTGTCATCCATCGATCGAGGCACAACCCGGCCTTGTGAGCTTCTGTGTACAGATGCCTTACTTGACGTCTGTTGTTGGTTCATCAGCATGGAGCTCAGGGCAGCAGAGACCCGTGCCCGGAGGAAGCCGATCCCGCACACGCGTTTTCCCCGTGACCGGACAGCCCGTCGGCACCGCACTCGGGGGCGGTTTTAAACAGCAGAGTCACCAACAAAAGGCACAAAAATGCGAGCAACATGGCACCAAATAGACCCTGAAAAGGACACTGGACACATCATCGTCATCTCTGTGCCCGTCCTCGATGGTGACAGAGACACCACGAGGATCGACTTTGGGAAAATTCTCAAATCTGGAATCCGTGAGCAATGGAGCGGGACAGCGTCCTCCCGTTTTCCGGGTGGAGACGCTGTGACCTCAGGGCACGGGGACTCGGGAGGGGCCTCGTCGCGCTGCCTGCCCCGCAAAGTCTCCCCTGGCTCACCCCAGACCTTCCTCGGAGTGGGGTCTCAGGGTTTACGTGGTTGGTTAGGAGCAGGGCAGTTCCCCCCAGAGTAGCAGGACACTTCTGACCTTTAGCAGTCTCTGTCTAATCTTCTCTGGGGAGAAAGTATCTTGCCTTTGAGGTTCTGTCAAGTTCAAAGTCGTTAATTATTATTTGCGACATGCCAGGAGGAGCCTGCGTGGAGACATTGCAGGCCAGGTGCCGGGCGTGGAAATGGACAAGGCTGCCTTCGGTTTGGCCAAGCTGTGGTCTCCTGGGCAGGGAGACGGAGCCAGTAAGAGCCACGGTGTTGGTGACGGAGGCTGACCTTGTGGGAGATGCCCGTCCCACTGAGGGGGAAGGAGAGCTCGTCCAGCCAGGCTGCAGCTCAGGGTGTGGTCGGCCCCGGCCGGGGCGCTGGTTCCAGTTTTCCCGATGTACACCCCCGGGCAGGGTTCTCGCCCCTTGAAGCCTCGGTTTCCCACCTGCAGGGGCGTCCTGGGCATGAGGAAGGGGATGCGTGTGTAACTCCTGACACAGACTGCCTGGTCGATGCTTTGCTGGGGAAGCTATTGTTATCATCACATCTGGGTTTATTGACCCTGCGGACGTGAACCAGAGGAGTCCAGAGGAGGGAAGACAGGCAGCGGGAGAGAGCTAGGACACCAGGGCTCCTTTAAGTGAAGCAGATACTCGCGATGCAAACAGGAAATACCACCAGGCTCATTTTCAGTGCTTATTAGATAGGCGTGCCCTCTCCCAGGCCAAGCCCAAGTGTTTAAGAAGCATCTAAACTCCCCTTGTGAAGCTGCACCCAGAAGGTGCCTTTCATGGGACCCAGGAAACGCTCCGTAATCGAGTTCCTGCCTTTCCCAACTTTTCTAAAATGCCGTTCCTGCCAGATCTAATGTTAATTATTTGCTGAGAATTAAGGATGTGAATGGAAATTCAGAGTTACTCTAAATAAATGAAAGACTGGGATTGGTAAAGATGGGAAGATTTTGCCCCTGCAACGTTTGGATTGATATGTTCCCTTCTGTGGGGAAAAGTGAGGCCAACACGGCCCTCAGGCGGGAGATTTCTTTACTCAGAAAGAAATGAGATTGCAGACAAGTGCGAGAGAGGGAGCCATTCACCCGAGGAACGCGGGCTCATCTGCGGCGCTGGTTACATTTATGCTTCTTTTCCTGGTCACGGCTTCCTTTAGGGGAAGAGCCTAGATGAGGCTTGTCACTTCCTGGAGTGAAACAATATTTCTAAAAATCCGTAACCAGCTAAGCGGCACTTCAGCTTTTAAAAATAGCAATTGAAGTGGGTGCAGTTAGTCATCGTTGTTACTTATTCAGACATGTGGGATGTTGGTATTGGCGTGGCAGTGGGTGGCCAAATATTAATGCTGAGCATTTGTTTCCTTGTGCGTGTAATTTTGATGTGTAATCTTCTTAGGTCAATGCCTGTGTCACCCCTTCCATCCACTCACCCACGCATCTCTCCGCCCATCCATCCATCCATCTGCCCTTCCACCTGTCCGTCCGTCCATCCATCCATCCATCCATCTGCCCGTCTGTTTGTCCCTCCCCGCCCCCCATTCTGGTGTCCTTGGTAAGTGTCAGGGACTGGTGCTGAGATGTGTGGACCCCACTGCCATGAGGCAGAGTCTGTGGTGTAGGCTGTGCGCCTCTATCCTGATGCAGACCTGTCCCCAATCCGTCCCACCCACGTGGTTCAGGGGTGGGGTTGGAAGCCCAGCAAGGGGAGGGGGTGGTTATAGAAGGGAGGTCGCCTGGGAAGAACTTTCTTAGACCCAAGCCTCTTTCCTCCTAAACTCAGAACGCACTGGCTTAAAATCCAACTTTCTCGTCATTTTCCCTAGTCTTAGAGAAGCCTTCTTCCCATTTTTCTGTGGTTTCTCAGAGTTCCGTGTCTAGCAGCCTTTCTAAGCTGGGTTGTGAGAGAGGGAAGCCCAACAGAAAATGATCAGAGTGATTATTTTCTCAGTTCTTTCAAGGATCCTGCTGGACTAGTACCTGGGTGCTGGAGATAACCCAGTGCATTACATACGGTGGGCGCTGCATTAAGGCTTCTCGATTCCTCACTGGAAAAGGACTGGGAGACCATAAGAAGTCTGGACATCAGGGCACGGGGAGAGGACTGTGCCAGCATCCCTGCCAAGGAGAGGCCGGTGAGGCGGGTCAGGCTGGCAACGTGGGATCCCCTTAATGAAAGCGAAGGGGAAATTTCAGGAGGGACCACCTCGGCTAAGGTCTGCCTTTACTCCCTTCACAAGGCTCCATTTCGTGTCCCCTCCTCTCAGAACCTTTCCTGAGGGCTCGCCTCTGACCCATCCACTTTTTAAGTTCCTTGGGGTTTATTATTTGCCCCACACTTCTTTCGTCCTGGTTGACGAAACCGCATCACTTACGCCCTAGAAATGTGTTGTCATTCCGTAATTAACTTGGCTTGCACATCCCGTCTTCCTAAAAACTCAAGATCTGTGTATGTAGGAAGCCTCCTAGGTTAGATGCTCCCGGAGTGTCTTGGTGGAGGGTAACTATTTGGTATCAGTGTTTGTTGATTCTGTTTTTGATCCATTTCCTCCGTGGTGGTAACTACAACGCAGTCTGATTTGAGGCTGTTAGAAAAGCGACAGGCAAAAATCAATCTGTTTGGTAGAGCCTGAAATCTACTTCCTGGGCTTGGTTTCTGCTGGGTTCTGTGACTGTCCGCTTGCCAGTTGGCTAAGTCTTGGACGAACGCCCAGTGGGATAACATGATTTATCCGTTTATTTTGCTGAACTCAAAGAGTAAGCTCTGTCTGTCTCTGTAAGAACAAACTCAGCCCATTCAATCGTGTAAATTATAATATTTGTTGTAACAAGTAGGGTACATCTCAGCACGCTTGGGTGTCTGTGATGGTTAGTTTTATGTGTCAACTTGGCTGGGACACAGTGCCCAGATATTTGGTCAAACGTTATTCTAGAGGTTTCTGCGGAGATGTTTTTAAAGGAGATGAACACTTAAGTCAGTAAGTAAGCAGATGGCCCTCACCCCATCAGTGGAAAGACTTAAGAGAAGAAAAGCAGGACACGGCCCTGGGAGCAGACGGCAGCCCTTCCCTGGGGATCCATCCTGCAGGCTCACCTGCAAACTGTGGACCTGCCGGCTTCCACAGTAAGTCTTTCCTTAACAGAAACCAATCTCAGTCTCTCTCTGTACATGCGCACCCCCCCCACACACACACGCACACACACGTCCTGTTGGTTCTGTTTCTCCAGGGAACCCTGACTGATGCCGGTCCGTGTCGAGTGTCGCGTGACCCTGGTTCTCTCAGCCATAGCTGGTTGGATCCAGGTGGACACCAGATCCAAGACAGTCAGTCCACGTGCTGGCCGGTTACTTGTAATCAGGCTTAGCTCAGACAGATGTCTCTCTGAGGAACAGGAACTAGAAAATACTAAGGGAATAAACAGTCAGCAGTGGAGCTGAGGCTGGCAGGCTGTGCTGTGAGGGTCCAGGGCAGCCATAAAAGCCCATTAGAGGCTCAGAGCTCCAACGAAGCAGAGAGGGCAGAGGTGGGGCAGGGGGGTGGCTGGAGCGCGGACACCTGGACACCTGGACGCCTGTGAAGGCACCTCTGGCCCGGGAGAGAGACTCTCAGAGAAGAGCCAGTGGGTGTGGTGCCTCTGTTCCTGGTCGAGGCTGCAAGATGTTGAATGAGTTTTTATTGCTTGAGCCCAAAACTTGATTACTTTGTTTAAAATTACGTTTAACAAGGAAAGGGAAAAAAACATCTTTTAGTTATGTGCTATTATATAAGCGTGATCGTTCATTTAAGATTTTTTAACACGGTAAGGAAAAGAAAAATACTTTTCTATCCTGCATCCCATAACCCTTGGGGCATAGAAACTTTGTCTCTTCCCAGGGCGTCCGTGGACTTACTTCTGTATTACTGATGTCCTGACCCTCCACGAGGAGAACACCTGTGTGCCTGTGTGCACCCTGCCCCTCCCTCCACCCGTCCCATCTGCTTCTCCGTCTGTGAGCTTTCCTCTGTGCCCGGATCACCTTGGTGACCCAGGGGTGGTGTCAGCGGGTCCCTGTGCGCCTCTCCCCGCTCACCCCGAGGTGGCCGTTTTCCAGGCACGTGGTCTCCGTCCTGACTCACTGAGCGTCTGGTTTCCAGGTGAGGCCACGGCACGGCTGTGGGCTGATTGATGTCTGTGCCCGGCAGGTGGCAGGTCAGGGGCGGAGCCAGGACCGGGCGGCAGGTGGCAGCCGTGGACATGCTGGGCCACTGGTGTCCGTCCATTTAGTCTGACCAGCCCTGCAGGGCGCGGGGTCGGGGTCCGTGCGCGTGGATGGTGCCTTGAGCGCGTGCGGAGCCAAGGAGAGGCCAGGCCCGTCAGCAGGTGCTTTGGCGTCTCTTCTGGTGGTTCCTGATGTGCCCGTCCCGCCGGGCGGCTGTTCTAATTCTGTGATTCCTTCTGCATGAGACTCCGCTGTAAATAGGACTTGCCCATGTCAGCGGTTTCACCATCAGGTAAATGAGGCGAGTCTCCGGAGCTGGCCCGTGGAGTCTTCCCCGTGGTGTACAGCATCCCTTGTTCTTGCTGGCGTGGTTACCAGTCAGGAAAGCCGCTGAGACTGGCTGGATCCACCTGCCGCGGCTGAAAGTGTGCTGATCCGGGGGCGTCGGACCTGGGAACGCGCTGTGGACTCCTCGCTGGGTAGAGACCTGCTGGGGGATGGGCAGTGGGAGGGAAGTCTCACACGGCCGGGTTTCTAGACATGGACTTGGGGTGGCTTTGGCGCCCCAGAGAAATGCTGTGCTGAAATCACACAAGTCTTTCCAGCCGCGCCTGCATCTACACCAGGTGGAAACTGGGGCTTGCTGGGTGCTGCTCTGATGTCTTCAGGTCACGTTGATGGGGGCTGGTGGGACTGTGCCTGGGGAAGGGGGGACACGCTTTTGGCGTGGAGGATGAGGCCCCCGGCCCCCCTGTAGGCTGCCCAGGTGGGCTGTGTGGTTTCAGGCCAGTTAACTGCCTTCTCTGAACCTCTCCTCTGAGTGTGACATGAAGGCTCACCGCGCACACCAGCGGGAGGTGGCCCGTCCCTTTCCGGGCTGCCACGCACTCGGTGCACCTGTGACCTGTGCCCACCACCCCCGCCTGCTGCCGCCTCTCTGGTCCTGTCCCCGGCCCGTTTCCTGCTTCGCTGGTCTCAGTTCATGTGGTCCTCACAGGAGAGGCAGGGACATCATCCCCTTATCCCGCAGATGAGCAAACCGAGGAAGGATCAGAGAAGTCAAGGCATTTGTCCAGGATTGCACAGCCAGGGAAGAGCAGAGCAGGGATTTGAATCTGGACCTGCCTGGTGCCCGACTCGGAAACTGATCCACCCACGCAGAGCAGCTCTCGGGGCGCCCTGTCCTGGAGGAGGTGTGTCTGTGGACACACGTGGGCACCATGTCCCACGTGAGACCTGGACGGAAGGCTTTCGGGGCCCCTTGGATGGGCGCAAGGCTTGCGGTGGCCGCTCAGGGCGAGACCAGGGCCCAGGCCCGTGTCTTCACCCCTGCAGCCCCTCGGGCTTCCACGGGCTGGAGCGCGAAGCCGGGCCCGGCAGAGACCCTGAGACCCCTTGCGGGGGACAGGGGAGCTGCGGTGTTGCAGAGACCCCGCCCACGCGGAGACGCGCTCACCCGCACCTGCTCCTGTTCTCCAGCAGAAGCGGAGCTCCGTTTCCCACGCCTGGGCCGGGTTCTGCTGGCGTGTGTGCGCACTGCTTCCTGGGCTGTTGCTCTCTAGAAGGGCGTCAGGCCGCCGTGTTTTCACTGACGCGCCGCGCTGGGCAGAACGGATTTCACGCTCGTCCAGGCTGCTGTTTCGGCTCCGCGTTTGCTTGAGAGACAGAGGGCGGCCTTTTCCCCTAAGTGCACTGCTATCTTCGGCTTCGCCCCCTGCATGGGGGCGTCCTGGGATGCCGTGAAAGAGCCTTGGGAGAGAGAAGTCTTTGGTACACAGCTATGGCCATTTTTTGGTCTGGAAAGCAAGAAAAACACTGATTTCATTTTATAAACAGCCATGGGAGAAGTTTGGGCATTTTTCCCAGAGGACACAGCCTGCAGTGCGTGAACCAGTAGATGCATTTTGTTCATTTGTGAGGCGGTGCGGGGGTGGTGGGGGGGAGGCTTTACATTTGCACGTGGCCCAGAACGATGTTCCTGACACGGAGGCCCAGGAACAGTCAGTCTCCTGGGACGGTGGGCAGACACCTGCCTCACCGCACCCTCGTCCAGACCCGGAGCAGCCAGCGCCTGCTTTTGCTGTCCTGTGAACTCTGCATTTTACAGTTTTAAATAGTTGAAAACAGAAGAGTAGCGCTTCCTGATGGCGTAGTCTTTTGAGTTCCGAACCTCAGTGTGTGATCACAGCTGTGCATGATCAGGTCCCTTACTGCGGCACCGCCTTCGGCTGTGTAGCCGTGACAGTGGAGTGGAGGCGTTGCCATGGAGACCGTGTGGGACCGAATCCCACCATCTTTCTGCCCAGCCTTTTAGGGGACAGGGTCACTGCCTGGGCCCACGTGGCTGGTCTCAGAGCACAGCCAGCTGCGCCTTCCTCTGGGACCGTCCCCGGTTCTGGGAGGGGAGGGATGGGATCTGGGCTGGAGTTGGGCCCCTCGAGTGCTCCCTGGGGGCCCGGCGATGGTGACGCCAAGGAGGTTCTTAACAAATGACCCAACGGTCCAAGTGCAGTGGCAAGGCGATGAACCGAATGGTCCTCAAATGAGCAGCGTCCCTGCTGACCCCTGGCGGGCTGGAGAGGTTGCAGGGGCAGTGCATCTCTTGAACGCTGTTTGCTGAGGGCTGTCCCCAGAGCCCCCCCCTCCAGCACTGGACTGCCCTCGGTTGTCAGCAGCAGTGATGCAGTGATGCTTTAAGGGTCACGGACATGTTGGCTGTCCCGTGGTCTGTGCGGGCCATCAGGTGGAAACCAGGGTCCTCTCCGAGGTGGGAGCTCACTTCTCACTCCCAGTTGCCAAAACACTCTAAGCTCTCCCTCGCTTCTCTTTTCAGCTGTACGAAACGTAAAACCAAAACCGGAGTAAACGCTCTTCCATGTGTGCTTCCTTTGGATGAATCAATACCTTGGTTTGTTTCCTAAAGTCCGTTTTCTTGTGAAGTAGTTTTCTGTCCTGGGCTCTGAACCATTCAGTGTTTTAAAAATTCTCTATCAGGAGAAAACAATGGCTTTTTTTTTTTTTTTTTCCCGTTTTCTCTTTTTTCATACACATGACTCAGTGAACCAGACTTTACCGAGTTGATCAGAAGGTTCAGAAGGTGAAGAGTTGACCTAATTCAGGTTCCACCTTCAGGACGCTGAGCTGGGGCGGTGGGTTGAGGGCCTAGCAGAGTGTGGACGCTGCTGCCCCTCGGAGTGCGTCCCCCGCCCCGTGTGAAGGGCTGCCGACCCCCGAGCCGTGTTTTAGTCCCCCTCCCCAGGAGTGGGAGGCGGCCGCGCAGGAGGACCCGTTGGCCCGGAGACGGCAGCAGCTCAGGGCCCGTCCCGGGTCCGTCCGTCAGCAGCACTGAGGGAGCCCCTCCAAGCAGGTTCCGTGCTCTCGAGACAAGAGGTGGGCCCCTGGTTCCATGTGCTTACATCCTGGAAGGGGAGACGACAAAAAGATGAAACACTTAGCCAATGTGTCGCAAGCACCCACGTCCCTCCTCTGTCCGTGTGGCCTTTTTCTGGGACCTGAGGTTCTGGATGAAGAGCAGACGCAGCAGGAAGTTCAGAGCTGTTCCTGGAGAACAAAGGACTCGCCCATCGGGCACCCCCGGCACCCAGGGGCCTGCACATTACCCACCTCCTGGGAGGGCTCCAGAGGGAAGTTCTCTAGAGACCCCGACGCCCGCTCCCCTCGACGGGAGCGCCAGCCCTTTGGGGGGGGGGCGGCAGGCACGATTCCGCCAGGGCCCCTCTCCCTGCGCCCTGAGACTCCTGTGTGGGGAGGGCCCGCCTGTTCTCTGGTGCCCTGGACGTCATCCAAAGAAGCCAGGCCCGGAGTGCCGTCTGCACAACTGACCGCACAAGGGCCACTCTGTCACTGATAAGTACAGGCGTTTCCCTGGCAACCGGGCTCTGCTGCCACGTCGACGACATAACGTTTTCTGTGTTTGCGGAAGAGGCCACGGCACAGCGGGAGGAAAAAGCAGACCCAGCAGCCTGGCCTTTTGCCACGGTGGCGGGTCAGCCGCTGACCTCTGTGGGTCACCTCGTGCCACGGCAAGAAGGACGAGGGGCAGAACCTGGGCAGCCAGGACTTCCTGGCCCCTGACGGCTCCACTCCTGAAAGTGAAGCGGTTTTTAATAGGTGTGGGGCTGAGGGCTGTGTCCTGGGGCCTCACGGGCAGCCAGGACGCGTGGTCACCCTGGGCCCTCAGGAGGGATGGGGTGTCATATTGTTGCAGTGGACGCTGCACCATCCGGTGTCCGAGAGCACCCTGCACATGCAGGGACGCGTGGTCACCCTGGGCCCTCAGGAGGGATGGGGTGTCATATTGTTGCAGTGGACGCTGGACCATCCGGTGTCCGAGAGCACCCTGCACATGCAGAGACGGTGTGTCCAGGCCCTGGGTCCCGCTGGAGCAGGGCTGTCCCCCTGTGATGGGCGCAAGTGCAGGTTCTGTCACTGTCCCTCGTCCAGAATACCTGGCCCCGTGTGGCCTCTCCCCAACCTCTGACCGGGACCCACGTGCTCTTCACCATCGGACGCTGCTTTTTCCTTTGCTGACCTACATTTCTGATTTTGGTTTTTTGTTTTGTTTTTTAATTAATTTTTTATATTTATTTGGCTGCATCGGTCTTAGTTGCGGCGTGTGGGCTTCTCTCTAGCTGTGGCACGCGGGCTCAGTAGTTGTGGCGCACGGGCTCAGTTGCCCTGCGGTACGTGGGATCTTAGTTCCCCGATCATGGATCGAACCCGCGTCCCCTGCGTTGGAAGGCGGATTCTTAACCGCTGGACCACCAGGGAAGCCCCTGTTTTGTTTTTTTTTTAAATTTCAGTAATTTGAGTGAAGAAGGAGAGTGTGTGCCTATGACACCTGTAGGTGACACACTCCTGGGAGGATTAGTGAGTCCTTGATACAAATCAGGGTCCGGGGAGGCCTCGGAGGCCGGAAGGATGCACTTGCATGGACAGGATGAAGTTCTGTAACTGCTCGCCCGAATCACACGCTGAAGTCCTGCCAGTGCGCACAGGGAGGGGGCGGCACACACGCAGAGCCAGTCACGAGGCCTGTGCTCGGGAGGTACACCTGCGTGCCCAGTGTTTGTGAGAAGCTTTGCCTGTGTCTTCGCATCGGTAAAGCTTCACTTCTCCCGGGCAGCGTGCCGAGGGCTCTTTGGAGCTCGTGATCGTGTACTTGATCAGGCTGTCTCTGCACTGGCGGCTGGGATACTCTGAGCCAGACCTGCATCCCACCACCAGCGTCTGCTTCTCCATCTGTCCTGTTTCCTTTCCCCCTAATTCCTTTAGTTATTTCTTCTATTGTTGTATGTGAAAGGAGGAAGAGATGAAAACCAATAAAAATACATGTATCATAGTGTCTCAACATTCTGTGATTTCTAGCCGTGACCCCTGTTTTTTCAAAGCTACTCAGTAAATACTGAATTGAGTTAAATTATATATATATACACACACACATATTTAAATTTATTTATTTACTTAGGCTGCGTTGGGTCTTCGTTGCTGCGTGCGGGCTTTCTCTAGTTGAGGCGAGCGGGGGCTACTCTTCGTTGCGGTGCGCGGGCTTCTCACTGCGGTGGCTTCTCTTGTGGCGGAGCACGGGCTTCACTAGTTGCGGCACGCAGGCTCAATAGTTGTGGCTCGCGGGCTCTAGAGCGCAGGCTCAGTAGTTGTGGCGCACAGACTTAGTTCCTCCGTGGCACGTGGGATCTTCCCGGACCGGGGCTCGAACCCGTGTCTCCTGCATTGGTAGGTGGATTCTTAACCACTGAGCCACCAGGGAAGCCCTGCGTTAAATTATATTTTAAAAATCAGCAGCATCAGTACTGGATTGGGGGGGGGACTAAAAGTGAGTCCTGTGGTTGAGTGTCGTGAACGTAGGTGAACCCAACTCTGCAGTGAAGCGGGTGATGCCAGAAAACACCTGACCCATCACTTTACCACCTAGAGACACAGCTCCCGTCGAGGGGGTGACGTTCAGGCTCTCTCTCCTTCCCGGGGCCTGGGGGTCAAAGACAAGGGCATTGGTTCCTGAGCCCTCACGTCCCTCGGAGGAGAGAAGCACTGACCTTGGGGAGGCCACCCTTTTAGGGGGAGCGGTGGGCAAGTATTAGGGTGACCGGAGGTGGCATTACCCATCCTTCTAGGCTGCTCCCTGCAGACACTGCTCTGGGGTCTGCCCGGAAAGAGGGGCGTCGGGCCTTGCCTTCCTAGCATAGCTGGCAGGCATAGGCGGGGTGAGGTCAGGTCCCACTGACATCCGCGCCGCTCAGACCTGGCCTGGGAGACCCCGTGCTTGGGCGCCGTGTTTCTGACGGACGCACCCCAGTCGGCCCTTAGGGATGTGGTTGGCGAGGGCTCCGAGTGCTTAGGCAGGTGGAGGTGAGCGCGGGAAGCGTGGTGCGTGTGCCTGCCGCTGGGCCCTCAGGCCTGTCACCGGACCGCCTACTGTCACTTTACTCCTCCAGGCCCCTCCCATCAGCGGTGGCCACGCCTCTCAGCCTGGGGCCTCCCCCGCCGACTGTGTCCCTCCCTCAGTGCACAGCCTGCCCTTAACCTTTGCCTGCTCGCCGGCTGCACCAGCCCCTGGCTCTGGGGGGCCTGGCCGCCTGGTCTGGACGTGCAGTCGCCCTTGGGCTGCTTTGTCTCCAGTCTCCAGCCTCCTGGAGCCCTCACTGCTCAGCCACATGCTGGGAGCAGAGGATGAAAGGCAGTGCCCGGGCCTGGTTCCCGCAGGTCACCCGCTCCCGCGCCACGCCGGGCTCCCACAGCGCATGGCGTGTGTGGACCCCGTGTGTTTATGGAGGTGATGGGCACTTAGCAAGCCCAGAGATGTCAGCTGTCATGACGCCTGTTTATCCTTCGGCCCAGCCACGCCTTTCTAGGAATCGATTCCGTGAATACCTCAGCGACAGTGTGAATTGATGGGTCCAGAGAGCCAGTCCCGGGTACTGCCCGTGACGGCCTGGAGCGGCCCTCCCAGGTGGCCCGAGCACAGGCCGCGGTCGCTGCCCGGAAGGAGGTGCGGGCGTGTCCACACACAGCTGCGGGAAGCTCCGCAGTTTATCCCGGGGGAAGAAGCGTGTTCACAGTGAGCTGCCTTTTGTGCAAGAAAGGGAGGGAAATAGACACACGTTCTATTTGCTTAGATTTTCCAAAGGAAACAGTGGAAGGGTGAGGTAGAGTAACCCTGAAGAGCGACCGGGGAGGAGGGCAAGCTGTGAGGGGCAGGGATGTGGCCTCCAGACGCGCCTCGATGAACAGTTAATTACTTACTAGTGATAACGCTTTGGAACCGTTTATGTGTTGCAGGAAATGGAAACGAAAGTTCTGTCTGGCTGTGATGCACCGTGTGGGCCACGTGGAGGCGCACGTGGCAGCCCTGAAAGGCCCCTCACCCAGCGCTGGCAGTGGGTTGGGCACACGGTCCACTTAGAGGTCTGCAGGCTGCATGCCTGGTCGGGGGACCTGGGTCCTCCATGCAGGCTGCCCATGGGCCTGAAGCATTAGGAGGGGTGGACGGGGTCCACCGGAAAGTCCGCCGCAGTCCCGGTCAGGAGCTTTGTTACGGTGACGGGAGCAGTGGGCTGGCCAGTCATGGACGGCGTCCAGTCCAAGAGTAAGGTCGGGTTTGCAGGCGTGGCCGGGCCTGGCCAAGCATTGGTGGTAGAGGAGAGAAGGAGGTGGGCTTGATGTTGCACCTTGTCCGGGGAAAGTGGACGGACCTGGCGGTGCGCTAGGATCAGGGCATGAGCGGGGCTTGAAGGACCAGTGTTAAGCTCTTGGGGGACAGAACCAGACGCTGACAGGGCCACCTTAGCCCTCTGAAGTCGAGAAGAAAGCAGGAAGTGCGGGGAGCGTTAGGATCCGCAGGGGCGCTGGCCCCATCTGCCCTCCCCTTCCCAGCTCCCCCCCAAGGGGGCCGCGCGCTCTGTTCTGAACATGAACGTAAATTACTCTTTATTAGAAAGCAAGCCTGTCTGTGCAGGGGAGGAGGGGTCCTGGGGGAGCATGCTGGTGGGCAACAGGGTCTCCAAAGAGAGTGAACCCGGGTGAGGGTCAGGCGCTGACCGTTTGCCTGGGTCCCGAGGACTTGACCTAGAGCGAGGTAGCGAATGCCCGAAGGCCGTGCGTTGCACTCGCTGCCCGACGCCGACACGGTGGTTTCAGCCACTCAAACAAGCGCTTTCCGAGAAGCCTCCACCGCAAACTCAAACCAGTTCTGTCATCAGTCAGAGCTGTTGAATCGGGTCAACATACTCCGATTCCTGAAAAGATGATGAACACTGAAAGGGCTCAGTAAATATCGTAGGAGAGATGTCCACTCGTGACCTGGACCAGGATACCCATGGGAGTTTCCTGTGGCCGCCCTATCGAAGCACCACCCACAGGACAGGAGTCTGTTCTCCCAGAGTCCCAGAGGCTGGGCATCCACGGTCAACTGGCAGGGCGGGTTCCTTCTGTGGCCGCGAGGGGGATTCTGAGCCAGGCCGTGCCTCCACGCCCCCCGCCGCCCGGCTCTGGAGGTTTGCCGCGGTCCTTGGCCTTCCCCCGTGTGCCCGTCTCCAAATCTCCCCTTTTTACAAGGACACCGGCTGTCTTGGACCAGGGCCACCCCTGTGACCTCACTGGAGCTTGGTCACCTCGGGAAGGACTCTATCCCCAAATAAGATCACGTTCTGAGATCCTGGGAGTCCGGCTTCAACTTGTGAATTGGTGGGGACACAGTTCAGCCCGTCATGATCGCTGTTGGGCTGTGATGGAAGGGGTTCAGCCTGTGAGGAAGGAATTTTAATTTTTCTAAGACTCTTTGGTCAAGAAAGGGGTCTTTGTGTTTAGTTGTCAGTGACTTTCATACTTGGTCAACTGATAGCTTTTAAGTCAAGCTGGGGGAGGGTGGGAGCGGGCATCTCAGCAGACCTTCTGTCCCGGCACTCCTGGCCCCGGCCTGAGCCCCGCAGGCCTGCCCCGTGTCCGTGCGTCTCCTGCGGCTGGGCCGGCTTCTGCCTCAGGCTCTGGTCTCTCCTGGGCTGCTCAGGCCCTCCCTCCATCCACTCTTCTACTTGTGCATTTAATTTTATCTACCGTGTTAAGATTCACACATGAAAGAGCCTTGTTTTTCCAGCTCACACGCTGAATGAGCTTTGTGGCTCTGAGCGTTCGGGCTAAATGTCCTTACTGGGGGAGTGAGTTCCAGCTCAGAGGTTACCGGAGGGAACCCCAGTGTTTCCATGCCTGCTCCAGGGGTGACTCCCTTCGTGAGGCCCTGCAAATCCGTCCTGTGTGTTGTCTTAACACTGAGCCCTGAGCGTTCCCGTGGGCTGGCGGAGATGGATGGATGGGTGACCAAGGAACCTGTTATCTCCCCATAATTATTGTTTAAACAAACTCTGTGAGGTGAGAGCGTCCACCTGTCATTCAGACAAATATTCATGTCTTTGTTAGCCTTGGCCCAGGGTTGATGCATCCAAGGAATGAACAGGGAGGTTTAATTTCTTAAATGCCTTATTGCTGCTTGGAAACTGAATATTTAAAGATGACACACAACTAGTGACAATCGCAGATTTCTCTCCGTAAATGCGTTTCTTGTCTCTTTACAGGGATCTTCGCTTTAACAGAATCAGAGAGATCCAGCCGGGGGCCTTCAGGGGGCTGAGAAACTTGAACACATTGTAAGTCCAAACATTGTACTAGGAGCCGGTAGAAAAGAGATATCAAAATTATCACACCAGGGGCTCCCCTGGTGGCACAGTGGTTGAGAGTCCACCTGCCGATGCAGGGGACGCGGGCTCGTGCCCCGGTCCGGGAAGATCCCACGTGCCGTGGAGTGGCTGGGCCCATGAGCCATGGCCGCTGAGCCTGCGCGTCCGGAGCCTGTGCTCCGCAACGGGAGAGGCCACAGCAGTGAGAGGCCCGCGTACCGCAAAAAAAAAAAAAAAAAAAAAATTATCACACCTTTCCCTGTGGGTACATCCCGAGGCTGGGGTCTCAGAAATCATCACACCTTTCCCCTGGGGGTAGATCCCGAAGGCTGAGGGACGTCGACCCTATTGGCCCCTATGGGTGGGCATGGCTGAGAGGTTTTGCCGTGGAGCCTGACAGAGGGATTTGCTCGTTAAGATGCCAGGACTGGGTCCCAGGCTTGGCGGCCGTCATGACCTTTGCCCCCGTGTGTCTCATCTGACCTCTGTGAACCTGTCCATCGTCTGGGTGTGATCCAGGCCTGTGCTGGTCACGTCTCCCACTGCAGGGTCGAGGGGACGGCCCTCCTCTGAGCTAGTACGGGCCCTGGTGGGGTTGGGGTGCTGTCCAGCTGTGTCCCAGGGTTTAGACCCCAACTCCAGGCTGCCATGGGCTGTGCTGAATGCTGTGGGCGGAGACGGGTTCTGGCCCTTCTGCCCCAGGAGGTGACTGTTCTGTGCAGGCCCTGGGGGTCAGGAACGTTCACCACTGCCGTGTAAGCCTTGTCGGGGGGACACAGGTGGCTTCGGCCCCTAGCTCCCTCCCTGTGAAAAGGAAAGCTCCATGGTGAGACACCCACCTCCGGGACACCCTGCACCTCCGCGAGGGCCTCCCAGCTGGCTGGCGGGGAAATGGAAGAGACGGCAGGATAAAGAGAGACGTCTTTGTGCAGGAGAGAGGGGATTGCTTCTCCGCTGTATGCAGAGCTGCAGCAGTGTGCGCTGATATGGACCAGCTCCCTGAGGAAACCAGCAGCTGGGAGCATCCAGCACCAGCGGTGTTCTTGCTTGTGTTAATTTCCATTTGGCGAACGTCGGTATTAGGGCTGTGGCTTAATCGTAACACAATTCAGAAGCGTGTTGTTTTTTAAATTCTTACTGAGACTTTCTTTCACAGGCTTCTCAACAATAATCAGATCAAGAGTATACCTGGTGGGTCATTTGAAGACTTGGAGAATCTAAAATACCTGTAAGTCATGACCAGTTCTTTACACCGGAGTCTGTTACCTGTATTTGGACTGTTTACTCACTGAGCTAAATATTGTACTGTTCATGAATTATTGTAAATACATTCATGCGAAAAAGAGGCTTTATTTTCGAAAGGTGAGTGAAATTTGGTTGGGACTTTTAAAATGAGCTGTTATCAGTATAAAGTGCTACCTTACGTGATTTCTAATGTTTATCTACTAAGCCTTAAGTAAAATTGGTTGAATAAAATTAAAAACTATAGCCTCTGAAAATCATTCTCGGGTAAATATGACGCTTCTTGAGATGGAAGGTGATAAGTTATGTTCAGCCGCCAGTGTGAACAGCTGACATATTTTGTGGGATCTGAGCTTTCAGGGATGGGCGAGATGTGAGATGGGAATGACAGATCCCTCTGGAATGTCACTAATTCCTGCTAATTTTCCCTATCTTCCGCCAAGTGATTTCACCTCTTATTTTTATGTAGTTAAATTTTATTCTACCTTTAGAAATTGATTTGAATTAATGAGTTTATTAGCATTGAAAACATCTGCTTGTTGAAGTCACTTTTGCAGTTAGGAAGTGACCTCGCCTGGTCCAGTACCTTCGCAGGCACTTATTTTGAAGTTGGAAACTTTAACAAAACGCTGAATACATTGCTGGTTTGAACAGATTAGAAGTAAGTGTCATGTGCTTTGAGGAAATTACTCTTAATTTTAGGACTGTTCGGCTAGACCCATTTTACTGAGGGATTGGTATCAGTGATCTGGGGGGAAACGTGTGGCTTAAGTGAGCCTGGATGTCTCCAAGTCCTGCTGAGTTTAGGTGAGACAGTGGTTATGAGCAAGAGATAACATTAACTCTTTATTAAATACATCTTCGTCCACAAAGAATCTGAAAGTGTTGTGTCTACACACTTTCCTCCATCACTTTTGATGCAGTGTATTGATTTTTCATTACCAGTGTTCACACTGAGCTTTGTTGCTCATTTTTAAAATGAGGGAAAGGTCTTTTCATTTATTTACTTACGTTTTGTTTTGGTTTTTGATTTTAAGTGCTGTGTAAGCTCCAGAAGAAAGCCTGGATTTCTTAGAAGCAAGTCCGTTAACTGAGAGCCAGTATTTGCAGCGTGTGTGTGCATGTTTAGTCTGTTTCTAAGAAAAGAAATTTTTAACTTTTTTTTTTATTTTTTTGGTTTGAATTACTTAAGAGCAACTTATCATTTACCCTAGTAGCTAGGGATACTTCATTTTTCACTTAAGACAGTTTTTTAAAATAATACTTTTAAACCTCGTCTGTTGACGGGCTTCCTGTCAAGGCATCCACGTGCCAACCCTTCCCCCTCCCACCTGAACTCATCCGAGACACCCACGCGGTAGGTTCCAGGGTCACCGGGATGGACTGAGCAGTGGTCGGGGGTGGGGCGGGGGGGGGGGTGGAGATGGACCGCTGTGAGAACAGACACCAGGACAGGGATGCAGCTGTGGCAGGAAGGTGTCCCGTGACCCAGGCTTCTCCTCCGACTTCCCAGACCACATCGGGAGGGTCCATCCTGACAGGCACTGACTTAGGAGACCGTGCGGTATGCATCTTAAATGTTTAAGAAGGCTTCCACAGTTTATTGATTACTGCAGCCTTGGTATTTATCTAATCAGTGCCAAAGTGTATTTTTGGAGGTTGAGTGTTCCTTACGTGTTGGAGCTCCAGTGACTTCTGGTAAGGAATACACCTTTGCCTTCATTAAGCTTTCCGGATGATGAAAATTAACCCTTGAGGTAGTTAGAACTCATATTCAAAGGGTCAACTCTCTGATGAAGTAGAAAATTATGTATGATTTACTGTTAGATCATGATCAATACCGAGTTATTCTTAGGAAAACAGAGTACGCTCCAGTGTCCTTACCAGCATGCATTCATACGTCCTAGCTTGGTTCAACTGCATGTACCCTTTGACAGGATCCTTTACGCTCATCTTCTTGAAGTGCACGCAAGGTGACGTCCGTGTTGATACTTTGTTTTGCTTGTGTGTGTTTCAGAGACAGGCACAGAAACCTTTTCCAGACTCACCTCCTACAGGGTTAGCAGTAGCAGAAACAACTCACACCTGGACAGGAGTTGCACGTGTGAGGCCCTATTCCAAAGCTCTCTATGTATTTGTTGAATTTCAGTGATCCTGTGAGGTACTGCTATTCACTCCATCTTACATACGGAGGAACTGAGGCAGAGGACGTTAATTCTTATTCAAGACACACAGCCAGTAGGTGGCAGTTCAAGGGTTCAGACCCGGCAGCCTGGAGGCGTAATGTCTGTGCCAGGCCTCTTTCGGGCACTGGGCCTCGGTCTCAGGGGGAATTCTGGCTGGTTTGTGTTAAGGCCTGTAGTTCTTGCTGAAGTGGCCTCAGCAGATTTGCACAGGGAGAGAAGGGAAAACGCTTGGAAGGATTGCAGCGATTAAAGGCAGCACATCAGGTCCTGTTAGACTGGGCCGTGCACCAAATATTATTAAGTAAAACGCATGTCCTGGAAATGAAGTAGGCGACGTTACAAGCATTGAGACAAAGCGGTATCGTTTATTAAGTGGGTAGGTAGGTGAGAGCCCAGCCACCGAGCATCCAGTGTGCAGAGAAGGATCTGCCTGAGTTACACTATAGGAAAGGTGTGGATTTTGATCCGTCCCTCTGCCCACATCAGCGATGGAGAAATGCCCGGGGCAGGTGTCTCCACGTCTGATACAGACGGCCGCGGTAGACATGTGTTCTGAAGTCCAGGACGGATGGGTGGACCCCACACACATGGTTTTGTGTTTCTGGTGGAATTGGATACTTCGGTGTGAAAGTCTTCACCCTTGATGGGTTCCTTCGGGAGCTGGCCAGCTTCTTCTGGAAAGGACGGGGCAGTACACGCTTGAGGCTTTGAGGACCATACGTCTGTGTTTCCATGGGGCACAAAGTCAGCCGTAGACCACAGTAAATGAGTCGGCATGGCCGTGTGCCAACAGAACTGTATTTTCGGACACTGAAATGTGAATGTCACATGATTTGCATGTGTTTCAAAATATTTAACCATTTAGAAACATAAGCACCATTCTTAGCGTGCAGGCCATAAGAAACAGGCAGTGGGCCCATCGGGTGCCCCTTCTGATCAGCCTTGGTTGCTTCTGTTGTAGGAGAACGGGATTCTGAGTGGAAAACAGAATATGTAGTCTTCGTAATTTAGTCTGTAATTTCTATTCCCCAGATTATCTCTGGGCATTTTGAAACCGTATCAGTTACAGGAGCCTATATTCAATGCATTTGACCTGTTTTTCGGGAAATGATTTTATTTTCTTCAGGCTTCCAAGCAAATGCTTTGTCAGCTGCTCATAAGCTGTCCTCCAAGAATCTGTGAGTTTCCTGAAGATGTGGCGGTGGTCTGATCATCTCCGGTTGGAGGTTTTCCTTAGAAAGGGGAAGGGGAGCCTCCTTGGAGGAACTGTACCTACTGTGTAAACGTTCTGTTTGTATCCTAATACGATCATGAATTTGAAAACTGTCTCCACGTGCCAACTGAATTCTTCCTTCCACCCTGAGTTACGGCCTGGCGTGCGTGTGCTAATCCTCCCGTGTTTCTTGTTTCAGCTATCTGTACAAGAATGAGATCCAGTCAGTTGGCAGGCAAGCGTTTAAGGGACTTGCCTCTCTAGAGCAACTGTAAGTGCCTCTCCTCTGCTCTGCGGTGTCTCAGATTTCACCTGCCCTTTGCCTCTTGCAGGGAAAACTAGGCCAAGTCTGCTGTTTGCACGATGCATGTCTGTGCTCCGGGGGCGTAGGGCTGTGTGCATGCAGATGACAAAGCCGTGGTCCCTCCCTCCTTCTGACCCCGCCCATCTGGGCAGCCACCCCACACCCTGTGCCCTGCATTCCTGGGGCAAGGACCAGTAACACCGGTTGACCCCTGTCCCCATGGTGCTTCCAGTTTAACAAGCTAGACTTGTAAACAGATCTGCGCAAGTAGAGGTCTTTCGGGGACCAGGAGGTTGTTTTCCTCGTACGGTATTTCCTGTCTGTGAATCTGCACGTCCGGTTTCCTTGCGTCATTCACGATGTCATTATTTTGGAGAAAATAAACTTTTCCATGTGTTTCCAGTTAGGGTACGCTGGATGTTGTTTCTTGGGCTGCGTATGAAGGAAGGCCTACTTAACTTTGCTGTGAAGTCAGCATGCCCATTTTAAGTAGAGTTCCTGGTCAGAGGCATTTTCTGACTTGTTTGCTTGGCCGGTCGCCTGTCCATCAATGGGCTGGAGTCATCACGTGTCAGGCAGTTTGATTCACGTGGATGCTGCGGCTGAGGACGTGGTTCGTGTTTTGTCAGTTGGCCGGACATGGAAACATCTCCAGAGGCCTTGAGGCAGAGCTGGGGAGGCCTCACCTGAACCAGGAGCTTCCGAAGCACGCGCAGGGCTCTTGTTTTTAGATACCCATTTGTTTATCCAGCTGAGAGCCACTTTCCCGAGCCTGCTGTGCTCGCCGTGGACTGGATTTAGAAAGAAGCTGTATATGAGGGGCTGTGCACCCTCGGCTTCAGGGAGAATGACACAGGGATCAGATCATCACAGAAACACGTGGGAGTATCTGGAGAACCCCCAGGTGGAGGGAGGGTCCCCGGAACACGTTCCTGCATCTGACTCAGTTTTAACGGATCTGGGGCTGGGATTTACACGTGCTGTCAGGTGTGGAACTAAGTGAGGCCCGTCGAGCCTTGGGAGGGGGTGAGCGGGGTTATTTTTGAGGAAAACAGAGGCAAAGTCTGGGAGAAGTGAGGAGGGAAGGGGAATGGCATCCACGGAGCGCCAAGTGGGAGTTGGTGACCAAGGTCCTAGGGGTTCGGGACAGCATCTGAGACAGGCTGCCTCCAAACCCAGGATCGGGTGCTGGGAGGGAGGGGTCTCTGCTGCTGAGACTTCGGGATGAAGGGAGATTGGGACCCGTCCCCGCCCCTCAGGGAGGCACTGTGAGGGGGAGGGGAGCGTTCCCCTAGGAGCGCGCTCAGATCTGCCCCCGCCGCGTGCAGAGCGCTTCGGGTCCCCATCCTTGCGGGGCCCCCCATGCCCAGAGCTGGCACACGTGCTCCAGCAGAGGGGAGGCTGGTCCCGAGCCCCGTGTCTGCCCAGCATGTCGGCTCTCGCAGGCCTTAAAAGATAAGCGGAGGCTTATACAAATGTTTAGAGTTTATTTGAGAGAAATCGATTGGGACAGAGCCTCAGCAACCGGCCGTGCGTGGACACCCCCTGCCCCAGGGCTGGGGGAAGACTCCTGGAACAGGCCCAGATGCAGAGCAGGGCACTTGGTGACGGGCTGCAGCCTTGGGCCGGCTGGCTGCCCAAAGTGTGTCCTTAGCTCTGGTCTCTAACCCGGAGGCGCTGACAGGCTCCTTAGGCCGCGCGTTAGACCTGCCCCATCCAGCAGGCTCACCTGGGCTCCCTGAGAGGCTGGCCGCGGGCAGGGGCGGGGACCGTGGACGGCGCTGGGGGCTCCCTTCCTGCCTTTGGCCCGTTTTCCTCCACCATCGGTAGAGGTGGCCACAGCCCAGGGAGCCTCTGAACCCTGAGCCCCTCAAGGCAGCACCCGCATCCGGTCAGCCTCCCCCTGGCTGTCGGCATGTGGATTTTTAAGCAGCGTCAGGTTGGGACCGGCGTGCCTTCCCTTCTCTCCCTCCCTTGGCTTCGCCCCGGACCCGGCCGGCCGGCCCGCGGTCTCTGGAGCAGCGCGGCTGAGCGCGTCTGCTCCCCGTGTCTGTGCTTGATGGCGCGGCCCCAGGCTGCTCCACGGTGGCCACTGGAAGTGCACGTCCTGCATAGTCAGGACGGGGCGTTTCCTGCCCCCGCCATCCTGCCCTCAGGCCCCCACGCTCTCAGGGAGGGCGGTGGGCACAGACCCAGCCCCCACCAGGCTGCCTGCCCGCGGAGGAGGGTGGGCAGCTCTGAGGCTGCGTGGTCACCACGGTGGTTCTCCCGGCGAGCTGGCCCAGGGCAGGCCGGACACCGACAGGACAGGGCGAGGGACCCTGAGATTCCGTCATTTCAGAAAGTCAGTGAAAGGCTGTACCTGGTGGAGGGAGTGTGGAGAGAGCTCTCCTTTGCGTGGGTTTGTGCTGTGACCCTGCTGGTCCCAGCGTCTCGTGAAGACACAGCCTGGCGTGTCGGGCCAGGTCCCTGTGTGACAGGAGGGGCTCCTGCACGAGCACCGATTAGAGGGGGCTTCCGTGTATTTCTAAGGCAAAAGCCCACCAATTTTCAAAGTGAGAAAGGCGGTATGCAAGACAATGAGAAGAAATTAGTTTTACGAAAAAATGTGTAACTTATGGCAAGAAAGAAGTATAAGCGGAAAGAAACGGAAGTATAAGCTCTGGATGGTCGATGTAATTAAAGGACATTTGAGGAAATACGTTATTTCGCTTAACTCAGGGCCAGGTTTCTTCTGTTATTTCTGTAGTTGCTGTTTCTGTAGCTGAAAAACAATATACCCAATGTCACCTTGAAGCGTAAGTCTCCTAAATCCGTTTGTAAATTAAAAGATTGGAACGAAGGCATTCACGTACCTGCGTGTGTGGTGTAATGAAGATCTTGTTGATTTTTTTCTAGAAAGGTCCATGTATTTGGAGAGCTGAGTGTCCCTGGCTTTCCCCGCTGGGTGGGGAGGAAGCCCTGTCGGTGTGCTTGACTCTTAGTCGTATTGTCCAGTCAATCATTTAAAGTCTGCACCCAGTTTTCCGTTGTCTTTAATCTTCCTATTTGATGACTGCGTTTGTTTTCCATACAATGTAGGAGATCTAGAGAGTTATCTATTGACGTGTGTATTTGAAATGACTTAGAGAACAGATGTTTTCAGCAAAACCCTATAGATCTATAAAAAGTATAAAATTGTTTAAAATTTGTTTCTTTTTCCCATTTTAAAAAACTTCTCTAGATATCTGCACTTTAATCAGATAGAAACTTTGGACCCAGAGTCGTTCCAGCATTTGCCGAAGCTGGAGAGGCTGTAAGTAGTGTGGGTTGCCCCTCTTTACCTGCGGGTCCTGGAGCCCGTGGCTCTGTCCATTTCCTGTAACAGAAAGAACATCTATGTCTGTGCAAACAACCGGGAAACGTCTCAGTAGGAAATCTGTGCTCTCCTCTAACAGTTCAGAAGTGGGAATAGTGATAAAATAGAAAACAATGTAGTTATTTTCTGTACTAAATAACATTGTTCTCAAATTCATGTATATGAAACAAAGGCAGTCACTGGGATGTTCTTTGAAAGCTGATTTATTTAACTGCTTGTACACTTTTCTACATGTCTAGGAAAGTATTTTAAAGCATTGCTGTGGTTTATCACCTCTTTCAACAGGTTTTTACATAACAACCGAATTACACATTTGGTTCCGGGAACATTTAATCACTTGGAATCTATGAAAAGATTGTAAGTATAATAACCCTTTATGCTGTCTTTTCAGCAAAGACTAATAATTTCTCCATGTCATATGCATTCACCCGACCCCTTTTACTGGGTCTTTCAAAGAAGAGTTCATCACAGTCTGGATATGAATTAGGAAGGGAGGGTGGATTAAGCCATCAGAACGCAGAACCAAGACCTAGCTGGCTTGGAGGAATGTGGTAACAGGAAGACGTTTTTAAAAATCAATTTTAAATTCCTCAAATTAATCTTTAATTCCATGTTACATATTGTACTGGTGGAAATAAAATTGGCCTAGAATTAATCCCAACTGTGCTGCATTTCTTCTATTTAGGCATGCACGTAACTGAATTCTGTCCATTCTTAGGTCTCTAAAAGTAATTTATCTTTACACTGACTAATTTCTTATAATAGCTGATGGAGAAAGCTATCTGACATCTTCTGTGTGTTTTTCTCCGAGGTCTTGAAGGCCATTGTTTTTCAGTTAGGTATTACTGAGAGTGTACAATGAACTGGACTTAAGAAAGAGATAGAAAAGTCAAATTACCAGGCCTGGGCCCAGAGTGGCCTTTGTTTCTCTCTTGAGTTAAGTAAGACACAGAGTTTCCTCACTATTTACGGTTTTTTTCTTTATAGGATAAAGAAATCCCCAGCCAAACTAAAAACTGCGTTCTAGGGTGGCAGATGAGAGAAACACTGCCCGCTTGGCAGATAAGAGGGTAGGAAAGAAATTGCCAGGAGTTGCCAAGACGAGCTCAGGGCACGTGGGGGTTACCTGAGTCTACAGAAGGCTGGAAAGGTTCTTCTCCGTCTCTGCCTCCTCTTTGGCCTTTTGATGGTCTAGCACTGCCCTCTGAGAAACCCTAGGTTTCTCTGCCCCCGTGAACCTCCCCCTCCCCGCCAGACGGCAGAGGGGAGCATGCAGTCGGGGACCTCCTGCTCTGGCCGCTCGGCCCAGGGGCCACTGGCCGGGGTCACACACCTGCTCATCCACTGTCCCTGGGGGGTCCTCCTGAGCACAGAGGTCCTGCCGTTTATTCAGAGGGGCTGTGGGGTCAGCGGGCGCCGGGAAGATTCTGGGTCCCCCACGGCCTGCTGACCTGAGGAATCGGTGGGGGCGGGGGGCGGGGGGGGAGGTTCTGTCGTGTCTGCGTTGAGCCCTATGGATTCCACGGCATGTGCTCATCAGAGCTGGCCGTCCAGACAGAGGGCCAGTTCTGCCTGCTGTCTCCTCCGAGCCAGCGTCCTGGAGAAATGCAAGTGGGAGGTGTGCCATCACGGGCCCGCCTCCCTGGGGAGCTCTGGCCGACAGGCGTGAGCTCAGTGGACGCCCGAGGGCAGCCCCTCGGCTCTGATCCCGGGGAGCTCCCTCTGAACGGGGCCAGCCCTGCTGCCACCTCCTCGCTCTTGGTTCACGTCCCCCCGTTACACTCCTTACCTCGTGCTTTGCTGCATAAATGGTCATCGTTTCCGAGGGAGGAGATGACACCCTGCCTGTTCCGCTTGTTGGGACGGATGTGTCCAGCCCCATGGGGCACTTTCTCCCGGAACTTAATTCAGCAGCTGAGATCTGTGCCCTGCGGGCTGACTGTCCTTTAGGGCGTATTTAAGGGTTAAGTGGGGTAGTACATGATGACGCGGTGCCAGTGGTGGTGAGAGTTCGGGAATAGTTCCGGGTGGTGGGGATTTCTGCATTACTGATTTTACGAAGGCTCCTGCCTTGTGCTTTTCATGAAACTTCCCGGACTCGTCCAGCACGTATCTGTCCCTCGGTCTTGAACCTAAAATATACAGTATTTGGTTGCTCCTTTCACCGCCCTTTATTTGCGTTTTTCGGGTTCCCCCCGCTCTCGGGCTCTTCTTTCTGCCGAGTGTGGATCTCTGCTGGGTCCCCTGGTCGGGCAGGACCGGGTCAGATTCTGTTGTCTGCGGGCCCCATCACTGCTTGCCAGTTCGGGTCTGCCTGGCCCGGGTCAGCCCTTGCCCATCCCACGTCTCACCGGCTGCGGCTTCCTTCTCGTAGGCGTCTGGACTCCAATGCGCTTCACTGCGACTGTGAGATCCTGTGGCTGGCGGACTTGCTGAAGAGCTACGCCCGGTCGGGGAATGCGCAGGCAGCGGCCACCTGTGAATATCCCAGGCGCATCCAGGGGCGGTCGGTGGCCGCCATCACTCCGGAGGAGCTGGACTGTGGTGAGTGAGTCCTGGGGCCCAAGCCCGCATCGCTGTCCAGAGGGCATGGCGTGTGCAGCCCTGTCTCCAGCTGTCACTGGCTGATCCCACAGATCAAGTCTGGGTGGGGCCTGACCGGACCCTGCTTTACAAAGCCCGTCTCTGTAGTACCTGTAAGAAACTAACTATCTGGTAATAAACTTGGGTTTAATTTTCAGGTTTCCCTGCCAAAAAAAAAGGAACCTGAAATGCACCACTACCTCTTGCTCCTTCCAGGCCTCTGCCTTTAGAGGCTGCAGCTGCCTGGCCGGCAGGACCCAACGGTGGGCTGGGGGGCGGGGGCGGGGGCGGGGGCGGTTTCTGGGGGACGGCGCAGGGCTGCAGGCTGGGAGCCGGCAGCCTCCTGGGTCTGGACCTGGGTGGTGGCCACGCGGAGTGGCCGTAGGCCGTTTGTCCGGCTTGTTGCACCTGTGCACCGCTCGCGCGTCCGCAGTGCCTCACGAAGAAAGACGTGAAAAGGAGCGAAAGCACATCTCGCCGGACAAATCTTCCTGATAACTGCCCGAGGAATCCAGCTTTTCTCTTGTTTAGCACTTCTGCGGGGGGGTGGGGGGTGCCAAAATTAGGTTCTCCAGAGCATCATTATTATTTTCAAATATTGAAAACAAAATTAATTACTTGGAAGGTCACTCCATTTCACAGTAACCCCCCCCCCCCCCCCCCCCGCGCAGTTCTGTAACTTCGCTCGTCGCCGTTGGTGACGCTTTACGAGCCATCCCTGTACAGTCAGAGGCTCCTTCGCCTCTAGTGTGCACAGGTGACTGACTTCAGTCCCAGGGCCACCCTGTGGCCTCCGCGCGTCCTGCCCTCGTCTCTGTAAGCGCTGCTCTGCTGGCAGGGGTCCCTCAGGATGGGCAGCAGTGCTGTGCTGTGTGCACCCCGCTCTCAAGACTGTCTCCTTAGGATCGGCTTCCTGGGCAAAGGACGGGGGGACGGGGGGAGGTTGCTCCCTCTGACCTCTGCCCTCTGGACCCGCTCGGGGGTCACTTCCCTGTGCCCACCTTGGGGCTGCCCTCCTGCGTCGGCCTGGGTTCTGCCCGCCTCTCTTCCGGGGGAGGAGCGGACCCTCCTCCCTCAACCCCACCCCAGCCCAGCTCCGACCTTGTCAACAGGGACCAGGCTGGGGTGACCGAGGCGGTGGTGCCTTGAACTTTCTGAACTCCCGGGGCCTCGCGGGATGCCTGGGGACGATGCCTCTGCCCTTAGTGTCCTGGCAGGTCCTCAGTTGCTGCCGGTCACTCGGGGTCCCTGGGGGGCGCTCAGGAGGGTGGTCGTTCCTCCGGCTCCTTCAGCACCATTGCCTCTTCCTGGAGACAGAATGGAGAAGCAGAGCTTTCTCCAAGTCCCCGAACTCAGCACGTCAGAGGATGGCGAGTGGGCGAGTGTGGCGCCAGGGATGAGCGGTGGGGCTGGGGGTCCTCCGGCTACAGCAGAGGGAGCCGCAGTGCCCAGACTGGCGTGGGGAGCAGGGCGCCTGGGAGTGGAAACGGGAGCAGCGCGGCCTCGGGGGGTTCACGTGGACGGCGGTGAGCCCGAGGGGTTTCCTGTTGACGCTGTGCGGTAAACAGACACGCAGACGGCCTTCTGTGGCCGGTTAAGATGCCAGGTGTCGTGGAGGCACTGTGCACACCTGCACGCACGTACACACACAGGAGCACACGCATTTGCACGTGGCAGATCAGTGAATACATCTGGGCTGAGAGGGGTCAGCTCTCCCAGTTTCCTGGTTAGTAGGTGACCAGTCCAGCCTGCTGTGAGGACACAGAGAGGACAGTCACCCAGCAGCTGGAGTGCAGGAGGGATGCCTCTCTGTGCTCAGTGACTGGGTGGCCGCGGGGGACTGCAGAGGGAACCCCACACTGAGATAGATGGTCCTGCGGTTGGGAGCCCCTGGCCGCACCTGCACAGCCTCTGCCTTCGTGGCGGCTTCAGCCGAAAAGTGCCGCTGTCTGTCCTTTCGTTCCCTAAAACTGTTGACTCACGAGTGTCCGGCTCTCTCGGGGGGAGCGCCCACTGAGGTCGTCGCCCGGTGCTCTGTCTGTCAGAGGCTCAGCGCCACCGGTTGCCAGGGTTCTCAGCGGGTGGACCTCAGATGCTGGCAATGCTGTGTAATTCGGCTCTAACACCGTCTTCTCTGTGGAGATGCCCCCCTGCCGTTCTCGTGGGAGTGATTTTGTCTCGAACAGAAGGGATTTGCTCTGTGTTCTTGTCACGTGACGGTTTAAGACCGGGAAGGCCTGCTTTCCTTTTTGGTGCAGAAAGGCCGCGGATCACGTCGGAGCCGCAGGACGCAGACGTCACCCTGGGCAACACCGTCTTCTTCACCTGCAGGGCTGAGGGCAACCCCAAGCCCGAGATCATCTGGCTCCGAAACAAGTAAGTGGCTCCGGACGGGCCGCCGGGGGCGCTGGGTCCCGTTCCATCCAGATGCCCCGTGAGCCGCGGCCGATCCGCCCGCCCTGACCCTTCCTCCTCCCTGGAAGGAGAGCAAGGAGGAGGGAGGGCTTTCCGGGCAACCTTCCTGCTTTGAAGTCGCCGCCGGGCACGTCCCGGCCTCTGCGAGGCGCACGGCCCGCGTCACCCTCTGCTGGGCTTGGTCCGGGTCAGCGAGGCCGGTCATCACGGAAGGGGCAGTTACCCCCGCTCGGGGAGAGGAACGGGACGGAACCGGGGCTGAGGTCCCTGCGTCCCGGGGGAGTGAGGGAGGGTCCTCCCTGCGGGTGACATCTTCAGGGAGACCCTGTGAGGTGAACGCATGCACTTCGCCCCTGTGCATCTGATTTGTCTCCGGAAGCCTCGGCCTCGCCTTCTGTCCACAGGCATCTGGGTATGGGAGGGGGGGATGTAGTCATATCCCTGCGGGGCCCGAGGGTCAGACCCCCGAGGGTCGTCTGGGTTGAAGGGCGGCACCTGCACGCATCCGCTTTGAACCGAGTCCTGGGAAGGAAACCTCCGCGGGAGACCACGTTGTCGTCGTTGCCCCCATGCTTACTGTAAACGCGAGCACCCCGGCCCGCGCTCACTCACCAACAGAGCCCTCCTGTGGGTTCAGTGTGGCCCGTAGAGCCCCTGGCTGGGTTTAGTCGCGATAGTGAGAGGAGATGGACCCCCGACACCAGCTCTCGAGTCCAGCGGTGTTTGCACAGGAGAACAGGGCAGCGAGCCTGGGGGGTCACCTGAGATGCACCTGCCATGGAGGCGTGGAGTGGTTCTAGGCCTGACTTTGTTGTCGACCTAGCACAGCTGACGCCGGGCTCGGGGCCAGAGCTGTGTGGGGAACGTGAGATGCTGGCCTGTCCCCAGTGCCTTGGGATCTGGGACAGCTCTGAGGGTGGCAAGAGGTAAATTCCGGAGCGAACACGGGAGAGCTTCCTTTGGGGAGTGTGCGTTCAAAAGGCAGAGAAGCACAGATTCGCTCAAGGCCAGCACACCTGCATTCGTGAGTGGTCACACCCACGTTTGTAAGTCAACACTTTGATACTGGCAGAGCCAGTCACAGCAGAGGGAGACCCAAGGCCCCAGGCCTGCATCTGGTGCATGGCTGCACCCCGGGGCCCATCTCTGCAGCAGCCCAGCCTCCCCCGGGGCTCACGGTGTCTGTGGGAGAAAGCTGGGCCACATCAGGAAGAGCCTCACTTATAGGGCCTGAGAGGTCTATTGCCTCCATCCGGAAGTGCTCGTGAAGGACGGAGATGCCAGTTTTGGTGGCTCGGTTGGTGCAGGTGGAGCACAGCATGAGGGAGGTGGGCGAGGCACCGGACAGCGCCTCCCGCGGCCGGGTCTGTAGCCTGTGGGCACCTGGATTCTGAGAGGGGTCCTGGGAAATCCCTCGAACAGTGGCGGTGTTGTTCTGGGGACGTTTGTAATCTTCCGCTTTTAATAACTTAAATGTTTCTACCCCTTTGTCTCAAATGGATTTGCCAGAAACGAAGGGAAAGTTTTCCTGTGAATTTTTTCCACTCTGTTCATTTTTTCCCTTTGGAACGAGGACCACTTTGAAACGTTTGTTGGTTGAACATGTAAATGATAAAAGTGAATATGTGGGTTAATTACAGATGCAAATAAACACAGTGCATAAACACTTTTCCCAGAAATGCCGGTAAGTCAGACTGCTGGGAAGGAAAGTTTCCAGGAAGGCGGGTTAAGGCCCCGCATCTCCAGGTGCTTCATGCCTCCAGGCTGGGGTCCCCGCGCCAGGACAGAAGCCCCCGCGGGGGACCAGGTGTTTCCTTGTTTCAGAGCCTGAGCCTGCCAGGTCTGTCTTTCCAGTAACGAGCTGAGCATGAAGACGGACTCCCGCTTGAACCTGTTGGACGATGGGACCCTGATGATCCAGAACACGCGGGAGACAGACCAGGGTATCTACCAGTGCATGGCGAAAAACGTGGCCGGAGAGGTAAAGACGCAGGAGGTGACCCTCAGGTACTTCGGGTCTCCAGGTACGTTGCGTGCTCGCTCAGACACTTAGAGCCCACCTTCCTCCCGGTCCACTCCCTTCTTTGTTTGCACCTGGTGGAAAAAGACAAAACACCAAGGTCTCCCGTTTAAGCTGCTGCAGCAGGGTTGGCTCAGGGTCATAGGTGACCCCCGGCCATTGCCCTGGTCCACCATCAACCCCTAATCCAGGATGGTCACTCAGAGTGGACAGTAGAGACAGGTGCTGCTGGGAGCACAGTGCAGAGGGGCCGTGGACACCTGGGCAGACACGTGCCCCGTCCCCCGACACCTCCCATTCACGCTGGTCCCGGGGGCTCCTCTCACTTGTTGCCATTTGGCAGTGGGCTTTCTCTTGCGCTAAGGGCTTTGGTTATTTTAAAAGAAGCCAGAAATCTGAATTTGTATGCAGAATTCCCAGGTCTAAAACATTGGCACCTGAACCGAAAAGATTGTTTGAGCCAAAGGCAGCATGGCTGTGGCCTTGATTGGCCTGGGTCCCACCGGGTTACAGACCCCGCCCTTGTCGAAGTGTTGACTTTTGGAGCCTTGGTCAGAAGAGGAGCTGTGGCTCTTGGAGCAGAGCCCAGGGTGGGCCTGGTCCCCCGTGGCTGCTGGAAGAGCACAGGTGGCCAGGCCGCCTCCATGGGCCTGTGTCGCTGTCGTGTAGGTGGGCCAGGGTCTGTGTTTCCCTCATGCTTTATCGTTCAGGGCATTGCAGTACCCTCAATCCCAAGGTAAGTGGTTTGTGTGTTTCTTTGATTAGATTCCTGGTACAAGACCTTCGTATCATTGGGTTCATCCCAGCGCAGGCACAGTCAACATTTACTGACGAATGAGAGTTCCCAGCTGTCGGATTTCCCTTCAAGGGAAAGTGCGGTGCAGTGCTATACTGCAGCCACATCAGAGCCCTTTAATCCCATGTTCCCCGAGTGGAGCAAGGCGTCCAGCATCTTTGCAAAGTCACATGGCTGTGAACCTACCACAGATAAGTTAGAGCGCCCGGTCACAGAAGGGGCTTGTGCTTAATTTGTAAGGCACAAGGAGACCCACAAAATACCGAACAGAGTGGCGCAGTTCTGTAGGTGTATGTCGGAGGACAAAAGGGAGTAATAGAACATAAACAGTGCATCTCCTTAGCAAAGTTGCTGTGTTAGCGGGATAATTGATTCCTAGCTGGGAATATTAAAATCTCTCTGTGGCCTGAGAGTTCCAAATCTAACCCCTTTTGGTCTGAATTTTTGTTTCTCTCTCGGGAACGAGAGCCTTCTTTAGTGCACTAGTCTGTGTGTGTTGGCACTGCTCCCTTAAATGCACATGGAGGGTCTCCTACAATCCGTGACTGGAATGTCACTGCCGAGTGAGTGGGTCAGCCAGTGGCAGCCTGCCAGCCTAGACTGGGGCTGCCAAACCTGGACCACTGCCTGTTTTTCCAAGATCTTTGAAGTAAAAATGTGTCTTGGGCTTCCCTGGTGGCGCAGTGGTTGAGAGTCCGCCTGCCGATGCAGGGGACCACGGGTTCGTGCCCCGGTCCGGGAAGATCCCACATGCCGCGGAGCGACTGGGCCCGTGAGTCATGGCTGCTGAGCCTGCACGTCTGGAGCCTGTGCTCCACAACGGGAGGGGCCACGACAGTGAGAGGCCCGCGTACAGCAAAAAAAAAAAAAAAGTGTCTTACATTTTTATGTGATTGAGCAACTTAAGAGTAATATTTTAGAATACATGATAATTATATGAAGTTCAAATTTATACATGATAATTATATGAAGTTCAAATTTCAATGTCTGTTAATTAAGTTTTATTGGAACATAATCACATGCAAAGATTTATAGCCTGAAGAGCCCAAAAAATATGATTTGTGGCCCTTTACAGAAGTTTGCCAACACCGTGATGTAGGTAATGATAATGGACCCATTTGTAAGTCTCCGTGAGTCACAAAGGGTTAAATGTACTTTATCTGTTTGAAGCTCTGTTATTAGGGGCATATAAGTTTTCAGTTTTTAATCTTCCTCATGAATTAAACTTTTGATTATTAATGCTTTTTGCTTTAAAGTTAGTTTGATTTTATATGGATGCAACCCACTTTCTTTTGATTAGTGTCTGTCAACTATACTTTTCCCTTCGTTTTGCTCTGAACCTTTCTTTTTTACGTTTTTAAAAAATTTTTACTGGAGTATAGTCGATTTACAATGTATTGGTTTCAGGTGTACAGCAAAGTGAATCAGTTATACCTATACATATATCCACTCTTTTTTAGATTTTTTTTTCCCATATAGCTCATTACAGAGTATTGAAAAGAGTTCCCTGTGCTGTACAGCAGGTTCTCATTAGTTATCTGTTTTATATATAGTAGTGTGTATATGTCAGTCCCAATGTCCTAATTTATCCCACCCCCTCCCTTCCCCCTTGGTAACCACAAGTTTGTTTTTTATATCTGTGACTCTATTTCTTTTTTCTTTTTTTATAACCTACAGGTTTTTTCTTTTTTTTAATTTTATGTATTTATTTATTTTTGGCTGTGTTGGGTCTTTGTTTCTGTGCGAGGGCTTTCTCCAGTTGTGGCGAGTGGGGGCCCCTCCTCATCGCGGTACGCGGGCCTCTCACCATCGCGGCTCTCTTGTTGCAGAGCACAGGCTCCAGACGTGCAGGCTCAGTAATTGTGGCTCACGGGGCCCAGTTGCTCCGCGGCATGTGGGATCTTCCCAGACCAGGGCTTGAACCCGTGTCCCCTGCGTTGGCAGATTCTCAACCACTGCACCACCAGGGAAGCCCTGTGACTCTATTTCTGAACCTTTTTCTATATTAATATATTTTGGGTGTTTGTTGTAAACAGCATAGAGCTAGATTTTTCTTTAAAAAACTCACACTGACTTTAAAAATGAGTCCATATACATTTATTATGGTTAGCAATTTAGATTTATAAATTCTACCTCTTATTTTGGACAATTCATCCAGCCTTTTCTATGTTTCTTGCCTCGTTTTGAAATATTTTTTCATCTTCTATTTCCTACTTCTAGTTTGGAAGTTATATACCTTATTTCTTTTCTGTAAGTGGTTGTTCTAGAGAAATTTCAAATGCATTCTTAAATTATCAACGTTTACAGTTACTGTCTTTACGTTTGTCTCAAGTATAACTACCCACCTTAGTTTCTAGGCTGAGTTCTGTTTTTTAATGTATAAAAGGTTGTTACGTTGTACCGTTGATGTTTGTCTAGCTGTACCATGTAATTATCACTTCCAGTTCCTTTTATTTCTTCCTGCATCTCAGCTCTTCCACGGAGGTCACTTTCCTTCTGCCTAACGTAGTGTGAATTAGACAGCAGGCCTATGTGACGGCCCACTTTGGGTTGATAAAGGCTGACATGAGGGTTATTTCTCCCTTCTACTCAGCAGAGGTCCCTGCGGGGGGCTGGGGGGTAGGAGCTGACTTTCTCGTACTGATGGTGGAGCATTTTGGGGACCCGTCCTAGAGTTTTCTGTCTGACTCTCATCCTGGGGTGTCCTCATCTTTCTATCTCCTAAGGGTCCTACAAGCCACATATACAATTGCAGGGCTATGCCAATGCCTCAAGATGGGCTTCGCTTTTGGTTCTTGTCCCTGTACGTGGCTCCACATCTCCAGTTTGCCGTCCTCTGGAAATGCTAACATTAAATGTCACTTCTGTGTTTTCTATGATCCACTGTTACTTAGATGTGTGATAAGTGGGGTTTAAAAATAAAAGTATCCAACGAGCTCTCGTCACAAGGAAGAAATATTTTTCCTTCTTCTTTCATTTTGTATCTGTATGATGATGGATATTCACTAAACTTATTTTGGTAATTTCTGTAATTCAAATCACTGACGTAAGTCAAATCACTGTGCTGTACACCTTAAACTTATACAGTGCTCTTTGTCAATTATATCTTAATAAAACTGGAAGAAAAAAATAAAGCAGTTAAAAATTTTTTTTAAATAAAAAAATGAAAAGGAACAAACGAGAAAAGATGTAGAGAAGTCTCTTTCCTGTCTCCTTCCCTGGTCCACGTAATTCCCACCTCCATCCAACCTCCTTCTAGAAAATACTGCCAGTGCCTGCAAGGCCAGAGCTGCTTCTTACTTACTGGTTGTTAGAGACCTTTCATTTCAACATATGAGGGACTTCCTTACTCTTGCCCTTTTTATGGCTGGTGGCATGGAATCCCATTATCCAGATGAAACATCTGTTTAACCCGTTCCCTTTGGGGTACATGAAGTCTATTCCAAAGCTTTTGCTGTCACGGGTCTCCATCTCTTTATCCAAAACCCTTTGGGCCAGAGGTGGTTTGAAAAGTGGAACTTCGGGGATTTTTTTTCAGAAGGGCCACATGGTACATAATCCATTTACTGACTTGAACTGTCACGGAATCTTGGATAATGCCCCACCCAATCAACATGTAAAATCCTATAGCAAACTGGATGGATGTTCACAGTAATGGAATAAATGAAGATTACGAGTAGCCTCGTGCTAGAGAGACCAAGGAAAGAAGTTATGAAAAAATATTTTATTTTTGGATTGGAAACTTGTGGGTCAGGATGTCAGCCTGAAGAAACAACACAGTGATAAAAACCCCTTTTTGTATATACATTGTTTTACAAGCCAGTAAAAAATATTGGGTTGGCCAAAAATTTTGTTTGGGTTTTTCTGTAACATGGAAAGGCCCGAACGAACTTTTTGGCCGACCAGGTATGTGTGGGGTACATTCCTAGCAGAGTAATTTCTGGGTAAAAGGGTGAAGGAGTTTTTAGCTTTGATGTATGTGGCCCTGTTTCTGTCCAGATGGACCGTGGCAACTTGTGCTACCCCCGTGTGGAGTTGTTTCTTCACGTGCTTGACACACAAGCTCAATAATAAGTGTGTGGGTTTTTTTCCTGGATTTAGAGTTGAAAAATCATCTCATTGTAATCATAATTATAACCATCTCTTTAGAGTATTAATTTGTATTTTTCTTTCTGTGAGGGAAATTTGTTATTTCCATATGTTCTAAATACCCTTTAAAAACAATGTTCTATAACCAGTAAGAACTAGCAAGGTTTACTGAAAAGACTGACATATACATTTAGAATTTTTAAAAAGTAAGACTTATGCAGAGTTTGGTCCATGTTTGAAGAAGGAATCAGGTCAGTCAGGGCTGCTGATGGTGGTTTGACCTGAGGCCACGGACCCTCTTGGCGGTCTGCACATTTCTTGAAAAAAGAAAGTAGACAAAGCGTGCAATTGTATTGTTTCTGTTTTACTTATTTTAGACTTTAATAGCCAGAATGAATACCATGAAAATAGAAACGCCAAGCGAAGACATTCGCTAAACTGGAGGATTTTAATTCTGAATCTGTGTTTCCTGTGACAGCTCGTCCCGCTTTTGTAATCCAACCCCAGAACACGGAGGTGCTGGTGGGGGAAAGTGTGACCCTGGAGTGCAGCGCCACGGGCCATCCCCCGCCAAGGATCACCTGGACCAGAGGCGACCGGACCCCCGTGCCCGCTGACCCGCGGGTGAGCATCACGCCGTCCGGCGGCCTCTACATCCAGAACGTGGAACGGGAGGATAGTGGCGAGTACACCTGCTTCGCCTCCAACACCGTGGACAGCATCCACGCCACGGCTTTCATCATCGTCCAAGGTGAGAGCGTCCACGCAGAGGCCCCGGCTCCCCACAGCCTCCCTGGCTTGCCCTCAAGCCAGCCCCTCCGCGGGCTCCGCCTGGTCTTCCAGTCCCGGGGCCTGCTTCATCCTCTCCCATCACACCTGACCTTCGGTGGGACTTGGTGATACATTTATTTTCCAAGTGCAGGCTTTAGGTGGTCAGAGCTTTAGCTTTCTGCTGTGTTCCCCACACGAACGTGGGTACACATGCCAATTCACCAAGGCCTGCGTGTACGGAATCAGTATGTCTTACACACGTCTTGGAATTTCCTTAGGGTCAATTTTTGGACATAGGGTCTGAGAATATGTATAGTTTTAAGACTTAATGCTGTGTGTTTCCAAATTCCTTAATTGACTCTGTAATGAGTTTATTAGTTTTCAAATAAATTGCCAAGCGGGACTTTGGTTAAGAAGCGCTGGGACAACACAGAAGTGTGAAGTGCAGAGAATGAGTTCTTTCCTTCTCCTCTGTCCCCACCGGCTTCCTTTGTCTCCCACCCTGCTTCCTCTGTCCCCAGTGGAAGCCACCTCACTAAAAGTTGGTCCATAATCCGTCCTCTGGCCCTTTCTTTGCACGTGTGACCAAGCAGTCATGTCACTGGTTTTTACCTTTTTTGATTGTGGTTGTTGCTTTTGGAATGGAATTATATTGCATATATTATTCTGTAATTTTTTTTCACCCGGTAATAATAAAATAACTCCTGTCACTATGCACAGTTGCGCTAGGTGACATTTTATACCATTTGCAAATATTAGTTTAGGTTGAGAAGTGAGATGAATCTCTTCAAGTCAGGCCCCTTCCAGGAGCTGAAGTAGGTCGTTACCTGTGTTCTGTGTTGTAGCCTCAGTGCTGTTAAATTAAGAGTCTTCTGCACACTTGTCAGTGTGATGCTGAGAAGCACCCAGCGTTTGGTATTCTTCCTTTTCACTTTCCGGCATCTTCCTCTCCCCGGGATGCTGCACCCACAGTCGGGGTCCTGGTAGGACTCTTTGAGGGTGGGCGGTGTGCCTTGAGAACGGCGTTTTCACCCAAAGCTGTCTCCTAAATGTTGCGTTTCCAACGTCTTTCCCACCGGAAGCGCTTCCTCAGTTCACCGTGACGCCCCAGGACAGAGCTGTCCTCGAGGGTCAGACGGTTGAGTTCCACTGCGAGGCGAAGGGCTACCCACAGCCGGTCATCGCCTGGACGAAAGGAGGTGAGGTGTCGGGCAGGGCGGTGACCCACTTCCTCCTTCCTTCCCTTCCTGGGACTCGGACCCCCCGGGCAGGCCGGCGCTGGCTGAACCCGACGTGACCCAGAGCTGCGGGCACGTCGGGTCACGGGCCACCCCCTCACACACAGGACAGGAGACCTGTCCGCACCGAGGACCTGGATGTCAGGCCCATCTCCTCCCGAGTAGTCTGGGTCCCGCCTTCAGTGTGCACTGAATTAGCCTCTGGAGCAGATTTACTAATGTGCAGATAGAACCTTCTAGAAACTGGTGGTAGAATACATGTACCGTATATATGACTTTCTCACTTGAATTCCCAGAGTTCTCTTGCTGCTCCCGAAGAGGTGTTGTGACTTGACCCTGTTAATTCCTTGGGTGGGACCCCAGCCGATTTCTCTAGCTGGGAAGCTGCTGGGCACACAATGTGGGGAAGGCCCAGCCCGTCACCCCAGGGGGTGACAGCAGCCTGGCCGGGAAGGCTGCAGAGAGGCAGGTGCCAACGTTGGTGGACCATCAGGGTCTGCTCTGGAATCGAGGGGGTGACTAGCGCTGGACCAAAGGGCACCACCATCCCTTCCGCCCCTGAGGGGCCATTTCCAGGGATCCTGGGAGCAACCTGGACGAGAGGAGAGCTCCATGTTTTCGGGAGGAGAGGCTCATTCCTACTTGGGGAGCTGCTTGTCTTTAAACAGCACCAGCTCCATCCCCTTCCCAGCCCGCGACGCCTTCCCATCCCTCGTCCCCTTTCCACCCCCCATCCCTCTGTGCCCAGCCTGGGACCGGCCTCTCCCTGTCTCCGAGTCTGCATACCACCCCGGCTCTTGCTTACTTAGCCCTCGACCCCCTGGTCCCTGCCCCTTGCTCCTTCTCTGGAGAGTCTTGGGGGGGCCGGGTCTGTGTGCTATTTGTCCCTGAACTGTCGCACACACACAGGTGTGTGACAAAGGCCGGGACGGTGACTCCAGGCCAGATCTGGGGAAGACAAGCTCTGCGACCCCTTTGTCCCTCAGCTAGGGTTCTGCCTGACCCTGAGGCTCCCGTCTCCCACCTCTAAGGCCAGGCTCGTGTCCATGTATCCCTGTCACTGAGAGTGCATCCCCACCTTGCAGGGAGCCAGCTGTCGGTGGACAGACGGCACCTGGTCCTGTCGTCAGGGACCCTTCGGATCTCGGGCGTCGCCCTGCACGACCAGGGCCAGTACGAGTGCCAGGCTGTCAACATCATCGGCTCCCAGAGTGTCACGGCGCACCTGACAGTCCAGGCCCGAGGTAGGCAGTGGTCCCGCACCCCTCCCTGCGCTGGACCGTCCCCCGGACGCGCATCCCGAGGCCGTAGTCGCAGCCTGTCTCTCCCATGTCGGCAGTGAGGACAGTGCCGCGTGTGGGACACGGGTCATGTTACATCACTGTGTCATCCCTGCCTTCCCTGGGGGTGAGCAAGGTGGCCCCGGACCCAGCAGCACCGGCTGACCCGGGAACAGGCCCCCAGGTCCTCCTGGACGCGAGGTTCTGCCTCCTGCTGGCCCCGGGTCCCTGTTGAGAGCCGGGAGAGGAAAGCAGGCGGGGTGATGGCCTGGGGGGTGGGCGCGGAGGGGGGCTGCCTGCGGAGGGTCCCTGGGGGTCAGGGCCTGGGTCTGCTCCAGTGCTGAGCAGGCAGGACAGTGGGCGGCCCGTGGGTGAGGTCATCAGCCGGTCCCCTGCTTCCTCCCATCACCAGCTCTTGAGGGGTGGGGGGGGCTTGGACTTGGCAGCCCCAGGCCACCCCAAGCAGACCGGAGCTGTGCGGACAGACCAGATGCTGCCGTGCAGGTGGAGGGTGGCAGCCCTGGGCCGTCCCTCGATCCCGTCCGGCTCCTTTGCTCCGACAGCTGCAGCGGGAGCGCTCCGTGCTCTGGGCCTGCCCGGACCGAAGGCGGGGCCTCTGCTCACCTGAAGCTTTTGGAACAAATCAGGAGTCTCCCGGGTTCTCCACGTGTGTCAGCCCGTGTCCCTTGCCTTGCAGTCACCCCGGTGTTCACCAGCATCCCCAGTGACACGACGGTGGAGGTGGGCAGCAGCGTGCAGCTACCATGCAGCTCTCAGGGGGAGCCTGAGCCCGCCATCACCTGGAACAAGGTAAGGGCTGCGGCGTGTGGCTGGGGGCACCTGCCCCTGCCCGCTGCTTCTCCAGACCCCCCGTAGCTGGAAGGCAGCCGTGGTGTAAACAAAATGAGACCAACTTTGGACGTGCTCCTTTACGAGTCCTTCTTGGTGACAAAAGCAAAGAAAACCCTTTTGTTAGATCCTTGGTCCTGTAATCACTAGAGAAGGTTTCCTGTTGTTTCATTTCTCTGTGTTGTTCTTATTAAGCCCAGTAAAGAAATGAGTATCAGTGTTTCATTGCAAGCAAGTGTTGTAATATGAAACTTGTCCCTGGAGGTCGTGCAGTGGCGCCCCGGGAGGGAAGTGCGGGGTCTCAGGGCCCTGCAGCCTCGGCCTCGCCGGGTGTGGCTCAGGCATCCTGGCTTCTCCCGCACCACCCACCCCCAGTACACGTCCCAGGAAGATTGCCTTCTGTGGCCACGCCCCGGCACGCGCACCCCAGAGATCCAGGGACATCCCAGAGTGAGGTCTTAAGCTTTTCTGGGTCTTTTGCAAGCAGGTGGGAGAAGTTCCTCCCCTTGAATTGGCATCGGGCGAGTTCCCGCCAGCGTCGGCGGGTCTCAGCACAGCCACCGTGATGGATCCATGAGCGAGGTCCTGGCAGGTGGTGCCCCTCTCCAGGGTAAATGCCTCTGCTCCGCAGTCTGACCCCTCTGTTTCTTCCATTTATTTTGCTCCAGGACGGGGTCCAGGTGACAGAAAGCGGGAAATTTCACATTAGCCCCGAGGGCTTCCTGACCATCCACGACGTGGGGCCTGCAGACGCCGGCCGCTACGAGTGCTCGGCCCGGAACACGATCGGGCAGGCAGCGGTCAGCACGGTGCTCAGCGTGCACGGTGAGCCCGCGGCACTGACGCTCCCCGCGCGGCCGGAGGCGACCGAGGAGAGCAGGGAGCTTGGGGGTTCGGGTGTTATCTGAAGACAGCACAGCCCAACCTTGCAGGGAGGTGGGCGGGGTCCAGAGAGGCACAGCCGTCCTTCCTCCTGCTGCTGTAGGCTCTGCAGGCCGATGTGGTCGTGCCCTTGGAGATCTTGCCTTGCTCTGGGTTTCCTGGTTGGTTTAGTGGTCACCCAAACCCCCTCAAGTTCTACAGCATGTCATTTACAGTCACCATTTGGCAAAGCACAGACGTAGTTACTGCTGTGAAAGAATCCCGGCCCCTTCACTCTGTTCTCTCTCTGTTCTGGGTGTGTGTGGCCTTGTGCGGTCCTGGCGTGTATTAAGTCTTCATTTTAAACCCTCGAATAATCAAGGACCGTTCCTTTCCCTGGATCTGGTTGGTGGCCCTAGAGCCAGGTGGACCCTGGCTCTGTGCCGGCCTGCAGAGCTCACCCAGGGCATCCCGTCCAGCCCCACCATCTGGTCCATCCAGGTGTCACCTCCACCTTCCTAACACACTCCATGTGTTTTGGGCCAACAGGGTAAAATGCACAGCCTGTAGCTTTGCATAAAGTCTTTTTAAAAAAATATTTTACTTATTTATTTGGTTGCGCTGGGTCTTCGTTGCAGCTCGCGCACTCCTTAGTTGCGGCTCGCGAACCCGTAGTTGCAGCGTGCACGTGGGATCTGGTTCCCTGACGAGGGATTCAACCCGGGCCCCCCGCATTGGGAATGTGGAGTCTTTTAACCACCGCCCCACCAGGGAAGTCCCCGCATAAAGTCCTACAGTTCGACCCAAACCTGCACTTTGTCTCCAGCGCTCTCTGTGCCCCGCTTTCACCTGCCACCCCCCAGCACAGAAAGCCTGAGTTCTCAGGTAACAGAGCCTCCACACCCAGGCCCCTCCTCTGGACGATCCCCCAGTTCCTCCTGCAGGAAACATCCTCCACCTGCATGTGCGTTTTTGCCTTTTCCACTTTAATCGCCTAATCTGCCTTCCCCGAGGGCTGGTGAGCCTCAGACCTGCCTGGGTGTGGTTAATTTATATGCCAACACCTCACACCCCGTACTGCACACTCCCTGCACGGTGCCTGGAGCCTGTGGGCACCTGCAACCAGCAGTAAAGACGAAACTGGATACCTTTTTTTTTGAGGGGGAAATGTTAAATGACCTTATTTTCCCATTATATTAGAGCGTGAAGTGATTATAAATTAAATCGGTGAATCTCCTGACTTAGAAACAGTGTTTTTCTCAATTAATGTTTATTTTTATACTTGAAAAGTAATGTTACTTTAACATGAATTAGTTACACATGAAGTTTAAAAATAATCTCCCACCCGTAATCCCACTCCCCCAAAATAACCACCCTGAACATTTTAGTGAATTTCCATTACCCTTTTTCTAAGGCATATAAATAAGTGTTTTTGGATTATTTTTCTGTGATCATTGCTTGAAGAAAAACGAAGTCAGTTTAAATCATTGGTAGTAATGAAATATTAGGGTAATACAATTACGTAAGATTGTTCTGTCCGTTTGTCTAACACATGGCATAAAAATATTAGCTTCTAAAAATTAGTAAATTGGGGCTCTGTTTGAGATCGGTGTCAGGAGGGCGTATGTCCCAGTCTGGAGGGGGGTGTATTCCAGGAGGGAGGGGTGTGTATCCCAGAACCAAGTGAAGGCGACATTTCAATAAGGACATTTTCAGCCGTGTCAGATTTTCTAGAAGGTCGAGTATTTTGAAGGAAAAGGATACCGTTTATTAAAATGCGTGCTGTTGGTGACCTGGCATGAGACATTTTGGGAAATAAAGATAAAAGATGAGTTGGAACAAGGTTATTTTATTTAGCAAACTCTGAACGCTAGAAAAATGTCAATATTAAGTGAAAAAGGAATGAAAAGAGGAAAGTAGGGAGGGAGCCGTAGCTTCATAGGTGTCAGGTTTATCCGAGTGTGCCTGAGTGTGTGTGACGATATGCGCACTCATGTATGGTTATGTGTGTGCACATGTGGTCGTGTGTGTGCGCGTGCCCCCATGCACACATGTTGGGTGTAAGAATGTCTGATCCTTCCTTGAGGGGATAGGGTGAAGGGAGAGCAGAGTCTCGGGAGGGTGGGCGGGCTGAGATCCAGCACCCAGGCAGGTTGGCCTTTGACGGGAGGAACACACAGAAGCCACTGGAAATTAAAGCACCACACTCTCCGCCCAGCAGGGCAGCCGCTCTGGTGGGTGGGCCTGAGTCAGCGCCTCCCCTGTTGGGCGATGCTTTGGTAGAAGAACTTCAGTGTTTGAAGTTACAACTACCTTGTCCTTTTATGGAGTATCCCATGATTTAAAAAATTAAGCGTCTGCAACTTCCACACAGTTTGAAAACAGCTTCTCGTAGAATTTGTGATGAAATAACTTAAGGTTTGGTGTGAAAAGTAGAAATAACATTGGAGAAAAGCATGCCTCAGTCTAAGTGACATAGAGTGTAGACACTATTCTCCGACTCGCTTGTGTGCACGTTTTCCGGTGACGTGCGACCTCGCATTTCCTAGTTCCCGATGTCAGTAGGAACGGGGACCCATTTGTAGCCACATCCATTGTTGAAGCAATCGCGACGGTGGACAGAGCCATAAACTCCACGCGGACGCACTTGTTTGACAGGTATTTGCAGAGGCGGGCGGGGCTACAGAGGGTGATTCTCGTACGCAGTTTTCACCTGTTTGATGGGAACAAAACACTGTTTTAATTTGAAAATCATAAACAGTGTTGGTGTTAACTTTGCTGGGGGCTAAGATAACAGAAAGATACTCCTTTCCAAGTAGAAACTGAACTATGATTCACAAATAGAACATTTAAAAAATTTTTTGACTCATTATTTTGGCTTGTTACTCAAGTGATTTGGCAAAAACAAAATATTTCATAAGCCCTTCGTGCATTTGTTCATCTTGGCAATTCTAACGTGTCTTTTCTGCATTTGAACTGAAATAGTATATTGGTGTTTTTTTCTATTGACGTAATTAATTATTTGTTTTTAGTGTCTTTTGGTTTTGTTCGTTTGTTTTGTTGCCTTCCGCTTGGGATGAGTAAGGTACGATACCTTGTGTCTGTAGAAACGTAGCCACAGAAATATTTAAGAGCGATAATTCTCCTTCGGGCGCGAGTGACCTTTGTTCTCAGTCATCTGTTCCGTTCTTCCCTTTTCTTCCCGAACACCCGCTAGCCGACCCCGCTCCCCGAACGACCTGCTGGCCTTGTTCCGGTACCCACGGGACCCCTACACTGTGGAGCAGGCCCGGGCCGGGGAGATATTCGAGCGGGCACTGCAGCTGATTCAGGAGCACGTGCAGCACGGCCTGATGGTGGACCTGAACGGAACGAGTCAGTACCCGGGCGGGGTCCACACCCCGCAGACCCCTTCCCCATGACGACGTCCAGCCTGTCGGGCCCGGGGTCTGTGATGATCGCGGTCACGTGCGGGTTGCCTTGAGCTGGGACAGTCCTGTGGCTCCCCAGGTCTGATGGGAGACCCAGCGGTGACCTGACATGTGCTCAGCACGGGTGGTCGTGCTGTCCTGGCCCCCGGGCTCTGACCATCGGGGCCTCTGGACCAAGGAGAGCCCCTCGGAGGCCGTGGGTCCAGGTTGGGGCTGTTAGAGAGGATGCTGATGGAGCCCCAGCAGGTGCTGCGCAGACGGTGAGGGTGAAGCCACCCCCTCCTCTGCCCGCTGCAGGGGCCCCGCCCGTGAGCCTCTGCAGGGCCGGAGGGGGATTAGCGCCCAGACAGCGTTTAGGAGGAAGCGTTTTCCTTGCTGGCCCTTCAGCCGTTCAGGACTTCTCAGGGCGGCTGTGACGGAGCGGGCGTGCCAGCCTCGCCCTTCTCTCTGGGGAAACGGGAGATGCCAGGCTCTCGGGTCTGAGCCCGACGCCAGATGGCGACGGCAGCCCAGTGTCCTATCCCTGCAAAGCTCCTCTCTCGTGCAGGCCTCCGGCGCTTGTGTGTCTGACTGCTTCTCCCCCAGCCTGGGAAATTTCACCTCCGTCTCTTTACTGCTTCCGTATGTGGGTGCTGAGGGCACTGTCCTCTGCAGAGGGGAGCTGCCACCTGTCTTCTTTAAACGTACATGGGAGTCGGTCCCGAAGGGAGAAGCTAGATGCATGGTGGCCACCCCACAGCCGTGTGGGGAGCGTGGGGAGCCCCAGGCGCCGGGTCTGGGAGAGCTTGGAGTGGGAGCTGGTGTGCCAGGTCCTTCCCAGACTTTCCTGCGGGAGCTTCCTCACCTCCCTGCTTGTTCTCTCCCGGGTCCCGGCACTGCTGTTTGGTCCGGCAGGCCCAGCTGGCAGGGGCCCCGGGACAGCGCTCGTGCCCGCCTGGTGCCCGGGCTGCTGAGGCGTGTCTCCACCTTCTGTCCAGGTTACCACTACAACGACCTCGTGTCCCCGCAGTACCTGAGCCTGATCGCCAACCTGTCGGGCTGCACGGCCCACAGGCGTGTCAACAACTGCTCGGACATGTGCTTCCACCAGAAGTACCGGACGCACGACGGCACCTGCAACAACCTGCAGCACCCGATGTGGGGCGCCTCGCTGACCGCCTTCGAGCGCCTGCTCAAGGCCGTGTACGAGAACGGCTTCAACACGCCCCGTGGCATCGACCCGGGCCGGCACTACCACGGGCACCCGCTGCCCATGCCCCGCCTGGTGTCCACGGCCCTCATCGGCACCGAGGCCATCACCCCGGACGAGCAGTTCACCCACATGCTCATGCAGTGGGGCCAGTTCCTGGACCACGACCTGGACTCCACGGTGGTGGCCCTGAGCCAGGCCCGCTTCTCTGACGGGCAGCACTGCAGCTCCACGTGTAGCAGCGACCCGCCCTGCTTCTCGGTGGCCATCCCCCCCGATGACCCGCGGGCGCGCAGCGGGGCGCGCTGCATGTTCTTCGTGCGCTCCAGCCCGGTGTGCGGCAGCGGCATGACGTCACTGCTCATGAACTCCGTGTACCCCCGCGAGCAGATCAACCAGCTCACCTCTTACATCGACGCCTCCAACGTCTACGGCAGCTCCGAGCACGAGGCCCGCGCCATCCGCGACCTGGCCAGCCAGCGGGGCCTGCTGCGCCAGGGCATCGTGCAGCGCTCGGGCAAGCCGCTGCTGCCCTTTGCGGCCGGGCCGCCCACCGAGTGCATGCGCGACGAGAACGAGAGCCCCATCCCCTGCTTCCTGGCTGGCGACCACCGTGCCAACGAGCAGCTCGGCCTGACCAGCATGCACACGCTGTGGTTCCGCGAGCACAACCGCGTGGCCGCCGAGCTGCTGGCGCTGAACCCGCACTGGGACGGCGACACCGTCTACCACGAGGCCCGCAAGGTGGTAGGGGCGCAGGTGCAGCACATCACCTACCGGCACTGGCTGCCCAAGGTGCTGGGCGAGGTGGGCATGAAGATGCTGGGCGAGTACCGTGGTTACGATCCGGGCGCCAACGCTGGCATCTCCAACGCCTTCGCCACGGCCGCCTTCCGGTTCGGGCACACGCTGGTCAACCCGCTGCTACAGCGGCTGGACGAGAACTTCCAGCCCGTGGCGCACGGCCATGTGCCGCTGCACAAGGCCTTCTTCTCCCCGTTCCGCATCGTGAACGAGGGCGGCATCGACCCGCTGCTCCGCGGCCTGTTCGGCGTGCCGGGCAAGATGCGCGTGCCGTCCCAGCTGCTCAACACGGAGCTCACCGAGCGCCTCTTCTCCATGGCGCACACCGTAGCGCTGGACCTGGCCGCCATCAACATCCAGCGCGGCCGCGACCACGGCATCCCGCCCTACCACGACTACCGCATCTACTGCAACCTGTCGGCCGCCCACACCTTCGAGGACCTGAAGAACGAGATCAGGAGCCCCGAGATCCGGGAGAAGCTGCAACGGTGGGTGTGGGGGGGGGGGCAGCGCAACGGGGTCGTGGCCCCTGGATTCGAGTCTCTGTGCAGCCTCGGGGGCGGGGGGCACGTGGAGACGGGGAGGGGGCAGGTTGAGGCTTGACTTCAGAGATGAGGGGCCCCGTCCGGCGGGCCTGATGGGAGGGCTGCGGAGGGATGAGATCATCGGGCAGGACGAGACTGGCCCGCAGGCGCTTCGGGGAAGAGTCCCTGCTGCAGCCTTGGGAGCCGGAGTGCCAGCCCTTGGCCCCGCAGGACGGGCGGGCCCCCAGCTATGAGGCTTTGTCCGGAGTCCTCTCCCTAAACCCGCTATCCCCCAGACCCGGGCCCGTCGCCACGTCCCCTGCACCCCCGTCCGTCACAGGCAGCAGCCTCCCCCCTCCTGGGAGAGGGCTCACTGGGCCGGGGGCACGGAAGTGGAGGACGCCCAGCGCGCGGGGCAGGGCCCCTGGAGACCCCCGGGCAGCCCCTCCTCCGTGGGCCCGCAGAGGCCAAGGCCGGCCCTGTCAGGCCACGAGGGGCCGGGGTCTGGCGGGACGGGGCTTCCTGCCTGTAGCGGCTGCCTCCTCCCCAGAGTCTCTGCGTCCAGATCGCTGCTTAGACAGGGTCCTCACGACTCCCCCGCCCCCGCCCCTCTCGTGTCCAGTCTGCCCTGGCTCCTTAAGTCCTGTTTTTCTCGTTAATTGTTCCAGTCTCTCTGCGGGGGGGGGGGGGGGTCTTTAATGGAAATAACCACTCACTAGAGTTTTCCCACAAGGGTCCCCTGTGGCCCGCTGGTCACTGTGTACTTACAGTATGTTTTCCCATTTGAAAGAACGGCTTTAAAAAGGAAAACTACTTTTCTGTAAAGGCCCGCTTGGGTCATTTTCTGGACTCTCCTGCTCACTAAGAGGTAAATCGCTGATGCTTCAGTCACACGCTTAACACTGCAGTTCAGGCGTGTTCTCTTTAGGGCCTGGCCTGTGCCTTCCGGAGAAAGTGACTTTTACTCGTAGTTTCTCGCAGGTTGTGAATAAGTGAGCGTCATGCTCTACAGTTTAAGATGTTCCGGTGTTCGTTTACATAACAGTGTCAGGTTGCCTGGTACATAAACGCACGCTCCCCCGGTACAGAGACCTTTGTGGCACGGGCTGCTCAGCTAGGGTGTATGGACTGTCTGTATTCTTTATGCTTGAATATCCTCTGTTGTTCTCGTCCAGACTGACGAGATCACTTTCCCGGTGTTTCTTTCCTTTGCCCAGCGTCTGTCAAAGCCGTCTGCTCTCCAGCTCAGCGCTGCTGGGGGCTGGGGGCCCTGGACCTCAAGTTCCAGAGACCCTGGGGAGGCAGTCAGTGTGATCCACCCCCAGGAGAGTCACGCGTTTACCGGCTTCTGCGTCAGGCCTGACTCACCGAGTGGGGATGAGACAGGTGCCCGGGCAGAGTGACGACACGGGACAGTGGGTCCCAGCTGTGGGACAGTGACGCTGTCAGGGAAGAGAGGCTTTTAGACGGGGCTTAAGGGAGCGTGTGCTTGCACCTGTGTTAGTGGCATCCGATCAGATCTTTCCATTTCTGGGTGCACAGCGAGGGGGAAGTGTGGCCTGTGCTGGGGGGCTGTGAGCAGGAGGGTGCCCTGCTTCGGTCTGGGGTCTGCGGGGCCCACCTGTGTGGCCAATCACCCAGGGGTGGGGGGCAGACGGAAGGGGGCCCTGCCCAGGAACGGGGTGTCTCCTTTGGGAAAAGCCCCTGCAGGCAGAGAACCAAACTCACAAGGCTCTTTCTGACTGTGTTTCCATCTGAACTAAAGTTCAGTGTGAACGTCCTCGAACTTGGATAAAGTTCAGTGTGAGCGTCCTTGAACTTGGGGAGAGTGAGGATGGCGTGTCCTCGGACTGAATGCCCTTCCGGCAGCTTCGCGCTCACCCTGCTCCTGAGATGGGGAGCGCTGAGGACGGCCCGGCACGGCCCTGTCCGCGGTCAGCACCCCTAATCCAAGCACGTGGAAAAGGCGTCTCAGTTACAGGACGCACTTAAAAGGTCCAGTGGAGCTTTGGGTGGCAGCTGAAACTAAGCCATTACCATCTTCCCAGGGTGTCAGGAGAGACCAGATAAGAATGATGTCAGAGGAGTCGTCAGCTCTTTGCTTGGAAGCATTTATTTCTAAGGAATTGGAAGAATTTGATGAAAAAGTTTGTTCTTGAACATTCAGACCTTGCTGTCTTAGTCTTTTGTGTGATTCCTACTTAGTAAGTAGTTTCTTCAGAGCAAGTATGTTTTCAGTGTATGGTAGAATCCCAGTATCGTTTTGAAAACGTGTCTTTAGCTGTGTGTGTAGCTTATTCTTCATATGTATCAATGACAAAAACACTGGAAGGGTTTACAGTAAATGTCAAGTTGTCTCTAAATAGTCAGGAAAGGTGTGGTTTTAATTTCCTTCCTTGTGTTTTCTTGGCTTCTCTAAGCTTTGTCCAATAAATATATCTGTGTGTGTGTTTTATCATGCGTATATAAACGGGAAGTAGGAACATATCTCTAAAACATAATGGATAGATGCTTTAAAGAAATAAGGGGGTTTTACTAAGTGAAGACCTGAATAACGTCAAATAATGACAAAGAAGCCACGAGGGTTTTATTTTCCGCTAGTTGCTCTGCTCTTCACCAGGTACGGCTTTGCTCAGTGAACTTAAGGCTCTGCTTGGTCTCATAGGTTGTACGGCTCCCCGCTCAACATCGACCTGTTTCCCGCCCTCATGGTGGAGGACCTGGTCCCCGGCAGCCGCCTGGGGCCTACCTTGATGTGTCTGCTGAGCACGCAGTTCAAGCGCTTACGGGACGGGGACAGGTAAGTGCAGACGCACCTGCCGCCAGGTGACTCGGTAGGTGGCCGTGTGCCGGGCAGTGCTTCTGGAAGTGGCCTGTGCTGGTCCATCAGAGGAGCTGCCCCTGGTGATGTCAGTGCAGATTTCTTGGTCTTTGTTTTTTGAGTGGCTCACAGTAACGTTTGAGTCCATTTTTAAGTGATAACCCAATTGAACCCACTTACGTCTCATCGCTGGCGAAACTGAGTGTGAGGAATATTTTAACCAGCCCCCTGGGGCTTTTGCGTTTCGTGTTTTCCCTGAGCTTTGCTCTCGTTCTGGGGAACGCAGGTTGTGGTATGAGAACCCGGGGGTCTTCACCCCTGCCCAGCTCACGCAGATCAAGCAGACGTCGCTGGCCCGGATCGTGTGCGACAATTCAGACAACATCACGCGTGTGCAGAGGGACGTGTTCCGAGTGGCCGAGTTCCCCCACGGGTACAGCAGCTGTGACGAGATCCCCCGGCTGGACCTCCGCGTGTGGCAAGACTGCTGTGAAGGTGGGCGTCCCGGGGCCCTGCCGCTCACCGGGGTCCGTCCTCCTTCACCGACAGTTTGGGTGGAAGCTTAATGCCCGCTAACGCACGGGCTGGAATCAGCACAGCAGTGAGAACACAAACGAAACAGGCGGCTCTAGGGGGTCGCTAAGTTCTGGAGTATCCATACTGAGCAGTACTATAGAACCTGGGGATAATCAAAGTCACGGTTTTGAAGAATTTGTAATGCCAAGAGATAGGAGTTAGCAATGAGAACTACTGAGTAAAAGAAACAGACAGCAAAACTTGAATGAGCTTAGCTCCCAGCTTTTCTTTAAAACCTATCCCACGTCTGCATTTGATGGCCTGCCTGTCTGTCCCCGCAGATAAAATAGGAACAAGAATCAGATCGCAAAGCTTGCCAGACATCAGATTTAACTTTAAAACTGCGTGCTGTGTGTTCTCAGTGTCCAGAAGAGCTTGTGTAAGCAGAGAAACGTGCTATAAAACACCTCCTGAGGAAGTGGAGGGTGTGACAGGCAGCTGCGCGGCGGCCTCACCCAGGCACCTGGGAGCCCGTGAAGGTGGCGGTGCCTGTCCTGCCGCCGCGGCTGTTTCTGGACGCGCCGTCCAGGCGGCTCCTACACAGCATTCCCGAGCCGGGTCGTAGCTAATCTCGACTGCAGGTTCTCATTTGAACATCATTTTGGTTTTATTCCGACTGTGATCAGAGACCCAGGGAACATTGCAGTGGGGGGAACACTGAGGACCCATTCTGGGTAACCCCGCTCTTGTGGTGAGGAAATGGGGCCCCGAGCCTGGGGCAACACCACGGGCCACCCAGCCCCTGCGGGTGCGGTGGGCAAAGAGGGCCCAGAGCCCCGGCCCCCGGCCCTCCGCCTTCGGCTGGCGATGCCCGTGGACACCAGGTGCAGAAACCAGATTTCTTCTGCACCTCGTTATTTCCGCAGGAATAGCCCTGGCCAGGTTGTTCTCGCTAGTAATTAATTTTAATGAGCTGTTATTTTCATTAGTAAGTATTGAAATCTGGGTTGATGCACGTTCTGTGTGTGAGTGAGCGTGTCTGATGTGATTCTGTGTCTGTGGCTTCTCTCTGATGTGCGTAACTAATGCATGGACTACGTAATATGTTAAATAGATATATAACGAATACGATTTGCAACGTTGTAGGAGAATTCACATAAAAATTAAAATTTCGTTCGCTACGTGCCCAAGTTTCCAAAGCATTAATTTCTCATTTTTATAGCTGTTGGGAACTTGGTGGGTTTTTTTTTCGATTTTTAAAAAAAAATATTCTGACTAGTATATTAAGGTCGCAACAGTTTTCCACACACATGGCAGAGAATTTGATTCTTGTGTTTGCAGTTGTTCTCTTTGAAAATCATTGGAAAAAGCCAGTCTTTCTTTTCAGTTACAGAATCTTCATTTTCTGATAACTTTACCAGATAGATTCCCTGTAGCTGCTTAGAAAGGAACAGAGACAGGTTTTCTGGTTTTTGCTCCAGAAACCCGAAGTCCTCTGAGAGCCTGAGTCTTGGATCCAGGCTCTGTCGTCTGTGCCACAGCCCAGAGCTAGAGCCTGAGTCTTGGATCCAGGCTCTGTCGTCTGTGCCACAGCCCAGAGCCTTTTCTGGCTTCAGCTGGACGGTCAGAGGCTTACGCACTTGATGCAGTTTCTGACATCCTTTCTTCTGGATTCTTTTCCTCTTAGAAATAGCAGGCATAGCCCTCAGCTGACAAAACTTAAAGAATGCTCTATAAGCTTTATCTGTTTTTATTTTAGTCCAGAAGCCATATCTAAAAAGTGGCAGAAAAAAAAGTTATGGTTTGACAGAACCAAATGTCGGTAGCTGTTATCGACACCTCAGTGTTTATAAAAGACTCATGGGCTTCCCTGGTGGCGCAGTGGTTGAGAGTCCGCCTGCCGATGCAGGGGACACGGGTTCGTGCCCCGGTCCGGGAAGATCCCACGTGCCGCGGAGCGGCTGGTCCCGTGAGCCATGGCCGCTGAGCCTGCGCGTCCGGAGCCTGTGCTCCACGACGGGAGAGGCCACAGCAGTGAGAGGCCCGTGTACCGCAAAAAAAAGACTCAACCCAAACTTTCTTAAGCTTCATCTCTTAATTGTGTATTTGTTTAATCCAAGTACGAAACCTGCACACGTGAGAAACCTAAGAAGCTGCCCTTGGGAGGATGCATGTCTTTTTCTCTTGAGCAAAGTCAGGAATTTCAGCTTCTCTGTGAGGACTGATGCATCACGGAGAGGAAGACACACACATGCACGCACTTTTGAGATCACTGTAGAAGTCACTGAAATAGTGCCAACAACTCCTGTGTGGGCAGCACAGCAGGCACATGCCCCACCCGGAGGAGGGTGTTGTCGGGGCGGGGGGCGGGGAGCACTGGGGTCGGGGGGCTCCAGACCGCTCACGTGGGGAGGGGAGGGGAAGGGGAGTGGGGACGGTGCCTCCAGCGCTGCCGACCTGAGCGCCCAGCGTGTCCTGCGCGAAGGACAGTGATACTTGCCGAACTGTTCTTAACGTCCCCTTCGTGGGACTTGAGACCCTAACGTGTCTGTGCTTTGCCCGCAGACTGCAGAACCCGGGGACAGTTCAACGCGTTTTCCTACCACTTTCGAGGCAGGCGGTCCCTTGAATTCAGCTACCAGGAGGACGAGCCAGCCACGGATGCGGGGCCTGGGAAGATGCCAAGGTACGGCCGAGCCACGCCGGGACCTGGGACCGTGCACCCTGCCAGCTGGCCCTTGGGTGTCTGTGGGGGGTGTGCCTCAAGGGCACCCATGCAGCCACTCCACGAGCCCCGCCCTCGGGCCCGGGAGCCGCACATCCTTGGCTGTGTCCTGAGTCTCCCTTGCTTCTCCCAAGCAGAGCCGGGATGCCCGGGACGAGGCCCAGTAACGCCTCGGCCACCGCCTTTGAGCGCCCACCAGTAGCAGGGACCAGCGACTTCCGGGAGTTTGTCCTGGAGATGCAGAAGACCATCAGGGACCTCAGGAAGCAGGTTGGGCGCCCCCATCCTCACCTGCCCGGCCCCTCTCCACCCTTGGGCCTGGTGTGCGTTTCTCCTGTGACGGTGAAGGGAAGGTGCTGCCCACATACCCCTGGTCCTTGGCCCGGGAGCTTCCAGGGAGGTCACTTTAGTCTCTGCCCTTCTTTCTGGCTCGGCTCCAGCTGGGCCGCATTGAGCTGCCCTTAGACCTCCTGGGACCGGGGACCCTCGGCCGTGGGCTGCCCACTGGCGCGTTGGGTGAGGGGCGCGGATTCCCCCCGAACACTGGCTGTGAGGGGCTCCGGGTCAGGGCCACGCAGAATTCAAACCTCAAGTCCTGCCCAAAGCCTCCTCTTCAGGGATGACTGTTAAACCTCTGCTCCCGGGGGGGATCAGGAGGTTTTGATGGAAGTCGGGTCCCCTTGGGTGCCAGAAGGGCACTGGCACATCCGTGCTCCGGGGTTCTTCCCTGGGGGTCTGCAGGGTTTGCAGACCTCCGCACCCCGCCCCTGCCATGTCTGCACGGGGGTCTCAGTGTGATGTCACCTAAGTGGGAGTGAAGAGTGAGATCTCAGGTTAACGGGATGCATGCAGAAGGTCCCAGAGGGTCCCAGTGAGAAGGGCTTCTGATGCTGTGGAACATTCCAGAGACAGGCCTGCGAGTGGGGGATCTGTGGTGCAGGCCACGTCCTGCTTCTGGGGTCTCGGTCCACGGGCTTGGAAGACGTTTGCATCTTCCGGGGAGAAGTGCGCTGGCTGCCCTGCATCTGCTCTGTGCTTGCCCTGTAGCCGCTCCTCCCGCCTAGGGGTCTGGGGACACAGTTGACAGCCTCAGGTGCTAACAGACTCGCCACTGTTGGGGGGCGGGGGCAGGGGCAGGGGGAGGGCTGGCCTGCCCCAGCTGGCCTCCGGCTGGGTTCGGGGCCCGGACAAGAAGCCCTTTGTCTGGAGCTGGAGACAGAAAACCCAAGCAGACCCTGAGCTGACCACACAGCATGCCCAGGGTGGGGCTGCACCCTCGGATGAGTGTCCAGGGCCAGACGGCTGACCCCTGACCCCTGAGAGTCCACAGGGAGCGGCAGAGGCCTGGTCGCTCTGCACACATGGGTCAGGCTGACCAGAGACGGGGGATGCAGGACGGGGCGGTGAGAGGCTGGCCACCCCACGCCCGGCGGTGCCCATCCCACACCTTGTTTATGAGTCAGTTGAGACTCGGAAAACCCGAACGATGGTGGGCTAAATAAACGAGGTGGAAGTTTACTTTCCTCTCACGTATCCCAGAGGGAAATGGGCCGGGGCTGCCGGACCCTCCACGGTGCAGAGGCCCCAGGGTTTCCAGCCCCTGCCACCCTGTCAGCACCTCCCTCCCAGCAAGAGGGTGGCCCCAAGCTGGGGCCAGTGTGCGTCGGGGTCAGCAGCCGGTCACAGCCCAGAGCTCCTTTGAGAAGCTGGTGCAGAGTGCTCTCGTCACCCAGTCCTGTGTCGCACTCTCTCTGCTTCTTTCTAAGGTTTCTCTTCTCTTCTTTACCGACTACTCACCGAGCTTACAGTCCGTGCACTTCTGGCCTCAGACACGCGGAGGTCAGGCTGTTGTCATGGAGCTTTTGGACAAACAGCTACCAGCTGCCTAACGAGTAAATCTGAGGCTCCAGGAAAGTGCTTTAGACGTTCACCTCGGTCCCCGTTCGTCGTGAGGCATCGTTTCAAGTGAGGGAGCAGGTGCGCGGTACCCACGCTGCCCGCTGCGTCCCGGTGACCGGCGCTTCTGCTTTGCCGCAGATAAAGAAACTCGAGTCTCGGCTCAGCCCCGAGTGCGTGGATGCGGACGGCAGCTCGCGCGCGGACGGTACCACGTGGAAACGGGATCCCTGCACCGTCTGTGAATGCCGCGTGAGTGTGGATGCCGCCGGGGACCCGGGCAGGCAGCAGGGCTGTCAGGGCGCTCCGCTGTGGGGTCCCCTCCCACGTCCCTTGAGAACTCAGGGCTCTTCCCCCGGAGCCGTCGCTGAAGGTCGACACGGACATCACTGCCCCTGGCCAGCGCGGGGCTGTCCACACTGTTCTCGGTCCTGGAGCAAGTGGACCGAGGGGGCAGTGGTGGCCGCAGGGGAGAGGGGCCTGGCCGCTGCCCAGGCTGGGCGGGAGTTTTGGGGCGGGGTTGGGAGCCAGGACGGGAGGACAGTGGGCGGGTCGGTGCACATGGGGACGGGACTTCGTCCCCTGGCCCTGGAGGAGCAGGGGTCCGTCCGGTGTCCCTGGTGGTTGTCAGGTTTGGGCAGAACCTCGTCCTCCCAGCTCCTCTCTGGCCGGACCTCCTCCTGGTTGACACCCAGGGACGTGATCCCGGGGTCCCCAGTGGGAGGTCAGAGCTGGGGGTGGCGTGAGATGCAGGGGCCGGGTCCCCAGGACTGACGGGCTCGGGCGCCGTCTCTCCTCCAGGACGGGCAGGTCACCTGCCTCGTGGAGACTTGTCAACCGGCTGATTGTCCAGCACCTGTGAGGGTCGGCGGGGCCTGCTGTCCTGTCTGCCCGGGAGACTCCATGGGGAAGAAGCCCTGAGTGCCTCTGAGCCCTGAGCTTCCCCCTCGTCCCCTGGAGAGCGAGGCCGGGACGGGCAGTGCGGGGGACAGGGCACAGCCAGGCCGGGACATCTCGGGGCCACGGCACGGAGCCGTGTCGGAACTCGCCCAGGGGGCTCAGGCCGGAGTGCTCGCCAACAGACCACGGAGCAGACACGTGTCCTAACTTTATGTTAGACTTCTCAGGTTTTTATTTAATTTTTTCTAAATGAAAAATTGGTGCTACTATTAAATGCACGATTAAATCATTTAGGCTCCTAACTTGATTTCACCTAATGTCACCGTTTCTTCTCAACTGAAAGTTAGTCCCGCCTGGTTCTGGTACCAGGAGCTTGCAGAGTGGAGCCGCCAGAGGAGGGACACGGGATTGGAAAGAAAATCAGTCTCTGGCACACGGAGCAGTGTCTGCGGAGCGTGTTGGGTGACTGGTCTGGGCAGTGAGCACATCCCCCCAGCCCCGGCCCTCGGCAGCTCCCAGGGCATCACCTGGACCCACAGGGCGGATGACCCCGCCGCCTGGAGCAGCAGCCCGTCCTGCGGCTCCCGACTCCTTCGCCCGGGATTGGAAGGTTTTTCAGCCGCGTTTAGAACAGGTCTGCGTTCACCTGTAACTTGCATGCACGCTGGCTGGTGTGGACCAGATGTGAAAACCCTCCGCTCCACACCACGGTACCTACTGACCTGCGCGGCCAGCGTTAGCCACGGCCAGCGTGTGCTCTGTCCCACCAGAGCCCACGGGAGGGCCACAGTGCTCTAGATGCTTCTTCCAACGGGAGGATTTCGAATGTTGGGAACTTTCTCACTTCAGGTTGTGTGAGTACCTTGAAGAAAAACAACCAATCCCTATACCTCATTTCTGTTTCACAGCGTGTGATGTTCGATGAAATTTCGCCCATGCTTTAGTTTTAGATACATCAGAAAAATCATTTCCACTCTGCAAAGGTTCTCGTAGGATTCAGTGAAAAGCAACTTCCATACCTCATGGTCTCCGTCTTTTTAACTGGCCAAAAACCTCCCGTCTTGTTCCAAATACAAAGTGGTCTGTGTTCTGAGAAACATGTCCCTGGACGTCCTGCTCAGTTCCGCAGACCTGAGTGTCCACAGCGAACCGGGTCCTGTGCTGGGCGCGGATACAGCACCCACCTGCCCTTCCCCCAGGAGACCCTCGAGGACCCCGGCCGTGTCGGTCCGAGGGGCCAAAGCCTGTGGCCCGTGCGGAGCTCTTCACGGGGTGGGGGAGGGGAGGCAGGGCTCCCGCCAGCATCCAGCAGGTAGTGGGCAGTTTGAAAGCCTGGTTTCAGCCCAGCACAGGCCTCCTTCCCGGCCACAGGAGACCCCAGTGCCAGCCCTGCTAACATTCCAGCCCGAGGACTCGACAGCAGCTTACACACGGTCGGCTTGAAGTCTGTCCTCACACATCACTAAGTGATCAGTAAAAACTCCAGCGTTTCACGGGCACAGGACTTCTTTTGAACTAATAACTCACACTGAATAGATAACCAAATCTTGGAACCAATCTCTATAAGCAGAAAACGGATAACTTTGTCTGAAAGTTGATGGCTGTGTAAGTTGCTCAGGTATAAAATCCCGCCTTCTGGAGTGTTTTGGTGTCTGAAGGTGCCTGGGAGGTTTATCTGTGGTTTCACGCAGAGGGTGGGTTTAGACAGGCAGCCTAGCACGGCGTTGTCTAGCCCGACGGGAGGCTGACTGTGATTCACAGAGAAGTTCTGCGGTTGCGGTTGCAATTGGAACGTCTGCAGAATCGGCCGTTCGATGAGGTGGTGGGAGGGGCCTGGACACGCCTCCAGCCCCGTGGGGAGCTGCGTGTACATATTCCCTGACTTTTCTAACCCTTTGCCAGGAGCAAGTGCCTTTCTTCTGTTCATTGTAATCAGTCCGTCACCAAAGAGCTGTTTGCACTATGTAACGATGCCTTTCAGTTCCAATAAATGGGCCACATTTTCAAACGGAGAACGGGTGTTCTTCTTTTCATGAGCCGATCCCAGAGGCGGGTCCCCGGGGGAGCCCAGGGTCTCTGCATGGACCACCATTCATAGAAAAAAGTGAAAAAGGAAGAAAAGGGGATTAGTTAAATGGAGGCTGTCCTCCCCTGTGGCTGGGATGCTGTCCTGTGGACAGAGCTGACCTCTGTGTTGTGAATTTTGGGCAGGTTGGGGGCGAGCTCCCAGGAGAAACCTCCAGCCCCTACCCCACCCCCGAGGTTTCTGGCTCTGTGGCCAGAAACGTGTGACCGTGTGACAGCTTTCCAGCCCCTGGTGCCCTGGGTCCAGGCAGGAGAGAGGATGCCGTCCTGAAGGGACCTGGAAGGGATGTGAGGGTGTCTTTGCAGGAGCTGGAAAAATCATGGCTCTTTATGGAGTTACCACAAGAAGAAAATTGAAAGGGAAAAATTCAGTACTGAAGTTTTTGAATTTGCCAAATCAGTTCAAAATTTGTGATGAGACACTTGATCTTTCACGATCCTGCCTTACTGCAGGCAATGCTGAGTCTGAATCGTCTGGTGCTGGCTGTCCTGGGGAGCTCGCCCCGGTCACAGGGGAAGCTGAGGGATTGCGCGCAACGACTCAAGCAGCTGTCTTTTCTTCGAGTGACAGATGTCATGTTACGTACGTTTTTGTGTAACGTGAATAAGCTTCTCCATGTAGTGTTGGGTACTTGAGGATCCCCATGAGCTGGAGCTCGGGAAGCAGGTACCCAGGTAGAGTGGCTACAGAAGGGCGTATGGGCCGCAGGTTGATAGACTGGACGATGTGGAGGCCAGGCTGTGGACCCGGAAACGGGCCTGCCTGGACTTCCTCTCCCTCCCCCAAGACCCAAGACCAGCACCTGTGCCATGTGCCGGCCACACCTGGCGTGCTGACCGCACCTGGGATGGATGGCGGCCCCCTGGCCCATGGAAGGACCATCAGTCAGTCTGAGCTGGGGGGTGGGAGAGAGCAGTCCCCCTTCGGCCAGATTCTGAGCAGGCACGGTGCCCTGACCACCTCCCCAGGGGACCCAGGGTCCACGGTCCATTCCACTCAGCTGGAGGCCGCCTCTGCCAGAGGCTGGGGCCCGAGGTGCAGAGGTTCATGTCACCTGGCCCACCTGCAGCTCACCTGCTCTCCACCCCTCGGTCAACAAAAGACACATTAAATGAGGCGCTTTCCTGGTCAGAGGTTGACCCAGGTCAACACAGGTCCGGGCATCCTGTACCATTTCAGTTGAAACGAAATGGATGATGTAAAGCTGGCGAAAAGCGTCTGTATCTTGCTTTAGAAAATGAGGAGAGGGGGGAAATGGTGCAGATGAACCGGTGTGCAGGGCAGAAATAGAGACGCGTGTAGAGAACAAACATGGACACCAAGGGTAGAAAGCGGGGCGGGGGAGGGTAGTGGGGGTGGGATGAACTGGGAGATTGGGATCGACATGTATACGCTATTATGTATAAAACAGATAACTAATAAGAACGTGGTGTATAAAAAAATAAACTTCAAAAAAGAGAAAATGAGAGAGATCGATACAAAAACAATCAAGAGAGGGATTCTGAGATAATTACGGTAAAACCTAATTTCTTGATCTTGGTGCTTTTCATGAGTTTCTTTACAATAATTTATTAAGCTGTCGGTTTACTTTTAGGTAATTTTTTGTGTATTTTATTTGATAATAAAAATCTGAAGTCATTAGAAAGATATTTAAAAATTAAGAAGTTTTAACAGTTGGGGAGCAGGGAGATATATGGGACCTCTCTGTACCTTCCTCTCAATTTTGTTGTAAGCCTAAAACTGCCCTTAAAAAAATAAAGTCTTATTTAAAGGAAAAATGAGGAGAATGTATGGAAACATTCCTCGTGCCTTCTTAAAATATTCACACCTGTTTCCTGTGGGCAAAATTATGTGCTCAGTGACATAAATAGTTCTGTTTTGTTTGCCAAATGATTTGCCAAAAGATTCTTCCTTATATGTATATGCATAGCTGATTCACTTTGTCATAAAGCAGAAACTAACACACCATTGTAAAGCAATTATACTCCAATAAAGGTGTTTTTTTTAAAAAAGAAAGATTCTTCCTTGTGCTTAGAGAATGACCCAAAAGCAATTTTTAAAAAAAGTATTTTCTGGCAGAGTTTCAGGAAGTCATCTGAGTATGTTTTTTCTGGTTTTACCACCTCATCACCGTCCACAGCTGTAGCCATGAGACCCTAGAACCTTGGAGACAGATGGGGGAGCAGGACGGAGCACATCAGCGATTGGGGTGCGGAGTCCTCTGTCCCCGAAGCCACCAGAGCCTTGCATTTCCCAAATGCCCACCATGGACGGTTGGGAGCCTCGGCTTGAACAGCTAAATGGGTTGTCCTGTAATTGCAGAAGAGGGGAAATGGGCCCAGAGGCGGGGGACCTGCACCAGGCCACCCGCAAGTGGAGGGCAGTCCTGGGGCCCCCTGCAGCCAGCTTATCCCAGGCCTGTGTCTGTCCTGTCCCGTAGGCTCCTCTGAAAAGGCTCCTTCCCGCTGTGCGTCCCTTTGGGCTGCCATCCTGTTTTCTTTAAGCGGCTACTTTGGCAAAGGCCCTGAACAGACCACGTTCCTGCTTCCTCAGGTACTGAGTGTTAAGGTTTCATGCTTGAAATCTTCTAGTTGTGGATTTGCCTTCTTTTATGCTAATGGTAACAAATACTCTCAGACCCAAAACCTGGAGGCGTTGACAGGGAAGCAGCATGTTTGAAGTTGGAAGGTTCCAGAGGCTCTAGTTGTGCCTATTTTAATGTTTGTGGGATTTGTGGAAAATAGCTCAGTCTTATTTGCTCTTTCAGTGTCTGGATTTCTTTCTCCAGAGACGGGGTCTCCAGAGGAAGGAAGGCCGCCGGAACGTCTCCGTGGTCTTTCCCACGGCAGCCTTACCTCCTGCCGTAAACGTTTCCCTAACTTAACAGAGTGATCTCGAAGTCAGGCTTTTTTCCCATCATAACTCTGAACATCAGCCTGAGGCTGGTCTAGTCGGTTCTGCCAGGAAGCCCCGTTTTTCAGAAATAGCTTCTTTATGGGCACTTTGGTGTTACTGGGGAGGGAGGGGACTGTCCCTTTGTCGCTTGCAGGGACTGTTCAAGGGTAGAACGGTGAGTCCGGTGTGGCTTTTCTGTGCGGGAGGTTTGGGGAAGGAGAGGGGTAGGAATCTTCTGATTTTCATTATAACCTTCTTTCCTTTTCCAACATTGAGCATAATCTTAAGTATCATGGAAAATGTTATTTTTGATGTGTTTTATCAAAATCGAATCTCTCTGTAATGGTTATTAACCCTCGATTGAAAGCCCTAAACTTCGGAGCTGCATGACGTCATTGTTACATGCTTTTCCCATTAGCTTCATCCTTCCTGGCACCCAGACGAATTCTCCTGTTGTTTTGTCTTTGAGCAAAACAAATCAGGGTACACAAACAGAGCCTCTGCTGGATGACTTAATTTGCAGCTGTTCTCACAGGAAGTCCCTGGAAAACATTGGTGTTTGTGTTCTTTAAAAATTACGGCACCAGAAATTAACTCAGAGAATAGCCACGGTCACCATTTCTTGTAATCGTGATTCAGCGTGAGTAAAGTGAGAGGGGACGGGATGCTGGTGCCGCCTTGGCCGTGTGTCCGCGGAACATCTCAGCCGGGCTGGGTCTCGCCTCTGCTGCCCGTGGCCCCACAGAAGTCGGGAATCGTGGACCCAAGGCTCAAACCCACTTCTTCTGACACTGAGGCCAGTACTGTTCTCATTTCACCAGACTTAGAGAAAATGAACACCTACGTTGAATTAACACTTTGATTCATGCTGTGCTTCACCCAAGGTGCTGCTAGAAACGCCTAATTCATTGAATGTTCCTCACGTGGGGGGACGACATTCTGTAACTTCGGGAATCTGAATGCTTGAAATACGGTTTCCTGTTCGTGCTGGACTACAGACCTAACCACGCTTTCATTCGCTTACGGAGACCCTGCGCTCGGGGCCGTCCGTGTGTGTGCACGCGTGTGCGTGTGTGTGTACACTGCTCGGGGCCGTCCGTGTGTGTGCACGCGTGTGCGTGTGTGTACACTGCTCGGGGCCATATATGTGTGTGTGTGCGTGCGTGTGCGTGTGTGTGTACACTGCGCTCGGGGCCGTACGTATATATGTGTGTGCGTGTGTGTAGTTCACACCACCTGTTCCTGCTCTGCAGACAGCTGGGGGGTTCATATCAAGTGCCTAGCGCAGAACCAGGCTCTAACACAAGTGCCATAGGAGTGCGGTTCTCTTTCTGGCCACTTGGGCACAGCTGTGCTCCTGGAGACGTCTCCGATCCCCCAGGTCCCACATTTAGTTCTCAGAATAACAATAAGCAGCGACTTGTGTTTTCATGCCGCCAGGAAGAAGGAAGAGGGTGCTGAAATAGTTCTCAGGATTTAAAGGCAACAGTTTGCATGAGAAACTCCCTCACTGGACTCAGAATATTGTGAAACGAGAGGCCAACGGCTGACACCCCAGGTCTTGCAGAGGCCGGGATACACCTGGACACAGCCTCAGCCCCCAGCCTCCTTCCCGCGTGACTGAAGCCCGCTGCCCTGCCCCGTGCCCCTTTCCTGCTTTTGTGTGCCCTTGTCCTTACCCTCCTTACGTGAACCATTCCCGGGCACCCGCTGCCCACTGCTGGCCACCTGAGCCCCTGGCGGCCGACCTCCGAGAAAGTGCCAGTGGGAGCGGGGCGCCCGTCTGCCTGAACTGCTCTGCGGACTCACCCATTATTGTTCCTGCGTTCAGCTCTTACGTCCTGGCCACGTTACAGACTCCTTAGTGACCCCCTCTTACCTTTATCTCCATGAATTCTTACTTGGTACGTACATACAAGAGAATATTACTCAGCCATTAAAAAATGAAATAATGCCATTCGCAACAACATGGATGGATATAGAGATTGTCGTCCCGAGTGAAGTGAGTCAGGAAGAGGAAGACAAATACCATAGGATATCACTGATATGTGGAATCGAAACTGTGATACAAATGAGCTCATTTACAAAACAAAAACAGACTCACAGACATAGAGAATAAACTTACGGTTACCAAAGGGGAGAAAGGTTGGGGGAGGGATAAATCAGAAGTCTTGGATTAACATATACACACTACTACATATAAAATATAGAGTATATAAAATATATATAAAATAGAGACCCAACAGGGACCTGTACTCAGTATTCTGTAATAACCGATATGGGCAAAGAAGAGATGCATATATATACATATATATATATACAACTGAATCACTGCTGTACCCGAAACTATTCCTGTAAATCAACTACACCCCTATATAAAATAAATATTAAATTTTAAAAGGTCATTGCTGATCTGGTCCTCATGTCTCATTGGCAACGGCCCCATCGCTCTTCAAGGTGAAGATCTTTACTTGGAGGCTGATTGTAATAATCTTATTTTTGCAGATAGCGTATCTGAAGAGACAGGTGAGACAGCGAAGTCGCTGGAACAGCGTTTGAGGCGTGGGTCTGGGGGCGCGGGGAGCAGGTACAGGGCTGCCAGCTGCTGCGTGACCACAGCACGGTCAGGGCAGCCTCGCTGCTGGCCACCAGCCACCGTCCTGAGGGCGTGATGGTGACCTTCCACCTCTGTCCCCATTCTGCCACCGGCCTCCTCAAAGTGGGTGGGGCTCACTGCCCTTTATTGAACCGACGGGAATGGGCTTCCTCCCCTGCTTTCTCTCGGCGGTGGAGACATAACCCTGGAGAAGAGAGAAACGCCAGGAAAGTCATGCAGGAGTTTCTCTGGTTTTCATAAAAATGAGTCAAAACAGCGCCCCCGTTATTTATTTCCTCTTAAACATACCGTTCTCAGGCCTAGGAAAAGCCATATAAACCTAATTTTCTGTTCTATACCCTATAAAATAATTAGTCCACTCTAAATTCCGATCTACCCAGTGGGCAACCAGGCACAGGTCTCACCGTCCTAGAGCCCAGGCCCTAAGCTGATGTCCAGAGCAGCAAAGGTGTGCAGACTTGCCATAGCTGTGGAATCTGGGGAAGCAGCTGGACCCTGGTCAGCAAGTGGGGAGAACTGAATGCTGAGCTGCCACGTCTCCGTCTCGTCTAACTCTGCAGCCCGCTCCCTCACCCCTCCCGGCCCTGGACAAGGCCCCAGGGCCCCGAGGGGCCCGTGCGAGCTCAGGTGCTGCCGGCTTCTGGATCCTTCTCCTGCATATGACTCACACGCCTGCTGGCATGGCTGCAGCCTCGTGGGGTCGTAGAACGGCTCTTGGGGACGTCTTCCTGCTGTAGCTGCAGTTAGGGTGATGTAAAGGCCACCCTTTCATCTCTGGGCTCGAAGAGATCTCTTTGTTTTCCTTCTTGGTCACTGTACGAGTCGGCGTGCTGGGGTGGAAACCAGTGCTTTGAGTTCCCCTGACACCTACGTGCCACCTGCCTGACTTTTGACAAGTTGCCTGACCTATCTGGGTTCCCTTTCTCTTCATGTAAGACAGGAGAAAGAACACCTTCCTCATAAAGTAAGACAGCATTAGGTGTGGATTTCTTCTCTCCTTCCACCCCTGGAGACAGACACCGAGTTTTGCTGTCACCGAGGAGACGTTTTCAAAGGCTGAGCTGACACCCTCTGGCTGAAATTCGAAAGATGAATCGCCGAGTCCCAGAATTACAACTTAGATCTGTCAGAACTGCCAATGACAAAAACGTAGCTCAACCTCCAGAGAGAATGTGAACTTTGCTGGCGAGGCACGTGGTAACGTGGGTGTACCTGAGCCCCAAGGAAGCAGGACCCCCGTGTCAGCTCCTATCTCCACTTCCCTCTCAAGGCTGCTGTAACCTTTCAGTGGAAGACGTGGATCTTGGTGGCATCCAGGGTCGCATCAGCTGCTTCACCCCCAGAAAGACAAGGACCCCCATTCACAGCCCAGGGAACAGTGGTGATCTGGTGTCTGGGGCAGTGCCCACCTCTGGGGCTGTCCCCGTGAGCTGTGAGGACATGGCCGCTCAAGCCCAAACCACCTCCTGGAGGGTGAGCCCCCCTCACAGCAAGACGGGGTCTTCAGGAAGGTGGTGGGCATGCCGGTCACACTCAGAGGAGCCAGGACTGCAAGTTCCCCATCACAGTTGTGTTGGGGTCCCTCGTGGGCCAGTCGCACCTTTAACCACAAGGGAGCACAGGTCCTTTACAGGAAAGTAACCATGTGAACAGTTGTCTGTTAACAGGACAAGTAACAACTACTCAGACTTTATCCACTTATTATCTTCCCTCCACCTTTTGTATTTTTCCAGCTTTTAGGGCAACTGTCAGTGAATCTTACAAAACTAAAGGTGTTTCCTCCAGATTTGCCCTAAGTGCCTTCATGGAAATCTGGTTTCCTGGAATTATTGTAATTACTTATGCTCAGGAAAACGTTAGCAATATGAATTGTCCATAAACTGGGAGTGGATGGCTTTGGTCCCCCCCAGGTCTTCTAGAATCTTCCAGCCAGGGCTGCCTGGACCTGCAGTGCTGTTTCTGTTGGGAGGCTGTGCACTAGGGCTCTTGGAAGGGTTCCTTGTGTTTAGCAAAAGCTGGAACAATTGGTGCTTAAAATTAATCCCAGAGTCGCTGGTGTGTGCTGTCTGGGCCGGGTCCTTTCCAGGTGCTTTGTCATCTCACCCCCCAAGGTTCTGGTCCATACTCTCTCCCAGCCTGAGGCCTTCATCCAGCAGGAGTCAGCAGGAATTTCTGCTGCAGGGAGCCACGAGAGACTCTGCTTCGGACAGAGTGGCCGTCAGGCCAGGGGCAGCGTTTGCTGGATTCTCCCCCCGTGTGCAGTGTCCCTACGTCCTGGAGTACCTGCAGCAGAAAAACCGACAAGCTGGACAGAGCCTCGGTCCCGCACGGTGTCGGCCAAGACAGGGTTTCCTTGTTTGAAGGTGAGGGTTCCTGGAGATACATCTGACCTCCCCCGAGTCTCCTGCAAGTGTTTCTGGAGCTCAGAGCCATCCCCAGGCTTCAGGTTGCCTGCCTGCCTGGTCTCCACCAGGACATCTGAGAGCAGTCCCCAGGAAGCATCGGATCCTCCCGCTGTGCCCCCAGCTTCCCCTTCCCAGCGACAGTACCACTGTCTGTGGCCTCTTCCCAGGCCTGAGTCCACAAGTGACGCTTTGCACTCTTGGGGCCCTTGTCCGGCACCCGCAGCAGCAGATTAAAGACCAGTATCACTGGGGGAGGTCACTCCCCAGCCGTGCCGTCCTCTGTCCTCTGAGTCCTGTCTGGCAGCTCTCACAGAAAGCCCTCCCCGTGGTCCTGGCCCCTCCATGGGGTGGAGCTGGGGTCCTGTGTGTCCAGGACATTCGATTGTCCCGGTACATGCACAAGTCAGGCCAGCAGAGTCCTTCTTGTGCCTGGCGGGGGCCATTCAACCACCAGCGTGTCTGCCAGAGGTTTTCCAGGCATGTGGCCTGTCCCCACTGCATCCTGGGGACCCTCATGCCCTCCTTTCTGGTCTCCCCGGGACAGTAGAGCACTGGTTCTGAACCTTGGAACACGGGCGATGCCTGGGGACGACAGGGGCCTCTGGGGGCGGGGTCAGGGTGCTGCTGGCCACCCTGCCCAGCCCAGAGCAGCCCCCAGTGTCCTGGGCAGAAGGCAGAGACCCGGGGCAGATCCCCCGATCTGCCCCAAACTCTGTCCAGCGACCTCCCGGGGAGCGCTCCACTCTGAGCTCTGCCCTGTGATCTGGAAGCCCGGCCTTGTGGGGCTCTCGCTCACCCCCTGCCCTTCCCGACGCCACGCGCCACGCCCCGGCCCCTCAGTGCCGTCCGTCCACGCTGCCTCCCGCCCCGCTTCCTCCAGCCACACGGGCTGCCTTCTGTGACTCAAATGTCGGGTGTGCCGCGGCCTCTGCCTGGAAAGCCAGCCTGTGTGGCGGGTCCTGTGCGTCCCGGGCAGCCCAGCTCGACCTTCCCCGACCTCTGGATCCAGAGCATCTTCCTCCTGCCACTGGGCCTCGTCTCCTTGTCAGTGTTCTTCACAGCACTTAGGTCAACCTGAACGTCTCCCCGATTCATTTGCTTTCTTGTGTTGCCTTGGTGATTGAGTCCACCTGCTGAGTTCCCAGTGAGAGTGGATTATGACAGCAGAAAACCTACATAAGAGACACTTCAAAGAGACAGGAATTTGTTTTTCTCTCATAAATCAGGACATCTGGCGGTGGGCAGTGTAGAGCCCACCTTTCTGCTCGGCCCTCGCATTGTGGGGCCCTTGTCCTCACGCGCTCAGAGTGGCTACTGGGGCTGCTGCCATTGTCACGTGTTCCGAGCAGCAGGAAGAAGAAAGGGCCAAGAGCAAATGGGAGGCTGCCGGTTGGATTAGACCCGCTTGAAGACATTCCACGGAAACCCCCCCAAGGACACTGTGGCTCACGGCCGCTCCCGCCTGCAGCATGGGCTGAGAAGTGTCAGTTTTCAGACGGGCACATGGCTACCTATGGAATTAGACGCTCTATCGGTAAGAAAAAAGGAAAAGTTGCCACAAATAGCTTTTGCCTATATTTTTGTCTGATAGTTGTCCTCTAATAAGGGAGTTGAAATTGTTCACCCGGAATCTCGCGCTTACACGGCACCTGGGACGCGGCCAATTCTCAATAAGCCTTTGTGAGGGTGAAAGGTAGGCTTCTCATCATCCCCAGAGCCGGCCTCAGAATTCTCGACACACCGTGCGGTCGGCTCGGCACAGGAATTGGGGTGAATCTCCCTATAAAACTTTCGGTGGTTCTGAAGCCCCGAGCCCTTCCTCCCCTCTGCTCTCCCCTGGGCCCCGGGTCGCCGTCTGGTCTGAGCACATCTGTGGTCAGAGCCCCTCCTGCCTGGTCAGCCCATATCCACCCATGTGGCTGCACTTGGACGTGCTGGGGAAGCAGGCCGTCTTCTGTGCCTAGCATGGGAAGGGGACCCCTCACCAGACCAAAGACAGCACCAAAACCTGTGCACCCCATGGTGTAGGAGACGCTGGGCAGGGCCAGGGAGGATGGGCTTCTCTGGCCTCGGCTCCCACCTGTGACCAGGGACCCCCGAGGTATCCTGGGCCACCTGAGCGGGACCCGGTGTTTCAGTGGAGTCCAGGCACCGAGGACACAGGTGGACGACGTCCGCTCTCCAGGACCTTCTCTGGGGCCGCGGAGAAGAGCGCTGGCCCAGGGTGCAGGGCCGGGACCCACTGTGGTCTTGGGAAGACACCGAGGGCTGTTTGGGAACGTGGGCGTCCTGCCGTGTAAAATGGGTCCCCATGAGAAAATCCGTGTGTGCGGGGACAGTGGCTTCCCTATGGGCACAGAGGCACCAGCTCCCAGTTAGTTGACCTGCCCGCGGGCAGCCGTGCCTCCCCGACTCTGACACGAGCTGCGGAGAGAAAGCCCCGGCACCTCCGAATAACTCGGCCCCTGAGGGCGAGAGTCCCCGGAGCATCTCAGGGTCCAGGCGGAGCCGCCCCTCCCGGCCAAGCTCCTCTTTCACAAAAGCCGGTTGTTTTGCTCTCTGCTGGGTAGGTTTCCAGGGGGACAGGGTGGCCAGAGCAGCTGGGGCGCCCAGCCCAGCTACATGAGGCAGAAGAGTGAGTAAAGGAGAATGCGGCAGGTGAAGTGGGTGTGGTCAGGGGTGCTGGGAGGAGAGGGCGTGTCCCGTGAGCCAACCGGGGAAGCCAGCGACCTGTGCCCCCGAGCGGAGCATCTGTCCCAGTTTGGGCAGAGGCAGAAATGATCTCTAAGTGTTTGAAGCGGGGGTGGCTGGGCCCCTCCCCTCCGGAGCCTCGGGACTCACACTTGCCACTGTGCCCACCCGGCCTGGGACCAGAAGGGATGGTCTGTCCCCATTCTCCAAAGCTGGTGGGGGGAGTTGCTTACAGCCTAAGAAGTGCTCTGAGCCCACGTGAGGAGCCGCAGGCACAAGGAGGAAAGCCACGCGCGAGGCTCAGCCCCACGTTTGCTCGGAACTTGTGGGATGTCCCCTGCCGTATCCAGAGGTGAGAGCCTCTCTTGTCTGAAAGGCTGGCCAGGCGCAGTCATACAGTCACCATTACTGAGGTTCACCAAGCGCCCGGGGATGTCCTTGACCCCAGGCCCAGGGGGCGGAGCTTACCCGTGAACTGCAGTACAGAAAATTTGGAGTATGCCATGGGACAAGCATCCCCGAAAAGGTCATTCGGCCTCTGTTTGCATGATACAGGGCCCAAAACAGGCCGCTGAGTAGCCAGACCTGGTCTCTGGCACGAGCAGCAGGCAGTGTGTGTGGACGCCGCACACCAGGAGGTGGTACCGGAGGGTTATGAGAGCGGCTGGCCCCATGCTTCTCTCCCGGCCCCCTGCACAGAGGACACGCAGGGCCAGACGGCAGAGGTTCCGGCGGAAGAGAACCTGGGCTCATGACACTTGCATGGTGGCCAGCCAGACTCTGTCCACTTCCATTCCAGCCAACATGTGCCCAACCCAGATAACAGGGCGACCACGGGGCCCCAGGGAGAGAGGGCGCTCTGCTCCAGGGCACTTCCCGCCTTAGCACCTGCCAGGGAGGAAGACGTGTCCCTCTGCCTTCCTAGGTTCTTCTGGCTGGTCTAAGAATTAAACTGACATGAGACAGATTAACGGGAGAAAATCCAAGTTTTAATAACACGTATGCATGGGAGACCCCCAGGAAAACTGAGTCGCTCACCAAAATGGCCCAAACCCGCCCTTAACACACCATCTTCAACCAAAGACAAAAGAGGGTGTTGGGGGTTTGGGACTCGAGAGGGGAGGCAGGTAATTCACAGGGAGACGGACAAGCACACGTTCGCCAGGCCAGGCAGACCGCAGGACACAGGGTGACTCTGGTCGCTGAGGGTTTCTGCACCACCCCTGCAGGCCTGTCTGGCGATGCTCTGTCCCTGTCACAGGCGCTCTGCCTAAATTCTTCAAGCAGCGAAGGGGGAACCTCAGAGTTCCTTCCTGGGTCTTGTGCCTTGACTGTTTTCAGCTCAGAATAATCCACAGGCCAACGACATTTGGGGTGGCATGTTTTGCTCCCTACACCCCGTCTGGTGGGACTGAACGGGGATTGGGCTCTGGTTTCTGGTAAAGTGGGGAAGAGTTGAGTTCTCCCTAAAGATGACACAAATCTTCACAGCTGTATTCCAACTGCCAGACCTGGGAGGACAGTTTTATCACAAAGAAATACATGGTAAAATCATGTTTCTTGTGTTTTCTTGGGGTTCTATCAGGAATGTCCTCCCGGGTACGAACTTTCCACCCTCCAGTCATGGTCTCTTAGGAGAGAGGCCAGAAGGAACAAGGACGATATCTGTTAGGATGGCTGCCGAATCGCCAGCGTTGTGTACATGGGAGAAAAATTGTAAAAAATCAAGCTGCCGGGCTTCCCTGGTGGCGCAGTCGTTGAGAGCCCGCCTGCCGATGCAGGGGACGCGCGTTCATGCCCCGGTCCGGGAGGATCCCACATGCCGCGGAGCGGCTGGGCCCTTGAGCCATGGCCGCTGAGCCTGCGCATCCGGAGCCTGTGCTCCGCAACGGGAGAGGCCACAGCAGTGAGAGGCCCGCGTACCGCAAAAAAAAAAAAAAAAAAAAAAACCAAGCTGCAAGTATAGACCAGATGCAGTGGGGCGGAGCGGCCGAGGGTCCCTGCATTACTGCTCCTCTCACGGGGCGCAGGAGTGAGTGACGGGTTCCTGCTCTAATGAAGCGGGCTTGTGCTGAGATCTTGTTGAGTTAGAGGATGTGGAGGAGGATGTCGCTGAGGGCTCTTCGCTCTGAAACTGGGCAGGAATCCTAATCCTAGCCGGGAGTTCAGTCACAGGGGAATTGGTGGGAAGCTTTTTTCAAAAAGCGAAGGGAGGGAGGGGAGAAGGGAGATGCGTCTGGGAAATCGGGCGTTCACGTGCGCCGCGCTCCTGGAGACGCAGCCGTGGTGGAGACGTGGGATCTGACACGCTTCAGGTTAACACAGCTGTGCACGTGGCTGGTGTGGACAGCTGCCCTGTCAGCTCAGCCAGGACCCGCGGCTGAGGCTACAGGTCCTCCCCGGGGTCAGGGAGGAACCAAGGAAGCACCCAGCGACCCCAGGACCGCACAGAAACCTCCTCTTCTCTTACCTCCTGCCTTTCCTACTCTCAATATATCCTTAATATATTTAATACGTGTACTTACTGCATATTAATATACTTCATACTTGCTTTTATTCTTCATTTTAATCAAGTCCTACTCTTCAGTCTTTTCCTGTATGGGCTTTTTGGGTTCTCATTAAGAAATCTTAAGGAAAGTTAAGATATTCTCTTATATAATCTTCTAGAAACTTAATAATTTGGTAATTTTCCCTTTCGTATTTAGTTCTAGGAAGCGATTTGGAAATGGTTTTGTTACTGAGCACAGGTTCATGTGCCCGACGTACAGTGAGGCCAAATAAACCGGAATGTCGGAGTTCGGAGCAGAGAAAGGTTTATTGCAGGGCCGAGCAAGGGAAATGGGGGGCTAGGGTCCCCGAGAGCCGAACCACTGAAAGGGTTTCAGCAAAGCGTTTTAAAGGCCGGGCGAGGGAGGGGTGTGGCTGGTCGTTGCAGGCTTCTTGGTGTTGGATCCTTTGTCCTTGCGTCCGACCAGGTAGGTCAGGTAGCGGTGTTCGCGTGAGCCTCCAGCAAGACAAGTGTTATCCTCTGTTCTGCAGCCTTTTATCTCTATACGAATGGAAAGCTAGTATCAGCTTGTCGATTTCCACCAAAGAAAAAGTGTCTGCAGGGGCTTTGACTTGTATCGCATTGAATCAAGAATTCAATTTGAGTTCAGTTGACTTTTTAAGACACTTAATCCTCCCGTGATGTGTAAGCTTGAAATATTCCTACATTTTTTATGGCTTCTTTAATAGGCTTTGGCAAAGTTTTATAATCTTTCCCAAAGGTTTTGCACATTTTTCTTAGGTGTACTTCTTGTTATTGCTGTTTTATGCTGTTGTAAAGGCTATTTTTTTTTTTTTGCGGTACGCGGGCCTCTCAGTGTTGTGGCCCCTCCCGTTGTGGAGCACAGGCTCCGGACGCGCCGGCTCAGCGGCCATGGCTCACGGGCCCAGCCGCTCCGCGGCATGTGGGATCTTCCCGGACCAGGGCACGAAACTGTGTCCCCTGCATCGGCAGGCAGACTCTCAACCGCTGTGCCACCAGGGAAGCCCAAGGCTATTTTTTTTAAAATCACTTTCTAGTTACATGTTGTTTGTATATAGAAAAGCAAGTGAATTTTGGATTTTGACCTTGTATCCAACAATCTTGATAAATTCAGTTATTAATCCTAATAGCTTTTTAAAAATATACTTTTACATTTGTCTATATATATAATCTTCTTTTTTTTGTAAATAAGGACAGTGTGTTTCTTTCCAGCTCTCCCTGGCACTGGGGGCCCTGCTTGTCCACGGCCTGGCAGGTCTCACCTGGTTGTTGGTTTGTATGTGGTCAGTCCCTGTTCTCTTTTGCATAAATAGAGTTGGTGCTCAGAAACAGTAATAATTACAGTAAACTTGGGATTGCTTTCCTGTCTTCTTTATACCATTTTAGAGATATTATTTTTGCAATGCGTAATTGCACCAAATTTTCTGGTTGAGCAATTTCACGGTTCTAAGTGTCAAACGTTCACAAATAACAATTCATTATTTCTAGTGCTGAACTGGTAAATCTGGGCCGCGTGCGTGGTTTTCTTTGTGTTAACAACGAGGATTTTTGTAACAACAAGGCTCAGTTTGGGAGCCTGGTTAATTTCACAGTCAGGATAGGAAAATAAGGTCTCCTATACTCATTAATCAGACTTCTGTGCAAGAATGCCCTGGCCTTCTTCCTTTAATCCCTGTCTGAGCACCCAGCTCAGGACAGGGGCGTGGAGGTAAGAGAGCAGGCATGAATCAGCCTGCTGGGTGAACCTTCATCCAGGGCTTGACCCCTTTGCCTCCTTGAATCTTGTCCGGCTGAGCACAGCACTGATCTTGTGAGTCGACTCTGTCTGTAAGTATTCAGTGTCACTTTCCTGGTCTCAGGGGGTGGATGGTGCTGGGGAGGGGCAGAGCCTCGGGGTCCCCGGGGGTGGGGGTGACTGGTGGCACTGGCAGGGGCCTCCGCAGATGCTTTTTGTTGTTTAGTTTTATCTCTGCTTCTCGCCGACACAAAGGGTGTTTGGGTCACCCTGGGAGCCTCCAAAACACGGACATCGAGTGGCGCACGAGGTGCTTCCTGCCCTCCATAAAGCTGGTGCATTCAGGGAACAACTTGCAAAGTGGTCCGGTCCAGTCGGGAGGTCAGCGGGGCTGGGCGTGCACCACGGTGGGTGCAAGGCTGACTTTTCTCCCAGTGGTGCGATTCCTTGAGCCAGAGTTTCCTCGTCCTCTTTGGCCCTGCAGATGCGATCGTGAAGGACCGTCAGAACAGCATGAGCGGCTCGCTCTGGACACCCCCAGTGGGACCGCCTGCAGGGCAGCGGTCTGTGAAGACAAACGCACAGACCCTCGGAGCTGCTGGGCGCCGGCTGGAGTCCCCAGGCCGCCGTCAGGGCTGACGTGCTTCTGAGTTCAGGCCAAGTGCTGGAGAAACACAATCACGGTCCTCCAGGTGATGAAACAGTAGTTGGCACTCCCGCTCCAGCTGACTTGGGGCCAGCCTGCGGTCGCCTTTCATCAACAGATGAGCACCCAACCTGTTTTCTGTGCGTTTCTGTGTCATGACACCGTATTTCGTACAGATGGTTGGTTCCTTAACCGCGAACGCTGCGCCAGCGGCGGCGCTGGTACCTGAAGGATGCTCAGCCGACACGTGTGTTTTCTCCCTGAGGGATCCCGCAGCCTCCCGGCCCCCAGGCCCCAGGCAGCTCTGCCACACTCTGCCTGGGGCCACTTTCGATAGAGAAATCACCACCCAAAGCACAAAAAGACAACGCAGCGCCAACTGGGCCGTGATGGAGACCCTTGTGCCTGGGACGAGCTGGAGCAGAGGCTGAGCTTGCACCCCAGCTGGGAACGGGTGCTGCGCTGTGGTGCCTATCGGTGCCCTCGCGATACTGTGAGCATCCATTTGGGGTCACGAATGCCTCTCAGAGAATAGGATGTTTGCAGGCCTGGAGTCTGCGGTTAAGGAGGAGCCCTGGAAGGGGGACGGGGCGGTCACGTGGGCGGAGGCGGCGCTTCTCCTCCCGGGCGCGTCCTGTCTCCTGTGACCCTCGGGAGCCGAGCGCGTGCGTGTGGTTCTCCAGCCTCGTGGTTCATCTGTTGGAGCCTCAGTGTCGGCGTCCTGGCAGCTCTGATCACAGACCCCTGACTCACTGCCCGGTGGGAGCTGTCGAAGGGCCTTCCGCAGAAGAACGTTTCACCTTTGGGGGGACCACGAGCTCCCTAACGTCTGAGGGGGAGCAGGGAACAGGAACGCCTCCGAGGAAGCGGGTCCAGGAGGCCTTTGCTAAATGCAGCAGCTGAGCTCCCTGGACGTGACCCAGCATCCTTCCACTTTCCTCCCGGCCTGTCCAGCAGGCGTCCACAGAGCCGCAGGTGTGATGGCTTCCCAAGCTCTCTGGGGTGGACCGGCCACCTCCCAGCTCGTCATACTCTGTGTCGGAGCAGGAAATGCAAACATTTTGGCTGGAAAAGACGAAACCGTGGAAGCTCAGCGCACATATGGAAGCACTCCTGCGGTGAGACCGCAAACCCTGAGAAAGACTGCTCTCCCCAACCGTGGCATCCCAAGCGTTTCCAAACAAAAATTGTTTTCCCAGTTTGGGGGTTGGAGGAAAGTGGATTTAAATGCTGCCAGCAAAAAATATTTCACATGGCAGGTTTAGACAGCTCTATTTTCTCAAGAAGGATTTTTACAGCACAGAGTCGACTGTAGAGAGATTTGAATGAGTTTGTATTCAGCATCTGAGGCCTTTGTAGAACGAAGAAATGAGAAACAATTACAAGCCCACCAGTGTCCTGGATCCACCTGCAGTTCGAGTCTCCGTGGGATGCCCCAGTGTGTTGTCGTTACTACTAATTAATTAATTTTTTATTGGAGTAGAGTCGATTTACAATATTGTGTTACTTTCAGGTGTACAGCAAAGTGATTTGGTTATTCATATATATATATATATATGGAGATATATATTCCTTTTTTTATTCCTTTCCACTATAGATTATTACAAGATATTGAATACATTTCCCTGTGCTGTGCAGTAGGTCCTTACTGTTTATCTATTTTATATTTAGTATTTTATATCTGTTAATCCCAAACTCCTAATTTATCTCCCCTACCCCTCCCTCACTATCCCCTTTGGTAACCATAAATTTGATTTCTTTTTTTTTTTCCTTTAATTAATTATTTATTTATTTTTGGCCGCGTTGGGTCTTCTTTGCTGAGCACGGGCTTTCTCTAGTTGTGGCGAGCGGGGCCTACTCTTTGTTGTGGTGCGTGGGCTTCTCATTGCAGTGGCTTCTGTTGTTGCAGAGCACGGGCTCTAGGCACGTGGGCTCAGCAGTTGTGGCACACGGGCTCAGTAGTTGTGGTGCATGGGCTCAGTAGTTGTGGCACACAGGTTCAGTAGTTGTGGCCCACGGGCTCAGTTGCTCCACGGCACATGGGATCTTCCGGGATCAGGACTCGAAACCGTGTCCCTTGCACTGGCAGCAGATTCGTAACCACTGTGCCGCCAGGGAAGTCCCATAAATTGGTTTTCTATGTCTGTAAGTCTGTTTCTACTTTATAAATAAGTTCATTTGTACTATTTTTTAGATTCCTCATGTAAGTGATATCATATGATATTTGTCTTTCTCTGCCTGACTTCACTTAGTATGGTAATTTCTAGGTCCATCCATGTTGCTACAAAAGGCATTATTTCATTCTTTTTTATGGCTGAGTAGTATTCCATTGTATATATGCACCACATCTTCTTTATCCATCCATAGGTGGACACTTAGGTTGCTTCTATGTCCTGGCAATTGTGAATAGTGCTGCAGTGAACATTGGGGTGCATGTATCTTTTCAAATTTATTATTATCATCACCATTACTGCAGTCCCACATTACCTAGGAATGACCCAGGCGGTTGGAGGGGGCAGTGTCTGCACCCCACACAAGGTCTCAAGGCTCAGCGATCAGATCGGTGCTCAGGGAAACCTGCTTTGAACTTGCCCTTCGATAACAGGCGGGTAAGTGAGTGATCAGCCATCCCACCGTGCCCCCTGCTGTCCGGCCCCAGATACCCAGCCACCCGCCTGCTCTCCTCCTCGCGGCTCACAGAAAAGCTCCTTTAAAGCTTCAGATTTCCCTGCTTTCCTTCTCAGAACCTTCTGGAGCTTTGCGAACCTTTTGGGATGAAATGGCAAGCTCTCTGTCTCGAAATAACCTCCTAGGCCCCTGATGGAGCCGTTCCCCATGGGACCCTTTGGTGACGTCCGTGCTCCTGTAAAGGCTCCCCTGCCCAGAAGCCCAGCGTCCCTGGTCAGCCAGACCCCAGCCACCAGGCCAGCTCTGGGCCGTCTCACCCCAAATAAGGCAGACGGTGGCCCTAGACACTCGGAGAGTTTCTGTTTCTCTTCCTGCTCTTTACTCTTCGTCCTACAAAAGCTTCCTGCCCTCCCTTCACCCCGCTGTCAGTTCTCCCAAAGAAAACCGGCTGCTTCATGCCGTGTTGGATAAAGTTTGTTGGTATCACTTAAGCTGTCTCCTTTAATCCTTGTGTGACATCCCCAAAGCTTCTCATGCTGGGGCCACTCTGCACACCTGGCCAGCCCACGGGCTTCACGTTTCCTGGTTCCCACGGACGCTGGTGAATCGGGTCCGTCTGTCTGTACCGAGGCCTGTGCAGTGACAGCTGGACGGAAGCAGCTCCTGAGGTCCCTGGTCTGCTGGAGGGGCCTCACCAAGCAGACCTCGGGCAGGACTCAGAGCGTGATGCAACCTGGGATCTCCCCAGGGGCCCGGCCGCCCATCAGGGACAAGCCGGCCGCGAGCCTGGGGCCTGGAGGGTGATCCGAGGACGCCAGGATCCCCGTCACTGGAGGAGATCTTCTGAGACTCAGATTCCACCAGACCGTGTAATTTTCCCATAAAATTCAGTAACACACAACCACAAATTTAAGTCACCCTCTCAGCCCCCAGACGGTTCTGTAACATGAGAGTAAAGCCATTTATAATTCTTCAAAAACAAATTCCGCCGGAGCTCATGATGAAGCATTTACACAAAATTGCTTTTCCTTCTCTCTGTCAGACTCAACATTCCACCTTCATATTTTTCCAAAACCTTCTTTTTCTGGCTGCAAATCATTGCTGCCTTAGCCTCCTGCACTTTCTCTGACTTTCTGTGGTCGGTACTAGCAATTAATGTTTTTGAAGGAAATTATTTTTTATAAATAGTGACATTTTCCCCTAGTGATTAGCAACCCAAATGCACATTGATTTAGGTTTGTACCTCAGCAGAGACAAGCTGGAGGCTGCCGTCCAGTCCCAGGGGCGCCGCCGGCCGCTGGGCAGAAGAGGCTGGGCTGTGGATGTGGGCCTGGCTCCTGCTGGATGGGGGAGGGAAGGCCCTTCTGGCTGGAGGGCAGGGGGCCCGCCGTGGTACAGGCGTGACACGGGGTGACTGCCTGGAAGTTGCCTGGGAGGAGGGGTGGTCCACTGAGGCCCGGGTGGGGAAGTGACCAGGGGACACAGTGGCACGTGAGGGCCGTGCCCCCCAGAGCCACCTGATCACGTCCAGAGGACCCGCTTGCCTTCTCTCCGCTGGAATTTAGAACATCCTGTCTCGCCCACCTCTGACCACATGGGGCTGGGCCCTGACCCGCCCATCGCCGGGCCAGGCCAGGGGAGAGGCCTCTGGACGGCGGGTCCCTCGAAGAGGCTGTGTCCCCCATGCTGGCCTCACCTTCCTGCCCTGCGGTGCCCATGGAGCCGGTCTGCATTCCACCAGGCAAGCTGGGCTCGAAGCGTCCCTTCCTGGCCCCAAGATGAGTTCCAGAACCTGGAAGGATCCCACTTCCTTAGGTCTGCGGAAAATTCCCAAGGAGTGTTCTCCGCCCTCTAAGAAAATAGGTTTCCCCGCTTAGGTTTTTATTTGAACAGTGGGGCCGGTGTTTGGGGAAGGTTTCTGGTTTCCCACCAGACAGACCAGAGTGGTGCTTCTGGGGTGATGGGGACACCGCCGGTGGGCACGGCCAAACCTGCCGGCCCCTGTCACACGGCGTGAAATCCGCCCCCGCACCATGCTGCCCACACAGCAGCCCCGTGCCGGGGTCATTAGCACCCAAACTTTGGAGAGGAGCAAACCACACCCGGGAAAGCTAACCGCCGGCCTCAGCGGCGGATCCAGGGCTGCCGCCACAGAGGGATGCTCCCCGCCCATGCTGGGCTCGCCCGTGTCCTGATTTGTGGCATTTGCTGATCTCAGCCTGCTTTCAAGCAGCACACAAATTCCCTACATTTGAGAGACGTTGGTGCCCCTCCAGCCGCCCCCTGCCAGATGGACGCCAACCACGAGGGCACAGCATTTGCAAGCCCAGGCAAGCCCCCTTCCTGCCCCGTGACACAGTTCACCCACAGGTGGCCTGGACACATTCTGGGTATTTTGCATCCTGAAGTTTTGGGGTGATTTGCGCCGCAGCCGTGGAATCAAGTGCACGTCGCGTCATCTGGGGATGGGGCGTGGGCTGTGGTTTCCGGTGACAAGCAGGCCTGGGCCGTCGGGAGAGAACGGGGCTGCGGGGTGGTGGGGGGAGGTGTGATGAGGGCGGGATGGGCCTCCAGCCAGAAGCCAGGCTCCGTGCTAACCCTCCAGTTAGCTTCTCTGAAGGAGGGGCAGCTGGCGCTGAGTGAACACGCAGGGCCTTTCAGACCCAAGTTCCTCTGCTCACATTCCCACAACCAGTCTGAGCTCTGTATGGGCTCCAGAGAAGAAGAGGTGACGTGTCATCTGATTCTTGAAGGACGGACAGGGGGCCTCCAGGGAGGAAGGGAAGGAGGCCACACCAGACAGAGGGGCCCGGACAGAGCGGCTCGTCAGAAAAGTCACCCGGATCCTGGGCTTGAATGTGCTCAGTCCGGCGGGGTTTCACAGGGCCCGGTGCCCAGCACGTCTGTGGACGCATTTCTGCCCTTGGCCTAACGGGACATCGGTTCTTCCCGAAGCAGTGCAGACGGGAGCTTCCCGGAGCCGAGCTGGGACACAGCCTCGTTCACACGGACACAGAGCTTAGGCTCCTGGAGACAGCACCGCAGGGGAATGGGTCCAGGGAGCTGGGAGGTGTGTGGACGGCCCAAGGACAGATGTGGACAGACACAAGGACGGGACGCACAGAAAGAGGCTGAGCTGCCAGCCTTGCCCTTACGTGAGGCCCCGGCCACGCCACCCACTGGTGGCCACTTACCAGCTTCGGGGACGGACACCTCGTCTGATGCTCAGACGTGAGTGTCGAGGTGATTTATCCGGAGCCGCACGAGCCAATGTGAGAGGCTGTGACTGCTGCCTCCCTCCTCGCAGGCCGAGCGGGCCGCGGTGCCGTTGGACGCTCACGGCAGCTGTGCTGAGCCCGGTGCCCGGCGGCTCCAGCTTGGAAATGCCACCTCACGCTTGCTCCTCTGGCACCGGGAGGGATACAGGCCCAGGCGGCTCACCCCGACCTCCTCGTCGTGAAGACGTACGGATTCCGGTGCTGACAGGATGCTGGGCTTGAGAGCGAATCACAGATACTTCACTTTCGTGCAGACGTGGTGGCTCTGTGAGCCGTGGGCAGGCTACCCTGCGTCCCGTGGGTGTCCCATCCGCAGGGGAGACCCCCCCCGACCTCCATCCTTGGATGTTTTGACGCAACTTGTTACCCAGTCTCAGTTCTGTTGTGTATCTACTGTGTTTTTTTCTTTTTAGTCTCATGAGCTTGGCGTCCAACCAAGGTGAGCGTATCGGCCCTTCAGACTGGTCCCCGGGAACGGGGGTGGGGGGCAGGGGGCCAGGAGGGCTTCGTGCAGAAGGGGACACTCAGGGTATTTCAGCATTTCACTTTCTCTTCAGACCTTCAGGTAAAATGGCTCCTGGAGTTTATTACCGATTAAAAACAACTCTGAAAATGTTTACAGTGAGATAAACTCTCAGCGACTCCCACGGGAACCTCTATGAGGACATTTTCTCTAAGGTGCGGTGCGTGCCGTGCCCGAGGTTGGGGCGCCATGTTCCCGGCGGGGCCGTGCTCGCGGGGGGAGGCGGGGGCAGCGCGCCCTCGTGGTGGGCACGCCCGCGGGGTCCCTGGGGGCCTGGGCGGGAGGGAGAGCGGGGGGAGGGGAACAGAGAAGAAGGGAACTAACACCACGTTGGAACCGCCCCCCTCATTCTTCGGCCCCTGTGTTGGGTCACTCAAGCCCCACACGTCGGGAGCTAAACATCAGAGAAACATCGCTTGTGCCCAGAAAGCACGTAATGCTTCCCAAAGAAAGTTCCATCCCACGTCCCAGGCTAGTGACGGCTGAAGCTCGCTGTAGATACATTCACTTTCAGCCTGGAAACCTTGCAGGGATAAGAGCGGTAAAGGAAAAGTAACTGCTGACCCCTTGAGGTTTTGCAGGACCTCGTGATCCGGCTCACGGGACAAGCAGAAGAGCAAGAAGGCTGTGCTTCCTTGAAGGCCGGGGCTCCAAAGTCTGCAGCCCACCTCCACCTTCAACGCTGAACCTCCTGCTTCCCCTTTCCCTTGGCGTAAGAGAGCCTGAGTTCGACCCCGAGTTAACACGCTCCTTTAGGACATTAGTCCACCACCTTCTTGGTCTACCGGCTTCCGAGTAAAGTCACTGTTCCTTCCCCTTCCCCTCGTATGCTGATTTGTTGTCCCGTCGTGTGGCGAGCAGTACTAGCTTGTGCTTGGTACCAGGAGGACGGGGGGCTGTGTTTAGGGGGAATGAAACATCCCGCCTGGTCCTCGTGGGAGACAGTCGGGTGGGGATTCGGGGGACAATTAGATGAATGGGGGGACGTTTGGGCAGGAAATTTAAACTTGAGGCTGTTGGTATTTACGGCAGTGGGCAGGAGTAGCCGTGTGCAGGGAGAGGGCACAGGAGGACGGAGCCAGGATTGGCACAAGAAGAGGAAGGGGCAGCGGGAGCCTGGCGAGGGGCAGGGGACTCTCGGGAGGCAGCGGGGCGTCTGTACAGCGGGTCAGGCCCAGCCTGCGGCCCCTGCACTGTCACCCCTACGCGGGCGTCCCTGGAGAGCTCTTCCTTCCTCTCTGCTGTCCGAGTCTCACTCCTCCCGGGCCCTCCGGGGAGCAAACGGGGCCCTTGCTGCCGTGCTGCGGCTCTTCGTGTGCCTGGCGGGTCACCAGCGCAAGGACTGCAGAGCTGCGTCGGGGTGGGAAGTGACGCCGAGGCGGCCTGCCGGCCTCCCCAGCGCACGTCAGATGGGCCTCTCCTCCCAAAACCCCCCTGCTCTCAGGCTGCTATTCAGGAAGTTCTCCAAAGCCACCTTGGCTCCCACGGTGAGAACTTAAAACTGAGACCCGTTAGCTAATGGGAGATGTCAGTGTTGTTACCGTACGTCCTGATTTCTCACGGGGTATCCACCTGGAGTATTCTGGTTCCTTGGATTTAAAACTGAACTTCCAGCTGGGGAATCGGAACACACTCTCACCATGTCCTGCTTCCTTGGAAATCTCCCTTCCCAAGGCCTTTCTTGGTAAGTGTTTTCCTTCGCGTTCAAGGCCAAAAGCTTTTGGAGAAGAAGAAATGATACCCAGGAAGCCGATCCGTCCTCAGCTCCAGCCTTGCTTTTGTGACCCCCCAGACGCATCCCACCACCCACTCCCGTCCCGCCGTCACAGCGCATTCTGAGGGTAGAAATACGGTTAGTGAGAATTTTAGGACAAAACTTTTGAGCCCGAAGTCTTCACTCCTCCCTTGTTGCAAAGGGTGTCTTCTGGTGCTTCCTTACTATCCTGGGATGGGTTTTACAACTAATAGAACTTACCTGCACATACAATGAAAAATCAGGATAGTGCCCTAAATGTAATATAAAGAGCAAAGAAGAAGGGATTTATTAAGACTGAAAATCGGCAGAACAGTATTCAGCTGGATGCTGTCAATGCTTTTATTTCCATCCCACGTCTGAAAACGATAATCATATATTCATACAAGTACAAATGCCATCACCTCGAATACAAGTATTTTGGATGAGTGACCTTGAGCAGAGTTTTGGAGAGTCTAACACTTTTTTTGAAACGATGGAGAACTTTTGGCAAAGTTCTGAAGAAACATCATGGTTTGCACGATGACATCATCCCTTAAAGTTCATTGCAGTTAAAATTGTGCCAAAAATGTGTTTGTGTTTCAGGTTACATTAAGACCATCAGAACACCAGAAACGGGTGTGAAGTGCTTTTCCTGTATCAGGGTCCGGTGGGACGGCCAGAAGCCCCGTGGGAGCTGGGCCAGTTCTTCCACGGCTGGGGCTGCCGGAGCAGCCAGGACGTCGGACCCCCGGGCTCTGTCCCTCAAAGCCACCAGCATCCCCCTGATCACCGTGGCCCTCCAGGCCCTGCAGACTCTCCAGACACCCCGAGGTGGTGGTGGCCTTGGTAAGAGAGGCTGCTCTAAGCCTCCTTCTTTGTGGAGCCCGTGTCTGGTCTCGTACAGAAGCCCTGGGATCCGAGGACCCAGGCGGGTGGGCACAGGCCGGCAGGAGGTCCGCTCAGAGCCCGCGGCTCATGGACGTGTGTCGTCACATGCAGATTATGGGGTGACTGGGTGCATTTCCATTTAAAACTCAGCATGTTAAAACTTCACCAAGGTGTAGAGTATTTCGTATTTCCTCCTGCCTACTGCTAGGCTAGGAGGAGGAGACTGTGATATTTTGCAATAATTTGAGGAAAGTGCATCATTTCCCATCTTCTCATTGCATAGGAATCACCCAGGCAGACAAGACTCATCCAGGGGTAAATTATTTTTCCTGGCTTTTTGCATTAATCTAAGTAAATTAATGGAAATAGGTAAAAAAGTCGTCTGTGGAAATATAGAAGGTACAAAGTAATTTTCATTCCTTTGAAACGAAAGACTGCTTGACATAGTGTACTTTTCCTTCCCCAAAAGTCGTGACAATTCAACAGAGATGAAAACTGTCAGATGTACTTTGTTGTGAGAAAATTATACAATTTGGGGATAGAGCTTTCTTTTTAGTTTGGACTATTTTTGTCACCGCACTGACAGATAGAGAATGTTCTTTTTACAGATTAAAAACAAATTAAAAACTATTTTAAAGAGTAATCTGTTCAAACAACATTTAGCAGTTAAGCCCTAAGAGGAGTCAGAAAAAAAAAAGATCTGAAAATCTATCAACAATTTTGCTAAAGCTAAATCACACCAAAGACCTTTCTGTTTGCCTGATAGTTTAAATGTTTTATTAATTGGTTACTGTCTTGCTCTAGATTTAACATCTTAGCTCTGCTTATATAATAACGATGTCAGCTGGGGAGGGCCTGGGGGTCAAACCTGGGCAGGACCCGACCTGGGAATTAACCTTCCCTGATCTTACACGTGACATTCTCTTTTTTGCACGTGCAGGAGAGGGGCTGGTGGTGGAGGTCACGCTGGGCTCTTTGCTCCGGGACACGCCTCTGCATCCTGTCTGAGAGCTCAGGGCCCCAGGCCCCTCTTCCCCTTCCCGGCGCGGGTGCTGGCTGTGGCCCTGGGGGTTTAGCCTTCCGGATGGGGACCTGAGCTCTTCACCCCAGCTGGCTGGTCCTCTCCTGCCAGGTGAGCCCTGCCCCTGCCTGACCCACCCAGGGCACCTGTGCCCCTGTGGCTTCCGCCCCAAGTCAACGCCCGGATTCTGCCAGGGATGGAAGGAACGTGCAGGGAAACCAAGGATCTGCTCTAAGGACGTGATGCCCGGAGCCATCCCCCCCCGACCACCCCGGGCAGGGGCTCTGTGAGTTCGGGTTACTGAGTGCTGAGGGAGGGTCTGCTGAGCACGTCTGGGGTCTTGGGCCCCTGGGAGGCGCGGAGCGGCTGCTGCTAGGAGGCTGCTTCAGCCTCTGCCAGCTGGTCCCAGAGCCCCGTGAGCCGCAGGGGACCGGGCCCCTCAGGGTCGCGGCCGAGTGATACATACGGTGGTGATACTCAACTCTCAGGAGAGGAAGCAGGTGAAGCAGAGGCTGCCCGTGTATGAGGCACAGGTCGGTGCCCTGGAACCAGAGACAGAGTCCTCTCAGCAGAACAAGAGGAGGTGCCGGGCGGAAAGAGCAGCCGCAAATCGGCGATGCCCCCGCTTCCCAGAAGGCGGTGCTGTGCGCCCGCGGAACCGGCCCCCTCCACCTCCGTAAAGGAAAGGCCTCGGCGACAGTCCTGGGTTGTCGTCCGCTCGGGGCTGCCTCGAGGCGAGACTGATGCTCTGAGGCCCGGGCGAGGCTCAGTTCTCGTCAGCCTGACCAGATTAGTCGTGAACAGCAGACGGTTTAACGAGGAGGAAGAAGATGCCATGAACACAACGCACAGCTTCTGGGTTTGGGGCAGAGACGACGGGCCCTGCGTCCCATGGCAGCCGCCAGTGGCTCCATCACCAAGGGCTGCCTGTGAGCCGTGTCCCGTCTCTCCTTGACTGTGATTTGCTGTGTGTTGCCGAGCGATTCACCTCTATCGCCTGGGACTCAGCTACTTCCTCTGTGAAATCAAAGCTCCTTCCAGCCAGCTGGTCATTAACGCAGCTCAGGGGCCGGATGCAGCACACAGGACCCAACAGACACATAAGAACTAAACAAAGTCTCAGAGGCCAGAGGCTGAGAGCTACACGGAGCCGAGCCGACCGGTGGTTCCTGGTGGTGATGTCAGCTCAAGGCTCCAGGGGAGAACAGAGCCGTCTGCCAACCAGCTAGTGCCATCCCTCTGTCTCCTCAGCAGAAATCATTCAGAGACTCAGAGCTGCTACACTTCATTTCCCGTAGCGGGCGCAGTGACTTACAATGCGTGTTATTTCGCTACGTCGCCTCTGATGGAAAAATCTCCGGCGCAGAAACCGGCTTCATCTCCCAGGGGCACGATGGGAGGGTGGTTAGAGCGTCTCCCATACTGGTCCAATCAAGTCTTTAACGGGTTTTATATTAGCAACGATAAGAACTTGGGAACACAGAACAGGATGGCCCAGGACCTACGAGAAGCAGTATTTTTAGGTGACGAATGGTAAAACCTGTCTCCCCACGTAACACCGGTGTAAAGCGTCCAGAGCAAACCTTCAGTTCCCCTGGCGGTTTTCCTCCTTGCTGGCGCAGAGCCGGGCGGTAGGCTCTCATCTGTCAATCCCTACCTACCACGTGGTCTTGGAACACAGCAGGTGCAGGGCACGGACGCCTCAGGAGGAAGGAGGAGGGTTCCCTGTGTCCTGGGTGAGGGAAGGGCCAGCACAGGTGGGGGCTACTGCAGCCAAGCCCCGCCCCACCTCAGAGCTGTCGCTATGGCTGCCTGGCCTCCCCGGGCTCACGACTTCACGTGTGAAACAGGGGCCCCGGTGACGACTGCTTTATGGTTGATGTGACTAATAGCTCCCCCAGGACTGCCCGCGAGCCCGGAGGGGGTCCCTCAGAGGATAATCAGGCTAAGGTACCCAAGCGAGGGAGAGAGATGGAGGGGCAGAAACGGGGCCTGGAAATGGGGGGGGCAGCGGCTGGGAATGGAGGATCGGTTCTAAGTCCGGCGGCAGATTCTCAGATGAGGAGACAAGCCACTTATATCCTGTTCCGTCCTCAGAATCACAGTCCTTCCAGGAAATCTCGAGTTCCGCTCCCAGGAGGAGGGGTGGGACGCAGGCTCGGGCATCTGCAGAGACAGATGAGCTGGGCTCGCACTGTCCATCCTGCGAGTCAGCTGAGAAGCTGGCTGAGTGGGTAGGAAACTCGGGGGGAAAAGGAATCACAGGATAAGAGGCAACATGAAAACTGGAGAAAAAGTGAGCCTGGGATGTGAGGGTGGTGAAAATAATCTTCCATTCCTTTGGTTGGAGGGACAGGTTTATAAATATGTATAACATGTAAATACGTTCTCATGGCAAGCCCCCCAGGAGGAAACAATCAGGCAGCTTTTGCAAACAGCCAGACAACCGCAAGGTGGTGGGGTTTTTTCATCCACGCTGGGTCTGCGTGTCCCGATCAGACGCCGGGCAGCGCGCGGGCGTCCTGCCGCTTCCACCGGTCCCCATCCTTGGAAATCAAAACAGACGAGAGTGGTGTCTGGCTCGGGCTCCAAGAGCTGTGCACGCATCGCACGTGCAGGCTCCTGCTTGCAGAGAAGGATTCGGGATCCACAGGCCGGGTCCTGCAGGAGAGAAGCCGCCACGAGCTTCAGACCGACAGGAAGCCTCGCCCTGGTCCGGGTCCCGGCGGGCTGATGAGGTGTGCGGCGGGTACACGGTCCCTGGCGTGGCTGCAGAGGCCTGGTCTGGGCACGTCGGTGGCGCCGCCTCACTCCGGGTGCCGTAGTTTTGGTTCCACGCTTGGGAGGCAGGTGCCAAGGCTGATTCCACTCTGCCTCCAAGGAGAGCATCATTTTAGCTCTAAATCCCACCCAGCCCTGAATTTCAGGCAGGCCCCAGGGAGCAGCAGTAACTTCTTAATATAACGCCGCTTGGGGTCATGTGCATAAAGACAGTGAAAAGCGAGTTTAGACTGAGTCTGTCACACTGATTATAATTACTCCATTTTCTAAAAAGAGCACATTTGAAAGTCAGTATTTTCTTTCAGCCCTGGCTCCTCTCCCATCACCCCAGCCCGTACTTCAGACGTGCTGCCACGGATGCCCCACAGTTAGTCTTGGGGTTGAAGCCCTTCGTACAAATGAAAGGCATTTTCATTCCTTTCACCCTGGCTCACTGATTCCAATTTGTCTTTACTTTTTAAAAAGTAGGTTAACATTTTGACAAATTAGCATTCTCCTGCAAATACAGTTTGTAGGAGAGGGAAACACGCAGCGGGAAGGTGCAAAAGGGATGGGGACACAGCGCCAAATAGAAATGCAGGAGGCACTCCCGCTGAGCGCCAGCAGCCCCGGCATTCCCAGGGACTTCCGGGGTCTTAAGGGGAACGTCGGACACTGCAAACCTCAGGAAGGCCAGGTGTGGACCCACCTGCTCTGAGTCCCCAGCAGGAGTGTGGTGCTGTGGATAGCTCACGTCCTGGGCTTTCCCGTGTCCCAGCTGGGAAGTCCCTTCTCCCTCTCCCTCCAGGATCGGCAGCGAGGATTCAGGGTCGGCATGTGTCCTGTGGACGCACACTGTTGTCATTGCTTACAAGAAACAGAGGGAGCCCCAAGCCATGCGACCTCAGAGGGTCACCGGCTCGCTCCCCGCAAAGACAAAGAAATGCCTGTAGATTCAAGAAAACACCTCGGTTTAGAAAACAAAACTGAAAATTCCATGGAGCACAGCTGGAGGTAGATGCTTACCCCCTGCTGGGGTATTTGCTGAGACTCTGCCTCAAAGAATTCCTCACCTCCCCAGGAGCAAACAACGGGGATGACAGGAAGGTCACAGCGTGAAAGTGGCTTCAATCTGTTTCTAAGACACAATCTAATACTGAGATATGGGGGACTTTTAAAAACGTGTCCCAGGATATAAGGACAACTAACGTGGTGCAGGCCATCGACCTTCACCTCTGCAGGAGCTCTGAGGGAGGGGACGGTAGGGGTAAAGTGACTGAGGGTTGAAGAAACCAGGTCTCATGTCGGGAGCCTGGCCTCGGGAACCGGAGTCCTGTGAGGGCACAGCAGGGAAGGAGCACAGGGGACTGAGACGGCACCCCACAGGGCACGGGACCCCAAGTCACATGCCTGGACCCGCTCTGGACGGCGGGCCTCCCCTCAGCCCCTCAGTGCAAGAGGCGTAGCTATGTTTTCCTTAAAGAGAAGCTGACAAATAGCAAAGAAATGAACAGCAACCAAAGCAGCAGGACTCTGCGTTCCAGGTTCAGCCGTCTGACCTGCAGCACTCTTACGGCAGTGAAAAATATACGTATTGTTTCGCCAGCTCTGGGCTCTGGGCGGTACAGCAGGTAAGGCCGACCTCCCCGTGGGTCTGTCCCAAGCAGGTCATCCCGTCATCGAGAGAGGGGGAGGTGCGGGAGGACACGCACAGACCCGCGGTGTGGACGCAAGGCTGGCCTCGGGCAGGACCATCACCTCTCAGGGATAAGTGGGAAATAATGCCAACTCACCCTCTTTCCCCAAGTTGCAATCATACTTCCAGTAGAAATAGACAGTGCAAAAAGCAGCTGCCATCTACCGATGGCACAGCATAGCGGTCCCTAAACAAAGAGGAACTGAAGACCCACACCTCAGACGCTGAAACTGACGGGACGAGCGATTACGCAAGAGCCCGTCACAGGAGCTGACGTGTAACCTCAGTTCCCACTGACTAATAACCGACAGGTAAACACAGTCTGCGTGAAATTTAGACCGATGGGGTTGACCCGAGAAGTTCAGACCCGCAGAAGTAACTGTGCAGAGGAAGCTCTCCTGGGCTGGAGACCAATGAGCGAAATGGATGTGGGCCATGAATCAAGTTTTTAGTGTAAAAGTTGCACAGAAAAGGATTTATCTTGGTGAATATAATTTCAATGAGACAAACAATGTCAAACTGGGGTGTATTTTAATTGCGTAAAGAAAGCTGATTGAGGAGTTGGTTTAATGGGGTTAACTCTGGATCAGAGTCTTTCAGTGAAAACACTTCAATGTTGGTATACTTCTGATTGAAATATTTATGTTAATAGTTGTTGCTCCAAAATATATAGCCTTAGACCCAAAATAGTAGGGGAAGTATAAATGGGGGGGGTGAGAGAATCAACACGGAATGAAGGTCAAGGCCCATGGAGCACCTGACAGGTGTCCACCATTCGGCCTCTCTCTGTCTCTGTCTCTCTGTGTATGTCTCTCTATCTCTCTATGTCTCTCTCTGTCTCTGTGTCTCTCTCTGTCAGTCTCTCTCTGTGTCTTTGTCTCTCTCTGTATGTCTGTCTCTCTGTCTCTGTGTTTCTGTCTCTCTATTTGTCTCTGTCTCTCTCTCTGTCTCTGTGTCTCTCTGTCGTTTGTCTCTGTCTCTCCCGTCAGTCTCCCACTGGCATCCTTGTGGCTGGAATGATCAGGTTTGGAATACTCGGGGCAGCAGCGTGCAGACACCCAGGTGGCTCCTTCCACCCAGGTGGCTCCTTCCATCAGGCTCTGAGGACGCAGTGTTTGCAGGGAGCTGCGGTGACTCAGGCTCTAGTGCAGAGAGGCCCCCGTGTGGCCCCATAAAGAAGGCCCACCCCTCCCCCTCCCTGCCATCGGCCTCCCCTCCCCCCGCAGGGTTCACAAGTCATTCAGGTAAGTGGTACTTTGCAAACCAAAGTGGTGTCAGGGCATATTTTTCAGGCTCCAGGGTCTACAATCAAGGGTGGTAGATGTTTCCCTCCCATACTTCCTCAGATAGCTGTTCATTTAATCTGTGGCTGTCAGTCTTAAAGAAAACAGCTATTTTTCTTGAGTGTGTGGGCTAGAGGCATAACTTTTTCATAATAATAAGGTGATTGATGTTTAATAGAGATGTCTGCAAATACAACATTGTATCCGAATACTAACTTACAGTAATACCAGCTTTTCACAATGGGAGCATTTAGTAGATATGATTATAGAACCCAGCTAGTTTGGGGGTGTTCGCCTACGGCCCATCTCATTTTTATTGCTTAATTGATTTCATGGTTACCTAAGGGTTTTTTTTTTTTTTTTTTTTTTGCGGTATGCGGGCCTCTCACGTTGCAGAGCAGAGGCTCCGGACGCGCAGGCTCAGCGGCCATGGCTCACGGGCCCAGCCGCTCCGTGGGATGTGGGATCTTCCCAGACCGGGGCACGAACCCGTGTCCCCTGCATCGGCAGGTGGACTCTCAACCACTGCGCCACCAGGGAAGCCCTACCTAAGGGTTTTAATTATCGATAATATCTAAGCTTTTAAGGCCAAGTGATTCTGAAAACGTGGGCGATATTTTCTGACACCACCCTCATCTAAAACTCCAGACGCCATTTGCAGTCACTGTAACTCATCTTCTCCCAGTGCAGGGGAGCGGCGGGGCCTCGAGGACAAGGCAGGTGTAAAGAAGTCAGTGACTAGTCAAAATAACAGTCCTGAGGATGAATCGCCCCAAGCCAAAGTCGACCTTGAGGACCAGAGGAGGCCCGATGCGTGGCCAGGAGCGCAGTCCTCAGCCCCAGGCCACCTCAGGCAGGTGTCTCGGGGTCTGCGGGTGCTGGGGCTGGAGGGTGTGAACAGTAAGCACCAGCTCTCTTACAGTTGGGGGTCTAGACATGAGGCCCAGGTGTGGGCAGGGCTGGTTCCTCTGAGGCTGTGAGGTCCCCTGCTCCCTCCTGCCGCTCTGCTGACGCCTGGGTCAGCCTTGGCTCTAGGGCGTCACACAGGTCTCTGTCTCCATGCTCACTGGCCTTTCCCCGTGATCTGTGTCCCAACTCCCCTTTTATAAGGACACCAGTCCTGTAGGGTTAGGACCCACCTGCTCCAGCACGATCTCATCCAATTGCAATTTCATCTGCAATGACCCTGTTTCCACATAAGGTCACATTCCAAGATACTAGAGGTTAGGACTTGAACACATGAGTTTTGGGGACACCATCAGCCCGTAATGAGTGCTCGCCATGGAAAGGAAGACTGAGACAGCGACCAGAATTACTCGGTGTATCTGACACGTGGCTTGCGGCTGTTCTACAAGCTTGTGATTTGGAGAAGGAATTTCTCCGTGGCATCTGAACTATGGCAGATATTAGCGCAGTTAGAAGCTGTGAGTCCATTAGCAAGTGTGTCACCTAAATGTCATTCACCTGGAGATCACAGCCTTGTGTCATCTGAAGTCTGGGTGGCAGAGAGCGTCCTGGAGTATGAAAGAAACGGACCCGGATTTACTACTGCATCTTGGCAGGGAGCAGAGTAGGACCGGGGGGGTCACAGACACAGAAGTCCCCCTTCCAGGTTCTCGGAATAAACGAAAAGGCCGTGACCCTCAATTACTGATGAGACTCAATTATTGACCACAAGGCGTGATGTCAGTCCTGAGACCTGATCACTGAGGTCCAGGGTTCTGAGTATTAGAAACCCATTCCTGTAAGATGAGCAACTCCACGGGGGGGACGTTCCCTTTGGGGTCCAGCAGCTGGCGGTTCTGAACGTGCCAAGGAGTCTCTAGAAACGACAGGGGGTGTGAAGCGTTGAGCTCACCAGGAAGACGGGACGTGAACCAAAGGCTACCCGGGAGCAGAAGGTCAGGGTGACGTGAGGATGGATGCAGGGCCGGTGCTGCGCCTGAGGCACAGAACCAGGGATTCTGCAGCTGGGCAGAGGGGAAGCGGCCCGAGGGTTCCAGAAGGTCAGCCCAGCTCAGAGGCCAGAGAGGACAGGGCCTGGGTCTGCTGCTGGCCCACAGTGGCGTCCACGTGGTCTCTATTAACTGCACACGTTTGAAAACCGAGCAGCGCCGGGTCTGATTCCTAAGACCTGGCAGATGAGAAGCAGCAGCGAAGGGTGGGGACGGAGTGAAGTCCCCCAAAGGAAGCCCTGGCTCGGCTCTCACCCCCAGAAACGTGCAGATCCGAACGCCAAAGGCCTCAATGGCTGTGCCATTTTTAACATAAAAGTTCACCTTTCAATTTCCCAATTTCCCCAGAGTTTGCTCTTGAGGGAGGGGAGAGAAATGAAGAATAGGTTTTTATCCAGGGATGACCTTTTTTCTCTGAGAAACCTTTGTAAGAACCTTTACTCCTAACGAAAGAGACTTTCAATACAATCATTTAATGTGACCAAGAATCCAATATCCCCGAATCTCCACCCACAGGTGTTCAACACCCTCTAATGTGTACGAACGGTCACCCCACTTTCATATCTGGAGCAGAATGAAAGAGCCAGAAAGGCTAACACTGAACGAAGTAGCTCTGGAGACAGGTGGGTTTGGACGCCGGTGCTCTCTACTGGTTTCAGAAAAATAAAGAAGCAGCATCTCCAGCCGGGCCCATAGGAGCGGAAGTTGCTGAAAAGCAGGGACTTACCACCTGCAAACCACCATCCAGGTGAGGCCTGCCAGGCCACAGACGAGCACAGCGCCCAGCATGATGGAGACCATGGACGCCCGCGGGAGCCTCCCGGAGTCTGGAGCAAGGACAGAGCCAGCCGGTGAGCCTGCCCGGCTGAGGGCAGTGGCCAGTGCGCCCTCCCAAACCCCAGCCCAACCCCCAGCCACCACCGAGCATCCCTGACCCTGGAAACCCAGTTCCTCTGGGTAATTTTCCTTCCACAGACCTCCTTGCTCTGCCCCGTGGGCTGTCCATCCCCTGCTGTCTTTGCTGTACTTGGAGTTGAGCTCTGCTCTGTACTGAGCTCTCCTTTTCCTACTGCAGGAGCTTTAATAAAATGTCTTGCCATTGTAACAGGTCCCGGTGCATGATATTTCTTATGACCGCTTATGAAATAGATTTCTTAGTATTCTTTTCTTAAAATTTTTCTTACAGGAGCTGGAAGCCAAGTTATGATTCCTAGATTTGCAGCTGAGTGGCTGTGTGACCCTGAGCAAGGCACTTACCCTCTCTGTTCTGCACATGGGGATCAAGCTTCGTGCTTCCCTCCCGGAGATAATTCACGGGGGGTGGGTGTGTGAAACTAGCTGAGGGTCTGGAGCGAGCCCGCCCCGCCCAGGGTTTCACAGTGGTCCTGTGTCTCAGACACGATCTAGCCTCAGGTACGAACCGGCTGGCTCCCTGCTCTCACCCAGCATCAGAGGCCGTGGCAGCGCGGACACACATGGCCGGAGGGTGACCCTTAGGTCATCCCTGCCTGTATGTTGACACCCCCTTCCAGCCTGGATGCCCGAGGGCCGTGGTCTCACCCACGCAGGTCCTGCCGTCCTCGCCGAGCACGTAGGGGTCGGTGCACTCGCACTGGAAACCGCCCTTGGTGTTCTTGCACCGGGCGGACGCGTGGCACGGGGCTTCCGTCACGTCTTCACACTCGTTGATGTCTGCACACACGACGAGAGGTCAGGGACAGCCTCCTGATTCCCTTCCCCACGAGGCCGGCCCCTCCCAGCTCTGTCCCGTGTCCAGGAGGCAGAGGGACGTCACCCCATGTCGGGGCTGCGTCTCCCCTGGATCCCCGCACCTTTGAAAAGAGAACGTCCCCTGATGTCCCGCGGGCATTTCCCTCCCTCCCCACTTCTGCTCACAGCGGCCCTTCGGCCACTCAGGAGACAGCCCGGCCCGTGGCCACCCTCTGCCCCGCTGGCCTGACTGCTTCTCCTGGCCCGCCCCCAGTGGCCGCCTCAGGCCCGCAATCCCTCTGGTGCCGGTGCCGATCCAGAGTCAGTCCTGTTCGTTCAAATTCTGCTAGGTGCTGCGAGGGCCCGAGCGTGAGGCAGGTCCCCGGAGGTTCAGGCCACACAGGCCGGCGGCCTCGCTCAGACGCGGGCACGTGTTCCCCCTGGAGGCCACTGGTGCTTTCCACACTGAGGAGGACTCCACCCCGGGCGGGACTCGAGAGTGGGTGGGAAGGAGGCGGGTGAGGGCCGGTGGGAGCGAGTCCGCCCACCCCAAGCAGACAGCTTCCAGCCACACAGCCGGCTCTGGGCCTGGGCCTCCACCCACCGCTGGGAGAACACCGGCCGTGCCGCCAGGAGCCGGGACCTGACACCCAGGCCCGCAGAGCAGGTGGGTGTGGTGAGTCCTCCCAGACAAGGAGCGTGTGCGGCCCCTGCGGTCTCCTTCTGTCGGAACCCATAACCACGACCGGACCCCAGGTTCCTGTTTCCAAATGACGTGCTATCTTTTCTGGCCAATTTCAGGAAGGAAGCAGCAGAGTGCGAAAGGAAGAAATGTGTCCTGAATGCATGCTGTCCAGCCACATCACATTAGCAGGCGCCACACGCGCGTGTCCTCGTAGGTGGTCCCTGTTCTGAGGGAATGAAGTGAACGTGGGCTCAGCCTCTGCTGCTGGCCGAGCCCCTCACTCCATCCTGGACACTGGACTGCAGATAGGGTGCTTAAAACAAAGCAGGTTCCTTCTCTCCCAGTTCTGCAGGCCTGAAGTCCAGACGCGGCCCTGAACTCACTTGGAGGGAAGCATCATTCCCGGTCTCTCCCGACTCCCGGGGCTGCTGGCGTCTCGGCTTCCTCAGCCTGGCTGCATCTCTCCCATCCTCCATCCTCACGTGGCCGTCTTCCCTCTGTGCCTGTCCTCCTCCTAGAGGGACACCGGTTCTACTGCACCAGGGCCCACCCTGATGGCCTCATTTGAATTTGATTGTACCTGCAAAGGACCTACTCCTAATAAGGCCACATCTGAGGTCCTGAGGTTTAGGACTTCAACATACCTTTTGTGGGGACAGAATTCAACCCCTTTCACTCCATGGTCAGGTTCTTCCCATCAGAAGCCAGAGCGGGGACTGTAGGGTCTGGTCTCCTGGTCCGGGGAGTCCACCCAGAATGTGTGGCAGCCCCACACGGGTGGTGAGGCCCGTCTCAAGCCTGTGTGTCCCCAGATCCCCACGTCAGTCTGCACCATGGCCGTGGCTGCTCCTACCGGCACAGGTTACCTCCCAAGGAGAGCTGAAGACCACACCCCCGGGCCCAGCTACAAACATCTGCACGATGTTCCATTTCCCTAAGCACGTCTGTGCCGACGGCACACCTCACTCTCCCTGTAGGTGCAGAAACATTTATTTGTGCTCGTTTATTACAGAACCTCTCGGCAATAACTGGAGCGAAGAGCCACGGACACGTTGCTCTTTATCCGTCCTGGATTCACGACTTTAAAGCCCTCTAAAGAGACTCATCACACTCATTTGCTCATTATTCTTTTTAATCTGATGATTTTGGGGGCTAAGCAGGATTTGAGCAGAGAAGAGAGAACGAGTGTCCTTAGATTTTGTGGATTAGATGTTCAGTTAAAAGCTGTCGCTGCCCTTTCTGCAGCCATGGACGTGCAGGTAAGCGATTCCGCTGAGGACGGGCTGCAGCCCTTCTGTCACATCAATTCACAGTGGAAGTAAAATTCCCTCCCTGCTACATTCCAGAGTCATTTTTTTCTCGCAATTCTTGGCTTAGAAACTTCTAGTAGAGGCACAGATCAGGCGAAAAATATCTGTGTAAAGGAGCGAGTGCATTTGTACCGGGGGTGGCCCTCATCCTGCTTCCTGTCATATACTTACGTTAAAGATATTCTGCCTTAATTATCGATGTGTCCAGACAAAGACACAGGGTTCTATAAACAGAGTCAGTACCCTCCTCCCTGGTCCTATCTCGCTGTGCCCACGTGACCGAGCTTAAGGAGCTCCTGTCTCCATGGGATGCTTATCAATGTCGAAATAAATAGGACCCACTGCTTGTTGGAAAGTGGGTTCTCACTATCCACACAGCTCTGTAACTCGCGTTTTTACTTAGTGATGTACTGACACGTGCCTTGCACATGCTTTCAGGGCGCGGTTAGCTGTTAGTACGAAAAATTACGTTAGAAAAAGACAGGAGGTGGGGGAGCTGACTGGGAGGTGGGAGGACGCTGGGAGTAGAAGAGCAATGCTGGCATCGTTTGGAGCATTGCTAGGGCACAGGAGGCCTCCCTGGGGGAGACAGTCTGAGCTGGGCGTCAGGGTGTATCCAGGGGCAGCGGGTGAGCTCGAGGCGCTGACCTTCCTTTACTCTCCGGTTCTAAGCTTTTCTCCTTTTTTATTTGTACTTTGTGGACCCCTATGAATAGAGCTTCGGGGTCATAAATAGCTAAAACAAGTAGCCAGCATGATGCAGCATAAAAGGTCCAGGGGTTTATTCAGTAAAGACGGAAGGCACACACATGACGTTTACGCCTGGAGCACGCAGGGCTCTCACCCCCTCCCCCGATCCGGGCTCGTGTCCTTGCCCCGCCGACACCAGGACCACAGCCCTGGGCAACAGGGATGTTTCAATTCTGCACCAGCGCTAAGTGGAAACAGCACTAAAAACTTCCAGATTTGTCCTACTTTTGCTCCTGCGGGACCGTCTACAGAACATAAGTATCGGGAGGAGGTTGATGGACAGAAGAGGCGCGTCCGGACGCCACCGCGGTCCAGGACGGTCGGGCTCCTGTCACGGGAGGCTCCTGGAATGTGACTCTCTGCGCGGCCTTGCCCGGCCCCCTCTGCTTCAAGTCCACCGTCGTTCACGCCCAAACCCCAAGGAGATGTGTGGGGTGCCCGCTCAGCTGCAGCCCACGTCCTCCTGGTGCAGACCTGGGTGTGTGAAGGCTGCCTTACCGTTTAACCAGGGCTCTCCGGCCCAGCGTGCTGGATTTGGCCGTAGATTCCCTCAAACCCTCACTCTCCCGATGAGCTCCCTGTGCCGTCCGCCCTCCTCCAGGTGGTGGCCTGGATGTCGCCCTGGAGCCCCTCCTTCTTTGCCTCCTTGTCCTTCCCTCACACCTGGAGGGAGCGGCCGGGACCTTCCTGAGCCTGGTGCCCCGGGCTGAGTCCTGAGGGTCCTGGGGGGTCCGGCCTCTCCTGGGCTTTTCCTGTACTCTTCCGAGTCTAGAGGCGGGTGTGGCCTCTGTAACTTTCCAGGACCCATTTTGGAGTCCCCAGAATTGAAGTGAAAACTTTGTTACTGTGGTAAAACATACATAACATGAAATTTACCATCTTAATTATTTGTCAGTGTGCCTTTTGGTCGCATTAAGTACGATCACGTGGTCGTCAACCATGACCGCCCTCCATCTCTGGAATTGTTTCATCTTCCCAAATCGAAACTGTAGAACTGAACAAGTTGGGCCTTGTTTTCATTTCTTGTAAACCAGCCCGATTCTTGCATGAGTCCGTCTCCTGCTCCTCTAGGGTCTTCCTCGTGCAGCTTAGAGGGAAACGTGAGGGAGCTTCTCCCAGGGGACGAGGGAGGCTTCCTGCTTCTGCTTGCCTGGTCCCTGTTCCGGGTCCTCCCAGGTGTAGGCAGACTGGGGCCCAGAGCAGGCAGGGCCTGCTGAGGTCTCCCCAGAAACGGGCCACCACAGGTGGGGGGCCTGCTCTACTGATGCCTCCTGTGGAAACACTCGTGTTTCATTGGAGCATTGGCTCTGTGAGCTCCTTCCTACAGGCCTCCCTGAAGCTCTAGCCTCTTCCTCCTCCTGTCCTTCCCTGGTCACCCCGCGGGCGTGTCGTGAGGTGACCGTCTTGGTGCTTCATTTTCTACGAAGACATCGACTTAGGAACATGGGCCACGGGGGAGCGGATACTTTATTTCCACCCAGAGAGTTCCTGGAAGATAATTATACTCGGAGACACCTTTGGTTGAATGACATTTATGTATGTTTTCATTTGGGGGTTCCTTTCAGTGTTTCTTTAAATTGAAGGACAGTTGCTATACGGTATTATATAAGTTACAGGTGTACAGTATAGTGATTCACAATTTTTAAGGTTATTTATTTTTCAAGGACATTTATTCTTAATTTGTATCTGAAAAATGCGGATTCCAGGGTCAAGTCACGAAGAGACACCTGTTAACGACTGACCTTTACAGACCGGAGGCTGGGAATCCCATCCTCGGCGGGTGCAGGCAACTTGCTCCGGCCCGTGGAGCTGGAATCCATGGCGACAGGAAAACACCAGCACACGCCTTCCAGACTCCTCACACAGCAGGAAGTCCCCGTCTTCCACTTTGTCCGGGAAGCCACAGGCATCCTCTGGGCCAGGTTGACAGGTACATACAGTCAACGCCGGACCCCTTTCTTCGCCCTCCTCTGGGGCTGCATCCCCCGATTGGCCTCCCAAGGGGCTCACGTCAGCAATCTCCTTCCCTCCAGGTGGGACACAGCACGGGGCCCCTCTCAGCACTGACCCCCTGCAGCAAAGTCACGCCTCTAACCCTTCCCCATGTATCGGCCGTGACCAGGCTTCCCCACCCACCACGACGAAACCGCTTTAATTGAGGGCGACCACGGTCCTCACTGCACAAGGCAGGCTGGATCTCAGCCCCTCTCCTCTTCTGACCCCAGGGGAGCTCACCGTCGGCCGACCCTCCCGAGGTTGGGACCCGAGACACAGTTGCTCTGCTGGCAGGTACAGGCCAGTGTGGTCCCCAGGAGGGGCCGAGGGGGGCTTCGCCTCAGACCTGCGCCTTCCCCGCCGAGGAGGTCGCGCCTGGGACCCAGCAGGGCGGGAGGCTCTTTCCTACCCCCGAGAGGATTTGAAGCAGCTTCTCTCAGAAGCTGTGACCCCCAGGAGACCCTGTCCTTGACCCTGTAGGAGAGATGCTCCCGGTTCGCGGCTACCTGGAGGAGGGGCCTCCCTCCACGCGCCCAGGTTCATCCCCGGGATGCTGTCGCACGACTCGAACTCCTGGGGCCACGTCCCGACCCGGAAGGCATCGCGTGGCACGCGGGAGAGGCCGGTGTTGTCGCAGATGACGCGGGACAGAGAGTGCCGGCCCAGCTCCTGCCTCTGGGCTTCCGTGAACACCGCCTGGTTCTCCCACCAGAACCTCCAGGAGGACAGACGTGAGGACACGTGAGAGCCCGGTTCCTGCCACGCCGACCACGCCTGCCCACCCTCTGTGCCCACGCCACGCGGCACCGAAGGCCGGGCACGCCCAGGGGAGGAGAGAGGCCCGGACGGCGCCGGGAGGACCGTTCTTTCCATTTAGGGACCCAGTTAACCCGCTCGGCTGCACTGATTTTCCCTGGGTGCAGAGCTGCCTCTACGACAAGAGTGACGAGGACAGAACCCAGCCTTCAGGAGGGCTCTGCGCCTGCCCTGCAGGACGTGCCCTGAGGCCCCCTCCCCGCAGGCTCTCCTCTGGCCCCGTCGCCGGGGAATTCAGCTTCTGGGAAACTGTCTCACGTTCCTCCCAAGAGGCTGCATCGCTGACAAAGCCCACAGCTGCTGACCCGAAGGCCACAGAGCGCTCCTCTCACCACATAAAGCCCCGCTTCCGGCGCGGGAACGCCGTCAGCACCGAACAGCCCCTGCGCCCCCGCCTGTCCCGGGCACCTACCGGTCCCCGTCCCTCAGGTTCCTCATTTGCTTTCCGATGATGCAGGCAAACAGCGGGCCGGTCCGCGCCCCGGGGAGGACCCTCTCGGCTAAGCCCCCGAGCCACACGTCCACATTAGCCGGGTGCCCGTACAGGTCCAGGATCTTGTCGGCCACGCTCCCGTGGCTGGTGGCGGCTCTCAGGTCGGCCCGGGTCTCCAGCCTGGACAAGCCGCAGAATTCCCGCCACTCATTGTAACCTGTGCGGGGAGAGGGCCGAGGCCGCCCTACTCGGGATCCGGACGTTCCCCACCCACCCCGCCAGCTGTGGGCCATCGAGACCTGGGGCTGTGGCCACAGGGTCCCCGCCTCAAATCCACCTTGCCGCCCCACAGCCTGCAGACCTCCCTGTCGGAATATTCCAGCACGGGCGGCAGGGCCTTATTGAGAGTTTGCTCACAAACCAGCCAGGCATCGTGCTTGGGGACCAGGCTGAACCCTACACACCCGAGTGGGTCACACTTTTACCCACTTCTCATCTCTGCTGAGCAGTGAGGCCAGCGCTCACCGGCCATGTCCACGTTCCCACGGCAGCGGCCGGAGCACAGGCACCAGCACCCCTCCTTCCACACAGGCACACACACGCACAGGCACACACACGCACATCCACACACACACACAGGCACACAGACACACATACACACAGACACAGGCACGCACACACACAGGCACACACACGCACAGACACACAGACATACAGACACGCACATACAGACCACACACACGCACACACACACACGCACACACAGGGAGAGCCACGGAAAGGACCACATCTGTGTGACTCTGGGCTGCAGCTCCCTCCTGGTTTCCGGCTTGCTGGGCCGCTGGTCCCCCATCCTCTCCCTCCGCGTCCCACTGCTCTTGGGGCCCGCTTCCTCCAGACCTCCAACCCTCCTCATGGCGCGTGAACCCAAGCCTAACACGCTATCTGGGTCTGACCAGAAGCTCGCCAAGGCTCCCTGTCATTTCCTCTCTGGTTATGTGCTCTGCCGTCCGCGGTCCTTTTGGCAAGACTGGGTCTCGTTTTATGCCCGGGGCCTCAGACGCAGCAGACCCCCGACAGAAGTGCCGCATCAACACGTGGACACAAGGAAACGCATTACGACCGGGCCAGCTCCCCACAGGGCGCTGAGGCAGCGGGACACAGAAAACTGGCGGGGGAGGGCTTGCGCTCAGACTAAACAGAACTAGAGGAAAGGATCTCCTGTTTCCAGTTAGAATGCGAGGGGTACAGAGGCTTTCAAAGCCGTTTCTCAGACGTTGGCAGTAGGTCCGAGATACATTAGAACAGCAGCTCATCTGGCAGCTCCCGCAGGAAATGAACCGGGAGGGCCCACCTGGCAGGCCGTGGTCCCGGCCCCTCTGCAGGTTGATGGATGCCAGGTCCAGGGTCCCCGAGTCCGACAGCACAAAGAGCCTCTCTGTCAGCTCCTCGTTCATCAGCTGGTCTTGCACCTGCAGCTTGGCTGGTGTCGCCAGCAGGCCCCTCACGATGGGGTCCACACCACCTGGAAACAGCACAGAGGAGGGATGTGCTTTCTCAGGTGAGTCTTGGGGAAACAGAACACGGTCTCAGATCGTAAACGACGCTGGTTCTGCACAAAAGCCTCCCATAATCTCAGGAATTCACCTCCAGGGGTTCCCAAGTTTCCTGGGTCCTTAGGGTGCTGCCTCGTGGTGGATTCGCCCCGTCAGGGCCCCAACGGGCCGGACCCTGACGTGTGTCTGAAGGAAACGAGGAGCCTCAGGTGTGGAGGTTTTGTGCTTGTTTTTCAGCAGCAGAAACGTCACAGTTGAAGGAGGTGTTTGCTGAGTCTAAAGCCTAGACCAGTGAACAAACCCCAGCCTGGCTGAGGGAGCCCGGGGCCGCCCCTGCGGATTCTGGAGACTCAGAAACCCCAGGGAAAGCGTCTGATGAACAGGATCACTTTTCAAACCTCTGTGGATGCATTTATATTCTCCATGCCCGCTGCTGACCCGAGCACCTCCGGCCAGCGGGCAGGTGACCGCACACCTGGCTCCCCCTCCCAAGCGTGGCCCAGGGATGCGCACCTTCCTCAAGGAGCCGCCAGGGCCGGAAAAAGGCATCCCGCAGCGGCAGGAGCCCCAGGCGCTCCTGGAAGCGGGCGTCCAGCCGCCGCACCAGCGGGTGGACTGTGGCGTGTCCGAAGCGGAAGGCGGCCGTGGAGAACACATTGGACACCGTAGGGTCCACGGCGGGGTCGTATCCCCTGTAGGGGCCCACGTGCTGCCCGAAGGCCTCGGGGCCCAGGATTTTGGGGACGTAATCCCGCAGGGTGATGATCTGCGGAGAAAGGAGAGTGGGTGGGAGCCGGGGCAGTGGAGCCCCTGGCTGGATGCAGGCTCTCAGTCAGAGCGATGCCGGGCTGGGGGGCTTCTTCCCGCACAAGCCTGGGGGCTGCTGCATCTCCAGAGCTGTCACCGGGGGTCTTGTCATCTGGGGGCACAGGGAAGCAGGGGAGCAGGTACAGGAACACCCCCTATTCCAAAAAAAGTCCCGAGCTCTCGGCTTTTACGGGGTTGTACAGGGCATGTCAGAGATGCCCCCAGACACCCTCCAGGCCAGGCCAGGCCACGTAAAATGAGGGGGACCCTCAGTGCGTGAAGACGAACCAAGGAGGCTGCTGCCCCCCTGCACTCTTTCAGAAACATGAAAAGGTTTCTGTCCAACAATCAGCCCCCCTTCACTCCCACTTCACCCACGAGCCCTCCGTTAACACCAGGACCTAAAGCAAAAATCAGAAATCTAGTCCCTTCGCTGGGTTTGGGCATCAGAGGCTGAAGATTTAGACCAAGGTGAGTTGCAACCCCATATCCCCCCCTTCTCAGCTACGTGACTCTGGGAGGTTGACCTCTCTGAACCTGTTTCCTCTGCTGGAAAAACCTCTTCCTTTGAGTTTTTGTGAGAATAAAAAATATACATGGGTTTATATGTATTAGATACATGGTATTTTATATAGACACTCTATAGAGTACATGTATATATTATATACCGTATGGCTTTATACGTATCAGACATGTGGTATCATATATAGACATTATACGGAGAAGATGCATATATCGTATATAGTGTATACATCCATGCATGGGTAACTACCTGTCCCCAGGTTTAAAGGAAATGATACACAACCTAAAGATCATATACGGTCGGAATGGCTTCCATGAATTAAAATGTAAGCAGGGGCTGAGATCCCTGTGTTATTCCTTTTTTCCCTTCTGAATTGTCTGGTATTTAAGAGAATATTTGGGTCCATAAGCCACATCTAAATGAGGAATATAAACCAGTAGGAAAGATTCTATCCTAGAGGGAAAGGTCTTGAATTTCAGCTTATGAGTGTAGGAAGGGAACACGTACCATTCTCAGAAACAACATGAAGGTGACAACAGAGCATCTGCGTCCTTGTGGGCCATCCCTTCCAAACGACGGAGTGTGTCTTCTAAGTGCACAAGCCGGTACTTCCCAGGCCAGCGGAGGCCGCGGCCTCTAGATGAAGGGCCCATGGAGCCCCTCGCACCGCTGCGTGCCGTCCCCTCCGAGACCTGGGCTGACTGGAGCAGGGGCCTGGCTGGGGTCTCTAGACTGAGGTGCCATCCCTGAGCTGGTTCAAGGATCCGAGCAAAACACCCACGTACCCGACTGGCATTCGGGAAGAGTTAGGATGTGATCACACAGAAGCAGCCACCGCCTCAGACGCTGCAGCTTTTCCCACCACCAGTCGGGGCTGCAGCCGTGCCTTCTCCCCACCCCGCGAGGGGACACAGCAGCGACTTCCACTCCCACCAGCGCTCGGCTCTGATTCCTTCTGCCCCCAGCAGACGGGAGATCCTCTCTCTTCTCCACCAGGGACGCGAGACAGCTTCACACTCGAGTGGAAACTTTAGTGGCGGCCCCTCCCCCGCTCCCTAACTCAGGCTCCACTTGTGATCCCGGAGGACGCAGAGCCTGCCGTCACAGGCTGGCAAGGCTCCCCTTGCCCCCGAAGCAGCTGCTTCAGAGAGCAGAGGGTGCCCTGCAGTCCACCCCACACATCATCCCTGCTCGACCTTGGAGCACAGCCCCCATCACCAGTCTCTCGCGATCTGATCTGAAATGTAACTGGAGGCGATTTTGCCGAAAAGCCTGGATCTCTCCCCAGGGTGAGGGCTGCAGCACCGTTTCACTCTGATCGGCGGGGCCCTAACCCTCCTTTGGAATTGCCAGGACGATGCTGAAACCCTCGCGGCGGTTCCTCACCCGCCGCGTGCACTGGGACAGTCATGGCCCAGCGAAGCACTCCTCCCTGCCGCTTCTCAGGGCCACGGCCGTACTTATTATCTCACTATTTGAGAAGCACAGGTGCCACATGACGTTATTTCCAGGCCAGCAGGTGTTCTCAGAATTCTCGAATGCAAGCACCTCTAATGTACGAGTCTAGGGCCGCGTGCACCCAGATAACCACCCCGCCTTCCCCACTGCAGGGGCACACGGTGGTCGTGGAGCCTCGTCTCCGGGAGGGTCCACGTGGATCTGAGATCCAGCCGCTCAGCTCAGGCCCCTGTGCCGACTGAGCTCTTGTGTTTAAAGAAAGTTTAAGGAACGTCCCGGCTCTCGGGGAGGCAGCAGGGCAGGGCTCCCGGGACTGTTCCTGGGATCTGGTCTTCACTCATGAATTCACATTGGGAAGCACCTCTTAGAGCCAGGCTGGGTCCAGGTGCCCAGAAGCCATTAAACAATAGGGAATCTCTGTCTCCCTGGAGCTTACATTCGGGGGAGCGGCACAGAGGGAACCAAAACAAAGCATATCTGGGTGGTGACAGCAAGCCGGAAAGAGGAATGATCCCGGGACTTATTTCACCAGTGAGCCTGCTGAGGGGGAAGGACGGCTCGGAAGCGGGGACCTCATCCTAACGCTTCCTGACTGGCCAGGCCACTCTGTTCAAGGGGGTCCAGTGAGGGCTGACGGATGAGGTCCTTGATTGTTACCGAAAACCGTTGCAAGACTCCTGGCCATGCTGCACTAATCCCCCTTCGCAGATTCCTGTGTCCTTCTATCTTAACTTTATCCATCCTGTGTGTTCACAGCCGTCAGCTCGTTTACACTACACTGCAGTGTTCATCCAGGCAGCAGGCAGACTGTGTATCAGATGCCCGGGTTATAGTCTATGCACCGCGCCATGCAAGCACATGCGCACACACTCCACAAGCCCAGTCATCCGGGCCAGGGCTCACCCAAAGCACCCTGGTATTAAAACACTGACGTCCTTCCTCAGTGGAGGAATCACAAGCCCCCAACTGCTGCCCAGCCTCTCCTGGACCACGTCCGAGTCCCCTAACCCACCAACATCTATGGGGTGGCGCCGGGCACAGCAGGGCTCTGTAGCCTCTGCTCTAACTCCTGTGTGGCTGGGCCACGGTGGACCAAAGGTGGGCAAGGGACAGGCAGTGCCTGGGGATGGCCCATCCCATCATGTGGTCCCTGTGAGAACTCGGACAAGACCCAACTTCCTCCTTTGTAAAACAGGACTTACAGGGTCACTGAGGGGATACAGGGATGCTATCAAGGGCCTGCTGTAGCACCCGGATCAGAGACACATGACTAGCAACCACTGGTTTAAAACAAAGCACTCCACCTTCATAACAGCCCTGTGAGACCAGCGGACTTAGTAAGGTTATTTGATGGACGTAAGGAATTTTTCCAACTTCGCTCCGTTATAATTGGCCAACTTGACACTCCACCCAGTATCCTCTGAGTCGAGATGAAATATATCATAATAAATCCTTACTTTAACTTGCTAATTTGCAGATCTCATACAGATTGTGTTTCTTTTCATTCTCTCCATAATATCAAAATACCAAAATCACTGGTGGACACCTATCTGAAAGGGTCGCCATGAGGACTACATGAGTTAGAACCCTCAGAGCGCTTAGAACGGTCTGGATATCCGGGGAAGGCCGGAGGAGCCGTGCCTGTTACTACTGCGGTCAGCCTCCTGGTGGGATAATCACCGCCAGCCCCTGAGCAGACAAGCAGCTCCCACGGGACCGCCAGGGATGCAGGGCTTCAGACAGGAGCGGGGTTAATCTCGACGCAGGGCGTCCACCCACAAGGTTCTGAGCGCCCAGGCGGGGGGCCCACCAGACCCCCGCACCCACCCTCGCGGGGCGCCCGCGAGGCCCCTGCGCGCACCTGGTGCAGGGCGCCCACCACCTTGCGCGCCTCTTGGTAGGCGGTGTCCGCGCTCCAGTGCGCATTGAGGGCCTTGAGCGCGGCGGCCAGGCGGTTGTGCTCGCGCAGCCACAGCGTGTGCAGGGCCGCCAGGGCGGGGACCTCACTGGCGCGGCCGTCCCCGGCCAGGAAGCAGGGCGCGCGGGCCCCGGGGGCGCCGGGCCGGGACGCGCAGGCCGGGGGCGCGGGCGGCGGCGCGAAGGGCAGGAAGGCGCGGCCGGCGTCCCGGTAGCGCGCGTTGACGAGCAGCAGCCCCTCGGCGCTGGTCCAGTTCCGCAGCCGCTGCTCGGAGGCCGGGGAGCTGCCGTACACGGTGGACGCGTCCAGGAACGAGGTCAGCCCATTCATCTGCTGGCGCGGGTTCACCCAGGACACGTTGCCGAAGAAGGCGCCTTGGGTCCCGGAGCCGCAGGTGGGTGACGAGCGGTAAAAGGGCAGACAGGCGGTGCCCGCGGCCGGCGAGGCGTTGGCCTGGAGCTGCGGGAAGGGCACGGCGGGTCAGCTGGGGTCCTGGGCCCCCTCCTCATAGACGCTAGGCGCCCCGGGCCGCCCACCTCCCTCCAGCACCGGCCTTCCTCTGCCAGCGCCCCAGGGGTCCCGTCCGCTCTTCAGCGGGCAGCCCTTCTCCTCCCAGGGTCTGGGCGATTAGACTGGTCGGAATTCCCTTTGCTCTGACTCATGCAGCCGTGTGGTGGCGCCCACTTCCCCCGGCCCCCCAGGTCTTCCTTTTGGTGTGTTCTGCCTCGCCTGGGGGGCCACCTCTGCGGACGCCAGGGGTACCCCGCCTGCTGGCTCTCCTTGGCCCACCAGGAAGCCCCTCCTCCGGCCTTCCTAGCTCAGGGCGCCACATGCGGAATCCTGGCTGCTCGGCCAAGGTTTCTGGAATAAACGTGAGGGAGGACCCCAGCCCCAAGCAGTCTCTGCTCCTAGGTGGAAAATGCCCCTTGCCAGCCTCGGAGATATTTTCTTAGGAGAAGTAATTAAAAACCCTGCCTGTATGTCTCTTACATTGCAGGTCGGAGGGAAAACCAGAGCAATATTAACAGGCAACAGTTCTGCAAAATCTCTGTCGGAAGTTCACGGTGCCTGCTCTGAATCTAGCGGCTGTATCCCCAGTGGCTTGTCTGTTAGGCACGCACGTGCGGCCGAGATTCAGGTCAGAGCGCGTTCTCTGTTTCGCTGTTTGTGACAGCGGAACAGCAGCAAAACTGGAGGCGACTCCGGTGCTCGTCAGTAAGGAAATCGGGTTAAACAGGTCAAAATGCAAACGCGGTGGGATAGGGAGGGTCATGAAACCCAGCCTCTGTCCGTTTAGCGAGACGGAGAGAAGTGTAAGAACTATTGCCAAGTGACCCATACCGGGTTCAGGACGTGCGCATAGTAGGACACAAAAACTGTAAGGTATAAGCACACACACGTAATCTTATACACATATATGTGCAGATAACTTCTGGCAGGAAACACAGGAAATTCATAATGGCTGTTACGCCCTGGGGACGGGACCAAAAGGGACTTGTGTCTGAGTTTTGAAGACCGCACCTCTTAGTTTCATAGTAAAAATGAGGAAGTGTAAAAATTCTACCTGTACGGGAAAACACGGGCTTCGGTTCTCACAGGTCCGCTGGCAGTCGGCCCCGCCCCCGAAGGCAGCGTGGCTGGCGCTCTGTGGCGTGAAGGCCAGGTCGTGGTCAGTGTACTGTCCCCACGCCGTCAGGAGGTCAGAGTACTGGCCGTCCTCCGTCACAGCCTCGTTGGAAACGTGGATGACCTGCCTGCTCACCTCCCGGACCTGGGCGGACAGACCAGAGGTCACGTGTGGGAGGCCGTCCTGCGGGGCCGGCGGAAGCAGACCCCTGGGGTGCGGTTAGCCCGGGGGCTCAGGGCTCCGCGCTCATTCACAGGACGCTGGCGCTCCTGGGGCAGGCTAGGGTCCCTGGGGCCGCCCCGGCTCTCCTCCCCGACGTGCACGGGTGGTGATTTAGGGCCGAGTGGTAGTTTCCTCACTTGTAGATAAACATAAAAACGCTGACCTCTGGGGACTGTCGTGGAGGTTAAATTGAGTCATCTAGCGATTAGTGCCATTTAATGCTGGGCCTAGAGGGGCAGAGCCCTGAGCCCGAGGGTTGCTCCCAGGCCTTGAGGCCCAGTGGCGTTTGCCTGGCCTGAGTCAGAATTGTTTGGGATCGGTGACTTTCTCCTTTCCACTTTTTTGCTTCTGAACCAGGACGTCTACAGCTCAGCTGTTATCCCGTGCCCGTCCCACCATTGCATTTTGGGGGCAGGCTTGCTTTCTGGTTTCATAGGCCCCAAAAGAGGGGAGTTTTGCCCCCGGAGGGGTCACACCCAGAGCTTCCCCATCCCTGATTCAGATTATTCAAAGGATGAGATTTGGGGGTCTGAAAATGGTGCGATTTAGATCAGGTTTGGGATTTTGAGTTGATGCTGTGGCGGGCTGAGACTTTGGGGGGCCTCGGGATGGGGGTACATGCAGTTTGCGTGTGGAATGGATATGACTTCTGGGGTCAGAGGGGGACTGGTAGGCAGGGTAATGGTCCCTGCAGATGTCCATTCCCCCATCCCTGGAGCCTGTGAATACATCGCATGGCAAAGGGGACTTGGCAGACGCAGTCACTTTAAGGACCTCGAGATGGGGGTGAGCCTGGATTCCCAGTGGGTCAGATCTAACCACATGGGTCCTTAGACTCTGAGACCTTCCTTGACTCAGGAGAGATGTAACTTCAGAGAAGAGGCACAGAGAGACGCAGCCTTGCTGGCTCCGGGAGGGGGTATAAGCCGAGGAATGTGGGTGGCTACCCACTGGTTTATTCACTGAAGCGAGCAGTCGAATTGGGGACAAATGATCCATTTTTGGACCCGAGTGATCAGTAGATTAGGTATGAGTTTGTTTGGCAAATGATTTGCCTCTGGGAGTGGGTAGCAATTATCATCTTTGCCACTTAAATGAGTGAATTAATCAATTATAAGTGTCTTTGAACGTGTCTGGTCTTGTACCTATTTGTAAAGAGTCGAAAGCTGGAGGAAGCTTAACTCTGTGTTTTTCCACTCACTGGCTGAGTGGCTCTGGTCTGTCAGAGCTAAGTGTCCGAGCCATATGGGGAGGAGACCTTCTCCACCCCACAGGGGCCGGGAGGCCCATCATATAGGCGCCCGCGCAGGGGCCGGCCCGACTGAGCGAGATCTCATCAAAGCCTGGCTCCCTCCAAGGTGAGGGGAGGTTTGCTCCGTCCTGGGAAACCAGTTCCAGCCCCGTTTCTGCGGCACTCACCGGGGGCAGGGGGAACCCGTTGTACAGGAAGTGTGGGTTCCAGCCTCTGGGTTCGCTGATGCCGTCTTCGTAGGCGGGGGGCAGCCACCTGGCCAGGGCTGTGTTGGCGGCTCCCCACCTAGGGTGGTCTCTGTGGAGACAGCAGGGCTCCGTGTTTGAGTCGAGGAGGGACAAAGCAGCAGGGCCGATGCAGTGAACTGTCCCCAGGGACACAGTGGAGCCGGCGCCCCTGGGGTGATTGTAGAGGGTGAAGCCCTCTGTCCAGTGGGGACCACACGCCCCTGTGGTGCTGAGACGTTCCCGGGCTGTAAGGGTGCAGGTGGTCTCGAGGGAGCTGACTCCCAAAGCCCACATGCACGTGCCCTCCCTCCTCAGCACCTGAACCTGGGGCATCCTGCCCGTCCCTGTGTCTCCCACCTTCGCTGCCCAGTTTCCCTGCTTTTCCTCTGAAGGCTGCGTCTCACTCGGGAGCTCGCCATGGGCACCTCCCTGGGGCTCCAACCACTGCGCCACCAGGGAAGCCCTACAGACTATTTTTGAGCATGATTTTTGAGTCATGCAGGTGCCTTTACGTCAAAGGGACCAGTATCAATAAGAATCAGTGTGCCCCAGAGATGTTTCCAGCAATGAGGAAATGAGAGACAAATGATTGGTAACTAGTCCTTGTGCAAATCACATATGAATAGTAAATATATACGTATGTGATCACATATGTAAATGTATAAAATAAATACGTGACTATGTAACATTTAGAAAATACAAGAATAAAAAGCCTAGAGAGAATACGTAAAAGTAAAGGACTATGTAAAAGGAGAAAATAAAATACTTTAATCGTAAAATATCCTACATTTAGAAGAAAACCATCAGACAAATTAGAATGGAAATGTTAGTTCAAAGACAAAAGAAAAGAAGGGGAATTTTCTGTTAGAGAAAAATTTGTTGTTTTTCAAAAATGGATTATCTGGGTACAAAATTGTTGTGGTATCCGAGATCCCTCGGCCTTTATCAACACATCCCTATGGCAATAATAGCCATGGGGGTGTTTGGTGTTTGCAGAATCTTCCAGAAAGAAAGGAGCGAGGCTGGAGTTTGCAGGTGGACAGGAGACAACTTTGCTGGGTTCTTTGAGGTCATGTAGCAAAAGCATTTGAATTGGAAAAGATTGGGATCTAGGCTTTCTAATATTCTTTCTCGCATCTGATGTGTAGACACAACATTTAGGGAGCGAAGTCTATAGGAATCATGGCAAGCTAAAGGATTTTTAAAACTTTTAAAGTATTTGTAAGTGTAAATACTGAAGAATTAGTTGCTTTGTTTTGACACTAAATTATTTTACACCATTTGAGACACAATGTCTGCCCACCATTCTTGTACAAATGGGGCTGGTTTGGATGCTCTGCCCAGAAGTAAAGGAACCACGGGCTGCCGAGAACCTTCTAAGCTCTTGTTTGAGGCAAGAGCCCACAGTTCAGGCAGGGACACCCCAGGGTTCCTGACGCTGGAGAAAAGGCACTTCTGTAGCTCACTCCCAGCCCTGCCGCTGTGTCCAGGGGCCACTCAGGAATGATGAGTAGCAGTAGGTGATGATGGTTACTTTGGCACGTCTGAAGGGACAGTAAATGGGGCTAATTCTAGTTTTAATACTCCGTTGGTCTCCAGAGTGGCTTAATTTGCAAAACCATGTGGATAGTAATGCATTTAATCAGCTGCAGTAAGTCAGCTTTAATACGGAGCTCTGACCTGCTACAGCTGGCTTGTCTTTATTGAAATTCCATAAAGCGCATCCCTTTCACTCAGTTGAGAATAACGAGAACGCTGATTTAACTGCTCAGGGGACTGGGTTTTTTTGTTTGTTTGTTTGTGTTTTTTTCTGATCGACGGTCATGTTTCAGCAGCTCCCGGGACATCACATGGTTTCTGTGACCGTCTCACCCTCTGGTCGGGTCAGAGCCCAGCCTGCTCGGCAGGACGCAGGGGCACCATGTGGGGACCTCGCAGCCACCAGGCGGGGCCCCTCCAGGCTTCCGGCATCGCTCTACGATGCTGCTAGGCTGGAGCAGGATAACCGCGGCGGCCCCAGAGGGTCAGCTTTCACCAGCACGTGGTTCCTTTGGTAGATGTGGATCGACGACCACATTGGAAATGGTCGCAAAGCTGACAACAAGCAGGTGACACGTCTCTGGAGGAGAGTTTCACGAGGGAGACAGGTGTCTGCTCCCCCTGCGGCTCCACGTTACTGGGATTTGTTTGAAACACCAGCTCCTGTCTCTCAGACACCAGGCAGCTGAAAATCTGCTCCGGGGGCTATTTTTATAACAAGTGGATGTGTGAACGTTTGAGGTTGGTGTGGGCAGGTTTTGAACTAGCAAGTCTGAGCCTGCAGAGAGAATCGGCCACCTTGGGGCCGATACTCAGCGGCCCTTGTGTCTCATTTATAAAACAGTTAGCGAGGCTTCAGGGTGGTATCACTTGAGTTTCTGAGCAGGTATGTTATGTTTGGGGCAGAAAAGAAGTATGAAGTCCCTGCTGGTCCTTTGGATCTAGTTGCTGTAAATACTGTGACACAAGATTCAATCGTCATCACGGAAGGAAAGAAAGGGACTCGGCCTCCACCCACAGTTCCCTGGAAGGTGCGTCCCCCAGAGCCCATCAGCAGGGGACGTTGGCTGTCCCCTCCTCGGCGGGCGGTGGGGTTGACAGCAGAGAGCGGAGCCGGGAGGGGCGCCATGGGCAGAGGAGACCCCTGACCCTGGTCCTGCCGTCCGTGACCCCACATCCACCTGCAAGTACAGTTTCCCCAGAACACGGCACATGGAGCCCTGGGGGCGCCGGGGGCCCAGAGGTGGCTGGGGTCACCTGGAATGTTTGGGGGTTTCCAGAATGGACTGACCTTCTGGAAAGAGCGATCAGAGTATGAGACGGCCTGAGTCGGTGGCTGAGAGTGGACAGCAAATACGCAGAAAAAGAAATGGAAGAAAGCTGGGATGACCTCAGGGACACCTGAAGGTTTATGATTAGCATCGCTGGTGAAAGAGGTACCTGGCTGCCAGGGAGCTGAAGACCTTTAAAATCTGTGTCTTATTAAAGATACACACAGAATTATTGGAAACATGGGCGTAAGGAAGAGGCTTGACCACTTCTTAATATAATGGAGTCAGTATTGTCCACTTTCTTTAATGGAACCTCAAACAATCTATGGAGACTCTGCCCTGATGACACCTGTCATGTTCAAATACAACTTACAGGTGAGACCGAGGGCGCTGAGGAATTACCTGTTGTTGCAGGCGCCCGTGATGAGCCTGTACTTGTTTGCCAGGCAGGTGTTTGGACATCTGGGGGGAAGCATGTAGGGCTGGCATCCGGACAGGTTTGCAATCGTTTTCAGTAGATCTTCTGATAAAACATCTAAGGAACAAACACCAAAGCTTCAGCCCTCGATTGTAATAACAAACCTACCTGACGGGGTAAATGTTCTAATGTGATCGGGATTCACACAGAAACCTCCTCATTCTTTGCAGGAAGCCCTTCCTTCTCCTTGAAATCAATCCTCTCTCATTTAACCGCCTTGAGTGTCCTCGTTGCTAGGAATGTGGGGTTTAAAATGTATCTTTGCTTTGTGATCTTTCAGAAAAGCAATTCTGAGCGCTCTGACCCCAGAGGCGAGCACTTCTTGGAGGCATCCGCAGCCTCGCTCGTGGAATCTCCAGCGTTTGCCCTGCTGCTCGGCTGAGGTTGGGGGCCCACGCCCTGACCTCAGAAGACGGCGAATCCTGGCCTTTGTCCTCCCCGCAAACCCTACCTCAGTCAAGTTTCCTAACAGTATCCACGTGTCCATCTACAAAACCCTTCTTTTCTCCTTCATGTTGATGTTTGCTTCCTTCTCATAAATCTTTCTAGGTTAGGGCCCCAGGAAACAGTCTCTTATTTTTTGCCAGTTTTGTTGCTGTTTATTTGACAAATCAAAGCAAGGACCACTTTCTTGTCTGTTGGTAGAAGGAATCACTGGTTACTCCCCAAGATGGTTTGTATAAATCTTCAAAGATAATGCCATAAAACTGGCCAGATCCCGATGAAATCAAGATAGAAAAACACTGGAAGACACGCATCCCATTTTCAAACTAGAGAGAAACAAAACTAGCTTAATTAATGTTCACTGAACAACCTCTATGGAATGACTGTATGTGGACAGTTAAATGAAGCTTAGACTACAATTTTTATTTAGTCGATAGAGAAATACACATTCCTTAACAAGGTGAGGCTTTGCACCAGGGAACGCTCAAGCACATGGGAGTGTCTAACAGACAAAGTCCATGAGAAGAACCACAATGTGATTTCCCTGGTAGCGCAGTGGTTAAGAATCTACCTGCCAATGCAGGGGACATGGGTTCGAGCCCTGGTCCAGGAAGATCCCACATGCCATGGAGCAACTGAGCCCGTGGGCCACAACTACTGAGCCTGTGCGCCACAACTACTGAGCCCATGCACCACAACTACTGAGCCCGTGTGCCACAACTACTGAGTCCACGTGCCTAGAGCCCGTGCTCCGCAACAAGAGAAGCCACCGCAATGAGACACCCGCGCCCCGCAACAAAGAGTAGCCCCCACTCGCCACAACTAGAGAAAGCCCGTGCACAGCAACGAAGACCCAATGCAATCATAAATAAACAAATAAATACATTTATTTTTTTAAAAAAAGAACCACGATCCTAGCTATGTTAATACAAAACCAATGCTAGGAAACATCCCTAGGGGAGGGGTGCCAACATTTGATTGTAGATACTGTTTGGTGACGAACTGATGGGGAAACATTTGGATCCTTTCACTTTTACTAATTCTGAAATTTCTAGATTGGCTATGCTGATAGTGGAAATAATAGAAAACATCCTAGACTATGGGGTTCTTCAATTCTGCACCACAGCCTGGCCGAAACTCATCAGCTGAATACAGCTGCAGACCTGGGCAATGGCCTTGCGACTCTACACCGTGAACCCGAGGCCGGCAGGACCTCTGACTGCAGTCACGGCTACCGGAGTCCCAGCTGCACCGGGACAGGACCGCGGACCAACAGTCCTTAGAGACAGTTTTCAACTGCTTCAATAAAAACATTTCAAATGGATCTTTGGTTGCTCTAAAGTTGATTCAACTTAACTTCTAAGTTTAGTATCTGAGAATTCAGGTTAATCCCGGTTTAGCTGAGTCTGTCTCATTCTAAAAGCTAAGTAAATCAGCATGAAACTCATCTACAGCTAATTGGGAGGAAAAACTCAGAGACCAAGTAGCTCACGGCACCACATGGAAAAAAGTCTCCACAAGTTCATTAAAAATAATCTTGTTTTTTAATTCCTCATCATTGGACTTAGAAATACGCCTATGATCGAAATCACTTTCACTCAGCATCTTAACATCAACAGAGCCTTTGATGGGATGCAGCTCGCCCCTCGTGTCTGCTGGTTGGCCTGTGGCCAGCCGAGTGGACGGCCAGTGTGACTGCCCCATCATAGGGAGGAACACATTGGCTCCCAGAGGCCTGAGCAGGACCCTGAGGCAGTTTTCTCAGGAGAAGCGGGGCTGCTGTCCCCGTCTCCCTGGAACACACTGCGTCCCACAGAAGTGAGTTTCCCCCAGGTTTTAACCAGGTCGGTCGGGGCCTTGAAAGTATCCCTCAATCATTTCTTACCACAGAGCGGGACACTTAGGTTATTGAGCTGCTTCTCCAAACCCCATCTGAACAGCAGAGAAGCAGTGGTTTCCCAGAACAACAAAACCAAGCTACTGAGCCTCTTAAAGAACCGCTCATTTGTCCTGTGAACGAGTGGGCATCGCGCCCTGCGGGGACACCCCCGGCCCCTGCGCAGCCCTGCCGGGCCCTGACCTGCCCCCCTCCCCCGGGTGCTCACCTGTGGGTGGCCCAGACGGTGCAGACCCTAGGTGAGCCCTCCTCATTGCCTCCTGCACCGACACCTCCATGATGTCCGCCGCCCGGGACGCGGCGCGGCTGGTGGGCTCAGGGAGTTTGGAAAAAGACAGAAGCTGTGATGGAGAAATGGTTTCTCTTTTGTGGAGGTTTCTGGGCACAAAGAGGAGATGTAAAGTCAATTATTATTTTATGGTGTTTGGTAATTGCTAATCAATCACACACACCTTTACTTAGTACCTGCCAGGTGACAGGCAGGTGGGGATTCAAGGACCCCCGTCCACAAGGACCGCGGGATTTAGTGAAGGGATGGGACCCAAGTGTAGACGATCTTCCAGTGTTGAAAGGTGAGGAGAATGACCAATGTTTGTCTTTTACAAACTTGCGTAGCCAACTCATTTGACCCTCGTAACAGCTGTGTGAGATCAACCTTCTCATCAAAGTCCAGTTAGTAAGCGGGTTTGCTAACATTGCCTATACATGTACCATACATTGCCATGAAAACTAAATTAAGTTGGTTTCAGAACCCTTTTTGACAATGGCTCATCTGTGTATGTGTGCCGCTGATTCATTCTTCTTGGTCACTTTGTAATATACGTTAAATTTTTGTTGAGATGAGGTCGTCTCACTTTTTATGTTGATAGTTTTTCTAGCTTATTGTGCAATACTGATTTTTAGTGTTATTTAAGGGTATTTTAAGTGCTAATTAATGTTTCACTGAGAGTATTACTGTGGATAAATAAATTGATTTTGTAACTTGAGAAAACAACCCAGTTAGACGTGAGGGTTCCAGCTGATGGATGGGGCTCTGAGAGCCAGCAGCCTGTCCTGGTCCCAGGCCAGATGTGCTGAGGCTGCGACCCTGCTGTGTCCGTGTCAGTCACGCATCTCACGGCACAGCTGAGCAGGTGACAGAGCTGCTGGCGGCGAGAACTGCAAGTCCTGCCGTGGGCGCCCCTCACCCTCCCGTCCCTCTGTCCTCTCACGAGGGTCCCTGGCCTTCGGGATTCCAGCAGCTCCCACCACAGGGGACCCACCTGCCCACCAGCATTTCAGGGCCCGGGGACCCCTGGAGGGGCAGGACCCAGGTGGCCTGTGCGGGAAGCTGCCGTCACCTGGTGGCCCCTGCAGGCTTGCACCACTGAGGCCCCAGGAGCCCGTGTGAGGACCAGCTCTAAGCCTAACCTGAGAGCCGCGGGGTCAGAGCTCGGGGGCAGGACACCCCCTACCACTGCTGCTTGGGTTTCTGGTTCACAGCCCTGAGGTCTTGGGGAAATGGCCCAGTTGTGCTTCAGTCGTTCTGCCAGCTCTGAGCAAGTGGATCCTTCACACATTCCCCTTGTTACTAACAACCTGGAATGTGCGGCGCCCACTGAGCGGAGGTGGCGTGCAGGTGCCGGCTGAGCACTGACCCACATTACTCCACGTCTTCAGTCACTGCTCATCAAAGCGCAGGAGACCAGTGCTAGGCGGGCCCATTTCACAGATGAGGAAGGCGGTGCACCAGGATGACCGCCCGTGACTGACGGAGACGGCGTTGAGAATCGAAGATCCTACGCACACGGCACGCTAGACACCAGCCGGTGTGCGTATAGACGTACACGATAGAGAACGTAACGTGGGAGCGTGCTGGACTTGCCAGCGTGTTTCCCAAAGGTACTGTGAGGCCGTGACCTTTGAGGGGCAGAGCTTTTCCTTACAAGCTCCCACGGGAACCAGGCTCAGAGACGAATGAGGCCGTTGCTCAGGGCTGCCCACCCATGCTGGCGTGTGTTTCCACACCCTGGACGCCGCGGTAGATGTGACGCTGGCCCCCAAAGACATCCGAGTTCTGATCGTCAGGCCTGTGAACGTGTTCGTTTCTACAGCAAAGGGAGTTAAGTGGCAGGTGGATCAGGTTGCTTCTCAGGCGATCATAAACGCGGATCTCATCCTGGATGACCCAGGTGGGCCCAGGGTAGCCACAGGGGAAGGTGACAGTGGAGGGAGCTCGGGAGATGGATGTGACAGCTCCAGGACGGAGGAAGGGGCCAGTAGCCAAGGGATGTAGGTGGCCTCGGGGACGTGGAAAAGGCAGGACACACATCTGTCCCTGAAGTTCCGGGAAGGACACGGTTCTGCTGACACCGTGGTTTTGGGCCCGTGAGGTACGTGCTGGACTTCAACCCTCAGGACGGTAAGGTAATACATTGCGTTGTTGTAGCCACTGAGTTTGTGGTGATCTGTTACGGTGGCGGCGGCCGCGGGCTCTGGTCCTGCAGAGGAAGCCGGGTCTTTCTGGGAGGACAGGAAGCCTGGCCTTTACTGGAAGGAGTCCTTAACCGCACGTCGGACAGTGAACAAAACTCTGTCTTCCAAGGCTGTTCGCTGTGTAGACACCCTTGGAGAGCCGTCTGGAGAGACGCGGCCAGGGCCCCTTCTCAGGAGAGCTGGTGTATTAGAAAACAGACAGGATCTTCCTGGGCCGCCGCGCACCAGCCCCCGGGCCCTTCCCCAGGCTGCGGCCAGCCGGAGCCCCAGGGCAGCAGGAGGGCCTGTGCCGGCCTGGAACTCACCGCCCCGTTTGCTCAGGTCTCAGCGGGGACAGCCTCATTCCCAGGTTTCTAGCGTTTTTCTTCTGCTGTTACTAAAATCCACTGTGCAGCACGGTCGGCGAGTAGCCTTTGTTCCAACATTTACATATGAAACGAAGCCCCCAGGCCACAGGCTTTGCAGAAGGTCAGTTCCTCCTCGGGAGAAAGCAGGTCACCTCAGGGGTGCAGGCCTTCCCTGCAGGGGGGTCCAAGGAGGCTCAGTGCCTTCTCTCCATGCGGGTTGTCAGTAGCTCTTCCCCCTTTTCACGGATAGCTGATATCATAGTCGTGGACACACTCACAGAGTCAGACTTCATGAGGTTTCTTCTTTCTTTCCCCTTTAATTGAAGTTTTTATAAAATAAGCAAAACTTAGTTGCAGCCAGTATGGACAATAGGGCCTTTTTCTGGTGGAATAATAGAAATTTGAAGTAAACCAGCTTCTGCCTTGTGATATTTTGTATCTTGAGACCTTAAATAATGATTAGTCAGATTCCAGTAAAACAACACACTTGTGAAGATAAAACCTGCTTTTTAGATTCTTGTGTGTTTGTCGTGTTTGCTTTACAAACATCTAATGTGAGACTATAATATTCTTAATATTGATGTCGCTTTTATATTTAAAATGAAGGTGTTTCTTAATGATTTAAAAGGAATGCGGGGCAGATTTAATTCCTAGGTAAGGTTACAGCTGTGTCACAGAGCCCGGACGCTGGGGCCGTGTGTCTGGACCCCTCCTGCCCCCTGGGTCTGAGGCCAGTTCTGCAGGAGCCAGGCTCCCTCATCTGTCTTTTGAACCAGGATATATTGAACCCTGGCTGCATCACTGCCCTTTGCTCTGTTTTGCTAGAGGGAGAATTTGAACACGGTTCCTCTCGGGTGTTTGCATGTGACCCCAGAAACGAGAATAAGCTCACGTGAGTCTCAGCCCCTAATTTGTAAGGTGGAGGAAACTGTGAAGAATACGGTGGGCAAATCCGCTAAGCCCCAGGAGCCGGCGCACCTCTTCCCACTCCTGGGATGGTACCTGCTCGTCGTGGAGTAGACGGCCTCGTCCACCAGCAGCTTGCTCGCCTCCACGATGCCCCTGACTCGACACTCCTCCGTCTCTCCTACGAACAAAGCATCACACCGTCAAACGCAAAGTTCGCAAACTCCCTGCCATGCGCAGCCGGATGTGGTGACAACCACGGGGCGTCTGGGCCCCTCCTCCGTGGGGTCCTGGGTCTGTTTCCCCATCTTACGTGAGTATTGGTTCCTCGCTGGCAGAGACCCTGGGGATGGGGAGGGGAGGGACCCAGCACCATCTTTACGCGGGCAGCCTGGCCATTCCTACTTCTCACTTGCCCTGGCCACCTCCAGGGATTCTGAATAACTTCTTTTCTGAGCGCTTTCGTTACCTAAACCGGTGGTATAGAAAGTTCATAATAATAGTTGCCTATTTTAACTTGTGCATTTAAGAGAAGATAAACTACTCCAATACACCAGCAGTTTGCAGTGAAAAGACCCTTATTTTTTATTTTAGTTTTTAGTGCATGGCATGTTTAACAAGTTCTGTGGTATGACTGCTTGTGTTTCCCCAGAATTCGTATGTTGACATCCTAGCACTCAATGGAACAGCGTCAGGAGGAGGGGCTTTGGGAGGTGATGAGGTCGTGAGGACGGAGCCCCCATGATGGGGTACCTTCCCTCATATAAGGGACCCATGAGCTCCCGCCCCTTCCTCCAGGTGAGGACGCAGTGAGAAGAGCCCGTCTGTGAACCAGGAGGAGGGTCCTCACCAGAATCTGAAGGTGCTGGAAGCTTGATCTGGGACTTCCGGCCTCCAGACTGAGAGAAGCAGAGGTCTATTGTGTATAAGCCCCCCCAGTCCATGGTTCTGTGATCGCAGCCCAAATAGACTAAGACAATAATTTAAGATTCCGTCTTGGGGTTAAAACGTGAGGTCCCAAATGAATATCATAAAGGAGGCAACTCCTTCCAATGCACACAAGTAACTTCTGTTACTAAATCACCTTTTGCATAATCAATACTTCATCAAAGGAAATGCATTCATTTCTAAGAATAAATAGAATATCAGAATGTTCTTGAACATTACACACCTAGATGGAAAGAAAGCTATTTTTAAAATGGTAAATTTCCATATCTTTGGAATTACGTAAGCATAGCGTATTGCAGAAAAATACATTAAATTCCTGAGCAAATTTAGGAGGATTAAGTTACCGGATAGCTTTTGTCCTAAAATTTAACGGAAGATTTTGTTGCAAGAAGTAAAGGGACTCGAAACTGTAAGAAAAGTTTGGGAGGTTCAGACGGCAGGTTCCTGGGAGGCGGAGACCTTGTCAGAGTCCATCCTGCATCCAGGAGCCCAGCGTGGGGTCTCGCCCCCGGTGGACCCACAAAGGCACCTTGAAGGACGTCGGGTTTCGCCTGCAGCCCCTCAGTGTCCTTTCCCAGCCGTCAGCGCACATTCCACAGCGTGACTCCCTCTGGTCCTTCCTCTGTGCCCCCTGCGCTCCTCCAACCCCGGGCTGGTGGAGGGCACACGGGGCGGAAGCGGCCTCAGCTCGGCTGGGTCCAGGCCACCACGGCCATGGGTTCGTGCCGTGAGGTCTGAAGCACCCGGCGGGCGTGCAGCACAGGAAGGGGGCGGAGCGGGGGAGTCAGGGGGACCCCAGAGGGGCCACCAGCCTGGGGCTGCAGGAGAGGCCGGCCTTTTCAGGGACCCCTGCCCTGGGGCTGGAGGGGATTTCACTCAGCTCTCAGGACTGGGAGCCCCACGAAAGCTCGGGGTTTAAGGCCCTGTGACCTTCACGTACTTCCTTTCGTTCCCGTCCAAACCGTCCGTCCACATTTTCGTTTCTGCGGTCAGCCTGGCCCTGCGTTGGCCGAATGCACTGACCCCCCTGCCTCTTAGGTCTCCTGCAATGAGATCAACTGCTGGCTCTTCGCAGCACTTGGCAGTTATTTGAGAACAGATTCAGTAAAAAGAAAAATGTTTGTCTGTCACCACTGTCTTTAGAATTAACAGTTGCTAGAGAGATCCTTCCTTTTCTTGACGATATTGTCATTTAAGCGTAATCGATTGTATTTGACTTATTCTCCAGTATCTTTCCTTACTAGGAAGTAGTTTACCGAGTTCCTAAAGATAGTGTTACAGGCTTGCAGATTATTATCTCTTCAGATATTGCATAAGAAATATATTTTTGGGCTGAAAATTCCCCATAAAAGTGTAGTTCTCGTCTTGAATTGCCTCCAGTCTCTGCCGGTAGCGGGCGGATGTGACCCGTGTCGTCTCCTCCTCACCGTGTGGGGGGTCAGGCTCACCTCCCTTCCTGGCTCTTCAATCACCTCCTTCAGCTGCTGCTGGGCAGCTACCGGGGCACGGGGTGGCGTCCAGAGACGCAGCATCCGACCGTAGGACCACAGACTGGGAGACCTGGAACCTAACCTCTTCTTTTCAGGTCTGAAAACTAAATCCGAGGGAGTTTCCTGATTCATCTGATCTGGAGACATCAGCCTTCTGAAGATGGGTACCCCCCGAGGGGGTGCGCTACCCATAGAAGGTTCCCTCCAAACATGCTCATCTCATATGGAAAGAGCTGGAATTCAGGAAGCCGTTATGCGAGAAAACACTACAGGCCAGAAAGAAGGAAGTCACTTATTTCCAAAGAGTGACTACTAAAATAACAAGGCAAGAGTGCTGGACTCTCCCTCTCTGAGCTGTACTCTCGACTAACTCCGAGGACGTGGTTTTGCTCTGAGCTCTGTGTTCAGTCCTGACTTTAATGATACCTGTTTGCTGAAACCCAATGAACTGGGGTAAGTCTGCCAGCTTTCCTCGTGAAACAGATCCACTCATCAGGCTGGCTTCCCCAATCCCCCACCTGCAGCAACGCCTCTGCTGCCTCTTGTTCATTTGCATCTGATTCTCTTGGAACAGCTATGACGTGTTGGAACACACAGATGATTGCACTCAAATCTTGACTTTGCACGAACACAAGAAACGAACCCCAGTCCGTGAGGTGATGAACTCACGTGGTTTCCATGATAAACGCGCTATTCGGAGCTTTTGAGAGAGGACTTGAACTCCTGCTGTGCAAACCTGCCTATGGTTCACAAACGGATGTGACACCTGAGGACAGCTGTTCCTGAGTGTTTATCAACCAGGCTCAAACGTGTGTGTTGTTTCCACGTGCAGACCTGGGAGGTGAGGGTGAGCATGGCCACAGCTCCGCCGTCTCTGAGACCCTTGGGACCTCTACTTTCTAAGCTGTGAACGGGTGACTGGACCCCACAGGCAGGTGGAGATGGACGTCTGTGGTCCAGCCCGGACCTGGTCCTTATGCCCGGGGCCCCCAGCCGGTTCTGAACAAGTGACAGGGAGCAATCCAACAGCTCGTGTCACAAAGTCTGTGAACACAGTGACACAAACCCAAATGCAGACAAAAAGTCTGGTGGGATCGCCATTGAAATTTTGCCTACGGAGAAATGTGACTGATAAAAGTTATGTTTCAAAGAAAGTTCGACACTTCTGTATATAAAATAGATAACCAGCAAAGACCTACTGTATATAACACAGGGAACTATACTCAGTATTTTGTGGTAAACTGTAAGGGGAAAGAATCTGAAACAGTGTATATGTATGAGTAAATCACTTTGCTGTACCTGAAGCTAACACGATATTGTAAATCAGCTATTCTTCAATTATAAATGAATAAATAACTAAATAAAAAAGGAAGTTAACCAGTGCGCAGTTATTTTGTTTAAAATGACCATTGGCTTGTCAACTGGGAAACAAAAAATCATTGTATTAAAGGCTGTAAAAGTGAAACACTGCAAGACTAAGGATATTTTCTAAATAATTAATTTACAAAGTGAACAAGTCATTAGCCAGCTTCAAAATATTCTAATGAGCAAAACATTAGGCTCCAAATTGCAGTGTCTTTATCAGATGCTATTCTGTGCATTAGTTATGTATATACTGAAAGCCTGAGGGAAAAATAACCTCTTAGAGATGGGGAAACAATAAAAAATTGCTCTAGCAAAGCTGTAGATACACCTTTCCCAATTTAAAAAATATATATGATTTCTAAAACTAAAACCTCTAGTGAGCAGATACATTTATATTCTGTTGAGTGGCTCTTACTCATGACACCTTTGTCACTATGCTTTTGTAGAACTAGACTGTAGTAAATATCGAATGCAATGACCAATTCGCGAAGCATTTGCTGCACCCATTTGCTGTGATGGGTTTGCTGGGCTGGGAGGAGGGGGACCACGTTGCGAGGGTATTTAAATGGAATTGGTTTCTGTTTTTTTCTAGTTCGTATTGTCCAGACACGGTGCACTCAGTACTTTAGACGGAGCATCTCATTGACACTCACAAAGAGAACTGTGGTGGAGAATCTTCCAGTTTTCTCCATTCTACAGACAGGAGAGTGGCCCAGTCAGTAGTGGGTGGGGACAGAGCCTGACCCCGGCCTCCTCATGGCCTTGATGGCCAGGCCATTTTCTCAAGGAGCATATGGGTCTGCAAAGGACTTTGGTGCAACGGTTCGTGTGGCCCTGAGGCCCCCGTGTTCAATGAAACTGGAGACTCCGTGGCTCTCAGCAGGAGACACCCTGGGGTGGACGTGGCTGCGTGGACTCAGGCCTCTCATCAGGCCTGGAGGGTGATCAAGGGGCCCGGGGCTCGGGGGAGAGGCCAGGGGAGCAGAATGTCCAGCCCTGAAGAGCCCAGAGGGGCGAGCCTGCCCGGGGGGCCCGTGTTGCAGAGGCAGGGGGCCCGTGTTGCAGATCAGAGAGCATCCTCGAAAAGCCCTCCGACACCCTGCTCCAGTCACATCCCTTCTCCGTGTTTGGGACCTTTTTTCCAAAACAGAAGCAGAGTTTGAGCTGTGATGATTTCAACCACAGCATAGCTATACCTTTCTTAACTGAATTTGACATTGTAGCACCCCGATTCCTGAACATACAGCACAGAAGTGATTTAATGAAAAATGATTTTGTGATACAGGAACAAACAACTACGCCCAAAGAAATGTTTTTCAAATATATGAGTAGGTAAAAATGGAAATCTTCTATTGTGTAATCATAGGAAAATCAGTTATTTTTCAGAAAGAATCGTATTCTAATCAACTCAAGAATTCTTGTTCTTTTCTTGGAAAGTGAAAGAGACACTGAAGAGGTCTTACCTGATTCTGGAGAACCCACGATGCTTCCTGTTCTGGTTGCTGGGAGCAATAAGGTTATGATTTCGGAAGACCGTAATTTATCGTTACTCACCCCAAAAGAGGTCCTTGTGTCTCAGGATGAAAGAGAAGACAGCTCCGGCACAGGCCACGGCCAGCGTGGTGCCCAGCACGGCACGAGCTCCCATCCTGAAGAGGAATTGAGAGCGTCAGGTGGTCAAGGGCACGGTCAGCCGCTCGGTTAGCGTCCCTGCCGACGACGCTCCACGCGCTAGTCCCTGTGAGGCAGCTGCTCTCAGAAGCGTGGGTCTGAGCGCTGGGGGGTTCTGACCCACATGTCTGTGGTGTGGACAGGTCTTACCAGCCCAACTATTTGATCCCTCCTCTTGGGCAGCTGTGGTCACCAGAATAGCTCAGTGACAGCCTGTTTTATTTCATGGTGATGCCCTAATGCCGTAAAACTTCTGGGGATAATTACAGGGAATAAAACAAATCTATTTCCCATAACACATCTCTGTAGCATTTAGAAAAATGAATAATACAAGGAATTTAGCCTTTAGAAAAGAGGTAAATAAAATTTCTAAATGCACATGGGATTTCCTACAACATTCTGTTTCCTGCCTATAAACTGATTTCAGAATTACGGAGCTGTTAAGACAAAGCAAAAATTCCAAATCCATCATTTCCATTTTCCCAGTTTTTCTTCTCCTAGCCTCGGATGTTCTGCTGCTATTTTGGGGCCACGAACTTTGTTAAATGGGGTGGGGCTGACAGGGCCTCCTGAGTGGAGTACGTGTCAGGGCCTGCTGACCTGTGAACCGACCTGGCCGCACGTGCCGGCCACGCTCTGCACTGAGGTTACAGGAAACCTAACAGTCGTCAGCCCCGCGGCTCTGCTCAGACAGCCTCCCAGATGTGCCCTGAGCCCACAGAACAGCCTCCCTTGAACTGCTTTACAAGTTTCAGATGGATTTCTCTCAGAAAAAGGAAAGCCAAAATGTTTCACAGCCAGACCCTCTCCTCCGCTCAGCCAAGAGGTAGGTGTGCAGGACAGGTGACCCTGGATGTGCCCGTCTGCCCAGGGCCTGACCTCCTGCTATAAAGAGGCTCCAGGCTCCATTCCCCGCCCACATCACCGGGCTGGACCGGCTCCCGTTCCTGGGTTGGCTGGACGTTTACCTCTGTGTTTGCACAGAAGGCTGTGTGCTGGCCAGTTGTGCGTCCATGTGAGGTTGAGCCTCTGGTCCTGGAATGAGGAAGAAAGGGAAAGAATGTGTATGTGTCGGGAAAGAAGAAACCAAGTACAACCGGCCCCTCGTAACGCTCGCACTGTCCTCTCTCTCGCTTCTCTGAGCTAAACACCTTATGCAAAAGAGCAGGTTCATCTTCAGAGGCAGCGGCTCCAGGGAGCCCCGCCGATGCCCTGCATCCCATCTCTGACAGGGGGTGAAGCGCATCTCCTGGTCTGTGGAGAGCGTGGGGTTTCTGAACCTCTCCACTTTCCGTCTGAGTCTTGGGTTTCTTCTACATGAAAATCACTCCTCGTCTTCCTGCTCTTTTTCGCTCTCTTCTTGGTGCCTCATTCAAACTTGGGGGTACGCTCCCTCCAGGAAAGCTGAGGTTAGATGCTAACACGTATGCAAGGCATCGGGACATCAGGACATATTTGAAGCACTAGAATGTCACGATTAGCATAGGAAAGATCAGTTTGAAAGTAACACAGTAAATGAGTTAGAAAAGCAGGTGGGGAATCGTCAACAGTTACGGTAATTTCTCCCTGAAATGGTGGGAGCAGGCTGAGACAGTGAGATGAAGGGCAAGACTCCAAGGCCCCTTCACAGCAAAGCAGGGACTTGGTGACTTACTTCCCTGGGAGCAGGGAGGGGGCAGAGCCAGGGCCCCGCCAGGCTGAGTTGCTGGCCTGAAGTCATGGAGATCCCGCTTCTGACTCTGGGGAAGCCAGGAAAGGAGGCGAACCGGGTGAGAGAAGCAGAGGTGACTGTTCGGGTTTGGACATTGGACTTGAGGCATTGGAGCTGTGCACAGGCAGCCAGCTGGTGGCATTTGGAAACACACTTTTGGAACCTTGGGTGGAATGTGCCTGAAGAGGGTCGTGAACATAGATGAGGCAGCTGGATGTGACACACGGGGTGGTTCAGGGAGAACGCAGGGGCCCAGAGGAGTCTCTTTACTGGGACACCAGCTGGTGTCGGCCTGTGTTTAGGGCCCTGGACGTGAGGACGATCCCAGTGGAGACCGAATGTTCCTTTGAGTCCTTGGCTGGCTCAGGGCAGACGCTCAGACGGGTGGCCTTGTGCACACAGCCTCGGATGCCAGTGCCTTGACGTAACCGTTTCCACGGGCGTCTCGTGCCGGCTGGCTGCACCCAGGAACAGCAGGTCCTTGTGCTCAAGTCACCCTCCACGACTGGGCCCGAGATGTTCCGCGACTCGCGTCAGAGCCTGGAGTTTGCGTGGTGCCCTGTGGGGATGAAGCACCCACGTCCCACTGAGCCTTCTAGAGGTTCCAGCTCACTGGTGTCCCCACCCCACGTCCTCACACGACGGGTCAGAATAGCGCAGGGTTGAGTAAAACACATCAGCCTGAGATGGAATCCTGGACCTGACGCTCCGCCCTTGCCGGAGCTCTGAGGCTTTTACTGTTCACCCTCCCAGCCCTGCCCCGAAGTGGAGGGTCCCAAACAAAGGTCCTCTTCCTCCAGAAAAGAGACAGAAGAAGGTCACATCATTCTTCTTCCTTTAGTGAATTTGAATCACTCCAAGGGATGATAGAAATGTTAGCGGGTGTTAAGTCGGCAATGTGCTTTTCCGGTTTATTAAACGTTCTGACGACCTCAGTTTTATATCGTGCATTAAGAACAATGATATTTGGCGAGTTATGGACAAAAAACTATAGGACTCTCTTGAAATACCTGTATCATTTAACTAACTGCTTAAAGACAATCTAGGAAAGGGAATCTTTGGGGAGACTTTTAAAAAGCAATTGCGCCCTTTTTAAAAAGAAATAAAGAAAACATTTTGGCTTTTGTTAAAGTAACAGTTACACAAGGAAACCTATCTGCTTGGTCAGTCTGGAAAAACCAGCTCAGGGTTGCACTTTCGAGAGGTATTCGTTGCATTTCCAGCTGCCTTTGAAGGGCCCAGAGCGTGTGCCCTTTTCAATGTTCTGATAAAACATTCTCCAGCTTCAGGTAGTGAGACATTGAGAGCCCCTCAGCACATACGCACACATCCCAGTCGGTCACGAGGACTGTGGGAATTTATTGACGTGACCGTCTTTCTAAGGGTATTTTAAGTCATGGTGCATATGATTTGCCCATGTTCACGTACACAGAAATGAAAGCCCCAGGACGTGTGTCCTGAAGCTTCTGAAGGATGCGTCCTACATTAATATTTGTGTTGCCCGCCGTCCGTCGCCCCAGGACCTGGGTCCCCTCCACGCTGTGTGTGACTCTCCATCTCTACACCTGGAGAAGTGGATGCCTCTTGGTCGTCCCCTGAGCACATATGAAATGGGCGGAGGTGACAGCTAAATACATCTGGATGTTCCCTCTGTGCCCACGACCTTCCAAATGAAGACGGGGTCACGTGATCCGCCTCCTTTGAAAACATCGTGTCCAGAGTGAGACGTGGCCTCACCTCCTTCCCGGACCCCAGGGCGCTGGGTCGTGTCCCGTGGGCTGGAGATGGCATCTTCCCTGTGTCCCTACTGTCCTCCTCTGTGTGTCTGCGTGTCTGCGTCCTGACCTCCTCTTCCTACAGGGATACCTGTCCTCCTGGGCTGGGGCCCCTTCTGAAGAGCTCACTTTATCCAAATTACCTCTTTAAAGACCCTAACTGCACATACGTCCAGAGGTTCTGGGGCTCAGGGTTTTGGCATGTGAACTTTGGGGGGACGTGGTGCAGTCCATCCAGGCTGCAGTGAGGTGCAGCGAGTCCCCTCCCACTGGGTCCCCGCGCAGGGGCCCAGTGTCCTCTCGCTCCAGCACCAAAGGGAGCAGAGCCGCTGTGCACGTTCCTACCCGCCGAGGAGAAGATGCGCCCTCACGGCGGTGTGCGAGAGGCAGCTGGATCCGGGGACCACGCGTGGCCGGTCTGCCCACATGGACTCCGTGTGAAGAAATGTGTGTCCGCGGGCCCCGTGCCTTCCGCTACCAGTTCACGTGTGACTCTTGGACGTGATCTGTGCCGGGGAAGTGTGTGGCCTCCTGCCATGTGTAGGTAGGTGGACCCTCCCGCCCACGGTGATGGCGGCCTCCTGTGGGATGCCGGCGTGGTCCTGCCCGGGTCACTCGAGCCTCCCGGACTCTGGCCCCCAGGCCACGTGGGCAGAGCCAGCCTGGGGACATCACTGGTCTACGTTCTGGGTGAGGCTAGTGGTCCACGCCCAGGGCTCTGAGTGGGAAAAGCGCTCCGTGCCCGCTTAGCTGATGGGCCCACAGGTGTAGGCTCGGCCGAGGCAGCTGGGGTCCTCGCCTCGACACCGCGTTCTGCGATTCGAGCACCCGAGGGCCCTCCCGCCTGCCCGCTGTGGTTTGTTCTCTGGGGTGCTAGCTCAGCAGGGCCTCTGGGCAAAGGCTCGCCTTGGGGCTCCCCACTCCCGCCAACCCCGACCCTCCCCCCGGCCCCCCGGAGGAATCTGGAATTTACCCTGCAGAGACGTCGTCCCCGGGTGGAGCCCGGTGGCCGGGTTCGAGGCGGGTGGGGCAGCCGTGCCCTCGGGTGTCAGATCCCAGTTCCCACTGGAGGTGCGGGGTGTTCCTGGGCGCCAGCGGGACGGAGGGGCATGGGGCACAGGGAGCGGGGGACGGGCACGGCTGTGCAGGGTCTTCTCCTCTGGGGACATCGGTGCTGAGTCGTCCCCAGAGGTGGCCTTGCTGGGCCAACTTGGGGCCCAAATGCTGGAGGCCTCTGCGATCTCACAGCTGTGCTCCCTGCACGCGGGGGCACCTGGACCGAAGCTCTCTGCCTTTCGGACAAGGAAGGGGGCGCTCTGTCCAGGTCGAGGAGAGACGCCCACAGCGCAGGGCCCAGGGGACCAGCCAGAGTCCCCACCAGGCCTGAGGACGGGTAGGACAGGGGAGACTCTGTAAGAGGGCTTTTCATTTTACTTGTGTGGCTCGCAGCTGTTGCCACCAGGACACGTGATTAGAAAGCGGTCTCTCTATTTATATTTTTGTTAAAGATAAGAGGAATTTTTTAAAAAGTTCTCCTTTAGGTTTAGTCATTAGTGACTGACTTGCCAAGACACGAAGAGAGTCTGTGTGAATATTTGATTCTTGCCGATAAAAATCCTGAACAAACTCACACCTACGATGGACGTATCATCAGTTTCATTGAGACGGGAAGTAAACTTACATTTTCACTTAGACCGCTGGGCGGATTCACACAGTACAATGGAGCGGTTCTTCTTCTCAGACACTTGCACACTCAAGTCACAAGTATTTCTGGTTTTCAGGTACAGCTGTACGTGTTTTCTGTAACCCAGGAGTCCCACTACCGATTTTTCATAACTTTGCAAAATGAGTTTTCTGAATGTAAGAAGCTTGCTAACAAGGACAGAAGGTCAAGTGCTGTTTGAAGATGGAAACTAAAGTCCACGGTGTCCAGGCTGAAAAGGGCTCTCCAGCTGGAAGCCCCGCGTTCCAGGTTGTGGTTTCTTGTGGGAAAAGCGGGTAACTTTCCTGGTAAGCGGTAATAATCGCCTAATTCAGAGAATCTACAGAGGCAACATGCTGTAGCAAACATGGCCACTGTCACCGCTGACCTCCGTCCCTGTCAGCGCTGACCTTTGCCACTGTGCCTGCTGACCCTGGTCACTGTCACCGCTGACCTCCGTCCCTATCAGCGCTGACCTTTGTCACTGTGCCTGCTGACCCTGGTCACTGTCGCCGCTGACCTCCATCCCTGTCAGTGCTGACCTTGTCTCTGTCACTGCTGAGCCTGGTCACTGTCAGCAATGACCTGAGGCCGTTTCAGTGCTGATAGCGTCTGCTGACCCAGGAGAGGCCCAACTTCCCAGAATAAAAGCCCGAGGAAGCAGCAGCTGAGCCTCCAGCCTCAGGGGTGGGATGGCCCACAGCCCTGGCCGCAGGGGTCAGAGTTTAGGGCTGCGTGAGCCTTGGGGGCATCGGATCCCAGCTCTGCCGGAGTCCCGGAAGCTCAGAGGGAGAAGCCAGGCTCCCCAGGGGTCAGCTTCCGGGCACTGAGGCAGGAGGGGCCCCCGAGCCCGAACCCCGCGCTCTCCCCAGCCTCTCCCGTCACCTGCTTGTCACCGTACCTGGAGGGTGCACCCGGCCCCGTGGATCGGGCCGGCTTTGTGACTGTGAGCCCCTTGGTGTCCGAGCCGCTCCACGCCATCCAACCCGATGGCGACATTTGTTTTTGCTTCTCAGTTAGAAGATCCTCAAACCGAGAGTCTGCCCCGGGGAACGGGTGGGGCTGGTAGATGTTTGCTGTGTCCTCAGCGTCACCTCTCCAGGTTCTGGAAACAGAATCCATGTTTATTTCTGAAATTGCCTTCCCCCTGCTCCATACACACACGTACATACACTCACACATGTACGCACACACTCACACATGTGTACCCATACCCACACACATACATGCACACACATGCTCACACATGTACACACGTACACATGCGTACACACACGTACGCACACACTCACACACACACACACACACAGGCTCTCGTGCAGGCACATGCAGGCAGGAGCACACATCTGTGCACACACGTACACATGGCACACACACGTGCAGGCACATTTCATCCTTGTGGAGCTCGTGAGTCTCCCGCCAAATCCGAGACAAAGACTGTGCTCGGGGCAGGCAGGGCTCTCTCTGCGTGTGAGTCAAGGTAGAAAATACTGCCTGCCTGGAGGAAACCGGGACATCGAGTTCCCTGGAGGAAACAAGTGGATGTTCTTTCTGTTTTGCATTCGCTCTGAGTTCTAGTTTTAAAGGAACAGTTTATTCTAGGAGAAAAGTTTTTCTCAGGAAAAGTATGTATTACTTAATATTCTTGTCTCTTACTGTGGTGTTAATTTACTGTTAGGTACCAATGACGCATATATCCTTTTTCCAACCAAACTCTGTATTACCTATGTTGTCATTGCCAGAATATAAACCACTTTTCAGGAGAGCTGTGCTCGTGTTTTTGTACCGCTGTCTGTCACGCTGCCACGGCCCTCGGGAAGTTCTTTAGAAACGTGCATTTGTTCATTGCCAGAAGCATTTAAGTTTGCTCAGTTCTGAAATACCATTGGTTGATCTTGGGACGTTACCTGTGGTTAAATGCCTTAATTCTCCACTCTGGGGAGAGAGGGGCAGTGGGGAGGGGGCTCGGGCCTGGGTTTGGCTCAGAAGGCGCGGCCCTGCTCGTTTACGGCCTGGGCCTTGGCCGCGCAGTAGGGCTGTGCCCCTGGCCACCTCTGGGCCCCCCTGGCAGGAGCACCGTCACCTGGCCGCCACCCCTGGCCCTTCGGCACTGAGAGTGCCCGGTGCCCTGCGGGCGACATGGACACGGGGCCCAGGTCCAGGAGCTCCAGGAGGATCGCTGCTCCATGATAAGTGGAAGGCCGTCCCGGGTCATTTCTAGGCAGAAATGGAACCTCTGAGGACACGAGCCAAAGCCCCTTAATGACCTGTTTGCTCAAATCAGACAGACTTGTAGGAATGTCCCTCGTGGACTGTCTGAAAGGGCAGAAAGGCCGCTCAGTCCCGTTTGTGTGGACTCGTGCGGTGGCTTCTCCTGCAAGGAGTGGAAAAGGGGCACACTTTTTATAAAAGCACTTGGCACCGGGAGACCGGCTGAAGGTCAGAGCTGGGCTTCGCTCCCGGCAGGCGTTTGGGGAGGACAGGCTGGCCCTGCGGGCGAAAGGGGGCTGTGCACCCCACTTCCAGGGGCCTCGGGGCCGGGCTGTAGTTAAGTGAACAGCTGGCCCCCGGACGGCAGAGCCGGGGCCTCCTTCCTCTTTCTCTTCCCAGGTGTAGGGAGACCTGTGAGCTGACGTACCTCCCACCCCAGCCCGGGTAGGAGGCACTTGTCACAGCTCAGCCTGCACCCAATGCCCAGGAGACACACTCGAGGGACACAAGCGTCCTGAATGAAAGACTCAGGACCTCACTCCCAAGGGACTGAGGGAAACACGCGTCACCTGTGACTGAAAATAGCCTCCTGGGTCCTCATCTCGTCTGCTCTTCCTCACCTTCCGGAGACAAACTGGACAGCATTTGGCCGAATCTTTGCCCTAATTTTACCTCATGCTGCGTTTTGCAACTGAGGCCATTTATCAAAACAAGGGAATATAGCAGAATCGTGGTTAGAATGCAGCTTCAACAGAAAACAGAAGTAGAATTTAGAATCCGAAGGCTGATGGATCTGTAGGGTTGGAAATACGGAGTAATTCCTGCCTCTGAATACATTTTCACGTGATGGTGTAGATGCTGTAAACCAAAATAGAGCCTCTCTTCCATTACGAAGACGAGTTTTTAATTCGCCACTTTGCTCTGCTAACGTCGACCCGAGTCTTAACCCGAGTTAAGAGCGTGATGTTTTCTATCGTCTACGTGTTCTATCAGCAGTTTGTGATGGAAGTAATTTGATGCAATTTACTTCAGGATAATTTTTCCTTTTTAAAATTTGAAAATGAGAAAAAAAAGAATGAAAAAACTCACTCATCAATCTTTCTGCTTCGGTGTTTAAAATTCGCATGCATCTATTTAAAAGATAAATCTACAAATTAAAGCGCTCACCTTTTCAGGTGTGCTGTTCTTTCCAAAGAATTCCTCTGTCAACAACGTTGCATAAATGTTTTCAGATATTCTCTGCTGAAAGTTAGACCCCTAAAGGGCCAACATTTGTTTCTACTAGATAGGAAAAGCCCAACACAGCAGGGATTGTTTCCCTGAGAGGTCGTGGGTTGGTAAGTCTGTAACAACTTGGAAAATTCATCATCCACGACTAACAACAAAAGAGGAACTCAGCCAAAAATTCAGCCGGGTCGGTGAAAACAAAAAGGAACACACACACAAAAGCCTGGGGCTGGCCGGGGTTGTCCCGTGGCCGGAGGGGCAGGAGGGTTTCTGATGGAGGTGACCAGAGGTCCTCGCCAGGGAGGAGCTGGGGACACGGCCGCAGCGCGGGAACTGGACTCGAGGGCGTTTCCAGTTCCTCGCATTCCAGCAGTTTGGGCGTAAAGAACGTCTCTGTCCAGACCGGATCCTCGTGACCTTGTGAAGCAGAGAGCGCCCGAAGCCTTGACCCCAAGAGCAGTTTGTCCGAGGAGGCCTGTTGCTGATTCAACGTCCTGGAGTCCTCGCTCCCTTGTTTCAGAGCATCCAGAATACGTCTTCAGGATTCCCTGTGGGAACTGTGGCTCCAGTTTGGGGAACAGGGCAAAGGTTTTTGTCTGCTTGGCTCACCGCTGCAGTCCTGGTTCTAGAACACTCTTTGATTAGGGGCAGAAATCCATTTGAGAGCGGTTCACCCACAACCCCGTGAGCGGAAGCCCTGGACGGCTCTGAAATCCTGAGCAGGGAGAAGCCTGCTGGTTCTTCTCCGCGTTATTCTACCCGCGTCCCGAATGTGTGCAGTGGGCAGGGAGAGGGAAAGGGTGAGAGAAGCAGAGAGGCCAGGTGGGTGACGGTGGAGCTGCTTTTTCCCTTCGGCTCAAGAGTCTTCAAAGGTGGTTTTTCTTCCCAAGGGGAGAAAAGAGTTCTAAACCAACACAGGCGTTTCTATACCTATTAGCATAAAAATGATGCTAATTCATCCCACTTAGCATATTACTTATGGATTTGAAATGGATGCTGTAGACATACTGTAGGGAGCAGCTTACTTTATCTTTTAGAACGCCGTTTCTATTTTCCTTGAATATTCGGAGGCTATATATGTTCCTCTCACCACTGTTTGGGGTTTTATGCATCACCAACAACTGTATGTCAGTGCACATGTTGGAATACGTTCAGGCTTGGGGACTTCAATTATCCATTGACCTTTGAAATTAATGACACCAAAAAAACGGAGAAAAACAAAATTAAAAAAAAAAAAGAAATTAATGACAAGGGGAATAACAGTGAGACTGAAGGCTGGGCGGGGAGTTCCTACAGCTGTGAACAGGACCCTGAACTCTCTGTGCCCGAATTACCTGCAACAGTTAATGGTTAATGGCCCCGAGCACAGCAGGGATTTCTCAGTGCTTCCTGGACAAAGAAAAGAAGGTCTTCTAGGGCAGAACTGTCAGTCACCTGCACTTCAGAAAGTCACGAGAGTCTGTCCAGACTGTCACCACTTTGAGAAAAAAAATACAAAAGCTGTATAAAGCCATGACTGTTGCTATGACTGTTTCTGGCCCCCCAAATTCACGTATGGAAGCCAAGCCCCCAGGGTGCTGGTGTCTGGAAGCAGCGCCTCTGGGAGCTGATGGGCCACGCGGGTGGAGCCTCATGACGGGATTGGTGACCTTATAGCACCCCTTCCTCCGGGTGAGGACACAGCGAGAAGACGCCATCTGAACAGGGAAGAGGGTTTGGAGTCTGCAGACGCCTTGATCTCAGACTTCGGCCTCTGGAACTGGGAGAAATGAATGTCTGTGGTTTATAAGTCCCCAGTCTGTGGTTTCTGTTACAGCAGCCCGAACAGAATAAGACACTCAGTCTTATCCAAATTTCCAGGTAAGCACTGTTTTATCAAGAGTGAGGAAATTCTAAGTCATGTGGGTATTGCCTTTGAGTTTTTAAAATAAAAACACACAGAAAAGGACACTACAGGCCAGATTATGGAAATCCTGCTAACGTGGTACAATTACCATCACATTTATGAACAGTCCAGGGCTTTAAAGTAAACCAGCTTCCTAATTACTACACAAAAATCTAGAATTCCTAACCTGTGGTAGACAGTCGTGGTTTATACAAAACGCGTTATATTACAAAATGATGTCAGTTTGGAACCAATATGCCAACGTTCTTCTGGAAGCATGAAGGTTCATCAGTTCATCCCATGTCTGAACTGACCCATGAGGATGGATCTCGGCTGCTACCTCGGCCGCCGTCACCTGTCACGTTGGCCTTCTGAGGCCACCTGGCCTCATCCGAGCCCACAGGCTGCACTGGGTCCTCAGCCGCCTCTTGCTGTGGCTGTAGGACCGGCCACAGTGCCTGCCCCGAAGAACCTTCCACAGGTGTTTGTTGAATAAATAAACCTACCATCAGCTGTTCACCTCAGACCTCCACGTTTTTCTCACACTAGCTCTGTTGACTCTGTCTCCCTGGATTTAGAGTCTTTTAACTTCAGTGTAGTGATATCTTCTAGAACATACGCTGTGCTAGTTTTATCCCAGGGTTAGCCAGTTGGGAGCTTTACAAAGTTTCTAGGGTGTGTTTTCACCAATCCCGTCTCTCTTTCTGACTTAGCTATGCTTCTGATGGGTGGCCTGTGTCCCTTTCCCCCCAACCGCAAGTCTGCAGGGCTGCCGAGTGGCCCAGTGCTCACTTGTCCACGGTGGCCATGGTGGGCAGAAAGGCCTCCTGAGATGGGACTCCTGTATCCACAGCCCTGTGTCCAGCAGGGTCTTGGCCACTGAGAGGAAAAGGCTTTTCTGAGTGAAATCGAGTTGGCCGTCAATGACCACTGCATCTTTTTATCTTTCTCTTTATATATATATATATATATATATATATAGTGGTGTGTATCTGTTAATCCCGAACTGCCAATTTATCCCTCCCACCCACCTTTTCCCCTTTGGTAACCGTAAGTTTGTTTTCTACGTCTGTGGGTCTGTCTCTGTTTTGTAAATAAGTTCGTCTGGAACATTTTGAAGGTTCCACATATAAGTGATATCATATGATATCTGTCTTTCTCTGACTTACTTCACTTAGTAGGATCATCCCTAGTTGCTGTACAGCACAGAGAACTGTATCCAATGTCCTGGGATAAACCACGGTGGAAATCCAAAGGAGAACTTGCCATTCTTGGGGAAAACGAAAGTGGTGAAGCTCTGGGGCTTTTCGACTGTAAGGAAATAGAAATGGAAATGAGATGTGGGTTTTAGCAGCGTGTGTGCTGTTGGCACCTTCACGTGATCTGCAGGACTGCTGTGACGTGGCTTTTCACAGGGAAGTCGAGTTTTCTCAGCCACAGCTTTGCCTGAGCGGAGGCTGTGTTCCTCGTCAGATGCAACAAGTCCGACCCATCTCTGGAAACTAGTGACATGTTTTATTGGTATCACAACTATGGGATCATTATAAAATCACACAAAGTCTCAATACTGTGCAGGAAATATTCATTTCTTAAGAAAATAATTTAAATTTCAGCACTCAACAGAAGCACTGCTCAGCTGCTATACATGTATTTTCTGGCAATACTCTGACTGTCTATAAATACCGGATCCACCGAGGCCACCTTCGCTGCTAGGAAGGAGTGGATGCAGTGTAGAACAGCCGTCAGATCCTGAAACTCCAGCTCCTGCAAGAAGAAAGAGAATGTACTTATATATTATAAATATTCGAAAAACACATTACAGAAAATTTAACAGGTTCTATGTTCTTAGAAGCACAAGGAAGTTACTCAAGTCAGCACAAATACACACGAACTAAGAAAGGCGGCTGTAAACATGAACACCCTGGGTGTTTTGCACTGATATCCTGACGATCGGGTTTAATTCTTGATTTTCTTGTAACTAACATAGGTCAGCACTCAGGTCCTCGCTTGGCATCCTGACTCCATCTGGGCCGGGCTCTCAGTCACCTGACCAGCAGCACCAGGTCGGGACTTCGGCCTCCACTGAAGCCTGTCAGAGCTCTCACACAGCAGGGCTCACCGTGTCCCCGGTTCAGCAGAATGAATCGTGCTACACCCTGCGTGCGCACACGTGCCCCTGTACTTATGTGCCCGTGTGTACGCTCTGCCTGCAAGCGTGCCTGTGCGCGTGCGTGCACACGTGTGTTGTGTTTGTGCACATGGATGTGTGTCCCCGCGTGCTCGGCAGGTGAGCTAGAGGCTGGGGCTCATGGCCAGCAAGTTCTCTCTCATGTTCTGTGAGTTTCGCCCACTGAACCCTGTCACCCAGTTACTTTCCTCTGCGATTTATTTGTCCCAACGACCTCGATTTTTATAAAGTCTTTTAACATTTCGTGGTGGCTGAAACACTGATTTTAAATATGATCTACAGCTTGGCATAATTATCAAATTTTAAGTGTTTTAATACCTTGATCTTTTCCTTAATCAGCGGAAATTCTCAGGAAGCCATGAGGGTCTTTACTGGGCTCGTCAAACTATGAAGACTGAGGTCACCCAAACCTGAGAAAACATTTCTTCTTTTATGATCTTTACTCTCAGGAATGTCCCATCTATCACAAGGGTGACACTTTCAATGAACGTGTAAGTGTTAACGTCGCCCAGATGTCCTCAATACATCTCCTCGCGCAGAAATCACATTTCCTTAGGGCACTACCTCTATTTCCATCTTGCTGCGCAAACTACAGACATGTGTCCAAAACTGTCTGTGAGATGACAGACAGCTCTTCCGAGCAGCGGTAGCCATCCTGGCCTTTTAGTTTTCCCTAATTGTCATCTAATGGCCCAGTGCACGAGGGGGAAATTTTAAAGTCTGTAACCGTTTAAGAGACCAGTTTCCACTCAGCTGTAGCAATTCAGACACAGACTGTATTTCAAGGGGAGCCTTAACCACTGCCCTTCCCAAAGAATTCAACATGGAAGCTGATCAAAGCCATACTTGAAAGAGATGATTGTTAAATAAATGAACGAGTCTCTAGAATAAGGGAATACGTGCTGTAATTTCTCTTAGAAAATGCCCCAAACGAGTATAATTGGATGTGACAATTAGCAGGGGTAACCACGCACAGAACACAAATTACCATGTGTTAATCTACAGGGAACTCAGATCGGGGCCCGGCCACTGAGTGTGGAGACAGGCCCGCTGAGGGGATGAGATACGGGTCTCCCACTTGTGGACTCTGCGGCCCAGGCAGTGCTGTGCCAGGGCCTCTGAGCTGCAGCACTTGCTGATGGCTGTGGCGTTTGGAAATACTCCCCACGGACTGATGACAGGCTGGCAAAGTTCCTGAAACTTCGCCGAGTAGCTCCCAGTGGGATGTGACCCACACGGCCCCGGACGGAGCCGGGCCAGCGCAGGAGGCCGTGGCTTCCGGTACAACATTGGTACCCAGCCAATGCCGGTCCTCTTCCAGCCACCTGTTAATAGAGCATCGTCAGCCTCAAAGGTCAAAAGTGAAGTAGGACACCCCGAGTAAAGCGCCAAGTTCATTTTCCAGAGCAGGAAATGGTGGTTTTAGGGGTTTAAGTAACTTCTGTGCGGTGACGAGGCTGACTAGTCACAGAACTGGCACCGAAATCCAGGACAAACCGGTCCAATGGGCCCTCGCTGTTTCCTGACAAAACCTTCCAGAAGAAACCTAGTGCACTAGCTCTTACACCGAGCAGTCCTGAGGCATCAGCGCCTCTTGGGAGCGACCTGGAAAAGCACATTCTCAGGCCGCATCCCTCTCGGTGCCTGGTGGTCTGTGTGCCCCTCGGAGACGGAGGCTCTGCGGAGGGGATGTCGTCCTGGAGGAGCTCAGGGAGCAGGGTGGCGCCTCACAGAGGCACCTGGGCCTCATCAACCCCGGAGGAGACGCGTCCAGTGGGCGCGGCTGGGGCCCCAGAGCGGGTGGAGGGGAGGGGCTGGCTGTGGCTGAGCTGCCCTGGAGGCATCCAGCAAGCGTGCGGCGGGTGGAGCCGGGCAGGGAGAAGGATTCAAGTGCAAGGTGACGCAGCGATCGCCGACGGACGCAGAAGCTGCAGCGAGTCACCCAGGAGGTCCAGAGAAGATAATCCATAGCATGGCTACACTGAACCACTGATCTTCCATATGCAGACAGAACCGCCTTGCATTGGAAGGACCGCCACCTAGGACTCGCAAGCTGGAGAGGAGAAGTCCATTCCTGGCTTCGAAGCTTCAAGGACAGGCTGACTCTTGGTGGAAGAAACAGTCACATACTGAGGTCTGGGGAGGTCGTTCTGGCTTGTACGTGAATCAACGTAAACTTTATGCCGACCTGAACAATCTGTTTTGTGCCATATTAAACATATATTGTGAGGCCAGCGCTTCTCTCCTGGGCTGGTTGTGGGGATGAGGCAGTCGTGCTTAGGAAGGACTGAGCACAGCGGCGGCTTGTAACGTAACGGGTGCGATAAAAGATCCCCCCCGCCCGCCGGGTGGGTCCCCAGGCAGGTGTCGTAGCCAAGACGACCCTTGCACAGAGACCCTTGGACACAGCAAACCTTTGACCGACGTTTTCCGAGCAAATGTCTACGGGAAGCACAATGTCCAGGAAGAAAGCCGAGAAGCGGAGTCAGAGGCCAGCAGGTGAGAAGCGGCGAGGCGGCCGGGTGATGCTGGGCTCTAGCCTGGATGCAGCGGGACGCGGCTGGTGCACCTTCCCTGTCCCCACGCGGAGGAGGGGCACCTTACTGACCGACCACGCAGGGGACCTGGGAGGGAGGAAGGAGGGAAGGAAGGGAGGGAGGAAGGGAAAAGAAGAGCAAAGAAAGGAAAGCTCTGCTCCGTTCCAGCTTCCGGGAGAACAGACTAAGGCCAGTTTCAGACCCATATTTGGAAGGGGCTGCACTCGCGTGTCCCCTGTTCTGTCGAGGCCCCGCTTCACTCCATCTTCAGGAGGAACCTGGCCTTGGCTCCCTCCACCATCTCTCCACAATCGACGCCGCCACGGTTACTCGCTGAAGCGGCAGCGGCGTGATGCACCCCCGCTCGGCCCCCGCCGTCCACGTCTGACCGTCTGCGCGACTCACGGCGCCGAGGCATAGTTTCCAGCGGAGTTTATCCTCCCGGATCATCACAGAGTGAAGAACACCCGCCTCTGTTCCTCCTAAAGGCAGTGTGCTGCCTCCAACGACCGGCGTCCGCCCCGTGGATTCTCAGCTGGGCTCGCCGAAGCCTTCGCGTGCAGAGGTCTGTAGTCGTCGGGGATTTTCACGATAATTGGAACAATTTTTTCCTTGGAAACTGATAAAAATTTTTGTGAGTGTATCTGGTAGTTCTTTCAATACTAACTTGCTCTTTCTTTCTTCATTAATTTATTCATTTAAAACACATTTACTAAGTTCTGAAGATAAAAAGATAAAGAAAAGCTGCCCTTGACGGCTCAGTCTAGAGGCAGAAATGAAATCATAGAGGAACGCGTAAAATACAAACAACGGGCATAGGAAAGGGGTCGGGGGGCAGAAGGGCACCGTCCCTCCCTGCAGTGGACCCCGAATTCAGTCCTTGTAACTTAACTGTAGTTCACTTATAACCTATTAAGTAGATCAGTAGGCAAGTAAATCCTTCATTTCAGAAAGCTTGTTTATGCTACACTCTTTTTTTTAGGAGAAAGATGTAGAAAACATGAAAACAAACACTTTATTTAAAAAAGACTGCAACCCCAAAGCTCCAGCCATTGGCCTCACTATGGGGTCAGCCCAAGTCCCGGAACTGCATGACGTTTTTGTAAATAATGGATAGAAAAAATAACTTCCCCTCTGTGCTCCCAAAGCCCCAGAAATCGTCCCTCGGATGCATTTTCTCTTTACTCTCATTCCTGAGGCAGCGATCCGTTAAACATCCCAGAAAGATTCTCGATAAACACTCAAAGGTTAACTGCTCCACGACTTTCACTCCCGTAACGAAAAGCTCAATTAATAGGAATAGTTTTCTCTGAAACTCTTGGTTCACTGAGGACATCACGTCACTCTCCCTTCCACTGGCCATAGCCCTGGGTCCTATTCAGAATTCAGTGCCCGGCTCTTGGTTTAAGTCCAGCGGTAGCTACAGGTGTTCTAGATTCCCAACTGGCATTTCCAACCTTCCCTCTGTCTCACAAGCTGTAATAAACGCAGAACCTCAGCCTGAAGCAGTTTGTTCAAGCCGCCGCCCGTGTTTATTAGAGGCTCTCCACGTGCATGTTTCCTGCTCCGTGTGACAACATGGAAACTACTTTTGTCCCCAGTTTCATCCCCGCTTGCAAGGCCCCGGGAGGGGCCTGAGCAAGGGGCCCCTGGTCGTTGTGCTAACTGCTGAGACCCCGGCCCCCCTCTGCCCTACTCTCTCTCGCACCCCACGGCCCCGGAGGGGAGGCGCAGGGGGGCTGCCGGAGGTCCTGGGATCTGGGGGAAGGGTTCACGTGGACATGGGTTCAGTTTGGGTCTCCTGGGAGGTTTGATGTGTCTCACACTCATTTCTGTGTCTAGTTAGCTTACCGCATTTGCAATTTTGTATTTTTTTTTCATAAAGAGACACCTGCAGACTGAGCTTCAACTCTGCAAATCCTGTATCCACCCCTGTGGCCTCCACAACTTTCTAGGACTTTCTCTTTGCCTGAAAATGGAAACTGAAGCTAACTAAACTGAGGGCCACAAAGAAACCGAGTCTGCTTCAGTACACACGCCCCAAAGTCTACGCCATCTGTTTCAGACTGTCTGGTTTAGATCATCCAATGCCTCTACCCCCTTTACCAACACAGATAACCAAGAGTTGACGAAACATCAAAAAATAAAAACTTTTAAATCGAATGAAACAGGAGTCCCTGTGAAAAGGGAATCCAGGTGTCACGTGACCGTGTCCTGGGACATCAGGTGCTCTGGCAAAGTCCCTGGAACCCGCCAGCACAGGAACCCAAGGCGCACTGGGGGGCTAGCTTCCTAAGTGTCCCCCCGGCTCACACGGACGGCATAGGACCTGAGCCTGGAAGGGGTCCTGGGGCTCCTCCCAGCTGCAGTCCCTAGGGTGAAGGGCAAATCAATGCATCAGCAGAGGAGGAACTGCTGTGTTAGCCGCATCCATGCAGATCAAGTACCAAACACACGGTACAATCACTTCCAGCCTCCCTCCCTCTCCCCGCTCTCCTCAGACCCCCCTCTGCTGGTGGCAATGTCCACTGAACTCCGCTCAGGGTGGCGTGACTGAGCGTGGCCACCTCTCCATCACAGCCCTGGGACGCATGTCCCTGCCAGCATCACTGTCCCATTGGCTGCCCTGTTGTACACCTCCAGACCCAAAAGCCTTGACAGTGGTTACAGTCTGATTTTGATTTTATCCACTCCCTAAATATAATAATGTCAAGCGTTTCTGCACAATCTCAGTTGTACTTAAAAGGTAGATGTGGTGCATTTCATTAACCTCAGTGAAGAAGTGTTAAAAATTGACGCAGTATTCGGATATAACAATGTCACATGAGATGTGTCCCTCTGAAGAATTTCATCAAAAAGCGCATGCAAAGTGCTGACAATCAGCTTCCAAACAATATGTGTTTGTAGGTTTTGCATTTTTGTTTTCTCTTTCTTTTGGTTTTGTGTATGGAACTTATCCTTCAGTTTGTCTTTAGTTTATATTAAAACTGGGCTGTTGACAACACAGTTATACATAAAGTAAGGAAAAAATCAACAGTTGCTGATGGTAAAATGACAGCTCAATGCAATGAATTTGTAAGTTATGTCAAGATCCTCTGAATTAATAGAGTAGTTTGTTCCTGGTACCACAGACAATCCATCACTTAAGGCAGTTTGTAAAACTCTTCCTTTAAGTATTGACTTCCCCTGTATTTTTAAATATTGTTTTCTGCTAATACTGACTAAGCAAGTTGTGAGTTTCAGTGGAATCAAATCGTTTCGATGATTACAATTTTAGGATATTAAAGCCTCTAACAGGAGACACACTATGGGCTCTTGTGACATCCTTGCTGATTTCTGAGGAGGGTTCCCACTCCAATTCTGATTATTTTCCCTCCACCCTCGGACACTTGGTTACTCGGGTGAGGCTGGGCTCAGGTGGATGAGTTCCTACCTTCATCTCGATCTGCTTGGTGTCCAGATTCTGAAACAGCAGCTTCACCCGAGCTTTCCCATCATCTGAAGATCCTTTCAGCTGAGAGAATTTAAACCTCCAGAGCACATTCTGTAAAGGAAGGCAATTATCTAGTGGTTTAGACACAAGAGCTCACTTCTTTCATTAACATCTGTCAGTATGTTAAATAATCTATTTAAATAAATGCAGACATTTTCTCCGTTATCTTATGTACACTGAGCGCGTGATGACTTAGAATCTCCACCTTCTCTTTCCGAGTATAAGAGACTGACACCCTCAGACCACCGGACTTCCTGGGGGTCCCTCCCGTCAAGCTCCAGGGAGCCTGTCCTGGTGCCCGAGCGCCCAGGCCCCTGTGGTCTCCTCTTCAATTCCGTGCTACCCGCACCGCCTTTCTCCTGGGTTTTCCTTAACGTTTAAAAGCATCATAAGCGCTTTGCTCCCTTTTCTTCTTGTAAAGCTTAAAAGAATCCACTCCAAGGGCCAGGTCTGGCTACATAGAGTACATGAGACACGGTCAGCAGTGCAGAGAAAGTGAAAACCTTTCTCCTGCCCCCCCCCCACCAGGTTAAGTTCAAATCACTCGATGTTGGTTTCTCCTGAACCAAGCTGAAAAACGTAGGTGCTATTACCTCTTAATACTAGTGCAACAATCGCTTCATGTTTGCTAAGGTGCTTTAGAGATGACGTGTGCTCTAGAAACACTTACTCTTCAATTAAAAAAGAAAGGCTGCAGCAAATAAAGATTTAATGGCTGCCTTTTACAGAAGATAGCCTTTAATTATAGACTCGTTATGATAATAAATCTTTATCTTCCCAGAAAGAATCCCAAGAGAGGACAGCAATTATTTTTTAGCAAGCTATAAGTTTGTATTAAAAGCGTTTATTTTGAAATAATGAACATACGTTCCTCTAAGTATCACAAAAGGCCAAGAGGCTGGGACGTGGGGAGAATTTCAGAGGCGCCGTTATCCCATCGGCTCCTCGGCCCACGTACTCACACCCGCACTGGCCTCGAGGCTCCTGGCACATCTTTCTTTTACATTGAATCTTGCCGAACCGAGGCCCTGCAGCTCGTGGTCAAGTGTCACCACGTATGTTCCTTCTCGATGCCGAGGAGTTGGAACCCCGTGCGGTCTCGGGGAACAGTGACTCCAGTGCTTGCACTTTCACGCTACGTCACTGGGGTCCTTGCGCCCTGCTTCCCACTCGGGCACCAGGGCCCTCGCAGGTCGGAGTCACTGGACCCACCCAGAATGAAACCGCTCAGAAGCCGCTTCCATCAGCACTGCGGTAGCAGAGGCTGCAGGAGGGCTGCTGGCCCACTGAGATAAGCCAGAGGACGAACCACAGCAACAGCACAGCCCAGCCAGGAGGGCCCGGCACCGGTGATGAGACCGGCGGCGGCGGGGAGAGCTCTCAGGCCGCCTGCAACGCCCCCTCCCGGGCAGCTCCCATCTCCCAGGGCGTCGCCCCGGCTTGCCCTTGGAGGGCAGGGAAAGACGGCTGTGATTTCAGCCTCAAGGATTTTGTGGAAACAGCCCAAATCTCACCTGCCTTTAAAACTACCCACCCTCCAGCTGTCCTGCCAGGAACCTGTGATCACAAGGGCGTGTATCCAGAGGAGCCGGAGGTCTCTGATAGCATAGAATGGTTTTGCGAAATTCCTCACCAAATAAGCAAGACCCGGACTGCTCTGAGAACATCACCTGGTGTTCAAATTTGCTTATGAAGAAGAACAGCTCAGTGGTCGTAAGATTCTAGGAATAACCCACCCAACCATCATTTACATGGTATCATAAATGGCTGTCAAAAAAAAAAAAAAAAAAAGGCAAGATCAGCACAGGACTTGGAAACATGGCAGCAAACGCGGGAAAACAGCTAAAATTGTTGACGGAGGGTGCTCTGGGGAGTGAGTGATAAGGGGCAGTTCAGAGGACTGCTTTTCCATCACACATCTGTTAGTACTAATAAGCCTTTTAACACTTTGTACACGTATAATTTCGATTAAGGTAAAAATTAACAATATTCATTCTAATCATGAGAAAACCATCAGGCAAATCCCAATAGAGGGCATTCTACAAAATACTGAACACCTAACCACTGCTCTTCAGAATTGTCAAGATCATCAGATACCAGCAAGTGTGAGAAACTGTCATAGTCAAGAGGACCCAGAGACATGGCAGCTAAATGTTATGTGGTATCCTGGATGCGATGTGGGAAGAGAAGAGGGGCATGAGGTAGAAATTAAGCAAATCTGAATAAAGTGTGGACTTTCATTCATGATAATTTATCAATATTGGTTCATTAATAGTTACAAATGTACCATACTAATGTAATTTGTTAATAATAAAGGAAACTACAGGCAGGATATATTGGGGAAAAAAAATAGTATAGACAAAAAAGTACAGAAATCCCTATGTGAAAGCCCTGCTTATCGTTTAAAGAATCCACAGTGGTCCTTACAATGAAGTCCTTTAGCTGCATCATCGTTATCTGTTTGGTACGTTATTTTTACACAGAAACTGTCCTGCAAGGTGACATGAGGGAAATGCAGCTGGTGAGACGTACACACACAGCTCCTTTGCTTAAAATCATGTACTCATGTCACAGGGTGGCCCATCTGGGGTGAGGTAAGATGTCCTAAATGTGGGAGCTGGAGGACAGCCTTCGGGGGCGGCCCCCTTCCCTTCCCGCAACCAGGAATCTTCAAGTCACTAATGGTGGCCTCTCGGAACTCCTTCTCAACTTCTAAGTACCTATAAATGGTAATTTTTATTAAAAAAAAGAATTTTCCATTGCCACTATGGATGACATTTCTGCACATTTTATCTACAAGTGGTTCCAGGTAACAGTCTAACTTGAGGACTCTGAGCTTTTCTGCACGACTGGACTTTCCAGGCCAGAACCTCACACGCCGTCCACTCACAGCTCAGAGATGCCGCCTTGACTGACCGCTAAGCCCAGCCACGTCCTGGCTGGTTCAGCAGCCTCGGGATGTGTTTGGAGGGGCCCTGGGTCTCCCCGCCAGCTGTCTGAAGGCTGCAGGGAACCCTGATCTCTAGGACTCAATCTTGGACGACAGAAAATGTCTTTCCAGCATTTCAGTAATTAAGGAACAGTTTAACAGTTAAGCGAGTGTTACAGGAAACATGCTAACGTTTATGTTTTATTTTTATGACTGCAGGAGATTAATGATGGTAACACTCCTCTGTAGCAAATTTGATTTTAATTATTATTACACACTGATAGTGGATAATTGACATAAATTGATAATTATTAAAACATTCAACAGATAACCCAACTAGCGGTTCCAGAGACTTTACGAGAAAAGGATGAGGCACTAGAGCAGATTCACCGGTTGGCATTTTCCTGGGCGGTCCTGTGGAATCACTCTTCACTCCTCCAGTCAGGCCAAAGCCAACTCTTCATTTCCCCTCCTATGGGAAAGTCAATTCCCGGTTCTTTCCCCAAAACTATTCTTTCTGTTCCTCCACCTCGGTCTCAGCTCAGCCCTACAGCATCATCGAGTTTCAGCCCAACAAGCGGGTGACGCAGGGGCTGAGGCCCATGACGAGGACCACCCCCACCCCCCTGATACAGAGATGTCAGTTTTCTGCTGTGCACGGGGACCATCAGAAGGTAACAAGAAAATGTGGATGCACGTTGACATTTAGAGACAAGGCGAATGCCCCAGGTAATAAGTAAACATGGAGAGAAGTTCCCTTTGTTTCCAGGTCCCAAACATTTGATGCCCTGCATACGGGCAGCAGCAGAGTCCGCGGCCCGTGGAGGACACGCAGCCCGGAGGAGGGGCTGTTCCGTGGCCCCGTCCACGTGTGGTCCGAGGTCCACACGCCGTTTTCTAAGTCTTGTTACGACCTCTCCCACTTCTGCTTAATTACAGCGCAGATGGGGCACTGGTTGGCCCTAAACCAGAGGGATCAATACAAAATAGGTCAGTTTGGAAATGGGCAGAGATGTACTTCATTTCTATCATGGAAGTGCGGGGGCCACCGAAGATGGAGTTCTAGTTTATTCTGGGTTAATATTTTAAAAATAGTTTGGACATTTAAAAATATTAGATAATGATCTTCTTACTTACTTTGTAAGTGCAGAAAAAATTTCCAGGTCAAACGTATTTCTTCTCCCCTGTGATTTCAGATCTTCTCAGCTTAACTCATCTTTATCAGTGTTGAAAAGGAGAATTGATGGTGAATTAATTCATGCTTGGAAATAACTGCTCAGCTCCCCTCTGCCAGGCACAGGGGCGGGGAGTTAAGAAATATGACCTCATGCGCGCTTCTGAGGTGGGTGCCAAGCAGATGCCCAGCATCAAAATTTGGGCTGTTATCGAATTCTAGGGGCTTTTTTAAAGCATTTGGTTAGTAAGTAGCACCGCCACGTTGTGTATTTAGTTTGACCCACACATCATACACAAACGGTCTGATCTAACAGCGTAATGTGGTATAGGAGTGCTAATTATCTTGTGAAAATAAGCGTGATAAATCCCAATCTAAATATTTTGCCCCCCCCCAATTTTTCCATGATGACTTACATAAAGGGCATATGGAGAATACCTCATTTTCATAATGTTCATAATTATTTCATATTCAGTCATTATTTAATTATTTTCATAGTTATTTCATATCAGTCTAGGAATATTGAAATCCTATTAGTACTGGACTTGCAAATGTCATCCTACATTAAAAGATTGAAGATACATCAAATGAAGTAAAAGTATAAATATTTTATATATTTACAACCCACTGGTATACTCTTCACTGTTAGGTTGAGAAAGCTTTGTTTTTCAAATTAATTCAAAATTGTAAGTTCTGAAAATAAAATTTCAAAAGGAATCCATGAAACAAGCCTCCGGAATAACCTTCTTTTTTCCTTTGACAGTTTTTGGTTTCATTTTCCGTTACTGTCTACTGTTTACTGTGTAAATAGATGTATAAGTATTAGGCCAGAACTTCTTGAAATAAAGAAGTAATCACAAGAAAAATGTGGAGTCAAGAGTTCACCTTCAAAGGGGAACAGGTCAGGAGAGGGTTCTGGAGTCTGAACCAGAGGGTCGGATGAGCAAAAAGAAGAGGCTTAGTTGGAACTTTATGAAAACGTGACTGAACAGGAGTGGACCGGACGCGAGTGGGAGAGGGCTCCGCTGAGCGCGGCAGGGACGCAGAGCCTGCGGTGCCCGGAACCTGCGGCGGGCGAGCTCCAGGCGGGGCTCAGCCCTGACGTGCTGGCCGGGAACAGCCGCAGCTGCCCACGCCTCCCGCAAGCCCAGCGGCTGCAGAAGCCGCTCGCTCTCCACCAGGGGGGCCGCGGGCAGCCCCGCGTGTTGGGCAGAGCGAGGCGGGCAGGGCCACCCATAAATACTATTTCAACTAGGAGAGCTTCGTCGAGTTACGCGGTTCGGTTACCGGGACATTTAACAGGGCAGCCCGGCCGTGCACAGCAGTAAGGACATAGTGTGCCTGTCTCAAGTCTTATTCGATTAGCGTGAAGGCGAAGTGGGGAAACGTGCGGGGTTCAGGGCTGGGAAGAGTCTCCCAAGGGCCCCGGGCCTGGACCTGCCTGCCCGCCGCCGGGAAACAGCGGGCCACGCACAGGGCGACGCCCTAAAGACAGAAAGACCCGCGGCAGCCAGGGAGTCAGGGAAGCTCAGTGGGCAGGTAGGAGAGAGGGTGTGCGCGTCGCAGGCCACCCACGGGCTCCCCAGACCCCCCCAGCGGCTCCGGGGGAGCCCCTCCGACGCGGCCAGACCTAACGCGGCTGTACAGGCTGCAGGCCTGTGGGACATGGGGCCTTTAGGGAAGCGGCTTCCCGTCCTCGGCACCGTGCCAGCGGGCTCTTCTGCGGGCGCCTTGGGAACATCAGCGTCTGGGCCTCGGGGTCCCCTGAAGGGAGAGTGCCAGGCACTCGCTCCCGACCTCTCACAATCACTCACACCCCCTCCCCGGCCTGGCCTGGCTCCGGGATGTGGGTGCGGTGTGGCCCCGACAGAGTGAGGCCGCACAGTGGGGACCCCGCGGGAGACACCGTGACCCCGGCCAGCTCACTGGGCGCCGGGTATTATGCCAACCGTGACCAAAGAACCAGACCTGCCGGCTGGGAAGAACCTGCGCACGGAAAAGCTGACAAGGAGTGGAGGCTTTGCTCCTGGACTGAACAGGTGGGCCTGCACAGAGCCCGGAGCAGCCGGGGAATGGGTACTGGCTTCAGAAACGCACCCTGAAGGTGAACTCTGGAAAGTCTCGGTTTAGATGTCCTGACACACAGGATTCCTTGAACCACAAAGCAAGAAACAGACGTTATAAATCAGAGTTGCTGGTTAACAACTGTGTTCAGGGCTTCTCCCTTCTCTGGGGGAGGTGCTTTGTCACTTCCCTGTCTCCGAGGACACGTGGAAGGAGGTTGTGCATGTCTGGCTAAAGGCCAGACAGCACGAACAGCGAGTCATGGAGCCCGAGCTGGTGGGAACCATGGATGGACCAGGTACGTGGGAGGATGCCCGCACGGGGTCGGGAGCCTTGGTCCCCTCTGTGACCTTGATGTCGGAGGGCAGACAGGAGAGCCTTCTCAACTCCAGTTCTATGCAAGCAGACCTCTCGTCATTATAAACGGTCTGTGGACCCCTACTGGGGAAACATCACAGCCATCTTCCTGGGAGGAAGGAAAGTGACAAGAGCACAGTGGGTTTCCGGCCCAGAATTCTGTGACGGGTGTGGACTCCTGCCCAGAACGGGGTTCCCTGCTCGCTCTGCGGGGCCGCCCCGCGCATTGCCGATGTTTGACCTCATCGCTCTCCCCTCCCGACTAGATGCTGGTAGCAACTCCCTTCCAAGCCGACGTTTCCGTGTCCCTGGCAGGTCTCACTCCTCTTCCCATCACGCCGGTGCTCTCCCCTCACCTCTGCTCCTAATTAGCAGACAGTGGATTTTAAAAAATATCGAAGGACAAAATACTGGCTTCATGTTTGTGACAAAATTCTCAGCGCTTGTGTGGTTGGGTGAACACCCAGGCCCCTTCGAGATGCTTATGGGAGTGGGTCTCGTTTCCCATCCCTCACGCTGGTTGTTCAATGTCCAGTGAAACTGAAATCCCGTCACGGCTCACAGGTGTGGAATCAGCACCTGGTCAGCCCCACCAGGTGTGGGGCGTCCACCCCCCAACCAAGGTGTCGACCCCCCAACCTAACAACCCAGGTGTTAGGTCCGGCAGGGGTAAGGGGTCTCCCCAAAGGGCTCAGTCGGTGCGGAGGGTCCTCCCCCTGAGCGGGACAGCCCTGCCGACCTCCCCCTCCCCACTCCAGACCCCTGGGCACCTGCCCACGGGCACCACGTGGTGTGGTGTCAGCCCTGCCCGGCTCTGGGGCTTGTGAGATCCTGGGACCCTGAGCTTTCAGAGAGAAGGTCCACCACGAAGGATAACTTGCACAGGACACGAGACTGTCGGGGCTGGTGATGGCTGAGACGCACACAGGTGTTAATGGCCCTGAAATGTAACAAAACGCACCGCTGATGGGCGCCTACCCCCCGATGCTTGGCCCTTACCTTTGTTTTGCTGTCAAAGCAGGTGAATCCCAGAGCGAAATCCACCGTGAAGCACAGAGTGTCTCCTTGCCAGCTGCACATGTACGTTTTGGACTAGAAAAAAGTATTAACTGTGAGAAAACATTCTTTAATAATGAGGTTTAACATTAATCGGGTAGTTACAATACTTCCCCCAGTCAAAACCTATTTTTTTAAAAGTGTTAACGTGTCAACCACCTGGAGGGAACCTGGAGGCCCGCGGTCACACGAAACCTGGGACACGGCTCACACGGGCAGCGTCCCTAGCTTTTGGTCTGTCAGCAAATTGTAGAAGTTGGACCATCTGCACGGGCGTCACTCTAACTAGAAATAAACCAGCAGAGGACACAGGGTTCCATTCGCTGAAGCCTCTTTGAAACACATCCCAGATCAGTAAATCCCTGTTGGGACTCATTCCAGAAGGACCATCCCTGTTGCACAAATGGGGGGTATTGTTTTGCTCCTACAAATTGCCTCGGGACAGGCCAGGCTGGAAGTGTGTCCAGGAGAACCTAGACCCGGCTGTTCTTGGGAAACCGTCCGAGAGGAGTTTGTTGTAAAACGAGAACAAAGGACAGAAAAAACGGCAGCAGCGACGTCACCAAAACGCAAACCAAGGACCGAGGACCCCTCACAGGTGGCAGATTGCTGTGAGGGGCCAGCATCCCACCCTCTGGGGCTGGTTCAGGTAGGGCGGCCTCAGCTGTCACGTGAACTTCTGTGGGCCCAAACCAAACTCCACGGGCCACCTGCTTTCCAGGGACCAGCGCTGTGAGGACGCGGGCACACGCAGGCACACGCACGTGCACACAGGCCGCGGGCGCACGTCCACACTTCCAGCCACGTCAGGCAAAAGCACAGAAACGCACAGGCCTGTGCTCTACCGTCTGGGCACCGCTCTTAACATCAGGTGTGACTGCAGGAAGGTGAACCCTGAGGTCCCGGGAGCACAGTAGTTACAGCCCTGAGGTTAACCTGCAGGTAAAACGCTCCACTCAGCGGGGAACCTCACCATCGGTCTGGACAGGAAGACGCGGCAGTGCCCCGTCCCCTGAACCCGCAGGCTTGTGACTTGCTGGCTCTGGGGAGTGTGAGTCACTGTCTTTTCAGGCCTGCCCTGGGTCTCCCCTGTCCGATGACACGGGGGCTTCATCCCCCGTCCGCCCCTTTACTCCCTGAGCCTTGCCTCCAGCCGTCCTGCTTTTCGCCCTGAAGCTTCCCTGTGTCTGCTCTGTAACTCACTGCCTTGATCGCTTTGCTGAGACTTTCCAGTCTCCATCTGTTTCAACGTGTTGGCTCTTGTTTTGGAAGTGCGGTTATCGGGGCTGCTGGAAAGCACCTGTGGATGCTTCTGACCTATGGGCTTCACGTTGGCTTCTGTGGTCGTCTCCGTTCATTCCAGATCTTTCAGGTTCTTGGCAGGAGCAGTGACTGTCGATGGACACCTGGCTGGTTTTGAATTTCGAGACCCTTAATCTGTTCTAAACCCTCTGTTCCACCCGACTTTCTCTGACGCATCTTCCTCAGGGGAGGGGGCCGCCCTGTAGCCGGGTTCCCCGCTTGGCCTCTGGAGACGCAGGGCTCCCTCTCCTGCCGGGCAGCGATGGGCATCGGCCACGTGGTCCCCACGGACAGCCTGGGGGCGTTCCTGACTCGGCCCCCCAACAGCACTGTCAGGGCTGGGGGCCTCGTCCAGCCCGGCGCATGGGGTCAGGTGCGCATGAGGTCACCCTGGAGGAGGGAGGCCTCGACCCACCCTGACCGGGGTCCTCGCAGGACGGCGGCGGCAGAGCAAGTGACGGGGTCCACGCAGCAGCGCCGAGCCGTGCGCGTCCCCGTGAAGACGAGTGCTCACGTGACGTCAGCGCTGCACGCCGTCCGGGACGCGAGGACTGATGCTCCCGCAGCCCGGCTCCTCTCCCGCGGGGACACGTAGGGGGAAGCGGGCAGGAGTAGTCACGACCTTCAACGGTGGGGCCCAGGTTTCTGTTCATGAAGGTGGATCAGAACGCGCCACCGCCCTGAGGGGAGGCGCGGAGGGAGAAGCCAGAGGCGGCTTTGATTTCCCCGGAGCTGCCGCTTGAGGCTCCGCGTTGGGCAGGAACCCGGTGCTGGTGTCACGCGAGGACTGCGTCTCGGGAGCCCCGGGAGGGCCGTGTTCTGACCCGCTTCTGGGGCGAGTGTCCATCGCCTTGTGTGTCCTGCACCTGGGCTCGGAGTGGGAAGGCCGGGGGCACGTTCCCTTCACTCCCGCCCCCGTGAGCTCAGCCCTCTTCTGACGTGAGGACCTGTTTCCAGGGACACTCTCCAAAGACCGTGCTTTTCTGAGAAACGTGATCTGTCTGCAGACCCCGGGCCGGGCCGGTGTGCGTCCCGCCGCGCGTTCCCTCCGAGCGGAGCTCCCACGCCGGCAGGGCATCCAGGGACGGTGCTTCGGGCGGGTCAGTGGGTGGCTGAACAGCGCAGGGGGTTCAGGAACCAGGGGCCGCCCCGGAAGACAGGCAGGTGGTCCGTGCGGGTGGGCTGCTTGCACTTCGTCCCCTAAACAAAGGGGTGACGGTGGCCCCAGCATGCTCGGGTTTTGTGAAGATCAGGTGATCAGTACCAGCGTAGCTCATAGCCGTGCTTGGTAAGTGTGAGCACCAGATGGGTGAGCAAAGGCTTCTGTGGGTGCCAGTCGGTCAAATTCTAAGCTAGGTGAACAGACCCTAACGCAGTGGTGGGTGATGTCAGGCACTGCCAGGCTCACTAGGGAGAAGCTGCAGGTGAGCTCTCCACCCCCAGCAGAGGGCCATGCCTTCGGCAAGTTCTACTTCAGGAGACATTTCCTCCTGTCATGGCACTTCGGGGGTACATTTTCCATGTCCTTATATAATGCCTTTGGGGAAAGTTAAAACTAAGGAATACTCGAGGCAGGAAGATGGGTAACTAATTTTTTTTTATTTTTTTTTTTGCGGTACGCGGGCCTCTCACCGTCACGGCCTCTCCCGCTGTGGAGCACAGGCTCCAGACTCGCAGGCTCAGCAGCCGTGGCCCACGGGCCCAGCCGCTCCGTGGCACGTGGGATCTTCCCGGACCAGGACACGAACCCATGTTCCCTGCATCGGCAGGCGGACTCTCAAACAGTGCGCCACCAGGGAAGCCCGATGGGTAACTTATTGAAGAGGACATTTCCTTTTAAAAGAGTCTCTCTCCCCATATAAGTCTCTGCACCCTTTGGGGAAATGAGGCTGGGAAGTTGATGTTATCCAGGTAAGCGGGGAGCGGAATCCTCGGTGCGCAGGTGCTGTGCTGGCCCAGGACACATTGACCTGCTGTGTGTGGCGTCTGTCCCTCTGATGCCTGGGCCGTTAATCGGAAAGGAGCCTGGGCCAGACCCACCTGCTGATCTTGGCGAGTCTCCAGGGAGGCTGGAGCTCACCTGGGGATGGGGAAGATGGCCTCAGCCTCTTTGGGAGCACGTTCGACCACAAGAACACTGGCGCTGGTGAGTGCCATTGTGGAGTCTTCCCTGTAGTCTATTGGTGCCAGGTCCCAGCTCCAGCCACCAGCCAGTCGGCACCAGTTCTGGGACCCTCCAGGCTGAGCAGCCAATCCTGTGGGGACCCAGGCCCACCCACCAGAAAGCCAGCACCAGCACTGGGACCCGCCAAGGGATCTGGCACCACAAACAGGCCTGAACCAGCCCTGGGCACCCCCAGGCCCTACACCTAGTTGCATCGGGACACAGACCCACCATCAGCCTCCAGCAACCTCTGCACAAGGCAGGGCGTGGCAGCCAACAGGGCCAGGGACCAGCCCAGCCTGTGACCGTGCCCACGGCAGTCAGCCAAACAGCCCACACACGGAGGCGCCACTAGAGCATACAGCTCTGATGACCAGAGGGGAGTGTGCTGCTAGAACCCTCAGGATGTCTCCTACATGAGGCCATGTCTCCAAGACCGGGAAAAGTAACTGACCCACCTGATACACACAAGTAAACACAGAGGAGTAGGCACGGTGAGGCAACAAAGGAAGATGTGCCGAAGAAGGAATAAGATAAACCCAAGAAGAAGAGCTAAGCAAAGTGGAGATAAGCGATCTACCTGAAGAAGAGTTCAAGGTAATGATCATAAAGATGCTGAAAGAACCCGGGAGGAGAACGAACACAGTGAGCAGCTTAACAAAGAGCTAGAGAATATATACAGCAGAACCAAACAGAGCTGCAGGGTACTAGAACAAACAGAAAACACAGCAGAAGGAACCAACAGTGGACTAAGCGATACAGAGGAACACATCAGGGAACAGCAAGACGGAAGAGTGGAGGCCACCCAAGCTGAACAGAAAAAAGAACTTTAAAAAATGAGGACAGTTTAAGACAGCATCTGGGACAACATCAAGCATGTTAACATTCACATGATAAGGGTCTCAGGAGGAGAAGAGAGAGAGAGAAAAGGGCTCAAAATATAACTGGAGAAATAATAGCTGAAAACTTCCCTAACCTGGGAAGGGAAACAGACATCCCAAGCCCAGCAAGCACAGTCTCGAACAGGATCAACCCAAAGAGGACCACACCAAACACACTGTAATGAAAATGGAAAAAATTAAAGTTAAGGAATATTAAAAGCAGTGAGAGAAAAGCAACAAATAACATAGAAGAGAATCCCCAGAAACTCTGCAGGCCAGAAGGGAGTGGCAGGACATATTTAAAGTGATGAAAGGGAAACACCTACGGCCAAGAACATTCTATCCAGCAAGGCACTCGTTCAGCTTTGATGGAGAAATCAAAAGCTTTACGGACGAGCAAAAACTAAAAGGGTTCAGCACCACCAAACCACTTAACAAGACATGTTAAAGGGATTTCACTAAGTGGAGAAGAAAAGACCACAACCAGAAACATGAAAATTATGAAAGGAAAAATCTCCCTGGTAAAGGCAAACATACAGTAGATAGTAGATCAACTATTATAAAGCTAGTAGGAAGATTTTTAAAAGGTAGTAAAATCATCTATATCAACAGTAAATACTTAAGGGATACACAAAACAAAAGGATGTAAAATATGATGTCAAAACCCTTAAACATAGCGGGAGGGAGTGAAGGTACAGGGTGCATAGGATGCATTCAACTTAAGAGAGCATCAGTTTAAAATAACACACACACACACGCACTCACACACACACGCACTCACAGACACACTCACACAAAAACACACGCACTCACAGACACACACAAACGCACAGACACACGCACTCACAGACACACACTCTCACAACACACACTACACAACACACACACAGTCTCACAACACACTACACACGCACTCACACACGCACTCACACACACTCACACTCTCACTACACAACACACACACACAGTCTCTCACACAACACACTACACAACACACACGCAGTCACACACACGCACTCACACACACTCACAACACACTACACAACACACACAGACACGCACACACAGTCTCTCACACAACACACAACACACTACACAACACACAAACACACACGCACTCACACACACACTCACACACACTACACAATGCACACACACAGACACGCACACAACAGTCTCTCACACAACACACACGCACTCACACACACAAAAACACGCACTCACACACACTCACAACACACACTACACAACACACAGTCTCTCAACACACACACTACACAACACACACGCACACACACACTCACACACGCACTCACAGACACACTCACAACACACACTACACAACACACACATATGCACACACACACACAAACACTCTCACAACACAGACAACAGTCTCTCACACGACACACACATGCACTGACACACACTCATACACACAGACACACACACACTCTCACATACTCTCACACACACACACACACACACTGACACACACACACATATATATGTTGATATATACATAAACTTCATGGTAACCAAAACCCAAAATCTTCAGAAACACACACAAAAAAGAGAAGGGAATCAAAACATAACACTAAAGACAAGTTATCATACCACAAACGAAGAGCAAAAGGAGAAAGGAACAAAAGAGAACTACAAAACAACCAGAAAAATAATTAACAAACTGACAATAAGTACGTACCCATCAATAATTACTTTAAATGTAAATGGAATAAATGTTCTCATCTAAAGACACAGAGTGGCTGAATGGATACAAAAACAAGACGCATGTACATGCTGCCTACAAGAGACTCACTTCAGATCTAAAGACACACACAGATTGAAAGTGAGGGGATGGAAAAAGATATTCCATGCAAATGTAAATGAAAAGAAAGCTGTGGTAGCCATACTCATATCAGACAAAATGGACTTTAAAATAAGACTGTTATAAGAGACAAAGATGGACACTACATAATGATCAAGGGATCAATCCAAGAAGATCTAACAATTGTAAATATTTAGGCACCCAACACAGAAGCACCTCGATATATAAGTCAAATATTAACGGCCATAAAGGGAGAAATTGACAGTAACACAATAATAGTGGGGACTTGAACACCCCACTTACACCAATGGGCAGATGAGACAGACAAACAAGAAGAAAGTACTAGCCTTAAGCGACACGTTACCAGATCTATCTGTCTGTCTGTCTGTCTGTCTATATGCCATCTATCATCTGTCTACGTATCGGGGGGCGGGGAGAGAGAGGAGGAGAGAGAGAGCATCGGGGATAGCAAAGCAGCCTAGGCAATAGCAGCAGATGATGGGTACTGCCCGAAGGATGTGGGAACACAGGTTATTCACACAGCTGAGCTGAGGCCGAGAGATCAGTGACAGAGCAGTTCTGGGAGGGGAGGGACTCAGAGACACATGTATAGGTGTGGATGCCAAAGGACCGGGTATATCTCAATGCTAGTGCTTATGCATATATATATAGATGAACATCTCACAGCGAATGTTTAGTAAGTGTTGAGTTGTGTGACTTACAAATAAAGCTGAGTGTTTCCATCAAAAACAGAAATGTTTATTTTATAAGACAATGTATGGATGCAGTATTTGGAATTGGTGATTTTGTTGGCAGTGCCTTTAATGTTCTACTTGTTTTCTGAAAACTTAGCTCTAAGTGAAATCTTAAAAGATAAACCCAAGTTAGTCTTGTCTTACTCAAGATTACATGGAGTTCTTTTTCTAGGGATACAAACATAACCTTTAAAAGAAAGTGCTTTGGAGTCTTACGCCAGAAGGCAGTAGATGTCAAGAAACGTACCCTATTTTTAGATGTTTTATCCGTTTTGGGAGGCAGCTGATCTGTGATATCATATGTTGGAGATTTGGGGTTTATAGTGAAAAACTAGGACAGGATCCCCCCATTATTGAGCTTGGATTCCAGATAAATGCCTGGACCTGTGATTCTCAGCCACATTTTCAGGTCACGTCAGTGTTCCCTTTCTGTCCTCGTCCATCAGAACCAGAATGGTTACAGCCTGGAAAGAGGAAAGTTTAAAATGCGAACAATTAATAAAAGCTAATTTGGCTGTGCCCTTCCACGACGGGAATGCTAATTGGAGGACAAAGATTGACCCCCAAATAAATTCAGGAGCGGAAATGGAAACGTGACGAGCAGCGCTCTGAGTTCTCATTCAATTAAATTAAGCTGTGACGGTTTTTAGAGAAATGAGTTGCTGAGCTGTAACCTAATCCGTACTCCAGCATCTTCCTGGGAAATCCTCAGAAGAGCTCATTCGGGCCAAGAACAGCACTAAATAGCACCTCTCACAGTCACACAGATGTCGGCGATTCGCTCTGAAGACCTGCAAATATTTACTGTGGAGATTACTCAGTTTAGGCTTTTCAAACAAAATTTCCAAGGAGAGCGCAGCTCCAGTAGTCTAGATATGTTTTCTCATCAGTGGCTCTGTTGGCATTCAAACAGCTGGAGAAGGAACACGGGCTCTTTAACTGTTTAATCCCCAAACGGCATGGATGGGGCAGCCCACTGGAATCCCTAAACGTTGCTCAGCGGCTATCTGTTCTGCACGGGTTGATCCCGAGGGTGACCAGGGTCCTCGAGGCCTGGGGGTCACACTACATCCAAAAGGAAAGCATGGGAAACTAGGGTGTGGGCGGAGGACGGGCCGCAGATGCAGAAGGAGCCGCGTGGGTGCTGCAGTGTGGGAGGGTCAGGGGCGCAACATGGGGTGGTTGGTGTGCCCTGAGGATCGAGGCCCACAGTCCGTCCAGGGCCCAGGCAGTTTCGTGGGCCCGAGCGGCCCGCTTGGACCTGCCTGCAGCGTTGTCCCCGGCTGCATCGACGCAGGGCTGCAGGAACACGAGGACGCACGCTCTCTGCCACTGACAAGTTAGGTTAGGATCTGGGGGTGGACAGGAGACACACAGGAGCCTGGGACGGTCTCCCTGCTGTGTGTTCGTGTTTCCAGCCGAAGGACAGCCGGGCGGCACCCCCAGGCCAGAGTGGAGGTCCAGGGGGCTCAGGCAGACAGGAGGACAGGGTGGTAGAGCCCTGACCCACAGCCTGATCTCGAATGCTCGGGAAGACCTGGATTCAGGGCATCAGCGCAGGGGAGGGCACAGACCGTCTGCCGTCCTCCTGGCTGCGGCGGGGCTCGGGGGCACCTGCAAGGCCTGGAGGACGGGCTGCCTTCTGGGCAGCAGCTTCCCCAGCATCGGAGGATCTGAAACCCCAGCCCCGGTGCTCCTTTCAGCTCTGCCGCAGACCTCCTACAGCCACGTCTGCCTTAACGTCTGCATTTGGAGCATCTTGGTTATATTTTAAACATAACTTGGAAAGTGGACGTGCAAGTTCTTTGTGGTAAAGGGATGAGCAATGGGGGCTCAACTCACTTTAATGAACAAAAGTAGAGGCAACACCAGGAAATGCAGGGGTGCTCTGCTGACGGGGCTGCCTGTGAAGGGGGAAAACACTCGAGGAGCAGGAACTAAAGACACCCGGGCTGGAAAGACGTTCCAGAGAGGGCTGTGCTGTAAAGCCAGGGAGAGCCACAGTGAGTTATGCGTGGCGAGATTCTGCAGATACAGAAGCTGGATTCTCTTGTTTGGTAGAATTTGGGAGGATTATAATTTTAAAGCCTCTACCGCACAGATGCCACTTAGCCCACCTTGAAGCCCGGCTTCCTCAACATACTGGCCGGAGTTTTGACTTCAAAAGCACACAGTTGCACTTTCTTACACCCACAGTGTTTCCAACTGAAAGAGTTGTCAGTTCATGAGCAATAAATGAATGACAGATTCCCTGGGAAGAAGTTCACATCATCAGAGACAACTACAAGTGAGCAAGGGTATCTCGGGGCCCCAGAAGGGGCCAGGCTTGGTTTCCGTGAACGTCTGAGTGGGACCCACCGTGTGGACCACAGATTTCAGAGCACATCACACAGTTGAAGGGGTGCTCCCTGCTCCCTCCCAGCACTGAGCGTCAGGGGACTCCGTACATTTTTACATCCTGAACGAGAGATAAATGACGACACAGAATCTTTTCACATTCAAAGCAGTGCTGATCAATGAAGGAGCCGCTCCCAAGTCCTCACCCAGAGCGACTGACGCCAGGCCAGGAAGGAGAAGGAACCCAGAATTTCCGTGTGGAGTTAAACCTACCCCACGATGCTGCATCTGTTTTCTCACTTCTAGCCATGCGAATTCCCCCGTGAAGGGCAGCTGCTACTTCCAACAACGCGGATTATGACCCACACTACCTCATCCATTTAGTCCCTACACACCCCGATCTGGGAGAGATTTATTTGCTGGCCTGACAAGGGAGAAGCGACCCAGACACATGAGCTGTTTTATGTTCCTGTCGGATCATTAAGTTTGAGAGGAAGGGCCATTAAGTGCCTTAAGCTATGACACAGGTCCAGGTGAACTCACAGTAAACACGGTCGGTGAGCAAACACCAGGGACCTGACTGCGCCTCTGGCTGAGGGCGCTTCCTCTACACGGCGCTGGAGGCCCCTCCCTCACATTGAGTAGAAAGACTGATGCAAACGAGCCGAAAGCTCTACCTGACGTTCCCCTAAATTCACCCTGTTCATCTTCTGGGCGCTCCCAATGTAGGGACCCCGACGAGAAGCGCCCAGCTCCTGACAACGCCTGGAATGCTTTCTGGAATGCTCGCTACAGCTGCTCTAATTTACGTCTCCGGTGCCCAAGCAGGTTTAATCAGAGACGACAGCGAGTCGCTCACCCCCATCCTCTGCACGTCCAGGAAGGTGGCCCTCTGGAAGGACAGCTCCCACGCTGCGAGCTCGCTCCCCAGCTCCACGCTGAACACGTGGCTCCTGCCGTGGCCGACGAGGACGCTGAAGCAGAAGGGCCTGTGCTCCCCGCAGGTGGGGTCCTGGAGACCCAGACAGAGGCTGGTTTGGGCCCAGCAGTCATCTGGAAGCCAGAACTGAAACAGAGAGGGGGGCACGCAGGTTAAAGGGGACGGCCCCCCGGGTGACCGCCCGGGACAGAGGGGCCTCTTCCAGGCTGGGGGCTGGGGCCACACTCCACCAGGCGACCTCCCGGCCACGCGCCTGGATTCAGGAGCGGCGTCCCCCGACGTCGCTGCCATGGAGACGGGCCTGTAAGTCAATATCTGGGGGTCAGTTACGTCCACCTGCCAGTGCTCTGCAAGCATCTTGCACCTAAACCATCAGTGGCCACAACTTCTGCTTCTATGCTTAGCTTTAAAGATAAAGAAAAAAGTCACGAGATGTTTGTGCTTAAGTTGAGCACAAAATCAGCAAACACTGAAGACAGCGAGACCGCACGACTCTGCCCGCTCTGCCGGGGTCCCTGAAGGGTCCCCACCCCTCAGCCACGTGCGCAGCATCTCGGGTCCCCCAGGGGCACTGGGCCACTGAGACCTAACTATGTGAGCCCAGAGGTCCTGGCCACACAGAAGACGTGTTTTAGAAATAGTTTCAAAAGCAAAGGTTGAAACGAAAAAAGAGCCGTTATTCAGTTCCTGATTAAACATTTAAGCAGAAGACGTGAATCAGCCCCAGCGCGTCCGTGGGTCACAGACATACCGGGCGGATGTCCCGGCAGCTCTGAACCTTGGGGCGGGGGGTCTCCGCCACAGCCTCGCCTGAGTCATGAATGCACCCACCCAAGGAGCAGCTGTGTCGGGCTTCACTCAGGGATCAGGAGAGATGGGGCCTGGGGCCTCAAACAAGTCCGCGTCTCAGGCTGGAGCCTGCTCTTACCTTCCTCTGTGTCTCTCTGTCTCTGTGTGCGTGTGTCTCTGCATCTCTGTGTCTCTGTCCCCTGGAGATTCACGTCCGTCTTCGTCTCCCGCTCACCCACCCACTGCACAGACACCCTGAAGAGTCCGCGCCAGGCCCTGCACTAGGGTGGCCTCTGCCCACACGGCCTCCCCGGGGAAGGGGAAGCAGGTGGACATCGTGCCAGGGCTGCTGAGCAGCCTGAGGGGACGTGACATGAGCCACAGCCCGGTGGCAGCAGGAACAGAGGCTGCCCACAGGCCAGGCCTGTTGGGAGCCAAGAAGTTTTCGCCATTAGAAGATGGCCGACATCCTGCTTCTCTTCCTGCTTAATGAGATAAAAGCCCGCGCCTAAAACGAAAGCCCGCGCACGCAGCACCAATGATAATTTGCCAAGTACTTCCCTTATTCTGGATCCCGCCCCCCTTTCTCTGTACTGTATAAATACAGCTACTGCAGCAATAAAAGTTTGAGGCTTGATCAGGATTTTGTCTTGCCTCCATTCTTTCGCGTCTCCTGCCCCTTCTTCTCTTTTCAACCCCTACAGGTTCCTCCTCGGACTCACAAGGATTTGTCCTGCTGGTCGGGACTCCCGGGGACGCCCGGGGCCGAGCACACAGGCCTTCACCCCCCGACTCACACTGGTGGCCAGAGTTCATTCCCAGAATCCTCGTGCCCCACCTGTGGGCTGGGCTGGTTTTATGTGAAATACACTTCTGCCTACTGGGCCCAGGCTTGTGAGAGCAGTGGCTGCTGACGGGGGGGTGGAGATGGGTGCACGGGCTCTGGGTGCCCCCTGCCTTCTCAGGGCCTCGCGGCGGCTCTGCAGGCCCCGATCCGCGCTGTGCCCGCTTCCGCCGCCCAGGGACCTGTCCTCACGCGTCACTCAGACACTTGCTGCCTTGTGGTGTGCGACGTGAGGGTGCGTGTGCGTGCGTGTGTGCACACGGGTGTGGTGTGTGCTGGTGCATCTATCCTGATCCTAAGTGAACACGGTACCGGGGCTGCACCTGGATTTTGGAGCCGCCAGATCCTCGGCCTCAGTCTGGCATATGCACGGAAACCCTTCAGGAAATAGGATAGCAGGTCCTAAGTCGAGAAGAGCAAGATGTGAGTCACTGGCCTGACTTCTCAGGAACTCCGTCCATAACTACTGACCTTGAGTGTCAGGACTGACCACCAAAGAAGGACTCTTAGCAAGTGTTTGTGCAGGTGGCACCGTCGATGGTACGGCTGTGTTCTTTCCTGTACTGGTGTAGGTGGGGGGCTGTGCGCTGCTGTAGGAGAAAAACAGGCTTTGGAGTCAGACAGACAACGCTTGGGACCTTCCTGGCCAATTATCAGCTGTTACCTTGAGCTTTTCACTTCTCTCTAAGCCTAAATATCTGAACCATAAAATGGGGTGTAAGAGAATGGTTGTCATGGGTTTAAAGGGCAGCACGGATGAAGCGTGTAGCACCTGCACCCTCGCGCATGTGGCTCGTTTCTGTTTACGTAGAGCCCACCGTCCACAGGCAGTGCTGAGTCTGGCGTAGACTGAACTTTCACATCTAACGTACAGCGAACTCTCTCCCGACAAAGTCAGCGACTACACAATCCAGCATGAAGTTTCCAGCTACCCACTCCTGACGTGGCCCCCCTGCCCCAGACTGTGAGAAGACAGAAACCATCCTGGGTTCACTTTTCAGAAAACAAAATGCAAAGACTATTTTAGAAAATTACCTGGATTTTTTCCTGCTTCTATTTATTTGAGACGATTATAGCAACAATACAGGAAACTTAAAAGACAGATCATTCTATTATGATCTATCTTTTGTTATCTAATTTGTTTTTATATTTCCTGCATGCAATGTCTCTTTGTACACATAATTCTATAAATGTGTAATGTGATTTTAATGGAGGACTTGAAATATACGACCCTATTAGGTCTTTATTTCTCAGGGGTCATCTGACAATTTTCCTAATGTTCACTACTTAAGAATATCATTAAATATTGCCAGGCTCACAGCGATTTGACTCTTGCAAATTCCTTGTTTTGAGTCAGTTCTGGGGAGTGAGCTCATTTGATGGAGCAGTGAAGTGTCTGTGAGTCTTCATTTGAATGGACAAACCTCAGCTCTATGCACAAGAACAAAGAGAAGAGTTAAAAATAACGTTTGAACCACCTGAGAAATCCCAAGAAAGGACACTGAAGGATTTCATAGATGTGATTACTTTCTGCACCTCAAACTGTTGAGCCTCACAAAAGCTAACGCGCTATAAGTGCTGCGACGTGAGTGAAATCACTGATCCACACACAGCTCGTTGCCCCGGATATCTTCTGTAGCTTCTTTTGGAAACAGGAACTCAGTTCTCATGCACTGCAACGTGTCGTTAAGACTAAAAATCGGGAGTGATTACAAAATTAAAGGTCCCTGAGCTGCTGTGGAGACCGCAAGTGCCTGAGGCACCCCCCAAATCACTTCCCGCAGCCTGACCAGTGGCAAAGGCCCCTTCCTGACTCTGGGCCCCCCCTGCCATCCGCGGAGCATTTACGGTAGGAAACCCATCCCTCTAAACCCTCTCTCTGCCCCCTGGAAGTGCAGATCTTTTTAAAGCCTCCGCCGGTTCTACAGGGCGAGCCTGGGTGCCATCCACGCCCCTGGGGCCTGAATGCCCAGGAATGGGGCCCGTCTTCCCGTCTCTGCGGGCGGGAGCCTCCCTCCGTGGGACCCAGGCCAGGCTGCACAGCTACTTCCCTCCACGAATACGGGAGAGAGGCTCATCTTCCTTTGGGAGGGGCCCACCTGGGCCACACTCGCCCCTCACCCAGCTCGGGGACCCCTGCCCTTTGTTTCAGTGGAGTTGAGGTCAGTCTCTGACCCCAGTGACGTCTTCCTTGTCTGTTTAACTTCGATGGGTCCAGGTTTTCTCTGACAGGACTTGAGGAGAATTGTATTTTCCTTATTCACAAGGCTGCACTTGAGAGGCGGCTGGAGAACAGGTCACAGGAGGACACTCCAGAGAGCTTCCCGCGAGGCCGGCGCTTCTGCCAGGTGAGGCAGAACACGGTTCAGAGAGGTGGCATTTCAGGTCAAAGGTCGTGGACCGTTTACCTTTTGATAGACCCTTCCTCGCATTGTCACCAACCTTTTCATCTTTGACAGTCTAATTGGCAAACATACTATTTCATGGTTTCCACTTGCATGTCTTTTTTTTTCATTTAAAAAAATTTTATTTTATATTGGCGTATATCTGATTAACAATGCCGTGTTAGTTTCAGGTGTACAGCACAGAGATTCAGTTACACATATACATGTATCTATTCTTTTTCAAATTCTTTTCCCACTTAGGTTGTTACAGAGTATTGAGCAGAGTTCCCTGTGCTCTACAGTAGGTCCTTGTCGGTTATCAAAATGTAAACAGTCCACATCCTTTGACCTAGAAATTCCACCTCTCTAAATTTTTCCTGGTGATACACTTGCACACGTGTGAACTGATTTATTACATTGTTTGTAATTGCAAAAACATGGGAACAAATTAAATATTCCTTGATAAGGGCTTGGTAAAATAAAATATGATACATTCATGGAATCGAACACTAGGTAGCGGTTTCAAAGTGGGATCATCTCTTTGTGTATGTTGAAGAAAGATCCACAAGATAAACTGTAGAGCAAAAAGTGACGTGTGGAATGGTGTGTATGCTTCCATTTGCAGAGGGAAGAAAGAACAGTGTACGTATAAAAAAAAATAGAATCGGATTTAGCTGAGCTTCAGGCCAAGGGAACCCGGACCCCACCTGCCTCCAGTGAGGCTTCTGGAGCTTACTCCCCCTCTGTGCTTCTGGGTCTCGCCTGTCAGGTGGAGATGACAAGGATTAAGTCCTCAGCTGGGGACAGGATTAGCTCAGGATGTAAATGGAGCACTTAGCAGGGCTCCAGGAGGCTCACTCAGCAAAGATAAGGTATTATTATCAAGATCCCTTGCCAAACATATGAGTAAACTTGGTTCCACTGAAAAATGCAAACGGAATATTCTTACGTTGAGAGGGAATACTTATGCAGGAGGCGCCTCACTGCTGAGCAGTGTTTTTGATTCACTTTGTGGAGGCTGTTTATGATTTAAGTCACGATTGCAATCAAGGCTGATTGATTCAATTTTCTCATCCCTTTCATGGTGAGTGTGAAATACAGACACATAATTCTAAGAACTGGAAAAAGGAATTTTGGGAGAGAAGAAAGTGTCATAGAAAAACACCACCACAGCTACAAAATTTGATTTCTGGACTAAATATTAATGACTACACTTTGAAATGGTGATTATGAAAACAAATCATTAAAAAAATTCTATACTAAAGTGCTAGTTCTTACAATAATCATACATTTATTTCAATTTTTGAAAACTGAAGTAAATATTACAGATAATTTAAAATTCATACGTGCAAAATGACCAACATCAACAATTAAAGGCACCTGAGAAAAGGGGAGATTTTGTAAGATCACTGTTTAAAGACTCCCAACAAGACACAGAATTCAGTCTCCTTTTTTAAAATGTTGAATGCTGTACATTTTTTATGATTATTATTTACCCTGCATTGAGTTTAATACTTTTGCTGTAGCCATCCATCCTCCTGGCTAATTTCATGATTTCAGTTACTTCATATCATGTTTATTGATTAAATTTTTTTTTTCAATTTTTCTAAAAAGATATGCTGGATAAAAACAGAAGAGGCGGGCTTCCCTGGTGGCGCAGTGGTTGAGAGTCCGCCTGCCGATGCAGGGGACACGGGTTCGTGCCCCGGTCTGGGAAGATCCCACATGCCGCGGAGCGGCTGGGCCCTTGAGCCATGGCCACTGAGCCTGCGCGTCTGGAGGCTGTGCTCCGCAGCGGGAGAGGCCGCAACAGTGAGAGGCCCGCGTATCACAAAAAAAAAAAAAAAAAAAACAGAAGAGGCTCGATAGTTTATTAATGAAGAACACATATAAAATATCATGGTCCTATGAAGACATCCCAATACCAAATGAACATCTCAGGTGTCTGGAAAGCCATATAAACTAGTTGAAAATATAAAAAGGCCAGAATGAAATAATAAGGCACCTACATAAAAAAAAGAATAAGGACTTAAAAGTTCCTCTATGATACTCTTCTGTGGAATTCTGATGAATGATTGTGGGATGAAGCTAGATGTTCATGCTATTTTACTATTTCAACAGACAGTGGGAAACAAACATTCCTCTCACTCTTTAAGCCCAAAGATCATCTTGTTAATATGAAAGCATCTAATGTGCAAAGGAAACTTACCTTGTGAACTTTAAATAGTACCTCACAGAGGTTATAGGTTTTTTCCGCTCGGACCCAGTCTAATGTGCTCACCTGCAAGAAATATAAAACAGACGCATAAATCCTATGTGCTCTCACCCAAAATAAGGGGAACTGCGTGAGGTGACGGAGGTGCTAACTAACTTGATTGTGGGAACCACTTAACAATGTACATGGATATCAAATCATCACACTCTACACTTTAAATATGTTCCATTTTTGTCAATCGTACCTCGATAAAACTGGAAAAAAAATGTAAAGTATACATGCAAAGACACATGCTATTTTTAGTATGAGAATTTAAACATTTACAACAATGGAGCTAGTCAATGTGTCTTCACCTTCACTAAATTCTAAACCAGGAGCAGGACAGTTGAAAAACGAAACTATATGCCATAGCAAGTTTTCCTGAGTAATTGCATGTCCCCGCTGTTGGCGTGAAGCATGAGGATATTTAGATACATTATTGACACAAGAACCCAGTAATGGTGGAACTTATCTATTACACACAATTGGGCTAATTTTAGGAATTCATTTTGGATGTCTTTTACAGTAATTTAAGGACCGGTTTTAGGTTAAATTTAGAGACTCCTCACCCATTCTGCTACGCTCCTAACTTCTGTTAAGCAGCTACTATCTGTGTGTCTGCATGGCCAGCTGTGGTTGGAGCTGTCCCCTTCCATTGAGTTTTCATTGCTGATGAAAACTTCCCCCCCTGGAAGACCCCCTCTCCATGCCCGGCTCCCGTGCTCCTGGTGGGTGACTGCTCAGCCCAGGGTGGAGGTGCCCTCGGAGGTGAGTCGGTCCGTGCGTCTCACGCTCTGGGCCACGGTGACTGTTTCAAGGAGAATGTGCCACAGTCAGAGACACAGCTGACACTGAGAAGATGCTCGGACTTCTGGGATGGACCGCTTCTTCCGTGGACTTAAAGCGAAACACTTCCACCCTGAGAGGCTTTGGAAGCTGTGTGGGGACCATGTAGCCACGAGTCACTACGATGTACCCGCACTGGTCATCAGCTGTGACACACACACACCCACTAAGGCAGGATGGTGAGAACAGGGAAGATGGGGGGCCTGAGCTCTCTACCTGCCACTCCCTTTCCTGTAAACCTAAAACACAAAGTTTATTAATTAATTTTCAAAAGCAGGTCTTTCTCTTCATCACCTTCTGCTTTGACAATTTTCTATTTATCTGACCACACCTGATTTGAAATAGAGCAGAGATACTCAGATGTAGTATCATACTCAGATGTAGTATCTTGGCATATTTTAACATTATTGTGGAACACTTGTGTGGCCCCAGAACTGACACAGAGAAATATTCTATATTAGATACATAATTGTCTAATATGCCTTCAGTCTACAAATCTTCACTTAAATTACTTCTTTCCAGGTAAATATTTTATTTTAAATGATAGAATATACTCCCCTAATTGACATCCTTAAAATTACTTCTAGTATTTCTTGCATATTCATAGGTAACTGCTTTGTAATTTATATGTTAACGTTATAAGATGCTATAAAATTGGTTTTATAAGTGTTATTTAACACATTTTAATGGTGTCTGAAAACATTATTTCTCAGATTCCAATTTGCAAATCAGAAATGACAATTCACGCTAAGGAAGGAGAGCTGAGTGCATGAGAAAGGCTGGAGAATCCTGGTTTACTGCAGCTTTTCCAGCCTGCATCAACACACAGGAGAGACCTGGGGTCACCACTCCTCACCGCTGGCTGTTTACTCTTCGTAGGTAACTCAGCTCCAGAAAACCCACCACCTTCCCCCGCCCCACGCTGCTCCTTTCCTGTCTTCCAGCCCTTCTCCCTTCTGTTTCCTCGTTGCCTTCAACGTCTCCCTTTCCCTCATCTTGAAGGAGCTCAGAAACCATCCTTGAAGACAGGACTTTCTCTTTAATTTTTCCTAATTTATTTGCCACGGTATCTCTGGGCCTTTTAAAAGTTCATTTAGATATTCTGACACAATGTGTTGGCCACGAGGCTCCATCAGTGCGGTCGGGCTTTCTCGGCAAAGACTGCTGGCCCGGGGATGGAGGAGTGAGGCACCCAGGCTGGGGGGGTCTGAGAGCAAATCAGCAGGGACACTTGTAGATTCACTCCCCTGGAGCCACTTATTCTCATTCCAAAGAGAAATGGACCAGAGGCCCGCCTCCCACGCCCTCCCAAGAGAGCTGTTTATGTTACCTGAGCTCAGAGAGGCTTAAGGACTTCGAGCCCCTCCCGTGTGGCCCAAACCTCTGTGTACACAGAGCCCACCAGCCTCACCCGCCCGCCCGTGAGGCCCGGTCGGAGGGAAGATGCTGTGACTAATTAACAGTCCGCCTCACAGCCACGACCTCACATTTCATGTCAGAATAAAGGAGATCAGTAAACATATGTATTAAAAACGTAACATACGGTTGTTTCCGATTTGGGCAATTTGCCTCCAGCGCGAGGATACAAAAATCCAAGGTCAGACAAAAACATGTGCAAATATTTAGGTGTAAATTCACTCGCCATATTTTGTGTATTGCCTTTACAATGAGAAGTTGCTGAGCATTAAGGGTAAAATTTCTTCTGTTAAATTCAAATGCGCTGGAGTTTCAGACACACTTATGAACACATACGTTAAGTCCCTCATACGTTAAGTCCCTCAGCGCTCCGTTTCATCCTGTGAGGTATTCAGCTAGCATTTACCACCCCCATCCCTAAACTGAAGAAAGTGCCGAATGGAGGGTGAGTTAGTGCCTGTGGTCCCACAGCCAGGAAACAGATTCTGTTTACAGCCCAAAGCTTCCAATCATTCACTTACAACTTTTTCTACTTCGGCTCTTTTCCCTAGCATTTTGCAGAGTAAATATTTCCATTGTCTTATAAAATCTTTCAGGCCCCATTTTCAAATATGCTTTTGTTATTCTGGATAGTATAGGAAAATGATTTAAATCAGCACAATGCCATTGTGTAGAGGTAATTTTGATTTTTTTTTTTTTCTATTTAAAAAGCTACAATATTTCTGGTTCTGCACGTAAGGAGCTTGAGCATCACCACTCCTAAGTAACAATCAGCATGAAGCGGAGTGGGTGGAAAAATCAACAACTCTTGTTGGATGCATAACAGAGGGGAGGACACAGGGCCAACCATGGCCCCCAAGCACATATATTGACAGCAAGTGGATGGAGAAAATATTCCATGTTAAGACAATCAGAGGAAAGTAGAGGACTATTACTTTCCTACAGAGCGCACTTTACAATAAGGAATGTTATCAGGGATAAGAAGTGTATTACATAAAGATGAACGGTCAATTCTCAAAGGAGACACAACAATACTCAACATGTGTGCCCCTAACAACACAGCATCAGACCATGTGAGGCAAATACTCACAACCTCCAACCATGAGAATGGAACTCGAAGCTTCCCCACTAAGACCAGGAACGAGCAAGGATGCCCCCTTTTCCCCATCTAACTGGAAGTCCTTGCTGTGCTATATGGCAAGAACCACATGTAAAAGGTGTACAGATTGGGAAGGAAGACATAAAACTGTCTTTGACTGCAGATCTTCTCTGTGGAAAACCTGAAGGAGTTGACCAAATGAAAAAAACCAAAAACCTCGTGGAAATAATAAGCAATTATAGCAAGGCTGCAGAATATAAGGTTTACATACAAAAGTCAGTCACATTCTTGCATGTGAACAGTGAACAATCAGAATTTGAAATTAAAAACATATTACCATTTATATTAACATCCCCAAAATGAAATACTTAGTTACAAGTTTAACAAAAACATACGAGATGTATATGAGGAAAACCACAAAACTTCTTTGATTAACAAAATCAAAGAAGTAAACAAATGGAGGGACATTCTATGTTCACAGACAGGAAAACTCAACATTGCCAAGATGTCAGTTCTTCCCAACTTGATTTACAGATGCAACACAATCCCAATCAAATTCCCAGGAAGTTATTTTGTGGACATTGACAAGCTGATTCTAAAGGTTATACGGAGGCAAAAGACCCCAAATAGGCAACACATTTGAAGGAGAAGAGCAAAGTCAGAGGCCAGAGACCACCTAACTAGAAGATTTACTATAAAGACAGTGCGGTATTGGTGAAAGAAAAGACAAATAGATCCATGGAACAGAATGGAGAGCCCAGAAACAGATGAATAGACTCATCTGATCTTTGCTAAAGGAACAAAGGCAAAACAAGGGAGCAAAGACAGTCTTTCCAACATATGGTGCCAGGACAACTGGATATACAAATACAAAAAATGAATCTAGACATACATCATACACCCTTCACCAAAAGTAACTCAAAATTGGTCATAGACTTAACTGTAAAATACAAAACTATAAAAAACCTAGAAGATAACACAGGAGAAAACCTAGATGGCCTTGGGTGTGGTGATGCCTTTTTAGATACAACACCAAAGGCACCACTCATGAAATAATAGATAAGCTGGACTTCATTAAAATTAAAAACTTGTGCTCTGCAAAAGACAAAGTTAAGAGAATAAAACAAGGCATAGACTGGGAGAAAAGAATCTCAAAAGACACATCTGATAAAGGACTGTTAACCAAAATATACAAAGTACTCTTAAAACTCAGCACTAAGAAAACAACCTGAGTAAAAATGGACCAAAGACCTTCACAGATCCCTCACCAAAGGAGACAGGCAGATGGTCAATAATCACGTGAAAATGTGCTCCATGTCATATGTTGTCAGGGAAATGAAAATTGAAACAACACTGAGAGACCACCACACACCTATTAAAATGACTAAAATCCAACACCGACAGCACCAAATGCTGGCAGGGACACGGAGCAACAGGAATTCTCGGTCATGGCTGGTGGGGATGCCGCATGGTACAGCCACTTCGGAAGACAGTTTCTCACAAAACTAAACATATTCTTACCGTATGATCCATCAATCACACTCCTTGGTATTTACCCAAAGGTGATGAAAATTTATGTCCAAACAAAATCCTGAACATGGATGTTTATAGCAGCTTTATTCATACTTGCCCAAACCTGGAAGCAACCAAGATGTCCTTCAGTAGGTGAATGGATAAATAAACTATGGTTCATCAGACAAGGGAATATTTTTTCAGAGCTAAAAAGAAATGAGCTCTCAAGTCATGAAAAGACATGGTGGAAACTTCAATGCATACTATTAAGTGAAGGAAGTCAACCTGAAAAGGCTACATTCTGTATGACTCCATGTGACCTCTGGAAAAGGCAAAACTCTGCAGACAGTAAAAAGATAAGTGGTTGTCAGTGTTGGTAGGTAGGGAGGTACAAATAGGTGGATCGAAGAGGATGTTTAGGGTAGTGAAACTACTCTCTAAACCACAATGGTGGACACACGTCATTGCACATTTGTCGAAACTCATAGAATGTGCAACATCAAGAGTGAGTTGTAATGGAAACTGTGGACTTGGGTGATAAGAGGTGTCCACACAGGTTCATCCTTGGTAAAACATGTACCATCTGGGGGGATGTTAATGATGGGGATGTGTAGGGCCTGGGAGTAGAGGGGAATCTCCGTGCCTTCCCCTCTATTTTACTGTAATCCTACAACTGCTCTAAAAATAAAATCTTTGAAAAAAAATTACCCAGGCTGTTTCATGTCTTTATATGTTGTGTTTAATACACAGCCTTTTCATCTCAAAGCAAATTACAAGGTGAATTATTGTCACGTGGTTACCTTTGGAAGTGGGTATGTGCTAAACTACATACTATGGCATCACACACACACATCTACACACACACACACACACATCCACACACACACACACACACACACACACACACACACACACACCCCAGAAGGAGCCATGAGAATCCTGCCTCCATGCTGACTTTGGAAATTTTTGTGGCCCATACCTTTCTGATCTCTACCTAACTCTTGTATGTACTAACACTGTGTACTCAAACGTTCTCAAAACATTTGACTTTAGTAGGAAAATATTTACATACTTGTTTTCTTTATTTAATTAAAATAGAAATGGAACTGCCAACATTTTTACCTTAAATGATATGAATGAACTCCTGAAAATCTTTCCAAAAGTCTGGGAGATGGACAGTCCACATCACACTGTCTCCGGCAGGGAAACTTCCACACCTGAGAACTCGCCGTGCAGAACTAGGGCTAGCAAGTGCACGGGCTGAAGCCTCCACCTCTGTGGGCACCTGGATGGGGGCCTCATGCACGATCCCTCACCCCACCGCTTCCTTTAAGCTGCAAAGGCTGGAAAGATTCTAACGTAGTCTGTCTTTGCTTCTCGTGGAATTTGCTCGTTGTTATTTGAGGGTTTCCATCACAAACTGTTTAGAGATTTGTTGGCTTTACTGCCCTCACCTGCCCCCCCAAATCTAAAGGGTTGATTTTTCCTCTATACCGTTGACCTGTGAACAGCACGGGTTTGAACTGCGTGGGTCTACTTTTACGTGGATTGTTTTCAACAGTAAATGCATGTAGTAAACACTATGTGATCTGAGGTTGGTTGAATCTGCAGATGCAGAACCGTGGATACAGAGGAACTGCATATAAGGAGGGTGGATTATAAGTTATACTGAATTTTCCACTGTGTGGAGGGTCAGAGCCCCTAAATCCTGCATTGCTCAAGGGTCAATTGTATTCTCTTTAGAGGATTTGATGATATTTCCAAATCACATAGCTCAGTCACAGAGCTTTAATGCTTATTATTAAATATTTATATTAATAGATACATTAGATATTTATTTAAATACTTAATATTCGCTTTACAGACTATCCAGCCAGTAACCAAGGAGCATCGTCTTCGTGTTTGGCGTGATGTAGATTCAACGGGAGCCACAATAAGCTCCCAGGACGGCGGAAAATAAACGAATTGGTTTGCAGCATTTACTAATAGAGAGAAATTCTCCATAAGTCATCTTTCAATCTCACAGCACCTCTCAAGTAGCCATTTACTTTGTACTTGCTTACAGGTGATATTTAGTAAGGAAATTTAAAAATTATATGAAGACATCAGGAAGTACACAAATAAATCAAGTCAACTCAGTCTAATTTTTGGAGCGAATATTTATAAATACTACTGGCTTCATCCTTTCATTTCTTCCTGGGAATTACTAGTATTGATTACCTGGAAAATAGAAATTATGCAGATTCAGGAGAAGCAGATGGCTTCTGCAACTTGTGACCATGCAGAATCCAGTGAGATGACATGGAGGCTCATCTGGTCTCTCAGCATTAAGGACCATCTACGTACTGATGCCTCCAAACTCCATCCTGCCAGACAGATGTCGTCCCTGCACTAGAAACAAGGGTACCTAACTCTACTTGAAAATCTCCTTGGGGCATCTCTAGATGTCTCCGGCTCAGGACCCCCCAGCGCTCGCTACTGTGCCCCCCGTGGGGCTCCGTCTGGGGCGCCGGTGGCATCCCCACACGGCTGGAACCACAGCCACAGGCTCCGAGTGGTCTGCACCTGTGTGCACGTCTCAGTGGGCTTCTTAAATTCTGCTGCGTTCTAGGGCTTCAGAGGCTGCGACGTGCTATACTGATGGGATGTACGATTTTATATTTACACCTAAAAATCACAGCGTGAAACTACAGGCTTTCTTCAGGACAAGGCAGTTTTCATATTTCAGTGATGTGAGACTCTAATCTGTTAGCGGGCAAGTTTGAATGGATGCGAGAAACTTACATTAGCCTCTGGCTACCCTAACTCCAGTGTGATCCGTAAATGAACGCGGGGCTCATTCAGTCTCACAGGTCTGCATCCTGGACATCACTTCCAGACTCCCCTGGGGTCTTGCTTTTCCTTTACAAGTAACGGCATGAGCTAAATACATAAAAAAGGCCTCCCTCTTTTTTTGATGTCGACAAAACTATAATTATCAAAAGATGTTGCTGCTGATGACTCTGAGAAGAGATGGGGGCGGGGTGGAAAGTATCTCCTGCAGAAACTGTTAGGAATGCGAGTTAATGAAAGATGCACCTGCCAGGAAACGTCTTTATTGGGAGAAGGAGATGTCAGTTATAGGAAAAGACGAGAGGGCAGGTGTTTCTTTCTTCTTCTTTTTTTTTTTAAATTGTGCAATTCAATGTTTTTTAGTATGTTCACAGTTGTGCAACTATCACCACAGTCAATTGTAGAAGGTTTTCATCATCCCCCAAAGAAATCTTGTACCGTTTAGCCGTCACCCTCCGTCCTTCTCCACCCTCTCAGCCGTAGGCCGCCACTACGCTACTTCCTGTTTCTATGGATTTGCCTGTTCTAGATACTTCATATACATGAAATCATACTATATGTGGTCTTTTGTGACTGGCTTCTTTCACAGGTGTTTCTTTACTACAGGGTAACGCCGCCCTTTCTCCATATCAGAGATGCAACTCTGTCTCCGTGGAATTAGAAATCAGGTAAGGGAGGAGACCCTGGGCAGAGAGAAGAGTGGGCAGAGAGACAAGAGAGCGATAGACGGACAGACAGACAAGCATTTCCTGCAAAGCACCTGCTTTCTGCGAACATCTTCTGAACGGGCCCCGCGGAAGAGACAATATACTGCCGGATCCCACATAATCCAGAACCGGAAATCTCCGGATTTCCAGAACCTTCGCGATACGGGGCTGATGGCCACATGTAACTATAAGCTCACCCGGGAGGCTCACGTCCAGCTGCAGGGAAGTGGAGTGGCTTTGCCAGGATTTCGTGCAAAGTAAGCGAAATCTCCCAGGGCACAGACGCTAACGGGCAATCCAAGGAGCGGCCGCCGGCCCAGCCCTGGATTCACCCAAACCTCAATTTACTGGTAAGAACTGGGCCAGTTCACCTCGGTTCACGGAGGAAACCAGGGTTCCTCGCGCTGCCCTTTCCATCTCTGAGGGTCACCTGAGCACCTCCACCAGCTGCACCCAGAATCGGGGAGGGGGGGGCAGGCGTCTGTGAAAAGACGCGGTGCATCCCGTGTGTGCCTAGAATACCTGTAACGTAGAAGACGCTGTCGCCAAACCAAACAAAAGGGAGGAGGAGATTGTGAAAGCTGCTCACCAGTGCCGGGGAAACCGGGCGGGGAGGGACCCCGGCCGCGACGGGGGCACATGGGGAGGACTCAGCCCTCGGCCAGGCCAGAGCAGAAAGCTGAGGAGATTTCAAACTTCTAAGAACGCTATTTACAGCAGCAGAAGGCCTGCTCCGGGGAAACCCGAGCAGCTGAGGCCAGCAATTCATTCGCATGATATATGCTGCTGGTGACACGGATCGATGCAAGAAGATGGGCCCTGGGATTTTAAAGTAAACAAGCCAAGCCTGGTGTTAATACAGATGACATTATCCATATGGTGCTTGTGGAGATCCCCTGAGGCCCCCAGATTAGAATTTCTGTCCATGAAATTGAAACGGCCATGGGAAGTGGATGAAATCATCTTTCACTATAACAGGTATAGAAATCTGATTAAATATTTAAAGCATTTCTCATAATTTAGAATGTTGTACTATGTAGGGAAAACTTATACCCTGAGAATATTAATTAACAAGAAAAGAAAAATTAGGAGAGCTCTCAGGCGTGTGACCTGGGACATCAGTCACTTCCTCCTCCAGTTCCGCAGGGGGGAACCCTCCTTCCAGGTACATCGGGTGCAGGTAGGGTGACCCTTTCCTCCTCTCCCAACTGTCACAGGCCAGCGGGAGGTCCCTCTGCTTGGAGCCTCACGGTACTGACTCTCGATGCCCCTCCCTGATCCACCACTCACGCCCCAGCCGCCTTCTACGTCACTCACTGCTGTAGCCAGAATTGAGGCCATCAGGGTTATCTGTGGTTATTCTTATGTTTACTTTGTTAGACAAAACCATAGAAAGTTACATTTAGCAACAAATGCTAAATAACATTACTGCATTTGAGAAGAACTCAATTATTATGCAAGTCTGTAGATAACCCTCCAGCATCAGTAAATTCACAGCCTTGGTTTATGAAAAGCTCGAGTCCCTGGTGCAATACTGGCCTGGGTCCTGGGGAGAGAAAAGAAGTCCGTGGGAAGAATGGTAAGGTCTGGTGGCATCCGTGCTTTAGTTCCCAGTGTTGTGTCACTGGTAATCCTTCAGTTTCAGCAAACAGACCACAGTTCTGTACGGGGTCAGCCCTCAGAAACCTGGAGGGAGGCTACGGAGGAATTCTACCCTGTGCGCAAGGTCTCTGTCAATCTTTTCTTAAACCATTTATTGAGGTATGACTGGCGTTCAGAAAGCTATACAAATTTAATGTATACAACCTGATGAATCTGAAGATGAGAAAACACCCCAGAAAGTATCACCCCCGTGTTTGCCATAAACGCATCCATCCCTCCTCTCCGAAGTCAGAGAGGACACGTGCTGTGAGGGTGTGAGCAAAGGGACCCTCGCGCACTGTTGGTGAGAATGTAAAATGGTGCAGCCATTGTGGAGATGGTATGGAAGTTCCTCAGAGAGATTAAACACAGAACTGCCGTATGATCCAGCAATCCCACTTCTGCATATTTACCCAAAGGAAATGAAATGTGAGCCTCAAGACCCCTGCACCTACATGTTCATCACAGCACCGTTCGTAGCAGACAGGACACGACACAGTCACAGTGTCCACTGACGGATGCGTGGATGAACAAAATGTGCTGTGTGCAGACAATGGCACAGCATCCAGCCTTAAAAGGAAGGGAATCCCTTTATTTATTTGTAATGGCAGAAAAGTAACAGCACTGTCGGAAAACGGCATCTAACTGTTTAGAGGCCTGAAGCTATCAGGTTCTGCTGGTTTTTGCAGCTCTGATGTTTGGACTCACAGAAGGTGAAATTGCTTTAATCGACAAACTTGGAGGCAGGGCACACACATTATATTTGGTCAGTTTTGGGAAAATGGCACTGGTAGGAATTCGAAAATAAATTGTAAACTGTAGCATTCACCGTTAAATTTCTATCACGGGCCCTACTACATCAGGCTGTTTATTTTTATAAAACTTGGAAGATATGAGGGAAAAATAGCTTTTTAAGTTTCATTATTTGACCGTTAAATTAGAAATGTCTTAACAGAAGGGTTTTCTTCTGTTTTGTTTGTGTTCTGGATTCTTCAGCTATACACGTGATTCTCTAAGACATCTTAGCCTTTACATCCCCACGTCCCAGCCAGCTATTTTAAGCAGGAAAACACTCTAATGTCTTAACGGCTGTTCGATGGAAGGAAAACCATGGACTGGTTGATTTACGGATTTAGAGTAAGAAAAGCCAGCGGGTCCACACAGGCGCCCTTTCCATCTGCGTACGTAGGGGCGGAGGAGGACGGCCGCTGGTCGTGCACCCGCTCTGGCCTCTTCCAAGCGCTAAATCAGATCCTTGCTTCTCTTACAAGAATGGCCTCGTCGGCATCCCTCCCAGAACCCCGGAGGCCTGCTTACCGGAGGAGAGGTGAAGACGTAGAAGGACGAGCCCTTCAGGGCCAGGAACTTGGATCTGAAGGTTTGAGAGGAGCTGGCCCCTCCCAGTCTCTCGCTGACCCACCCCACGTGGAGGACCTGCGGAGCAAAACCTTCAGAATTAACAACCAGGCCTTAGGAGAAGCACAGGGCTACCGGGGCGGAGAGAGCAGGCAACACACCACGGGCCGCAGACAGGGACGGGGGAGCCCTCAGCCATGTCCAACCTCCGATCAAGTGGACGCCACAAAGATGTGTAATATCTGGGGTCAAACGTCCAGGCTTCTGCACTGGGCCGGGCTCGAAATTTGAGCTTCTCAGTTCTCTTAGTTTGGGCCAATGCTGGACGTCTCAGCTGCCTCACACTTGTGCCTCCCATACGTAGATTTTTACAACCACGGTATTTAATTACGTCCTATCAGGGGTTAGTATTTGTAATCTGTCTATGAGGTTGCAAAGGCGACTACTGTATTTTCCATTTTTGTAGTAAATATATCGTTAATGCACGTGGGAGGAGTGATTGCTTCTTTACAGCTCAACTTCCTAACAACAGTGAAAACAATACAACAGTATTAGATTCCCACAGCTGGCACTGACTGTCTAGTGACACAGAATGCAAACTATAACATATCAGCAAATGTTTAAAAAGTTAACAGAAATGGTAATACAATTTAAAAATTGAATGCACGAAGTTAAACTAATACTAAAGTAAAATCCCCGTGTCGTCTCAGCTAAAATTGTAATGTGACATGTACTTTGCACATGGAAACAAACTTGGTGGTAAACGATCATAGACAGGCCCAGGGCTTTAGGGGATGAACAGTCCTCCGCGCTGTCTGAAGGGGGCTGCCCTCCAGGTCTGGGGACCGCAGCCCTCGGGAAGCGCCCTCACTGCAGCCGCGTGAAGTGACTCGAGCCGCGGGGGGCTCAAGGAAGGTCATTTCCTTTGCATTTTTACTTGCTAAATCGCTGACAGCTTTCACTCACGCCTGGTGAAAGACTTCCCAGGTCAGGATGCCAGGTAAAATTTTACAAAAATCCTATTTTCACAGTGTTCCTGGTGATGGAAAAGAGAAAATTAAAGAGTATCATTCTACAGAGAGTGGTAGCCACAGCTAACCAGTCCAGGTGTTGAACGGAAGTTGTCTAGTGCATCAGTGCCCTAGATACAGAGCTTCGTAAGGTGACCCAAATATTCCACTGGCTCATGGACTTGTCTCTTCCCTCTCGGTTTAGCTATTGTCTTGTGAAGGCTTAGGGTCACATCAGTGTGACACAGTTTTAACGTTATAACAGAGAGTTTTATTATTAGTATACAAGACAACCTTATTTCATGTGTCCTTGGACTCATTTAACGTTTCTGGGTCCGTTTTCTTGTCATAAAATGGGACTAGGATTCCCTCACATGGTAATTTCGAGAATTTAACGCTGGACCACAGAAAACTCCCTCCCAAAGTACTAGCAGGCAGGAGGCAAGTAACACACTGCTCGGATGGAATCAGAACTCTGTGGAAACAACACAAAGAGGACTGAGTGCTTGAACAGCCTGTGGATTTGAAACAGATTACACACGTTACTTAATAATGTCTGACTGACTTTCCTCCTTTTTGTCTGGTAGGCTCACACAGATACACTTTTGTTCATTATAACAGGAGCATTAATACTGCTGTAAATCTAAGACGTGCTCAGTTTCCATGATTGAAACGAGCTTCATTTTAGTCGGGTTATTTGTTTTCTTACTGCTGAGTCTTAAGAGTTCTCTGCATATTTGGGGGAAGAAACATTTCATTTTCTCTAGCTAGTTCAGCAGCTCCTTGATGTTCTACAATTAACACAGATTCAACGGGTGGTTTGAATTCCACACTCACCACTGCACGAGCACAGTGATTTGTATATTTATAGAAGACAAGATCCATTTTAAGCTCGGTTACTAAAATCAATGAATTGCAACTGGATTGAGTTTTACACAGTGAGAAACAGGGATTCGTTCAGAGATCAGCCTCTGTTCCACGCAGACGGGACGTGTGGCATTAGGAGGCCGTCCTAGTTACCTTAAGTTGGTACAAGACCACCTTGCTGAGCATCACCCAGGGGCAGTGGGTGTTTGGTAACGTTTTACAAACCAGTCATCACTGTAGGTCTCAAACGGCATGGTTAGCAGCATGGGTATATTTTTTTCTTAGTGTACGTTTATCAGCGCTCATGAGACATCCTGTGTTTCTGGACAATATTCAGCCCGTTATCCTATTTCTGAGAGGGCTGCCTTCTCAGTAGTGGGGTGGGGACCACAGGTGACACTCAGTGAAAGCAGCCCTGGGGGCAGGAGCTCTGGACGTCAGGCCACATCAGGCCCGTCAAGGGCTCTGCGTTCCACGCCCTTATCTTCAGAAGTGGACGATGCCACTGCACTCGCCTGTTTTGAGGGCAGGCACAGCCGTCTGCACGGCGATACTCAGCATCACATGATGTCAGATCCTCTCGGCACCTGTAAGCAGGATCGGGGCTGTCTTTTCTGGGGCTCTCACACTGCTTCCCGCTGGGTCTGCGTTAGACCACATGCTCTCTGAGGATGACACCTGTGTCTTTACCTGTATCTACCTATGTCTTTACCTGTGTCTTTACCTGTATCTGCCCCGCGCCCGCAGGATTGGCAGCGAGGGCTCGTCCCCCAAAATTTCTTGAAAGAACCCATGTGTGGCTCTTCATCTATCACTACCTGTGACTTTATGGGAAGTTAAATAGTCACAGCAGGGAGGACCTGCGTATTGTATCCATCAGGTTGGCGGACCGGGAGCCTTTTGTTTTACTGATTACCCTCAAAGTGTGGAACCAGCATTTCTAGAAAGCACGAGAAGTGCTTTAAATTCTAAATTGTTGCATATTGTAAAGTCAGCCGCAAGCTCAACTATCTGCTTTGATACTATATTTATTACCTGGAATCGTACCAAGATACTTTCAAACTACTAAGCTAGTGAGGGCTGCTGCGAATAGAAAGTAATTGCCACTCGGATGAGAAACTAAGTAATGGGAAGAAAACAGCCCTCAGCGGGTCTCCAGCAGTACGGCGTGAGGGTCCCTAAAACCTGTAAACACGTTATTTTCTCTGCCAAGAACTCCGAAGAGACCGAGCTTCAGCTTTGGGTCTCAAAGGGGGCTGTGGGGAGGACAAACTCTGCTGGGTTTTCCTTTATTTTTTAATCATATATTCAAATGCTGACAAGTCTCCCATGATCCTCTTTCTCTTCATGACATACTTAGTCATAGATGCAATGTAGATTCCACAAGGGATGAATGATGTACTGGAACCTGATACATAGGAGCTTAATTTAAGACAGGGCTGTAATATGCACAGACATGGAAATATAGATAGATGATAGATAACGATAAGATAGATAGATGATAGTTAGATGATAGATATAGATGATAGGTAGCTAGCTATCTAGCTAGATGATAGATAGATGATAGATGATAGATGACAGATAGGTATAGACAGACAGATGATAGGCAGCTAGCTAGCTAGCTAGATGATAGATAGATGATAGATGATAGATATATGACAGATAGGTATAGACAGACAGATGATAGGTAGATAGCTAGCTAGCTAGATGATAGATTATAGTTAGATGATAGATGACAGACAGGTATAGACAGACAGATGATAGGCAGCTAGCTAGCTAGCTAGATGATAGATAGATGATAGATGATAGATATATGACAGATAGGTATAGACAGACAGATGATAGGTAGATAGCTAGCTAGCTAGATGATAGATTATAGTTAGATGATAGATGACAGATAGGTATAGACAGACAGATGATAGGCAGCTAGCTAGCTAGATAGATGATAGATAGATGATAGATGATAGATATATGACAGATAGGTATAGACAGACAGATGATAGGTAGATAGCTAGCTAGCTAGATGATAGATTATAGTTAGATGATAGATGACAGATAGGTATAGACAGACAGATGATAGGCAGCTAGCTAGCTAGCTAGATGATAGATAGATGATAGATGATAGATATATGACAGATAGGTATAGATAGACAGATGATAGGTAGATAGCTAGCTAGCTAGATGATAGATTATAGTTAGATGATAGATGACAGACAGGTATAGACAGACAGATGATAGGCAGCTAGCTAGCTAGCTAGATGATAGATAGATGATAGATGATAGATATATGACAGATAGGTATAGACAGACAGATGATAGGTAGATAGCTAGCTAGCTAGATGATAGATTATAGTTAGATGATAGATGACAGATAGGTATAGACAGACAGATGATAGGCAGCTAGCTAGCTAGCTAGATGATAGATAGATGATAGATGATAGATATATGACAGATAGGTATAGACAGACAGATGATAGGTAGATAGCTAGCTAGCTAGATGATAGATTATAGTTAGATGATAGATGACAGATAGGTATAGACAGATAGATGATAGGCAGCTAGCTAGCTAGCTAGATGATAGATAGGTAGATAGCTAGATGACAGGTAGGTAGAGAGGTAGATAGATACGATGGACGGATGGGTAGATTAGATTCACATTACAGACTGGTCAAGGGTGGGTAGAAAGCTGAAAGTGTAACTTCCAGGCTGAAACGGACAAGCTGGGATTCTTTTCCTAGCATAGCAGCAGCAAGCGTTCTTTTGTGAGGACAATTTGTCAAGGGAGAGATTTTCCATCTGATTCTCACTCAGCTGAGCGTTGCCCTGTTTCTCTGGAGACACAGACACTGGTTGTGGAGCCCCCCTGCCCCTCGGTCCTGCCGTCCTCCTCCTCCAGGGCTGGGGCAGTGTCCTATTTTGCTGCTTCTCCTTCCCACGTCTGCTTAATGCAGTGCCGGGCACAGCATCCAACAGGAGTTACCTACTGAGAAGCGAACTAGGGACTCCTTTTCTGGCCAAGATGGAAACATACAGATTGTGAATAACCTGAAACGTCTATAAATCGGATGTGAAGTTAATGAAATTCCATATGTAATTTAATTCTGCCTACATTAATTAGCAAAGAAATAAGTTATCGCTTAGCTATTACTGGAAACATTGGCTGCTTTATGAATCTTTTTTAAATTTTACGTTATGAATTTTCTATGGCTTATTACATAATCCAAGAAATGTATATTATAATTTTATGAACACCTACTTGTCCATCAGATAATAATTGTACAACTGCTCTGTTCCTTTTCACAGAAAAAGCTAGAATAGCTTGAATTATTTAAGCCTCTTTTGGATTTGGTGATTAAGGTACCCATATTTCCTTTAATTCAGGTTTTCGGGAAGAAATTTATTTTGGAAAATAGATTCTCGCTGTTTTCGCAGGGTGAACACATGTCCTGGTTTTCCTGGGATGATTCTAAAGTTACTCCTGTTGTCTTAGTGTTACTTTTAGGTCAGTCTCCATCCCAGACAGAAGTGTCCCAGTTTGGATGACAAATTACACAGTCATTTTACTTATCAGATATAAGAGTCTAAAAATCTATACTTATGCCTTTTGTATTATCCTTCTAATTCTGTTTTCTTTGGGTTTTGTCAATTTCAGTGGTTGTCAATATCTTTATTTTTGTCTTATTTATCCAATATTATTTTTTGCTACATACCAAAATCAATAATTAATTGTTCAAAATGAGAAAAAAAATCCTTCCTGTTTTTATTTTTTTAAATTTTTTTGCGGTACGCGGGCCTCTCACTGTTGTGGCCTCTCCCCTTGCAGAGCACAGGCTCCGGACGCGCAGGCTCAGCGGCCATGGCTCACGGGCCCAGCCGCTCCGCGGCATGTGGGATCTTCCCAGACCGGGGCACGAACCCGTGTCCCCCGCATCAGCAGGCGGACTCTCAACCACTGCGCCACCAGGGAAGCCCCTTCCTGTTTTTAAATAGGGCCCAACACCATAAATCTAAACTCCTATAATGCACACAAAATGTTTAGTTTTTGGAGAAAATGTGAAAGCATCCTCTACTGAAATCTGGGCAAATTGGGGCAGGGGTTAGTTCTTTTACAACCTCACATAGTGAGGCCTGTCTCTGATGTTTCTTTCCAGATAAACAAATTCAAGCCCTTAAGTAAATTCAAAGTTACATAGAAATTTTAAAGTTAAAAAAAGACTTTAGATTACCCTTTGCAACTTTCTTCTCTTATAGATTAAGAAACTAGGGCTCAGGTGTTAATGTGTTCCACCTGCACCACCAGAGAAGGGATTAGGTGGGATTAGAATCCAGGTTTGATTCACCTAAGGCCACCAAGACTGACATCACACAAACGTGGCTTCATATACGACAAAATTTCACTAAGATAAAACCAAAGCGAAATCACTCCACTGCCTTTGAACCATGATTCATTCCACGTCCTCTGTGTTGGGAGTTTTGCTCCTCAGATAGTTTTAACTTCCCCTGAACCTTACTTCTTGATTCTCTCTTGTGAGTCAGTGGGAAAGAGGAGTTTAAATTTCTAAACAAAACAAAACACGCTTCGGTTTCCAGACTGGTGCTCTTCCCAGCCAGCCGGGCAGTCAGGTACAGCCGCAGAAACGCAGCGTGCGCTCCAAATGCGTCAAGTTCAGGTCCTGTGAGAGCTGCTCAGGTCTCAGGGCAATGGGCATTCACGTGTGCCTGCACGTAACTGTTCCCAAACCACTGACCATGCATGATGTGTTTGGGAAGTCGGGGACAGGACGACTCCCCTCTGTGACAGGACATGGAGACACTGAAGGAAGGGCTCCACCTGCAGGGCACTCTCTCCTGTGCTCCTGAAACGAGCAGGGCCCGTGGGGCTCCGGGGCCTGGAAGCCTTTCTGTGCTCCCCGTTTCCCGTTTCCCGTTTGTAGGAAATAGGCTGCATTCAGCTTCCAAGACCCTCCCTGCGATCCAAAGGGCAGGTTCAAACAGCTGCTAATCAGGGAAGGGAGGGGATGCAGAGACAAGGGAGGAGCCGTCAGGAAACAATAGTGCAGCCTTGGGGCAGGGCCCTGGTTCCCCTCAAGGGATACATATAACAATGTCTTTGAGTTCTTCTGCAGAACTAAAACCCCCAACAAATGGAAGATGTTAATTTCTTGATGAAGCATTCCTCATTCCAGAGAGAAGGTCACAGTTCACCCACCATCACCTGAAGCCAGATGATCTCTGGATTGAAGGAATGCAAGCCCTGCAGGCACCCTGATCCTTTCCAGCAGCCCTGCCTCTTGACCATAAGACTCCGCACTACCGCCTCCAGGTCAGGACACACTGTTTTGAGGGCATTAGCCCGCTGTGGCCCGCTTTGCCAGGCAAAGCGATAAAGCTCTTCTTTCCTACTTTACCCAAACTCTGTCTCTGAGATTCAATTCGGTGCCCGTGTACAGAGGCCGATTTTTGGTAGCAGTCTTGGAAGAGTCTCTGATTCACGACAAAAAGGATCCCCGGGGGACACTTTGCTAGTTTTGCTTGTGCCAACAGAAATCCAATTTCAAATGGCAAATTATTCTTGGAGACAAAAACACCAATTTGGTCTATTGGCCCACCAGCTTTGGTAAATAAATCCAGAGAAGACAGGCTTTAAGTGTGAACTAGGGGGAGGTGTGTCCTCAGGGGAAAAGTCCAAGAGAAACTTCTGTCTTAGAAACACTAAGCCCAGCAGAAAAGCTGTATTTTATGCGTAAGAATATGAAATGAGTCCTACAGTAATCTGAAGACATTTATGGGACCATTACTCATTAAATAGCTAGCCACCCTCATTTAGCTATGTAAACAAAAATAGCTGTTCATAAATTTAGGAAAACATTACAACAAATAAAAGTTAGAAGAACCTCTCTTAGTGTTCCTTATCTAATTTAGAAATGTTGACTAGAGGGGTTTAACTTAAAACATGGTCCTAATTTCCTATCTTTTTGCAGAAACATTTGATTGGCAGGTACTCTCCGGAATGCCTTCCATTTTAACGTAAATGTTATCACTCAGCTCTATGTGAAGGGCGTCTCTGAGTGCTATTTAAAGCAAACTGAACACATTCCTTTAGTTTGCTTAACTCGAGCCTACAAGGTATACTGCCTCAGACCTATATGAAAGACACAACCAGAAAGCTAAGAAGCTATACATCTTAAAAAGTTCACACTTACAGCTTAAACTATGACTTTATCAAAAAGGAAACAGAAAAATAATGTAGTCACTTCAAAGTGTATTTACCTGATACACAGCTAAGTACTTACAGACCTAGTACATGAGCAGTCCTTGAACTAGAAAACCAGGCGTATTACAGGTTGGCCTCTGCTCTCGGAACGAATGAGCCGAGGCTCCTGAAGACGCAGGGCTACCACCACCAGAACACGCGGCCTCAAGGTGGATAAGGGCCAGCACGGGGCGCAGGGGTGGGGTGCTTCCTTCCCATCTGCAACAGCAGCTGCCCAGTCAAAGCCTCCCAGAATGAAACTTCCTGAACGAGGACGTGAGCTAAGAAAATCACACGATGCTGAGGGCTCCAGATTACACAGGTGAGTCTCAGCTGTCAAACCCTCTGAGCTTAAACAGTCACATCTAGGTTATCATTTGATCACGATTCCTTAGAAAATGTAAGTGCCGATAGATCACTGATAACACGGCACACTCAAGGTCAGAACGATTCCTCCTGCACTATTTCCAGGACAAACGAGTAGCTTCCTGGAGTTAACACTGAGGGTGAGGATCGACTTCAGTCCGATGTGTGCTAATGCTTTCCTGTCAAAATTTCCAAACCAAATCTCAAAAACAGAAAGAGGCTCCCTTCGGGGACATTGTATAATCAGCACAAAACCCACAAATCCTACCTGGTCACAAGGAGAGCAGCATTTATTTGCCATCTTCATCTGCAGAGAGAGGGAAGCAAGGAGTCAGTATGACAATGTACTGATGCCATAATTTTTCAACCTAACTGGCAACTGGATTTAATTAGCTGCATGAAGTGTCCCTGCATGAAACGTTTCCTTTATGAGGCATTTCTTACCTGAAAACCAAACCAGAGCACGTACAGATGTCTGGCAATGACTCTCATAACAGAAAACCCAAGACTAGCGTATTGACGCTACTGTTTCAAGCATCAGCTCTTTACTAAGTGAAGCTCTGGGGCAGCGGACGCTTAAATTTCCACGTCTGAAATAACTGGGGAAGATGATTTCTGTACTACATGGTCTTAGGTAATTACAGTTTTCACAGTTCACATTTGATTCTCCCAGCAATCCTGCAAAATTTAACCAGTGAGGACATGAAGGTCCAGAGTAATAACAAGGTCAAGCCTACCCAGTTGGAAAGTGGATTTGAATCCACAGTTCCAGCTCGAAAGCGTCTGCGTCTCCCTTCCTCTGCTCTGCCCAGTAGCTGCAATGTGTGAGATTCATCTAGAACCATGCATTTCTGCCAATATCAAGCTACCACCACCTGGTTTTTTCTTTTCCTTTTATCCACCCAGATACCTTTGGAATTCAAAATGTCAAGTTGGAAAACTGAGGTCTTAGAGAGGGTCTAGTACCTCCTCTGTAGCTGAGAGCCTCTGAGGTCTTTGGAATAGAAATCTCACATTGCTGCTTCCCTGATATTTCAAAGTGCTCAGGCGAGCTCTGTTTAGTAGTTTCCAGGAGCGAGGCAGGTGTGAGAATACGCCGTGTGCATCCAGACCCCCGGGGTCCTCCTGCCACCAGCTGCCCTGGGCCACAGCAGGCCCTGGGGTGCAAACGTGGACAAAGGGGCAAGTCACCCGCAGGGACTGAGAACAAGGAAACGGGTCCACGGCCTCCTCGGGCCAAGGGCTGGTCCTTGCATGAGCTGCCCGCAGCTGTGGCCATCAACTTACTGCCGGGATACAGCGGTTGCTTTAGGGAACTGAGTACTTTATTCATGTTTTACTCTCACCCCATCTAGTTTTATTGTTTCATTTTGAAGTTTCATATTGACTTTGATCATCAAACAGATCACTCAAAGAGACAGAGCGCTTTTTCTTTCCTGGGTGCCTGCGGTGAGCCATTGAGAAGGGATGTTTGTGGTGGAGGTGCCTCTTTATAAGTTTCCTTAATGTTTTGGAGAATTGCATATTTAACCCAATTGGGTTCCCCAAATAAAAATGTCACGTTACATCAATGCATTTGGATAGAGTGTATATAGAATTACATGCACACAAATACTTCCGTGTAGGTGCGTGGAAAGGAAGAGGGAGAGCCAGAACCAGCGGGGAGGTGTCCAGAGGTTTGATTCAGTCTACACTCTTACACCAGGAAACTTTTAGATGACTTAATCTTTAACTTTTTTAGTCAAAGCTTTGTTACGTTGAAAAAAAAGTGCATGTTCTTCTGTTTAATGTTATTACCAACTGTTTCAGGATTCATCATAAGTAACAAAACATCGTAATTCTTTTCGTGGATTAAAGAGCAAAAGCAGGGACAGTGGAAAGTCTCCGTGCTCACTTTTTGCAGCGTCAGGTCGCTGATGTTGGCAGACACGGCCCTCAGCCAGGCGGTGCACTCCTGCGCGGTGTAAAACCAAAGGCTTCCCGAGCTCGCCCCATCCAGGGCCTGCACCTCAAATGCACTGGACCTGCAGGAGGAGGACAGGAGATGCTGGAAGGAGGCCCCTGGGGTCCGATGCCCCAGGCCCGGGAGAAGGCGGCGCCCACTCCGCCCTGCTCAGCACCGACCTGCAGTCACCGCGGAAAACACAGCTCACAGCCGTGGGCACAGCCTAACCCGTCTCCGTATCTTAGGTAGGTTTACTGAAATGAAGTTCAAAACGCTGAAATCCCTATTTCTAATTTAATAAAAACACGAAAGGCAGCTCCTGTAGGAAATACACTTGCTCTTAGAGCAGTGCTGGAGTTACTGTTTTGTGGGGTCCTTAGCAGTGATTCTTTCAGAGACCACTTATCATGGTCGGAAGGCTCTTGACCCCGTGACGATGGAGCAGGTCAAACACCACCATTCCTCAGCGTCGATGGTGTTTTAGGACCACACGTATACGTCTGATTTACAACAGAGCTTTTGAAGAAGTTGGTTCTCCTTTAATTTTAACCATGAGAATCAACCTGCCACAAACCCACCCATGGCAAATCATTCATAACGGCGACATCACTGTCTCTAATTCAGTAGTTCTCCCCTATCATGCAAGCTGTTTTTCCAGAGATAATTTCCATATAACTATTGCTATAGACCCCAAAACCTACATGTTAAAGCCCTAGTCCCCAGTGTGGGTATATTTGGAGATGGGACCTCTAAGGAAAGAAGCTTAGGTGAGGTCAGAAGCGTGGGCCTGATCCAACAGGACTGGGGGCCCTAGAAGAAGAGGCCCCAGAACTCTTCCATATGAGGACACAGTGAGAAGACAGCCGTCAGCGAGCCAGGAGGACAGTGCTCACCAGACACAACCCTCTGGAACTTAGATCTTGGACTTCCAGCCTCCAGAACTGTGAGAAAATAAATTGCTGTTGTTCGAGCGCCCCCCTGCCCGCTCCGCCGTCTGGTAGTTGGTAAGGCAGCCTGAACTGACGAACACAACCCTTACGACAGAAGAATGTCACTTACACGTCTGTTCGTTTTCTCTCAAGAAAACTCTGCACACTAACCCATGCAGCTTGTATCTCCACGGCCTTAAGAAGACAACTGAACGGCTAAAAATGACAAAACAAACTTTTTTTAAACAAGGTTGGCGCTAAACTATGTTTTAATAGTCTTTCAGATGTGTGTTCAATCGTGGTTTCACACAGGAAAGGATACAAGGGCGGGAGAAGGAAGTAGAGACATTATAAACCAGCCCTGCGTGTTCTTGGGCCAAATCTACGAACCAGGGTTTCTCCGATTAAACAATCCGTCTGTCTTTTTTATAAGTAGATATCCCTGACTAGGTATCATTCCCACCCTAATCGGCACCGCTTGAATCAGAACACAAGGTTCATTTACGGACAAGTGTGTTATTGTCCCTGCACCCCGCGCCAGAGCCCCGGCTCAGAGAGTTTACCTGGCGAGGGGGTGAGGGACAGGCCACAAAACCTACAGCTCCTGGTCAATTTCCACAGGAAGTGACTTCATTTGCAGTAGAATGTGGAGAAGTTCAAGGTCACGGGCACTTCAAAAACAGTGGAAGTTTCGGTGAAAGGCGATTAGAAAGAGTTTCGTAAATTAAATGAATACAGGCCGAACTGCTGGCCGGCTAATTTTCAGGAGAAAACCCGAGAATAAAACAGCTGGAAGGAGCTCTCCCGTGGTCAGAAGTTCTTCAAAGGAACCCAGATTTGACTGGAATATTCTGCCGATCCATTTACACCACAAAGCTTTGCTGAAAATGATAGACCAATCCGCTGGAAATGAGTGAAGTTGAACAGCCGGGTGTGGTCACAGGAAGAAATCAACCTCAGGCTTAACAGGACTGCGGGGAGAGCGGTGCCCAGACTCCACTAAAATGACCCAGCCGGTCACTAAACAATAAACAACAAACCGCAGGCAGGGGTGTGGGGTGAGGACCTGCGCCCGGAGCTGCTGGAGACAGGACAGTGCGCCGCGCCGCCTGGGGAAAAGCAGGCACGGAAGGTGTCTGCGAGGTGACCAGACGTCACATCAGGCAGAAGGACTTCAAAACAGTCATTGTAAACACGTCCAAGACACTAGAGGAAAGCTTGCTTAAAGAAGTAAAGGTACAATGACGACGTCACTTCAAATACAGAATGTTAGTAACGAGACAGTAGCTACAAAAGGAAGCAAATGAGTGCATTAGGGTGAACGAGTATAATAACGGAAAAGAATTTGACTGGAGAGGCTTGACGGGAGGCTCCAGCCGACAAAGAATTAGCAAACTTGAAGACAGATCAATAGTTTACGCGATCCAAGTAAGAGACGGAAGGAGGAGTGCAGAGAAACTGTCAGAACCTCTGACACTCAAGCTGGAAAATGAAGAAGAGGTCTCCCGTTACTGCACGGAGGGTCCCCCAATGTTGCCATATCTATTTGGTTTACAGTGTTGTTCAAGTCTTCTGTTCTCTTCCTGATGTTCTGCCTGGTTTTTCCATACACTGTTGAAACTGGTGTATTGAAGCCTCTGACTATTACTGTTGAATTGTTTATTTTGCCTTTCAATACTGTTAGTTATAGTTTCATGTATTTTGGTGTTCTGTTTTTAGGTGCATATATATTTATAATTGCTATATCTTCCTGATGGATTAAACATTCATCTTTTTAAAATGTCCCTCTTTATTGCTAATAACATTTTCAGTTTTAAATTCTATTTTCTATGATATTAGTAAAGCCACTCCATCCTTGTGTTTGTATATTTTTTCCCATCTTTTATTTTCAATCTATTCGTTTCTCTGAATCTAAAGTGTGTCTCTTGAAGACGGAATACAGTTGGATCTTGTTTTTTCTACTCAGTCTGAAAATCTTCACCTTCTAACTGGATTATTCAATCGTGCAAATGTAATTTTATTATTGGTATAGTTAGATTTTATGTCTGCCAAGTTACTTTTCATTTTCTACATGTCTCAAATCCTTTTTGTTCCTCTTTCCCTCTTTCTTTTATAGTATGTGAATATCTTCTAATTAAGCATTTACATTTCTTTAATGATTTTAAATATATATGTGTATATACATACAAATAAAGATCAAAACATAAAGAAAGCAGAAGGAAGAAAATAATGACGATTAGAGCTGGAATTAATGAAGCAGAGAAGAGAAAAACAACAGACAAAATCAATGGAACCAAAATCTGGTTCTTTAAAAAGAACAGCAAAATGGACAAACTTTTAGCTATATGGACCAAGAAAAAAGAAAGAAGAATCAAAATACTAGAATAAGGGGTGAAAGTGGAGATATTACCATCAATATTACAGAAACGAAAAGGATTATAAAGGAGTCCTTGAACAATTGTATACCAATAAATGAGATATACTAGATGAAATCCTAGAAAATACAAACTACCAAAGTTGATTCAGGGAGAAATCTGAATAGGCAATATTACAAGTTTAGAAATTGAATTTTTAACCGAAAAACTAACCACATAGAAAAGCTGAGGCCCAGATGGCTTTACCACTGAGTTCTACTAAACATTCAGAGAAGAATTAATAACGATTATTCACAAACTCTCCCCAAAATAGAATAGAACATTTCCCAAATTAGTTTCTGAGGCCAATACAACCTTAATATCCAAACCACAAGTCATCACAAGAAAACTACAGACCAATATCTGTTTTGAATATGGATGCAAATCTCCTCCGTGAAATACTAGGAAACTCAATCCAGGAACATCTATTAAGAATTATACACCACCATCAATGGGAGTTACCCCAGGAATTCAGTCAGTTTGACATCTGGAAATGTTATACATCACAGCAACAGAATAAAAAACAAAAATCACACAATCATCTCAACAGATGCAGATAAAGCACTTGACAAAATCCAAAATGCTCTCATGCTAGAAAACACTCAACAAACTACGACTAAAGGGGAGTGTTCTCAGTCTGATAAAGAGCTTCTACAAAAGCCCATGTAGGGGGTGTAGACAGTCGGCTCTGAGGAAAATGGATGAGATCTGAATCCAGTACGTTCATGCTCCAGCTGTGTGAGACAAGCTAGACGCCTAGCCTTTAAAAGATCCTTGTCTACACAACGGGTCTTGAAATGCCAATTATACCACAAATGGAAATATTGGGAGAAACGAGCGGGGTAACGTAAATATGGTTATACCAAACCCACAGATCCTACACAAACATTGCTACCAGTGAGGTTATCTGTCAAGCAAAGCAATACAAATTAAACATTATATGAGCAGAAACGGTGAAAGTGTTGGCACGAATGCTGATGACAGATGCCAACGTACCAACAAAGTATGAAAACAAATTCGCACTTTGGCTTATTGTACAAACGTCATATTAATTAGAGGCAATGATACAAACTCTGTGCGTGTCTGCCCGAACGATGGATGGACATTCGTGTCTCCTGATTGACTCTGAGGTTTTATTTTCTCAGCTTTTCACGTGTGCGGTGTTCAGGCTCCCCTACGACGTCCCTCCCCCGTCCACAGGCGGATCCTGCCTCACGGTTCTACGGTCATGGCATTTGCCCAGGATTCTCAGGACTTTAATCCTATGGTCAAGGTCACAGTCAGAACTAGAAATCCCAGAGTACTCGCTGCTCGGGACTCGGCGTGCTCTGTGAGGTCACGTGTCAGCTTTAAAAAATCAGCAGTAAAACCTACACCCAGAGAAGGTAGAGTATTTGGTGCGTGAGTTTCCCGGGTAGAAACCAAGCCAGGTCCAGACACCATTGTCAAGGGCCAGGGAAGAAATGACCCTGCCCGTGCCTTTGGAAAGCCTACCTTCTTCCAGGATTCCTTCGAGCCCTGAGAGGATTTTTGATTTTCGAAGAGAAAACTGGTAAGACAGTTTCATACCGTAGGAAATGAGCTGATTCACAGTTTCTGGCTAAGCAAAAGAAATCTATTCCAATAAGATTCAAAGTTCGCGTATCTTAACCTATTAGAAGGTTGAGGAACTGAACGTTCCATGTTGAGTCCGCACTGCCTTTGGAGGAGGAGGGGTCTGCACCTTCCCTTCCTGCCCCTTCACCCCCCCCACTTCTCCTCAGATGACAGCTCCCCCCAGCGTCCTGCCGCTCCCCTCCCGCCCCCGCAGACGCCAGCCCCCCAGCCCTGCCCAGACCCTCCCACAGTCCCTCCTGAGACGCTCTGCATCAGTGCCTTTACCAGGCCAGCTGCTGGAGGCTGCCGGTAACCTCACAGCTCATCTCAGTTATTTTACAGGCCTAACGCTGGACATCTGTCTGCATCCCACGTCCGCATCCTATGGCAACAGACAATCTTCCCACACCGACCTCAGCTGTGCCGTGGAACTCCAGCATGACCCAAATCGGGCTCCAGGTACCGAGCATCCTTAATTGCCCCTCAAAGCTTCGACATTGGAGAAAAAGAACTCAAAGTTTATAAATCATCTTTTTAACACGTTGCGTGTTTTTTAAGGAACGAAAACACTCGAGCTTCCAAAATGACCCACGGAACCTCTTACCCACGAGTCACGGCTCACGGCCATCCAGGCCCCCAGGTTCCGGCCAATCCTGACCCTTTACACCTGGACAGCATCCAGGGAGGACTGACTGCACACAGCATCTCTGCTCTGGTGAACTTGAAGCCCCCCTGCTCTGGAAGCTGAAGGGTCGGTGTCTGTTTATTTTACTCACATCGAGAGTTACGAACATTCACCAGACAAAATGAGAGAAAAACGTGCATATTCCTCAGAATTTGAAAAAAATCTCCCAACTGCCATTCACATGTCACATTTCAAGCCTGCCTCTGTGGCATGTGTGTTATCTTTTCATGGAAGCCAGAGAAATATTTTCTTTCTGCTTCCCCACCATGCAGCAGCATCTCTAAAGATTCCATATTAAACAGTAACAAAGAGACCCAATTTAAATGCAGGCACCCTTCTCCCTGTATCAGTTTGTTTATTAAAAAGTCACTATTCCTGGAAGATTCCAGGCACAACAAAAGTCCAGCAAGTCCAGGAAAGAAAGATAACTTCTCCTTCGTGCTGCCCCGTAGGCCAACTTGTCCTCCTCTGTCACCCCGATCACCATCCTGAGACCAGGTCCGAGTCCTCCGAGCCCCTCGCCCATCATGGAGCAGGGGCTTGAGAGGTGTGAGGGCGGAGGGTCCCATGTGGGCGGCGCCGGAGCCAGATGGCGGAGCCCCTCCCAGGGGTCCCACTGAAAGAAAGCGGAGGTAAAACCACCTCACCTAGGTCTCCCTGCTGGTCTGAGCTTATGCCTGTTTCCTGCCTGCATTTCCTGCCGGACGGGAAGCTTCAAGAGAGCACGGACTCCTGGGTTTGCTCATTGCACACCCTCAGCCTGCAACATCTACGGCAGAGCTGCACGGAGCAGGCATGCTAGAATACCTGTCGCGTCAATAAGTGCTGGAGAAAACCCAGCACGGTGGAAAAGGCTCCCACCTCCCATGCCCACTGCCCGCTGATATAGAAACCGCTGTCCTCCCAGCCCGGCCAGGGGCGCGGCCTCCTCATCTGAAAGCAGGCAACTGAAGGACCGCTCGCTGGGCCGTGGGGACAGGTTGGCGAGGTAGGTGGAGCGACAGCGCTGCAGCCGGCACACGTGCACATAAATATAAGAATATTATACATGTATTCAATGCACGGGGACAGGCAGCAAATGGGACAGAGAGCCCAGGCCCTGTGCTTGTCAGAGATGTTTGCAGAACCTGTGCAATCATCTTCCTTATATTCTTAAATTCTTCATGTTTGAACAATTAATCATGCATTTGAAAATTCCCCTTTACATAATGATTGAAACTGCTTTGAACAAATTCAAAATACTGTAAGTCGAGAACAGAGAAATATCTTTATTGTCTATAAAAATAAAACACATTCTAAAAGATTCGTAGGTGGCTAAAATCACTGGCACTTCTAAGTCTTGACGTTTTCTTTTTACAACCGCTTTGAATAATGGAACCTGCAGCTTTATCCTATGAATAAGGAAATCAGACATAACAGACACTGCATCTCTCTCTGCATTTTCTTTGTCTTTCCCTCAGGATTTCTGTGTCCAGGAGGCATTAATCAGCCCTCGAAGGCTTTCACTTCCATGAAGCAAACCTTTCAAATCCCTGGATACCTCCTTCAAAGTCGACGGGGGGCCATTCTAATGGGAGTGACCTTTGATCCAGCATAACATTGCAGCAGGTGCCATGTGGAGCAAACACTACAACCAGTTCCTACGTCTACGTCTGCTGATTTATCTACTAGGAAAATCTGAATTACTGGGTGAAAATACATGAACTTCCTGAAAGCCTGTAATCTGCACTGGGGAGTGCTCTGAGTAAAAATTCCTTCCTTGAAAAATGCACATTTTATCCACACAGCCCTCCACTTTCCCCGTGCTCATTAGCCTTTATTTCTACATTCAAATCCATACTTCTAACTACTTGACCCTTGTTGTTTTCATCTAAACGAAGAGCCTGTTAGACCCTGAAAGCAACTGAATCAATGGATGTTTGTGAAATAGGCAAGTTTGGTGTCAGGCAATGGATTCCTTGGTTAATACTTTCTCACTTTTCAACCTTCAGTTTTATTTGCATAATAAATTGATTTTTAAACATATTTTCTTATTTATTCCATAGGAAGCTAACTTAAGAACTTATTCAAGAGAAATGGACATGGGGATGAACTTTCTGGTGGTAAATTAGATGTTTGACAAAATGTCTTAAAGGCCTTAAAACGTTTTAACCTTTTCATTCCATAATCTTACCATACTACCTATTCTAATGAAATGATGGGTAATGTGAATAACGATGTATGCGTAACAACACCAGAGCAGTCCCAAAAATATGTTTTAAAAGAAAAATAAGCCCCTGGTCTCAGTATAAAGGAATAGTGGGTACGCACTATGCACACCGACAGGACAAAAGTCTCATTAAATCCCAACATCCAGACACCCATCCACAATGTTCTCTCTCCATAGAAAAGTCCAGACAAACATACGTTAAGGTGATAATGTAGCTTTATCTCGTGGTAGAATTTTAACGTATTAACATTTTCCCCACACATTTGTATTTCCCAAATTAGCCAGAAGTAATGTTTTTAGCTGTGAACCCTATGGATATGTGTATAAATGTGTGAGTGTATATACATATGTATATGCGCGCACACCCATGTCCACACACACGTGCACGTGGCCCCCCTGCCAGCGACCCCTGCTCGTCACATCCGCGCGTGCTCTGCGTCCTTCAGAGCTGCGTCTCTCCTTCCCAAAGGCCCTTCTAACAACCTGCGTCCTCCAGGTCCGACGGTCCTTCCCACCCTTGCGCTGTAACACCTCACAGCTTTTGGACATCTAAATTTTTCTTCCAACTTAATTGTTTGCTAGAATATCAACACTTGGATGACAGAAAGGAGGTTTCTTCCCCTCTGTAGCACGTGGCACTAAATGGTGGTTAAGGAATGTTTCCTGACAAGCTCCATGGTGGAGATTCAATCTTTCCAAGTTCTTAGGGGACATTTAGACGGGGCTCAGGTGGCCAACACCAGGAGGGTGAGTGGTTCTCCAGGCAGCAGTGCGGGACCCCGTCTTGGAACCCCGGAACTCGCCGGGTCTCCCACAGTCTGAACCGTAACATCAGGCCACCTCGTGAAAACTGCCGGCACCTCTTCTGTGCAGTAAAACCACGCAGACCCTGCCTTTAGGACTCTGCAGAGTTCATTCCTTCAATACCTGATGCTTTGCTTTAAACACGTTTGTTTCCCTGCCTTTAGGACTCTGCAGAGTTCATTCCTTCAATACCTGATGCTTTGCTTTAAACACGTTTGTTTAAGTCTGCTGGAACGGTTCCACGACTCCAGTAACATGACCATTTTTTGCACTTCGAGTGTTCATCACTTAGATCTTTCTTCTGAGACAGAAACACTGCATCTCAAAGAGACACTGGAAACGCAAACTCTAACCCGAAGACCCAACACCAGTCTGGCGGCCGGGCTGAGTGCAGCGAAGGAACAAATCTCCATGCCAGGACGTCACTCAGCCAGGACGGTATTTTACCCCCTTAGACATGACTGGAAGCATCCTGCATCCTGGACAGTCCCACTGGTAACTGCCCCACCAGGAAGCCCTGGGAGCGCTGGTCCTGAGTCTGGGGAAGGAGCCGTGGTCTCGGGGTAAGAACAGAGCGGGGGCCACGAGGATAAGGGGGCTGCCGGCTGTCAGAAGAGGAGGGAAGCAGACTGACTGACAAACGGGGCAAGGCATGGGGTCAAGGGTCAAGAGTCAAGAGTCACATGCATGCCCAGGACCACCCGCCAGGTAGAGGCAGGAATGGAAATGCAGACGGAACTGGGTCAGTTTCTGAGAGTGTGACCTCAAAAGTAATTAGAAAGTTTGGTCGAATTCATAAAAAGCAGGCTTCCCCTGCACACCCCCAAGCCTGGGGTCAGTATCTAAGGAGCAATGGGACATGTTCCTAGAGACAGCAGCCTGCCTGCTCCCTGTGCCCGGGGTAGTTTGATCCGGTAGAACGAGGTCCCTGAGGCCCTCTCCTCTCAGCAGCAGGAAACTCTGTCACTTCAGCTCATTTGCTTTGTTGTGACGATAGGGATGCTGGTGAAATGAGGACAGAGACATGTGATCCCTCAGCAGCTGGTGGAGATGGAGGGTCTGAGAGAGGCGACAGCCAACCCTGGAGATGCTCTTGGGAACGCAGGGCGCCCACAGGAGGCCCCTCATCTATAGCGACGCCATTCTCCCACCTTAAAACGCCCTCCTATTCATTGTCATTTCAAACTTTGAGAGCCTATTAAATTTCTATACACAAAGGAAAGGAAAATCAATTAAACGTTCCAAGGGGAAGACTTGTGATGACACCAACCCTACTCAGATAAGAAGAAAAGGCCCGAACACCCGAGGGCTGAGGCTCTGCAGCATCTCTCAGTAGCTGGGCTCTGGTCCCCTCACGGTCACCATGGATAATCCTCGGAGGTAAGATAAGAGGTGCTACTTTGAGAAACTGCCATTGGATGCACCGGGAAAGAGAGAGAGAGAAAGCGTTCTCTGAGGCAGCGAATCCAGCAGAGACGAGGAGCGTCTCCCAGGATAAGTCTCGATACCACACGCGTGGGACGGCGGGCTGGGGACAAGTGTGAGACCCAGCGAAGAGAAGCGGGAGCACTGCCACCTGCACCAAAGACGGCGACTCAGAGCTGCTCTGCGCCGGCTGCGCCAGGAGGGGCCTGGCTGTGCAGGTCACCCGGCTCGAGTCCTAAGCAGCACAGACCAGGGGAGGTTACAGAACGGTCCTCGGCGGTCAAGTGGGCAGCGCTTGCCACGAGCCGCGGAGGGAGGGGCCCTGAGGCTTCCACGTGTCAGCAGCGGCACCCCCGGCAGCCCCCGGCCCCAGAGGGCCGGACAGCGACCTAGACGGTCACCACTCCTGCCGGGGACCATCCAGACCCGCCGTGCCTTCCGGCCATGGTGAGAAGCCACCGTCCCAGGGCAGCACGTCTACACGGGGGCGACTCACGTGGCCCGTGGTTTGGAGATGATCACAGAGAAGGCAGGCTGGCCTCCGGGGTTAAAGCCGGTGATCAAGGACCAGGAACGCACGGTGAAGTGAAAGGCCCACTTCTCTCCGCCGGCGTCTGGGGGCAGCGTCCTCTGTCCACACCCACAGCGGGACGGCCGTCCCAGCGGGCTCTCCTCCCCAGGCTGCCCTCCGCAGTGGCCACAGCCCGGCTGGCACCCCAGCCACTGTCCCGTCATGACCCTGTCACAAGGCCGGGCTTCCCCGCGACTCTGCGGACACGGCCGACCAGGCAGCTCCTGCCCCGGAGAAGCTGGCCCACCTCGTGCTCCCAGGCCGTCCACACCCCGTGTGCAGGGCGCGGCCAGGGCCCGGACGTTTGGGGAACATTCCTAGAAGGGCATCATTCCCTCTTAATAAGCACACACGCCCTAACCTTCTCTCCCCACGATGGAAATTTCAGAAAAAATTAAAGACACGGTGAGTTGAGAAAGACAGCAGCCTTGTTACTGAAAGTGGGGTCCGGCTGCTCGCTGCTCAAAAGCCAATAGAGAGGCCAGGAAAGTGGAAAGGATAGTTGGCTTTACTTTGGATGCTGGCAACCTCGGGGCAGGGTGGACTCCTGTCCAAAGGCCGACTTACCCCCATTCCCCACTGACAATCAGTGGGCAAGAGCTTTTATAGACGGAGGGAGGGGCTCCCTGCAGAAACAGCACGGCCCGCTCCGACGGTCACCTTGAAATCGGTGCTGCCGTGCTCCGACCAGCGTCATCTTGACTGTCTTAAGTACAGTTACTCTTCGGTTCCAGGGTCGGTTTGTTCCCATTCCCTTGAGGCCAAGTCTCCGAATTGTGGCAGCTTGTGTCATGGCTACAGCCTGGTCATCGTGGGGTTCACTTCTTCCACCAGACACTGGCGGGGTTTCAGTGTCTACAGGACGGCTCCCAGGATATGGCTCAGAATATGATCTATAGCCCTTGAGGAGGGACTAAAGGTCCTTGACTCTGCTAATGACTAGACTCTTATTATTTTGTCCTATTTGTTTTCCTTTGCTTCTGCATTTTCTCACTTATCTGATTAAACTTATTCTTTGACTAAAGTTTTTCTACAGACAAAAGGCAGGTGGAGGACACGGGGGCTGGGGAAGGGCCACAGGGTCGTGCTCCGTTCCAGACTGACACCCGACAGCTCCCAGACCTGCTGTGGGATTCTTCTGCTGAACATAAACAGTTCCGAGCCCGCCCACAGCAGGCGAGGGCTCTCCCCGAACTCCAGGAACAAGACAGAAAAGGGCTCGAAATCCTGCCCGAGCAGACGGAAACACAAAGGATGTCCAGCCACCAAGACCCTCCCTCATCCCACCCTGACGACGGTGCTCCCCCAGGACAGGCCCGGCCCTGCTCCCAGACACCCCACCCTGCATCCTCCTGGATATACTCAAACTCAACGATGACCCCGGGGGCCCACTCTCCGAGCCCCCAGTGCAGAGCAGACCCTGAGCTCCTGACCCTGCTATGGTCCCCCCCAGCACGAACCCCACCCCACAGAAGCCCTTCCTCTTGTGGAGACGCCCACGGCCCTGGGATCCTGTCTCCCTTGCTCTGCTCTACCCCCGGCATCAAGAGAGCTGCACTTTGAGGATCTCCCAGCTACAGGAGACCGGGTTTTGGCACAAGTGTCTAAGCATGAAGCCATCCTTTGCAAAACAGATCAGAGTATTTAGCAGGGTAGTTTTGACTTGTAGCATCACTTTTGAAAATGTGCTTATCTGCAATATGTCTCCAGTATGGCTGCTGCAAAGCCCGTCTGGTCCCTTCCATGCTCTTTACTCTGAAATAAGGGGACCTCCTCCAAAGCCAAATGGGGTATTACTGTCGGCGAAAAGACGTCATCCACTGTTATTTTCACAAATACCAAAGATGTGGGACGAATAGAACTAAAGCTTTAGTTTCCTCCCGTCCCTTTGGAAAAAGGAAGATAAGTGACTCCTTACACTTTTTCAGGCCAACATAGAACAAGAGCCCTGGGAAGGGCCCATCGGAGCAGAAGCACAGAAAGCAGCGCCTCGTGTGAAGAATCTGCCGGCACCGGTGAGCCTGCGACTGCAGCGATCGCCCGGATCTGAGTCTCCTTCCTCCCGTTCAGGCATATTCCTCAGCCCACAAACAGTTAACAATGACGGTAACCCCACACCTGGCAGCACACTTCTAAAGGGGTTTAAAAGCTCCCTTAAACCTCATGTTATTTTACGCTTTCTCCATAAACCATCTTAGGAAGCGGTGGAGAATTCACATCATGTCCTGCCCGCTTGGCTATCAGGAAGGGGCTCCCTGAGGGCAGGTCACGCGGCCCCAGGAGGCCCAGAGGCAATGCGGGATTAGAGATGGTTCCCTCCAAACCCTGTTCTTTCCTCCACACCATCCGCCTCCCCTCTTCTTGCCCAAGTCCACAGCCCCAGGCTTTAGATCGTCTGGTCTGAGGCTGCCTCGTAAAAGCTCCCTTGTGGCTGGACTGACTGTCTGGCAAGCACACGTTTCTCTTGTTCTTAAGGAGGTCCCGACCCCTCAGCTTCCTAAAATACACACACTAAGCCGGTACCTTGTGCAGTCCAGGTCTGGGACCCTAACCGGACTCGTCATGGGGACGTGAAAGCACAGCCGAGCGCAGACCGAGGCTCAGTGCGTCTTTGAGGGACAGATCCCTGAGATGGGTCTGAGCACGCCCTGCACGTAAGCTCAGACCACAGCCTCCAGGGCACAGGCAGCTGCGCCCAGTTACTCTGTCAGACACAAAGCTAGGTGTTGCCAGGCGGGATTCTGCAAAAGTAATTCAGACCTGAAATCAGCTGGCTTTAAATTAGGAAGACTATCCAGGTGTCCCGACGTGGTCTCATGCCCTTCACATCTGGGTCTGAAGGTCAGACACAGGAAGTCAGATTCCATGACCAAGAGGTCATCTGTTGCCGCCTTGTAGGGGAGGGGACATGTGGCCTGGAACTCGGGTGACAGCCAGCACGGAGATGGGGAACCCAGCCTTACAGACTCGAGGGCCTGAGTTCTGCCAACAACCAGCGAGAACCTTGGGCAGGGCCCCGGCTTCAGGCGAGAGCGCAGCCCGGTCACACCCCAGCATCGGCTTGGAGACCCCGGCACACACAGCCCAGCTGACCCGTGGAGACTGTGAGATGACACGCTCGCGCTTTTGAAGCTAAGTTTGCACTAACCGGTTATGTAGCAACGGAAAACGGAGAGGGTCCTGCTCAGAAAACTCTCGCCCTCTTCACAACCGTCAGTCGCCCCAGGAAGCACGCTTTCCTCCTCACAGTGTCAGAGAAATGTGCTAACAACTACCTAATAGCCAAAAGCACGAGCTTCTGCTGAGGAATCTGTGACGTCTCGTGGCTACTTCCCAGAGTCTGCAGACGTGGTCTATTTTCCTACGTGAGCACTCGAGGGGCAGCCCTGCTTTGTAAGGCGTCGGCTGTCACCCTCACTGGGCATCGTGCTCTTTTTACGCCTGTTTTCGTTTCATATCAAGATGCTCTCCCCCAAATTCTTATGGAACCATCTTTTCCTGTCCTGGGCAGTCAATGATTCGACCTTCATTAATAGTGATGTATAACTTATGTAAAAGCTTAGTTCCCACTGTGCCCAAGAACCGCTGACACTAACGTCCACCTGACAGCGAACAGGTGCGAGAGGACCCCGGCAGAGGACAGCCCTGCAGCCCCGGAGGCGACGGGACATGGGAACCGTCATACTCACTACAACTGAGTTTTGTCATTTCAATACGTATCCCAAATGTTAGGTTTAAATATGTGTCTACTCTTTAGAGAATCTTTTGAAACGTTTTCGGAAAACTAAGGAACCTCAACCATCATTGGCCGAATTACTGCACTTTCCAAAAAAGGAAACCGCAGAGCAGCTGGTGACAAATTTTGGTCCTGCAACTGGATGATGACAGAAGCCCCAGGACGCTGACCCCTGACACGCTCGTCCCACTTGTTTTCATCCACTCAGAGGATCTCCTAAAAATCCTCCCCAGGCTACAGTTTAGAGCTTTGGCTTTTAGATTTTGAAAAGCGTTTGGTTTAGAGCTGGCGACTCCTAAACCTGCTCCTTGCACGCCCCAGAGCGAGGGTCCCTCGGGAGAGAGCACAGGAGCTGCAGAAGTAACTCAGGCTGTTTGAGGCCACGTGCCCAGGCCTCCTGTCCTCTTCCCCTCCTCTTCAATGTGCGACCAGAGGGCTACAGGGCAGGGGAGGGGACAGCATCCCCTCTAAACGTGCACGTTAATACTGATGTGAGTCAAACACACTCGATGAAATGCAGAATTTTCGTCATTCATTTTACTTTTTGCATCTTCCTGCCCACATTAAAATCACGAGAGAGTCAGCAAAGCTAATAAGGTATGTTTGTTCCCATAAAACGACACGGAAACCTTTGGTTTGCTCTTAGGATTTGACAGCACTTCCCAGGGCAAAGGGGGGGCGTGTGACCACCCAGGGGCGCCTTCTCCAGAGGCTTTGTGTCCACACGAACCCGGCCTCCGTGGGCACACGTGTCTCATCAAGAAAGTACTCAATTCCAGGACAACGAGCACTCTTCCTTCGTTCACACGGTTCTCTCCCCACCTGCTTGAGAACGAAAGGAAACTCACCACCTACCTACTTCTCAGCCTTTCCACAGTGACCGGACAGCACAGTTGGCCACAGATGACACACTGCACCGACTTAGAGGGAAAAATGCTACCTTATTCCACAAAACAGTGAGGGACACACAACCTTTACAGGTGAAACTCTGAAGTTACTTCATTAACCAGGCTCGAAAACTAGTGAGCAGTCATTGAACACTGGGGCTGGTCTAACCTTCTCATTTTATTAACGAAGAAAAGGAGGCCCGTGGGGTTTAAGTGACTTTTCTGTAATTGTATGCAACGTGGAGAAGAGTACAGTCTCATTTCCAATCTAATGCTGTGAACAGCTCAAACGGAAAATACAATTTCTTCTTCGGATGACTATGTCTCAGAAGAATGAACACAGTCACCACCGGACAGAACCGTCCTGACCACAAGTCAGCCCCTGCTCTGACTAGTGTTTTCTATGATGCTTGACTTTTAATATGATTATGGTTATTTCTGCAAATGCTAAATCCAGCTGGAGACAAGGACACGCACCTCGGGGTTTATCGGCGCTTCCCACTCCAGACATCGGTCACGCACCTTACTTTTTGTGCTGCAGCTCTGCACCGTGAGACCCGAGCCATGGACAGAGGGAGGGACACGGTGTCCAGCCAGCGCTTCTCATATTTTGGCTCATCAGCGACGGGCGAAGAAGGCGAGGACGGAGCCTGCGCAAAACAGACGAGAATCAACGGTCACAGAATCAGGCGGAGGCACCAGATACAGGGGGAGGCCCCGACGGGCCCAGACATCACGTCCCCCAAATGCAAATGAGACACATTTCAGCTGCTGCAAAAGCACGTGTGATCATTTTCTCAAAGCTCTGGAAAGAAAGAACGGCTCTTCTATTTCGACGTAAACGATTTTCTTCCTCTATTTTTTACACAGCACACTGCTCCAAAGACAGAAAAGTCCCAGGGAAGGGGACGGGGAAAGAGGCTAAAGCTGGAAGGAACCTGAGGGACACGACGAAGGCTCTGAGTCCAGGAAGGCTGTGAACGACCGCGTCCACCTGGAAGGTCAAATCAGAGCGAGTTTAATACATAATAATATTGACGACACGCTAACGGGTGCCTAGGTCACAAGACCCTGCCTGTTCATCAGTGGCGAAGTCCCCACTGTCTGTCCAAGGTGAGCAGAGAGGGAGCCCGTGGGGAGGGGTGGCCCGGTCCCTCCTCGGCGGGGCCTGCAGGGAAGAGGAAGACGCTTGAACGCCTGAATGAAGCCACGCGAACAGCCAGGTCGCCAGACAGGACGCCGCGCGCGCCCAGTTAGTCACAGGGTCGTACGCTGGCCCGTCTCGCCCCCTCAGAGAAGACAGCCCCGGCCCGCGCGGCCGCACCTCACGGGATGCCGGCTTCCTTCACACGGAAGCATCCTCGTGGCATCCAGCCACAAGGGCGGGTTTTCTCAGCACCTTCTAGCTCAGGGACGGGCAGCCAAAGCAAGGTGCAAGTCCCCGGGGCACAGGCAAACAGACGCACTAGTTAGGATGGCAAAGCTGGATCTGCCTGGGAGCGCTGGAAAGGCCCCCAGCTCAGGGAGGCCACTTCTGTGCTGTCCTGACAGGGGCCGTCGGGAATGCGGGAAGGGTCTCGCTGAGGAAAGCAGGGCCTGCAGGGCGGCAATGGTGAGCGCTGGAAACGGGCTCTTACTGGGACGGCTAAGGCTGCGTGGGACGCACGGTGCTAGAATGCTGTGGACCCACCTCCACTCTAAGACTCCAACAAGACCTGAAACCGCTCTTACGGTGAGGATTCCTTCCAGGCCAAACTCCCAACGAGTCTAGTGTCTGACTGTCTCAGGCCGAACAGCGGCCACCCCCGGATAAAACACATCGGGGCCTAATCCCGGGACCTGGTACCTTATTTGGACAAAGGGTCCCCGCGTGTGTGATTAAATTTAGGGTATGTACCTGGACTATTTGGGTGCCCTCAATGCTGTGGCATCTATCCTTACCAGAGGGATACAGGGGAACCCAGACAGGAGGGAGCAGGGCCTCGTAAAGGCAGAGGCGGAGACGGAAGCCACATGGCCGAACGACCAGGATGCCGTGGTGGGGGGCGCCTACCAAGAGCGGGAGGGGGCAGGAAGGACCCTCCTCGGGAGCCTTTGGAAGGAGCAGCCCTGCCAATGCCTGGATTCCAAGCAACCAGAGGCTGGGTTTGGGTTGTCCTCATAACGTTATTTAAATTTATTAATTCCACGGCCAATAGCTCAAAAGCAAAGTTAATGTAACATTAGAAGATTAAACTAGATTTTATTAATGTTCATTTATTGTCATCTTTTTGCATTATGTTCTAGTGTCCGCTAGAATATTTGCTTTTGGTGTACACATGACACAGCACGGGAAGGCCTATAGATTTATTACTTTCTATGGATTTCATACTGGCTTTACTGAGATACCCGTCTGCCTACAGGTACTGCTGCTGCGTGTAAGAATTCGCCATGATTTATTATACGTTGCGGCATGTCTTCAGTTACCAGTTTTCACTGAGTTTTATCACTGTTATTTGCATTCACAACACTCCATTTAAGGTATCAGAGTTCATCAGGAATAACGTTTTTGTGCATTTTCTTTGAATGCGGTTTGCTGCTCTCACTGATTCAAACTTGTAAGCGACAACAGGCATCAACAGTCAGAGTTATGAGAATAATCCTGCAAAACCACCACTTAAAATGTCATAATGGATTCCGTATATAATGAGCAGTATTTAAATGAGCACAAGAATATGGTTATTAAATAAGATCATTTTAAATTTGCTTTTCAAAATGTAGGATAAAAAGCGATTCCCCACTAAGGAAAACAATTTTTTCCTTTATAAAATCAGGTTGCATTTCATAACTTACGGGGCACATTTTAGCACCAGACTACAACTTTTTAAAGGAAGCTTTTTGTTCCCTCTGCTTTAGAAAGCTTCTACCTCAGGGGCCACTGACAAGCCCAGAGTTTCATGTCAGATTTGACCAGTGTTTCCTCTGGAAAAATACTTTGTATAATCCTGAGAACCTTGAGGCTGAAGGAGGACACCAGGTCTCCGTGGATCAGTGGGGGTTTCTGTGATGCTCACATGGCTTCCTTGATGGTGGGTTCAGGGGATGCCTGGGAAAGGAGGAGGAGCCTGGCTGGGGTCCCCTCCAAGCTTGCTCCATCCCTGGACTCCTGCCATGGGCTGCAGGACACTAGCTGCCTGCCCTCTGCAGCTGCGAGCCCCTGGGTCTGGGGGAAAACAGACTGGGGGCCCCAGCACTGCGGGAGCCCGGAGCTCCCGCACCTGATGGGACACCAGTAAAGTTGTGCCCAGACAGACCTTCCAGAACCTGTGGTCAAGGCTGGGGCCGCTCAAGGGCTGGGCAGGCTTCCCCTGTGCGTGCAAGTCCGCGTCTGAGGGGAGCCCATCACCCGCAGGAAGCGGATCATAATTCTCATTTCAGCCCGAAATGGCACCTCAGCTTTAGAGCTTGCAGAGATCGTGAGGCGTGGTCCCCCCAGCTGAACCGAAACGCCGTGGGCTGTACCCGTCAGCTCTCCCGGTCGTGCCACACAGCCCAGGAAACTCAGGTCTTACGACACCATCTACTACTACCCACCACCCAAGACATCGATTTTAGAGGAGCAGGGACAAGTCGTGTTTCCTTCCATATGATGTATGATGCAGTCAAGGGTGTCAGAGGAGTGAGGAAAAGAAGGCCGTCCTGGTTCTAAAACATTTATATGTGACCCATCAACTCACAGAACCGTTTACTCTAGGACACTTTAGTTTCTTTGAGCTGGAGATTCAGAGTTGAGATGGCTCAGTGGAGGTTCTACCTCGTGGGACAGCATCTCACCTGATTTTTGGGATCCCTAGCACGACGGGACGCACCTCGTGGAACCCACTGCCTGCACAGGGCTACACACCAGAGGATTCTGAAGGAGTGTCAGCCAGGGATGCTGCACTACAGCCACGATCACGCCTTCCCTGACGTCACAAATACAAGCGGCAGACTAGTGAGGGTGGACCTTCTTGTTCTCAAACGTTCTACCTGTGTATCTTCCTCTCCTCACCTGTCTCATTTCTTGGGTGCTGGGATACGTCTTCAAGTCATCTTTTTCATGAAAAATGTTCACTGTTCAGTACTTGATGTTTAACTAAGAAATTTGAAGCCAACTTTTTAGGTATTGCCACATTTCTACTTTGAATGGTTGAGGACTTTCCACTTTATTCTTCTATTTTTAACTGAGCTATATTGAGGCGTCAATTACGTATAATGACATGTACTGATTTAGGTGCACAGTTTGATGAGTTTTGACAAATGTATCCACCTCACGCAACCAAGCCCTAAATTATGATACAGAATAATTCCACCCCAGCCACCAAGAAAAGTTCCCTGCGCCTGTGTATAGGCATCTCCCCTCCTGCACAGGGCAGCCACTGATCTGACTTCTGTCACTATAGATGACTTTGGGTCTTCTATGCCTAGAATCCTACAGGACATACTTGTGTGTGAGGCTGCCTTCTCTCGGCAGGAGGTCTGTGAGAGGATCCTCATTACTGCGTATTCCAGCAGATTATTCATTTTCATCCCTGAGTAGTAGTCTACTGTCTGCATGTGCCAGGATGTCTTTATCCATTCACCTGTTGAAGGAGATCTGAATCATTCCCAGTTTAAGAACAATATAAATAAAAGTGCTGGGTTATCAGTTAAATTAGGGTGCCAAGCTTGCATTCCTCAGATAAACCTCATTTGCTCATGACACATTATTCTTCCTTCGATTTGTTCATATATTTGAAGATTTTTGCATCTACGTTTATGAGGGTCATTGGTCTGTAATATTCTTTACACGTAACGCCTTTGAAAGATTCTCGTAAAATTATTCTGGCCTCATAGAGTTAGCTGGGATGCATCAAATCTTCTATTTTCTGAAAGTGTCTGTGAAATTGACATATTATTTCTTTGACAGGATTCACCAATTACAGAAGACTTAAGTTTTCTATAAACCTTTGTTGCCCTGAACAGTCTTTCATGGCCTTGCATGTGATCCATCTTGATGAATGTTCCATGTTCACTTGAAAGGAACGTTGATTCTACAGACTTTGGACACAGTATGCTGTGAGTCAGTTAGTTGACTCATAAGGTTGGTTACATCCTCTATCTCCTTACTGATGTTTTGTCTACTTGTCCCATCAACTTCTGAGCAAAGAGTATCAAAATCTCCAAGTATGACTGTGAGTTTGTCTGTTTCTGCCATTTCTGCCAGGTTTGGTTCCTATATTTGGAAGCTCTGTTACTAAGTGCAAACTCCATCCAGGATTATTATATTTTCCTGATGAATTGGTCTTTTAATCATAATGCAACATTCCTCTTTGTACACTCATTGCCTTAAAGACTACTTTGTCAGATATTAATATAGCCACAATTATTCGGTTTCTGTTTATAAAATATATGTTCTCCACTCTTTTAATCACCACCTATTTGCATCTTTATGTTTAAATTATAATTTCAGTAGAAAGCATAGAGTTGGGCCTTTCCTTTTATGAAATCCAGTCTGACAACTTGTACCTTTTAATTGGAACATTTAGTCCATTTACATTTATTGTAATTCTTATGTCACTAGGTTTAATTATTTTTTAATTCCTATTTGTTCCTCTTGATTTTTCTGCTCTGTTGAACATACTCTTTTTAAGGGGTTGATCATTTTTTTTCATTATTCTCTTTTATCTTCTCATTAGTTGTAGGAATCATAATACATATTCTTAATTTATCAATGCTTATTTATTATATTGTATCACTGCAAACTTCCCATCTGACACATCACTGTTCCTACATCTCATGTCACAAATACAAGAACTTTACAGCAGAATAATTCAATTTACCTGACCCCATCTTTTGTGCTATTCTTGCTACATCTTTTACTTCAACATACATTATCAACTCCATTTTACTGTCTTATAATTTTGTCCTCTGAAGTATTTATAATTAAAGGAAATTATGATAAGGAAAATAGATATTTTATACACACACCCACTTATTTACCATTTATGTTGCTCTTTACTTCTTCCTGTATGTGTAAGTCTCCATCTGGTGTCTTGTCCTTTCAGCCTGAAGAGCATCTTTTAGTATCTTGGGTAGTGCAGGTCTGCTGGTGATATTTTCTCTCAGCTTAAGTTTCTTTTGAAATGTTTGTATCCCCTCACTTTTGAAGAATATTTTCCCCTGGATATAGAATTCTAAATAGATATTCATTCATTTCTCTGTTCCTATGTAAATAATATGTCTTTTTTAAAAATCTGGCTTCTACCTAGGTTTTCTCTTCTTTGACTTTCAACAGTTTGACTGGGATCTGCTGATGTATAGTTTTCTTTGTATTCATACAGCTTTGTCCTCGTTCCCATTTTCCTTCTGGACTCCAAGTACACATAGCCTGGGTCCACTGAGTTATGCCACAGGTCACTGGTGCTCCCTTGTTTTTCAGTCTTTGTCCTGTTCTTCAGATGGGCAGATTTCTGTTGGTGTGTCTCCAAGTTTACTGCCAGGCCTTATGCCATCTTTAATTCATATGAAGCCTATCCGGTAGATTTTTTTCTTTTCTTAAAATTCTAGTTATTGCACTTTCAGTTCTACAATTATCATTTGTTTCATTTTTGAAATCTCAATTTCTTTACTGAGAGTTCCTATCTGTTCAACCATTAAAACCATATTTTCCTCAAGGCCTTGAAGGTATCAATAACTATTGTGTTAAGGTCTTTGTTGGCTAAATACAACATCATGTGGGGTCTATTTCTACTGACTGAGTTTTTCTTAGCTTTGTATCACTGTCTTGCTTCTTTGCATCACTAGTAATTTTTGATTGCATACTGGACATTGTAACCTAAGGCAGGGACTATGGATTATATTATCTTCCTCTAAAGAGCTGATTTTTTTTCAACAGGCAGTTCAGTTATTTAAGCACCTTAAAATTAGGAAGTTTTAAACTTTGTTGAGGTGGGTTTTTGGAAAATCTAAGCTGTTTACTAAACTCTGTAACTTAGAGGAATCAGCCCCAAATTCTGTTGTCTCTGCAGATGTATTCAAAGCTTGGTTTTGGACTCTGTTAAGACAGGTTTAACGTGGTCTCAGCGATAAAGGTGTAGCCTTTCTGGGGTTTCAGCTGCCATGTCCGTGGGGGTGTGTGTGTAAATCTTCCCCATTCCGGGCAAAGGGGATATGCAATTTCATCACCACTGCTTGACCTCTAGCATCTTCGTTTGCTCCTACCCCTCAGCAGCCTTTCCTGGGTGGGCACTGACAGTATTTCCCTGTGCATGGGTATCCTACATTCAGCCAGGGAGAGGCCCAACACCCCAAATCTTCTGACTCCCCCTCTGCCACCTCCTTTGGGTTATGACTCTCTGGTGCCTTGTTGCCCAGATTCTAGCTGATTCAGAAGCCCTACATCCTTATCTTTGCTTCTCAGTGCAGCAGGACCATGCACTATGTTTGAGTTCCACTGTCCCCAGGTGGTACTTAACTTGTGATGTTCTCTCTTTTCAAGGGTCACTGTGTGGAACTTCCAGCTGCCCAGCACCTGAGAACAAATGCCTTATTTTTTCAGTGTAACAGGATATTTATTTTTGCAGGAGATATACTGGGTTGGTTTCTCGTGGTGCATCTTCGTCTTATCCTTTGGGTGTTCACTGATTCTCCCCAGAACAGGAGAATTTTATAAACAGTTTTGGAACAGTTCTTCCAAACTCCTGTTAATGTTGAAATTTTGACCTCTTCCCAGGAATCACAGATGTTCTTAATGGCATCTAGAATGATGACTCTTTCCAGATCGTTTTCAATTGACGTTACCCATCAGAGGAATCACTGTATATGGCAGCTATAGCTTTATGAAATGTACCTCTTAAATAAGAAAACTTGAAAGTTGAAATTACTCCTTGATCCATGGGCAGAATGGATGGGTGTTAGCAGGCCTGAAAACAACATGAATTCTCCTGTTCATCTCCATCAGAGCTCTTGGGTGACCAGGTACATTGTCAGTGAGCAGTAATATGTTGAAAGGAAACTTTTTGTCTGAGCAGTAGGTCTCACCAGTGGACTTAGAACATTCAGTAAACCATGTTGTAAACAGATGTGCTGTCATTCAGGCTTTGTTCCATTTACAGAGCACAGGCAGAGTAGATTTAGCATAATTCTCAAGGGCCCTGGGATTTTCAGATGGTAAATGAGCACTGGCTTCAACTGAAAGTCACCCGCTGTTTTAGCCCCTGACGAGAGTCAGCCTGTCCTTTGAAGCTTTGAAGCCAGGTATTGACTTGTCCTCTTCAGCTATGAAAGTCCTAGATGGCATCTTCTTCTCACAGAAGGCTGTTTCTCTACATTGAATACCTGTTGTTTAGTGTAGCCACCTTCATTAATTATCTTAGCTAGATTTTCTGGTTAACTTACTGCGGCTTCTACATCAGCACTTGCTGCTTCGCCTTGCACTTGTGATGTTATGGGGACATGGCATCTTTCCTTAAGCCTCGCAAATCAACCTCTGCTAGCTTCAAACTTTTCTTCGGCAGTTTCCTCACCTGCCTCAGCCTTCACAGAATTGAAGAGAGTTAGGGCCTTACTCTGGATTTAGCTTTGGCTTAAGGGAATGTTGTGGCTGGTTTGATCTTCTATCCAGACCACTCACATCTTCTCCGTATCAGCAATCAGGCTGTTTCACTTCCTTATCATTTGTGTGTTCACTAGAGTAGCACTTGTAATTTCCTTCAAGAACTTTCCTTTGCATTCATAGCTTGCCTAACTCTTTGGCGCAAGAAGCCAAGCTTTCAGCCTATCTCGGCTTCTTTTGACATGCCTTCCTCACTAAGCTCAGCCATTTAAAGTGAGAGACATGTGACTCTTCCTTCCACTCGAACACTTAGGGGCCACTGTAGGGTTATGAATTGGCCTAATTTCAATATTGTGTCTCAGGGAATAGGGAGGCCCGAGGAGGGGGAGAGATGGGGAGATGGCCAGTTGGTGGAACAGTCAGCACACACACATCTATCGATTAAGTTCACTGTCATATGGGTGAGGTTTGTGACCCTGCCCCCCACAATTACAGCAGTAACCTCAAGGACCACCGATCACAGATGACCATAACAAACATAATACAAATGAAAAAGTCTACAATATTGAGAGAATTACCAATATGTGACACAAAGACATGAAGTGAGAAAATGCTGTTGCAAAAATGGCATGGACAGACTTGCTTGGGTGGGGTTGCCACAAACCTTCAACTTGTAAACAACCCAGAATCTGCAAAGCAAAATAAAGTGAGGTGTGCCTGTATCAACTGCAGTTTTAAAAATTACTTAGAATAAAACATGATGGCTAAAATGATTATCAAGAATGGCTTCATATGAGAAGGCAGTATTATGTAATTTGTGTTTGTTCGTGTGCTCTCTGTATCCAGCTTGATAATTTGCAGGTTGGGCTCATAGGTTACATTCCACAGCCATGTAATAATGATAATAAAATAATAATAAGAATGCTTATTTCCATGAAATTAACTAGTAAGTCACTAGAATGGACAGCAGGTATTTGGTGGTATTACTGAAGGTCTGGATTTCGGATATTCTGACCTAGCACAGTGCAAACATTATGAATTGACTGCTCACAGGAGATGCTGAGAATGTGACATGAAGCCTTCAGTGACACAGACAGCAGACAGGAAATTCCAAACCCCGGCTTTATTCTGCATGGCTCTCAGAAGGTCCTTCTTCATGGCATGCTGTAATGCCCAGATGTTGTTTTTCGATAAGCCCAATAATGTGACTTCTATTCCCTTCTAAAAGTTTTGATCAATAAAGACAATTATTAAACCTAAGGGAAAGACTCAAAAACTAGCAAGTAGCTAAATATTTACCACGTCACGTTCAATTCAAACAAGGTGTCTACCCAGCAGACACACATGCCTGTGGGCCGCAGTCTGTACTTTCTACCTTTATAGATTTTGCTGGAGGACGGGCCTATTTCCTATATAATTTAAGACTCTACTATGGTACAATAATGGCAAAGAACAGTATTTCAGTATTGCAAACAGATACAGAACTCTGTGAGGGTGCCTTAGTTGGAAGTGACCAGAACTGTAAACCACTGTCCAAGATGACAGCTATCCCTGCAAGGACTTCAGGACTTAGAGGGTGTGGGAAGCCGTTGTTCTGCCATGTCGCAGATAACGGGAAGCCTGTGTTCTGCCATGTCGCAGATAACGGTTATCAGGGAGTAGCCCAAAGGCTATGTGCCACACATGCGCCACGACGAGCCAATATGCTAATGAAGGATCAGAATTGCATCCAATAAATTGTGAACAGCACATATCTTGTTGAGTTAACCAGCCAACCACAGGGTGCCACAGGGTATAGTGCATTATAAAAAGCCAGTGTGAACAAGGCTCGGGGTCTTCCTTCCATCCGTCTGAAACCAAGCTGTACTCCAATAAAGTGTGATACGAGAAGAATCTAGCGTGTGGTGACTCGTCATTCTGCTGGTCAGAAGCGGCTCGCCGCAAGTGGTGCCGAAACCCGGGGCTTCGCACCCCGCGTGGGAGACCGATTCAGAACTCGACACACGGAGTGGACCGTCGGTGAGTAGTCCAGGTATGTTTTGATCCCATGACGCTCAAGATTTTTATTGTCCTTTTGTGGTTCTCGCATTTTTTGTCTGCGTGTAGCTGCGGGTCCATCAGCCTGACCGAGTGTGTTTCCCCTGGCCATTAGATAGATCAGAGACTTTCCCACTTTAGTAAGTTGTTTGTTTAGGAGAGTGAACTATGGGGAACAGTTTATCTACGGAACCGTCTGCTGGATTTCATGAACCCATTCAAGCTCTTTTGAACAGCCGAGGACTTAAGCTTTCGCACAAAGCTATTAGTAAGTTATTGCAGGATATTGATGGTGCCGCCCCATGGTTTGCGGTGTCTGGAAGCCTGACTGTTCCATCTTGGGAAAAATTGGGGAAGGACTTAGCTGATCGTCAGAAAATGGGGGAACTCTCTCGAGGCACGTTTCCGTTATGGAGGATGATACATTCGTGTTTAAGAGATGGGAAATGCGAGGATATTGTACAGATGGGCCGTAAAGCTCTTAGCATATATCAAGATAGTGCGTCAGAAAGTGAAAATATAGGGACTACGGTAGATAGGCCTAAGAATCCTAGGAAAAAGAGAGAAAAACAAATAGAAAAATCGGATGCAACGCCAGGATTGTATCCACTTTTAGATGAATTTAAAGTGCTTTATTTGTCTCAGGATGAGTTGAATCCCAAGGAGGAGGCGGATCTGGAAGAAGCAGCTGCCGAATATGAAAGAGGACGATATGGCAGTTCCCCATGTGCTCGTCCGCCATTTTGTGCCTCTGCGGGTGCTCGTCCGCCATTTTGTGCTTCTGCTAAATCAAAAGCTTTAACATGTACTCAGACTTCCGCTTTTATTGCTAGCGCCTCCCCTGGCGCTGCGGTTCGGGAACCGCCAAAGTGTACATTCATACCCAGAGAAGTCTGGTCTCAGGTACCTACAGCTTTTCCGGTGTTTGAAGACCCAGCCACGCGTCAAAGACATTATGAGATGGTGGATCATAGAATACTTAAGGATCTTGCAGAGGCTGCCAGGGGATATGGGATTACTGCTAATTATACCTTGATGCTATTGCAGCGCCTTACGCGAAATGCATTGACGCCCACAGATTGGCATGATATTGCTCGTGCTTGCCTGTCCATGGGGCAATATTTAGATTGGAAATCAATTGTGGCTGACTTGGCGTACAGCCAGGCGAGAGAGAATGCCGCCAATGGGCAACCTGCCTGGAATGCCGAGATGCTGCTAGGACAGGGCCAGTGGTTAAATAATCAGACGGTGTTTCCGACAGAGGTTTATGGCCAAATAAACCAGATTGGCATGCAAGCGTGGCGTGCCCTCCCAAATAAAGGAGAAGTTACAGGGAATTTGACTAAGATTATACAGGGAAGCACCGAGCCATTTTCTGATTTTGTAGCTAGGATGATGGAAGCTGCAGGAAGGATTTTTGGAAGTGTAGATGATGCTTTGCCTCTAGTAAAACAGTTACTTTATGAACAAAGCACAAAGGAGTGCCGCAGGGCAATAACGCCTATTAAAGGAAAGTCTTTGGAAGCATGGATGAAGATGTGTAGAGAAATTGGAGGGCCTTTATCTAATGCTGGGTTAGCGACAACAATAATGGCTGCCACCAATAATGCAAAGCCCTCTGGGAAATCAGGGGTTTATTTCCAGTGTGGGAGGCCTGGACACATTAAGAGACAATGTAAAGAAATGAACAAAAAACCAAATATGCCACCTCAAAAGACTCCAGGAACCTGTCCTAGATGTAAAACAGGGAAGCATTGGGCAAATGAATGTAGATCCGTTAAGGATATTAATGGACAACCCATCCCGTCCGCTACAGCGTTTGCAGATTCAGGGAATGCTTATGCCTCCAGTTCAAAAAACGGGATGAAGGGCCCCCGGTCTCAGGGCCCGAAAATTTTTGGGGCCCACGAGAATGTGAGTTTCCAACCACCCAAACCCCGAGGCGAGCCACGTCAGGATCCGCAGGGTTGGACCTCCGTGCCGCCTCCAGAATGGTACTAACAATGACTATGGGTGTACAGCCTGTGGAGACCGATATGAAAGGACCACTACCTAAAGGGACGGTCGGATTGGTGTTGGGCCGATCCTCCTCTGCTCTAAAAGGGCTCATAGTCTTACCCGGGGTAATTGATTCTGATTATACTGGAATAATTAAGGTCATGTGCCAATCCCCAAAAGGAGTAGCTATTATAAATCCCGGTGATCGAATTGCCCAATTGTTGGTGTTGCCATCTCTTCATGAAAACTACCCTGCTCGCTCCAAGGACCGAGGAGATCGCGGATTTGGATCTACTGGGGTTGATCTGGCCTGTTTATCATTGTCTCTTGATGATCGTCCTATGATGGATTTAATTATAGAGGGAAAGGTATTTTCCGGTCTGGCTGATACCGGAGCTGATCGCAGTATTATTACTGCCACCTACTGGCCAAAATCCTGGCCTTTACAGACCTCCTCTCAGACCTTACAGGGTTTAGGGTATGCCAAAGCACCCCAAATTAGCTCTAAAACACTGACCTGGATTTTTGAAGATCAGAAAGGGAAGTTTCAACCCTTTGTGGTTGAAGGATTGCCACTTAATCTGTGGGGAAGGGATGTGCAAAGCCAGATGAAATTGAAACTTACTAATGATTATTCCGAGGCTGCACAGCAAATGATGCTTAGGTCTGGTTTTATACCAGGCAGAGGGATAGGGAAAAATTTACAAGGTATTGCTACTCCTATAGAAGCTCAGGGAAACCCCAATCGCAGGGGGTTGGGTTTTTCTCAGGGGTCACTGAGTTAATGACTCCTATTACATGGAAGACCACAATGCCCGTGTGGATCCCTCAGTGGCCGTTGTCTAAAGAAAAGTTGGAAGCAGTATCGCAATTAGTAGCGGAACAATTACAATTGGGACACCTAGAACCCTCTCAGTCACCCTGGAATACTCCTATTTTTGTTATTAAGAAAAAATCAGGGAAATGGCGCTTGCTCCATGATCTAAGAGCAATAAATCAACAAATGCAGGTCATGGGACCCATACAACGCGGCCTACCGGCTTTGACAGCCATCCCGCAGGGGTGGCCCATTATTGCCATTGATATAAAAGATTGCTTTTTTTCCATTCCATTGAATAGCAAAGACAAAGAGAGGTTTGCCTTTACATTACCCTCAATTAATCATGAAAGGCCTGATAAGAGGTATCAATGGGTCGTGCTTCCTCAGGGTATGGCCAATAGCCCTACCATGTGTCAACTTTATGTTGACACTGCCTTACAGCCAGTACGGGATAAGTTCCCGGATGTTAAAATTATTCATTACATGGATGATGTTTTGCTGTCAGCCCCTAGCATGACACTGCTTGAGCAGGTCTTGGGAGATTTATCTGTGAGTTTAGAGAATAGAGGTTTATATTTGGCCCCTGAAAAAATTCAAAAGGGAGATGCCATTAACTTTTTAGGAGCTGTTATAAATAAGACCAAAATAGTGCCTCAAAAAATTGAAATTAGAACTAATCATTTAACAACTTTGAATGATTTTCAGAAATTGCTTGGGGATATTAATTGGCTTCGACCGTATTTGAGTCTGACTCGCTTTGAATTACAACCTTTGTTTGCTGTATTGGAAGGTAATCCTGATCTTAATTCCCCGCGTCAGATGACCCCCGAGGCCCAAACAGCTCTTCAGAAGGTGGAACAGGCTCTTATGAAAGCACAATTACAGCGTTATGACAGTACCTTGCCTATTTGGATGTGTGTTCTTCCAACCTTAGGATTTCCAACAGGTGTTCTTTGGCAAGATGGGCCCTTGCTTTGGATCCATACCAAGTCCCTGGGGATGAAGACACTGTCTCACTATCCATCTATGGTTGCTGAGGTTGCCTTCTTGGGTATTAAACAATGCGTTTCCGCCTTTGCAATGTTGCCGGAAAAACTTGTAGTTCCCTATACTAAAGATCAAATAGAAATATTAACTGCTACCACCTCTGAGTGGTCTGTACTTATTTATACCTTTTCTGGAACTATTGATAACCATTTGCCCAAGAGTGAAATTTTGAAATTCATTATCCAGCAACCTGTCATTTTTCCAAGGGTCACTGTAGAGCGACCACTAAATGATGCCCTGACCATTTATACGGACGGATCAAAATCCGGAAAAGGGGCTTATATGGTTCAGGGTCAGCATCCTGTCGTTATAGACTATCGACCTGATGCTCCTCAAGTGGTGGAATGTCATGTGGTTTTGGAAGTTTTTCAACGATTTCAAGAACCTTTTAATTTGATCTCTGATTCATTGTATGTGGTTAATGCAGTGAAACATCTTGAAGTGACCCCCCATATTCGATCATCCAGCACAGTGGCATCCTTGTTGGCCGGAATAAGGTTTCAGATATTACGCCGCCAACACCCCTTTTATGTTACCCATATACGGGCTCATTCCCTGTTGCCTGGTCCAATGGCAAAAGCCAATGAACAAGTTGATATGGCAACGCGTGTTTTCTTATCCTTGGATCCAAAGCAACAAGCACAAGAATTTCATGAGCTATATCATGTATCATCTGCAGTGTTGAGAAAGAAGTTTTTCATTACTAGAGCCGAGGCCAGACATATTGTTAAGTCTTGTTCCACTTGTGCCCAATTTTTGCCGGCCCAAAAGACTGGTGTAAATCCCAGAGGTTTGTCCCCAAACGAGCTGTGGCAGATGGATGTCACTCATGTTCCCTCCTTTGGGAAGCTCCAGTATGTTCATGTGTGTGTGGATACCTATTCCGGGGTGGTACATGCTACCCCTCTCTCTGGAGAACGGGTTCAACATGTTATTACTCATTGCCTTGAAGCCTGGGCAGCCTGGGGCAAGCCTGCTAAACTAAAGACAGATAACGGCCCAGCTTATAGTTCCAAGAGCTTTGCTCTCTTTTGTCACAAAATGCAAATAGAACATGTTACGGGCCTGCCTTACAATCCACAAGGCCAAGGTATAATAGAGCGAACTAATCGCACACTTAAAGAATTGCTTTTAAAACAAAAAGGGGGAATAGCGGAGAATTGCACCCCGAAGCAGAAATTGTCGCTTGCCTTATTTACTATTAATTTTTTGAATTTACATGATGAGAAAGAAACTTCTGCTGAACGCCATACTATACATGAACAAAAGGAACATGGTATAGTGATGTGGAAAGATGTATTGACCAATCGATGGAACGGCCCGGATCGCGTTGTTGCGCGATCCAGGGGATCTCTTTGTGTTTTTCCGCAGGATCAAGATCCAATTTGGGTCCCGACAAGATTGACAAGAGTCGTGGAAGAGGATCCCAAGGGCAATGCAGGGCGCTCAAGGGATGATGCTGAGCTGGATGGTGTTGACGGGCTTTTCCCTACTCAAGGCGGAGGACAAGATGTTTTGGGGAATTAGCCGGTCCTGGCCAGTTCCTCTACCGGTCCATTCCCATAGCAGAGTGCTTCCAATATTTTATTCCACCAGTTGTGAGATGAATACAGCCTGCACTGTATCGTTAGACGATGAATGGGTGCAATATAATGCTACAAATTTTGTTTTAAATAATACCCTTTGTTTTAGTTGGAATGCCTCTGTGGGCTGCATTCGTTTAGCTCGAAAAACCTTGACTGCCTGGAATAACCCACTTATGGGAAATCAGGTTCCTCTGTCTATGCTAAATGAAGCCTTGACCAAAATATCACAGGGTCAACGTTCTGGCTCTGGTACAGGGAATTCTAGCCAGGATGCAGTGAATGTTACCACCTTACTTTTGAAACATGAGGGCGTGATCCCCCTACTGAACAATACAAAAAATTGCACTGAGTCTAACCGGACTAGGATTGCTCCTTACTGCACTGCCATTGTCAATACGCCTCCAATTTTTACCCCTTGCCAGGAACAAACTTATGCTACGTGTCAGCTTACCTCTGGATTTCAGTTTTTCCCAGGTTTAAAGTCTTATGTAGGGAGAAAAGGGAAGGTCTGGTACTATGAAGGGTGGCCTTTCTTTTCTTGGCTATTGAGAAATCAAGTAGGGGCAAGTACAGACATTTCCCCTTTTGCTATGTTACAAGATAGTAATGGCACCCTTTTTAATGTTAGTGGAGTGGCAAAGATGTCCAATGGGACACGATACAAACTTAATGTGACCTCTTATGCATCTAGGTTATATAATTATTCCAGAGCAGCAGCTTCGGTTTGTGTACAGTCGCCATTTATGTTTTTATTAACTAATGATAGTCAGAACTGTGGTAACGACAGTGTATGCTAGCTATCACAATGTTGGAATGGCTCTGTGGTGCAGACTGCCTTATTGGTCAGGGTACCTACCTTTGTGCCCATCCCAGTCCAGGCAGACCCCAATAATTTTCCTCTTTTGAATTTACTGCGCGAAAAGCGAGACTTTGGCATAACAGCTGCCATAGTCACCGCGGTCGCGATATCTGCTGCTGCAGCGGTCACCGCTGGAGTGACCATGGCTAATCAAGTACAAACTGCACAGGCGGTAAATACTATAGTCTCCCGAACCTCCCGGATCTTGGAGGATCAAAATAAATTTAATAACCATCTGATGAATGGGATTTTATCACTTAATCAGCGAGTAGACTTGCTGGAAGAAACCGTGGAGGATGTTTACAGCATCCTACAAGTAGGATGTGTACAAAAGCTGGAACATTTCTGTATCACGCCTCTTCCTGTTTCAGATGCCCTGAACCGGAGCAGGGAGATTGGCAATTTCCTGAGAGGCAATTGGTCCCGAGAGGCTGAATTGATGCTGTTAAACCAGAAGATACAGATTAAGACTTTAAATGCTACTAGGCTATACCCCGTTACGCTTGGGGACTTTACTACCTGGCTGTCCTCTACCTTTGCCTTCTTTAAGGAGTGGGTCGGTGTAGGGATGTTTGCAGTGTGTTGCATGGCAGGACTTGTGGTGTGCCTGTGGTTGATATGTCGTTTGCGAACTCGGACAAGGCGAGATAAGATGTTGTTCACGCAGGCATTGGTGGCCATTAGTAAAGGCGACTCCCCTGGCGCCTGGATCTCCATCTTGAACGACCCGTAGTGATTGCCCTTGCACAAAACGGTTTATGACCATTGCAATTTTGATGGGAATCACGAGGCACATCAGCCCCTGCACTCCGCAGTCTGTGTGGACATTGCACGACGGGGAGGGTGATGAGCCAGCTTCTCGAACCAACTCTTGCTCAGCGAGCATCCCATGGGGTGAGCGCTTGTGCGGGCATTGTTCGAGTTCAGCTCCTGGGTCTAAGAAAACAAAAAGGGGGAGATGTGGGAAGCCGTTGTTCTGCCATGTCGCAGATAACGGTTATCAGGGAGTAGCCCAAAGGCTATGTGCCACACATGCGCCACGACGAGCCAATATGCTAATGAAGGATCAGAATTGCATCCAATAAATTGTGAACAGCACATATCTTGTTGAGTTAACCAGCCAACCACAGGGTGCCACAGGGTATAGTGCATTATAAAAAGCCAGTGTGAACAAGGCTCGGGGTCTTCCTTCCATCCGTCTGAAACCAAGCTGTACTCCAATAAAGTGTGATACGAGAAGAATCTAGCGTGTGGTGACTCGTCATTCTGCTGGTCAGAAGCGGCTCGCCGCAAGAGGGGATCTGAAATCTCTAAGCATCTAGTAAGTCCTAAGAAGGAAGGATTTCTGTGAAAAGTCCCAATTACCCCGACACTTGAACTTCGTGAGAGTTATGTGAACTTCATGGCCTTATGCGGTCACAGGGTGAGACCACTGAGGGTGCTGCCGGGGTCTGTGAGCAGCAGGCAGGACACCCAGGGAGGGGACAGCCCTGCACGGCAGCCCCCGGGCCCTGCTGCCACCCCGCCAGGCCAGCTCCGGGGCCCAGGTAACAGCCCCACCTGCCCTCTCCCCCTTTGATTTTCTGGGCATTTTGGCCTCTAAAGAGGAGAGGGTGACAGGTGATGTGGCGGGAAGTGCAAACCGCCGTCTGCTGCCTCATGAAACAGTAACCGGCCCCGTGGAGAGGCTGCCGCCCTTCCGGCCCGAGCATGCCGGCCGCCCGCGGTTGTGGACGGCAGCCCGAGCCCCGCGCCTGCACCAGCTCCCCGAACACGGCAGGTCCGGCTTCTGTGAGCCACGAGTCCGTTTTCCCTGCGGCCCTTTCGTTTCCACGTCTTGAGTCATTTTAGCGGAGTCGGGAGAAGTTCGGTCAGCGACCCCGCACACCGCGCTTCCCGGGAAACGGGCGGTGGGCTGCAGGCCCTGACTGTCTTCATGGAAGGAACTACAACTCCCTGTGCCGCCAAGTGGGGTCCAGCACCTCGGAGAAGTGCTGGGAACCCACGGACACGCCTGCTTTTAACCTTCCCCTGGGAGAGTCAATTCTGCGCTTCTGGAGAAATCCAGCGCAGCTCAGAGTTTTCGTCCACTGACAGTCCTTCCCGAGACCTGGTGTCCAAAGGGGTAAACCTCTGCGTCCTCGTGTCGGTCCGTCTCAGGACGAAGAGCAGACGAGCCAGCAGCGGCCGGTGGGGCCTGGGGTGCGGCAGGGACACCTCCTGGAGCCCTGGGTCTTCCCATTGGACTGCGACACCGAGGGGATGTGGCATGCCGGCTCTGAGTCGCCAGGCCTGATTCAGGGACCGACGGGGATGCGGGGTCCCAGGTTCACGGGAAACAGGGGCTAAGGAGTCCGGGGCTGCCCCACACGCCTGCTGAGGGACAAGCGGGCAGAGCACCCCATTGCCCTCCAGCTCCCCCTCTGTCCTTGGTCCTGTGCCCCACGCCTGCCCCTTCAGCATGAACTCTGCCTCCCCCATGGGTCTCACGTCGCCCAGACGCTGCGACCCCCATGCCCGAGACCCCTTCACCTGCTCGGACTTTGCTCAAAAACGACGAGTCCAGCAGGACAGGCTGGCTCCGCCCCTCAGCATCAGGCGGCCCCGGGGGGGCGTCTCCCCACCAGCCTTGTTCACGGGCGGGCACCCTTCCAGGCCGTCTTCGCCTTGGAGCAATGCTGCCCCTACTCCTGTGGCCCCAGATCTCCTGCATTAAAGAAGCTGGCGTTACCATTTAGACCTGGCTTATTTTATCAGGGTCCTCCGCCCCCACAAGATCCTTTAGTATCTTTTAGAGGAAGGAGAACCAGGGGAACAGAAATCACCTAGCGATGTGGTAACATCGATAAAGGGGATCACAGCGGCAGAGAGAACCAGGACCTGCTCCGGAAATAATCTCGTCCACGTATTCATTTCAGAGCTGAGAAACCAGAAACCCTGGGGGGAAAGCGCGTCCGCACCGAGTAAATGCCTCGGAACGTGGCTCTTCCTTGTGTGAGCTGGGAGTCGGAGCTCGACTACGGAAACTGCAGTGAGTGACCTCAAAATCGATACGCAGCCCCACCTTGTCTTTGGTAGATGCATCCAAATTTACTCTCCATCACCATCCCCCAAACAGACACATTCTGAAAATACTCCCTGCCTTACTACATTATTGACCATGTATCATAAAGTTAGTGTTTTTAAAAGTGCAACTGATTAGAACAAAATTATTTATATAGAACTTTTATAAACACTTCTTTTCTTGAGGGAAACAAGATGCACCAAATCTATACTTTTTAAAAAATTGAAAATAAAAATCTAACATCATCTGAGAAAACAGATTACTTTTTTCCCCAACTAGAAAGACCTAAAATTGGATATGAAACAGTCACACTGCATTTTGGATGTTGACCCAGATACTAGATTGGAATTTTAAACCTGAACTGTCAAAAACAATAAAACATGAAATACTATTTTTTTTCAGGACTCAGAGATTTAGGACAGAAAGGCAGACACAATAGACTGAGCAGTTAGCTCAGAGTTTCCCAGCATATTCTTAAGAGAACAGTTTTTCTTTACGGGAAGATTCTTTATAATTATATAATTAATTTTACTGTCAGTATCTAATTTGGGATGAGAGCATAACGTTTCTATGGCAGATTATTCTGACTGCAGTAGGATGGCCCCTTTGGAACAGTATTCACAGGCGATGCTTCTGTATTTCTTATTTTTAAAAACTGTAATCACGCTGACATACGGCAGGCCTTGCGCTCATTCCGGGGAAAGAGTTGGTGGTCACGCTGTGTCTCCACTGTAATTTCTCCTTCAGCGCTCTGTCATGACTTCCCCGCGGTAATTTTTACTCCAGAAATCACCCTCCTCGTGCTTTCATCTCTGGTGTGTGTGACGGTCCAGGCCCCGTTCCTTACCTTCTAAGCCACCTGCCGCTGCCCCATAGCCTGCCCGTCCCGGCCCCGAGCCGCACTCCCGCCACAGCCCTGCTCGGCCCGAGGACCGCAGCCCCCCGGCCGCCCCCCCCAGGAAGAAGGGTACTTGGGGCTCGGCGGGGCTTGATCCCCGGTGCAGCCTGGGGTCTTAGCCTTTGAACACAAAACAAACAAATATTTAATATAACAGCACTGTAAGGCAGCAGTGAAAGTGTATCTAAGCCCCGTTTTACATGAAAATCAACGAGGGTTAAAAGAGGCTCAGTGAAGGGACCCAGGATTCCTACAAAATTTGACTTTTAGTCCAGAATTCTTGCAATTTTCTAAATTAAATAAATTATTGGTCAATATTTTACAGGCGTTTTAAAATACATACATTCCACAAAGCCACAGATTTAACAATTTTCAATCCGCATGCCAGTCTCCTGGGAACGGTCTGGGTTTGTGTCCGTGTTTGCTGTGCAGTGAAGGCAGCCGCAGGTCCATGAGATGAAGCCAGTGAGTTTTGTGCAGAGAAGACTTTCTTCCACCAGAACCTCATCCCTGGTTTGCACTGAGACGGTCACTGTATCTGAGCCAGGTCCTCACGGGTGTGACGGTCCCACGACCTGAAACACTGCCGCGGAACCCAAATCACAGGGGACCAAAGTGTCTGTCAGGACGTGATCATCTCTGCCAAAAGTATTTCAAAAGCCCCTGGTGCGGCTCAAGCCCTAGGGGCCCGGGCGGGTCGGCCTCCGGCAGGTCCAGCCTGGCATCCATCGGCACACGCGCCCGGAGCCCGGCTTGGAGGAAGGACTCATTTAGAGAGCATTCACTACTCTGTGCTTCGAGTTCTCTGAATTTAAATCTGTAAATTTACCAATAAAACTGTCCTATTTACACACTCAAGAAATGTCTCTTGGATGAGACATACTTGGAACATTTTGCCCAAGAAGAAAACTCTGGATCCTCAGGGTACAGTTAGTTCTCTGAGTTACTCACCCCCCATGGCCGTTGAACTTGGTCTAACCTGAGCTCTTCTCTCTAACGTCACAGACGCCAGCCAGAGCTGCAGGGCGTCCACGCTAGTGTTCCCTTTACATTTCTGTTAAATATCTAGAAGCTTGAGAAGACGATAAGGCTTCTATTCTCGCGCAGCGTGGGGTAAGTGATCCACGTAAACAGTCACTTCCTCTGACATGCTGAACGGTGCTCACCTGTATGGTCAAGTTTCTCCTGACGACCCTCAGAGTGGCAACGTATTCACAGCTCCCAGTGCCGGAGGTGACTTTGTTACGAAGACATTTTTTCAGGAGAGACAAGCAACGCTGCAGGAGGAGACACCTAGTGCATCACCCTGACGGGCCTCCTACATGTTTCTGTCTTTCCATCACTGCAACAATGAAACATCCATCTCTGAGGCAGGTGGGGAGTGAAGGGACCATACTGGTGACATCAGAGGGACGAGACCCACCTTCCAGCCCTGGGGCCTCGCCTGCTCCCAGGGGCTGCAGGGTCACGTGTGAGGCGGGACAGGAAAGGAGGCCCGGGCCTGGGGAAGCAGCCTCCCTGCCTGCCCCCGCCCCTCGTTTGTCTTCTCGTCACTTTCCAAGAGGCTCTGGAGTCAGTGAGGAAGGGACGGCCCTCCACCGCGCCTGGGCGGCCACCCTGTGCCGCTGCTCTCAGGGTCAGCACCAGGGACACATCCTGGCCTTTCCTGGGGAGCTGCCCGGCCACACAGAACCCAGGGTCCGTGCAGGCCAAGCGGCCGGCACTGGGTGTACTTCCCAAGCGTCCCAGGGGCTACGAATCCATCTCCCCGGCCAGTCACTCGCTCTGCTGGGGAAACAGTCTTTCACACATTAGGACACAGGGATTCTTACTGAAAATCTCCAGCGAGGAACCCTCGCAAGCAGACTGTCCCACAGGGCCTCGGGCCGGGAGCCTGGGCTGCCTGCAGTGTCGCCAACTGGATGTGCAGGTGTCGCCGGCTGATGCTGGGGTGCCCAGAGAGGGCCGGCTGACCCGGGCCACGGCCGGACCCAAGCTGGCCGTCCACACTGACAGCCAGAGGCATCACCTGAGGACCACCGGTGGGGAGCTGGGGACGGAGGGTCCCGGGGAGCACTGGCCCTGCTCCCTCCTCCCGTGAGCTGGGCCCTGGGGCGCTGGGACAGGCCGGCCGTGTCCCCGGCGTCCGGAACAGCCTGGCGGATGACCCACTGAGACCAGAGGCCTAAGGGCGACAGCTGCGGGGGCAGCAGAGCGAAGGCGCCTCGGGCCCAGCAAGTGGGGGGACTTCGTATCAGGGAAGAGCTTCGGGGGGACCACCAAGCTCCTAAGGAGAAAGTGCACAGTCTCGCTCTGTCCCACGGAAGCCGTGAGGCCGGTGGCAGCCGGGCCGCGGCCCCGATAAAGCGGCCTTAATACGCTTTGCTGGGCGTCAGTCCTGAACACTTTCGGTGTTGGCTTCTCACCGGCCACCTCCTGATGGTGGTAATTTCGCTCGGAAACGGAAAACAAGTGCCTTGGGCCCCTGTGGAGGCTTCAGAGGCATCCTCTTCTTCCCAATTCTTAATTTATTTTATTTTATTTTTTTGGAAATAACTGTTTTTTAAAAAAATATTTAATTGGCTGCACCGGGTCTTAGTTGCAGCTTGTGGGATCTTGTTCCCTGACCAGGGATCGAACCTGGGCCCCCTGCATTGGGAGCGCAGTCTTAGCCACTGGACCACCAGGGAAGTCCCCCCAATTCTTTTTAAAATAGACCCAGAACTAAAATATTTTTGTAACAGAACTTCAGCTTTTACGGCATTTCCAGTTCTAATTTTCTTTGAAAATGCCTCCTGTCAAGCTGCCCCTGAACCTTTCAGGGGCCCGGCCCTTCCTGGACAGTCGGACTGTCCTGCATGAAGCCCTGGACAGAGCAGGTGCGCATGGACAAGACGCCACCGGAAACCCAGCGCAGCATGTGTGCTGGGGTTTTTTTGGGAGGCGACCTATCAACAGGTCACCAAGGTTACGGGGATCAATGACAAGTGCATCTCAGGAAAGTAATTTAAGCAAACACAGGCAGCTTTGCACAAACTATGTTCACATACTCTACAGAAGTGTCATATCTGTCAACTTTTAATCAAGTGTGTTTCTCACTAAAATAATTTTTGCTTTCTCTCCAAAGGGCAGCTCTTAAAGACTCAATTAACCATCAAATATTAATTATCATTGAGAGAGAAGGTTCATTCTAAAATATTTTTCTGCAGCAAATTTAAGACCTATATCTCAGGAATGAAACAGCTGTGCTGTACTATATGGTCTCAGCATGCCATAAGAATATGTAAATAATTTTTCTATTTGAATTTGACATATTTTGAGTGGAAATGCTTGGCTTGTTATCTTAATGAAATTAATTCATTAATTTTGTGAAGACAGCAAGTATCTAAAGTATTTAAGTCATATAAATTTTAAAATATTACAGCAATACAGTAATTTAAAAGCAAATGAACGTATCTGACAACAGGTTACTGTTATATTCTTCAAATTGAAATCATTATTACGATAAGATTAAAAGTATCTTATGAAACACGAATGATGGAGTAAAAGTAGGGCCTGGTTCTTAAACTCTTCACTGAGTGGTGGTAAATCAGGCCAATTTGGAAGCCAAGTGAAGATTTAGAGCTACCAGAATCTACTTAAGATACAGGTCAATAAAACGCTGATGCACAGGATGAAAGTAAGAGGAGTGTGTACATTTTTAGAAAAACATGATATTATTAAACAGGACTGGGGGGCTTCAGAGGTGGAACGATGCCCTAATGGAATCCTATGACCCGCAGAGCTGAGGCACCAATGCAAGCAAAGGTGCATCGTTTCCTGTATCAAGATTATTAGGAACAGACTTGGTTCACGTGAAAAAGATGGCACAGAAATTATACGAGAGAAAAATGACTTCTGAGTTACAAGAGAGAAAAATCAACATTTCGTGAACTGATAATGGGAGAAAAACAGATCCATTTCAAAAATAGTTACTTGAGCTGTTCCATCAGGTTTGAGCAGGGCTCCAGGACCAGATCATGGAGTTCAAATTCTGACTTGAGTATGTACTAGCTGTTTCCTTCCTATGTACTAGCAGGCACGATCTGTGTTTCCCTCCTATGTGCTAGCATGTACTAGCTGTGTTTCCTTCCTATACTAGCAGGCACTAGCTGTGTCCCCTTGGTAAATAAGTTAAATTCTTGTGCCTCAGAGTTTTACCTTCTCCCATACAAAAAAGGGAATCATGACAGATACGTAATATTTAGAAAGATTCCTGCTATGTAATAACTGCTATGTAAATTGTTGTTGTTAATACTATTATTAGTAAATAGATCTATACATATAAGGAGGAAAATTAAGGTGACCCGCATTCTTTCCTTCTATAGTCATTTCAGCATCTGGCATAGATCATTTATTTTCCAATGCCTTTGTAAATTATCGTGTTCCTCACGATATACACTTTTGAAAATTAACATGATGTGTTTTCCAGTCACTAAACAATCTTGGTAAAATTCATTTTAAAACACTGAAAGATCTCATCGCATGAATCTATCCCCATATAACGAATTATTTCCGCATTATTGAGAAGCCAGATTGAAGTCACTTTTTCTTAAGCACATATTGAATGTGCTCCGAAACACGGCTTGTCGTACATTTCTGGGTGTGGAACTGCTATGTCTGAGGTGTGAGGATCCACAGCGGTGTTAGCACCTGCTGACAGACGCTTTCCAGAAACGCTGCTGCACTGCACTTGTCAGTCATCCCCACGGAAAACACAGCCACAAGGCCAGCTTTTGTGGGGACCACTTTGCAACGCCCTCTGCAGAGCCCCCAGGTCAGGACCAGTGGAGTCATCTTCGCCCGGACTTTGCTGAACCTCTACACACCGGCCACCAGTTCTGACTCAGTACCTTTTGGGAGACCAGTCCTTCTGCCTCGCTGGCCCATTCGTGGTCTGTAACAGACCTACTGTTTGTATATAACTGTGCTATTTTTGCCTAAATTCCTTGGAGGTAAGGTAGCTATTCACTGTCTTCCTCCAAATAACCCTTCTCAAGTTTTAAGATGATTCCACATTATTTATTTAAATGTCTTTCTAGCAGCTTTTCTCCTTCAATCTGCTACATTAAAATTTTTGTGGTATTTGATATATACAGAGTGTAATACATATATTCTTATGTACACAAATCCCAGAGGAAGTTATGAAACATAAAACTAAAACGAAGCCCCCTGAAGCTCCCAGGGGACTCACAAATTAGAACATCGCTGCTGCATCCCTCTGCGTCCTCCTGCCTTCCCACGTGGGCTCGGTTGGCCCCCATCTCCCCCGTGACCAGTACCCTGAACCCTGGAGCCGATGCAGTTTTCATAAAGCCCAAAGGCGATAAAACGTGAAGGGGGGATTCTTTAAGAAAAAGAATACAAAAGTAAGGCATACACAAGAGGAAATCCAAACGCACTAAGAACTGCTAGTAAATCTTTCCCCAGCAAAACTGCCCTCAGCTGGAACACAGACAGTTGCCCAAACACCATCCCATGGGACTAGAAGTGTGATGCAGGGGAAATCACAGACGTTACAGAAACCTGAGACCACCTGGAGACACTGCCATCTGCTCCCAGGCCCCCAGATGACACTTGTTACTTCTTGCCATTTTGATGACAGCCATTCTGACACTGTGAGGTGGTATCTCATTGTGGCTTTGATTTGCACTTCCCTGACGATTAGTGACATTGAGCATCTTTCCATATGCCTATTGACCATCTGTATGCCTTCTCTGGAGAAATATCTATTCAGTCCCTCTGCCCAATTTTGATTTAAATCGCTTGCTTTTTGCTATTGAGTAGTATGTATTCTTTCTATATATTTTGGATATTAACTTCTGATAAGGTACATGATTTGCACATATTTTCTCCATTTTCATTATGTTGATGATTTCCTTTATTGTGCAGAGGCTCTTTAGTTTGATGTAGCCCCACTTGTTTATTTCTGCTTTTGTTGCCTTTGTTTTGGGGGTTAAATTTTTTAAAAAATCATTGCCAAGACCAATGTCAAGGAGCTTACCATTTATGTTTTCTTCTAGGAGTTTTATGGTTTCAGGTCTTATGTTCAAGTCTTTCATTCATTTTGAGTTAATTTCTGTCAGTGGTGTAAGACAGGGGCTTAGTTTCATTCTTTTGCATGTGGCCATCAAGTTTTCCCAACACCTTTCATTTATGAGCCTATCCTTTTCCCCGCTATATATTCCTGACTCCTTTGTCATAAATTAATTGCCGATATAGGTGTGAGTTTATTTCATGGTTCTCTATTCTGTTCCATTGATCTATGTGCCTTTTTTATGCCAATACCATACTGTTTTGATTATTATATCTTCAAAATTTAGTATGAAATCAGGAAGTGTGATGCCTCCAGCTTTGTTTCTCTTTCTCAAGATTGTTCTAGGTATTTTTGATCTTTTGCAGTTGTGTATACATTTTAGGATTGTTTGTACTGTTTTTTTTGTGAAAAAATGCCATTGGAATTTTGATAGGTATCCCACTGAATCTGTAGATTGCTTTGGTTAGTATGGACATTTTAACAATAGGTTTATTCTTCCAATCCATGAGCATGGAATATCTTTCCATTTATTTGTGTCTTCTTCAATTTCCGTCATTAATGTCTAAAAGTTTTCAGGGTACAGATCATTCATGTCCTTGGTTAAATTTATTCCAAGGTATTTTTTTCTTTTTTATGCAATTATAAATTGGATTATTTTCATAGTTTTTCTTTCTGATAGTTCATTATTGTGTATAGAGATACAACTGATTTTTGTAATAGATTTTCCATCCTGCAAATTTACCGAATTTTTTTATTAGTACTCAAGAGTTTTTTAGTGGAGTCGCTAAGGTTTTCTCAATATAGTATCAGGTCATCTGCAAATAAAGACAATTTTACTTCTTTCTTTCCACTTTGGATGTCTTTCATTTCCTTTTCTTGCCTAATTGTTCTGGCTAGGACTTCTAGCACTACATTGAATAGGAGAGGTGAGAGTGGGCAGCCTTTTCTTGTTCCTGACCTTAGAGGAAAAGCCTTATGCTTTTCACCATTGAGTACAATGTTAGCTGTGCAGTTGTCGTTTATGGCCTTTATTATATTGAGGTATGTTCCCTCTATACACAAGTTGCTGAGTTTTTTAATTAATTAATTAATTTGGGGCGGGGCTGCGTTTGGTCTTCGTTGCTACGTGCAGGCTTTCTCTGGTTGCGGCGAGCAGGGGCTACTCTTCATTGTGGTGTGCAGATTTCTCATTGCTGTGGCTTCTCTTGTTGCGGAGCACAGGCTCTAGAAGAGCGGGCTTCAGTAGTTGTGGCTCACGGGCTCTAGAGTGCAGGCTCAGTAGTTGTGGCGCACGGGCTTGGCTGTTCCGCAGTATGTGGGTTCTTCCCGGACCAGGGCTCGAACCCACGTCCCCTGCATTGGCAGGCGGATTCTTAACCACTGTGCCACCAGGGAAGTACCCCTGAGTGTTTTTTTTTGATCATGAAAAGATTTTGAATTTTGTCTAATGATTTTTCTGTATCTATTGTATTAAGATACTCGTATGATTTAATCCTTTATTTTGTTAATGTGGTACATCATGTTGATTGATTTGGAGATACTGAACCATCTTTGCATTCTCAGAATAAGTCTCACTTGATTATAGCATAAGATCCTTTTAATATATTGTTGAATTGGGTTTCCTAATATTTTGTTGAGAACCTTTGTATCTATGTTTATCAGGGATATTGGCCTGTAATTTCCTTTTTGTGGCATATTTGTCTGGCTTTGGTATTAGGGTACTGCTTGCCTTGTAAAATATGTTTGGAATTCTTCCCTCCTCTTCAATTTTTTGGAAGAGTTTCAGAAGGACTGGTATTAATTCTTCTTTAAATGTTTGGTAGAATTCACCAGTGAAGCAATCTGGTCCTGGACTTTTGTTTGCTGAGAGATTTTTGATTACTGATTCAATCACCTTACTAGTAATAGGTCTGTGCAGACTTTGTATTTCTTCATGATTCAGTCTTTTTAGATTTTATATTCTAAGAATTTATCCATTTCTTCTAAGTTGTCTAATTTGTTGGCATAGTATTGTTCAGAGAAGTCTCTTATGATTTTCTGTATTTGTGTATCAGTTGTAATGTCTCTTCTTTCATTTCTACTTTTATTTATTTGAGTGCTGCCTTTTTTTCTTGCTAAGTCTAGCTAAAGCTTTGCCTATTTTGTCTTTTCCAAAAAAACACCAGCTCTTAGTTTCACTGATATTTTCCATTGTCTGTTTAGTCTCTATTGCACTTATTTCCATTCTGACCTTTGTTACTTACTTTCTTCTATTAACTTTGGGATTAGTTTGTTCTTCTTTTTCTAGTTATTTGATTTATAGTTTTAGGTTATTTATAAGAGCTCTTTCTTATTTCTTAACATATGCATTTATCACTATGAACATCCCTCTTAGAATTGCTTTGGCTGCTTCCCATAAATTTTGGTATGCTGTATTTCCATTTTCATTTGTCTCAAGATATTGAGACTTCTACTTTGATCCACTGGTTTTTCAGTAGCATGCTGTTTAATCTTCACATATTTGTGGATTTTTCGGTTTTCTTCTTGTAATTGATTTCTAGTTTCATACCATTGTGGTCAGAAAAGATGCTTGACAGGACTTGAATCATTTTAAAGACTGAAGTAAATCCGTGGCTCTTAACTATAGTAAATTCAGTCTATGTATATTGATTTTATTACTGCTATGTCTGTACTTATATCTACCTCCTTAAGTTTGGCTCTTTCATTATCTTATTTTTCTATTCTTTTTTTCTTAATGCATTTTAGTTAAGGATTTTTTTGTTATTGATTTGCTTTTTATCATTGGATGTTTTATTTTTACTGGTGTTTTATTAATTCGTGAAGTGTCTTAACAACAGTAGGACTTTAGAATGCTTTACATCCAGTCCACTGACTCTGAACCACATACATTGTTTTCAGTATTCTGTACTTGCTCTCTTATCTTAACCTAAGATATTAGACATTAACTTAAGTGATGTTATTACTTTCTGCAGAGAACATTTGTTTAGATTCACATACATAGTCCCCTCCTTTAATCTCCAACTCCCTTCTGGGATCATTTTTATTTTCCTGACATGTGGCCTTTAGAAATTCTGTTAGTGATATACTCTTTCAGATTCTCTTCCTATGAACAAGTCTTTATTTTTATCTTGTTTTGGAAGGATGGTTTTGTGAGGAACACAAAGGTGGACTAATAGTTATTTTTCTTGTCTCCATGATTTTGAAAATATTATTGGGCTGTTATCTAGCTTCCATTGGCACTATTGAGAAATGTGTTGTTAATAAAACTGTCATTGTTCAAAGTGATCTATGCTTTCGCTAGTTGATTTTAAGATTGACTTTTGGCAACAAGGTCAGACAGAAGAGTACGACCCCATCCACATGAAAGTCAAATACAGGTAAAATTAATCTATAGTAATTGAGGTCAAAATAATAGTAATTTTTTGAGGGAGAGGGTAGTTTGAAATTATGGTGATGTGCTATATTTTGACCAGGGTGCTATAACATTTACTGAGCTGTTTCTTCAGAGTTGTATACTTCCCTGCATGTGCCTTATACTTTAATTAAACAGTTAAATATCACTCACTCATTCATTATCTCTGCCTGGGAGACCATCCCTCCTTCCATTTAGAAGACTCAATTCAATGTTTAACTTATGTGCTTATTTGTTTAATATTTTAAAATACATTCGTTTATTTTTCTTATTATATCTGCTTTTCTTTTGCAACTACTATTTATAAGTTTTGTGTCTGTTTCCTTATAATTTCTGTAAAATCTTGTTTCTGTTTTGTGTTTTGATATATTGTTTCTGTACACTTTTGAGCATTCAATTCTCTGTAATGACCCTAATCTTTTGAGTTAATCTTTTGAAATTCTTAACTCAAAAAATCAGGCATTTATTTACTTTCATAAATTCTTTGTTTTTTAATTGCAGCTCCTTATTTATTTTTGGTAAAGTTTTCCAACAAAGGGAAACTAGTCAGACACAATTTAGCCTTGCATCTGCCACAGGTAAAGCAGAGACATTGGCATCTGAAGTCCCTCAAAGGACCGGGTCAGCACCCAAGTTCCAAGCACACCAGGTGAAAGCACCAGCTATCTCTCAGGAAAAAGGAAAACATTTTTGGACAACCAGGTAATCAAGGAATAACCCCTCTATGTTCCCTCTGTGAAGGAAAACATGAACACTAACCCACTAACAAGGGAGCCAGAACGGGACGTGCAGGAGTGTGGAAACGGGTGGAGGGAGAGAAGAACCTGACAATATACACGTTCAGTTGAGATGAGTGACACTGACGGGAATGAGACTTTTTGTTGTTATAAATATTCAGTACGTTTTCTGACACGAAAATAGTGCAGTATGAGTGATGAACTTAGAATCTTAAGGTGTGTGAGCCGTTCCTGGGTCTGGAGGAGAACGTGGGGCCTGGGGGTGAAGCCGTGAGCAGACTCCTTCTCATGGAGGGTAGGGAAGATGGAGAAGATGTAGCATCTGGGGAGGGAGCAGTTAATAATTTAGTTTCAAATGAGAACCCAGGGAAGTTGTCAAATACACAAGGTAGCACTGGGAGTGGCTCTGGGAATCACAGACAGAGTGAAAACGCATTCTATCGGCTCCCCCCACTCCACAAGCAGGGGTTACAAATGTATTGGGGGTCAGGGGCACACAGTCATGAAGGGGAAACACAGCCTCCAGGGCTCCTGTGATTGTAAAGCTGCTCTGAACTTGGCAAACTCTGCCTCTTGCTCCATCACGTCTGGTCCTGGGAGAAGGAAAGTGATGTGAGCATGTCTGAAAGTGCAGCCAACGAAAACTGCCTAAACCCTCTGTGTCTGAGGAAGGTTCCAACTCATTTCCTTTGATAAAACAAACTGCAGAGCGGAGCCCGTTTCCTTCACCAATCCAGAGATACGGTAGATCCTAGTCTTCCAAAGACTAAAGCTTTGTGGTCACTCCTTGTACTCAACGTGGATTACATACAGTCCACAAGAAAAAGGTAAGTGAGAGAGAATGGAAAAAATACAAAGACTTAGGACGTTGTGAGACAGCGTAGGCTACACTGACAAAATTTATTATAAATACAGAGTAACTAAGCAGTGTGGTTCTGGTATTGATACTGCAATCAGAATACAGCCAAGGTCTCAGCAATAAACCCAAGACCAGGAAACACGCGCTGTGATCGCACTGACCGAGGACACGGGTTACAGCAGCCGGTTACCCAGGAAAATGAATCTGGGTCCCAGCCTTTCACATGTTTTACAAAAGTAAGCCTCATATGCTTTGGAGACCTAAAGTGAAAAACAAAGCTTAAAAATATTTGGGAAAAGAGACACAAGGAAACATCTTTATGAGCTTAGGATAAGAAAGGATGTCTTGAACCAGATCCTAAAACCACAACCTCTACCAGAAAGAAATGGACACACTTGGCTACACAGAGATTAACTTCCATTTATCAAAAGGTAGCATAAATATAACGAAACACACGCTGTAAATTGTGAGCAGAGATTTGAGACCCAAATTCAACAAAATATTAATCCCAAGTGTGTATGGAGATTCCCAAGGGATCAGGAAGGAAAAGACAAACAGCTTTTCCAGTTAAAGGGGTGAAAGTGGACGCACGTCACGGAAGGGGAGAAAGCAAAGTAACTGCAAGCAGGAGAGGCAAGCAGACCTCCTCAGCCACCCCGGGAGCAGCCACCGAATACCCCTGTGCTTGGGAAAATGGACCCAGAGCATGGAGCCCTGGGAAGCCATGGCCACCTGCAATGCCTCCTGCTGCTGGGACGGTGACCTGGGACAGCCGCCTGGGAAAATAAGTTGTCGCTGTTTTGAAAATCAGACACTGGCATCATTTGTGCCCAGAAATCCTAGCTCTGGGTCTGTAGCCAAGGGATATTTATAAGCATGTTCACGGCAGCATGGTTTCAGTTGACAGCAGACTAGAGTAAACCAAGAAACAAAAGCCAAGTGTCTAGTGATGACTGATAATCAGTAAATAAACTGCAGTATATTCACACAATTAAATATAATACAGAAAAAAACAAACAAGCAAAGAAGAGCCAGGGACCTACGTAACATCTGCGGATCTCAAAAACATAATAGCAGGTAAAAATGTAAATCCCAGAAGGCTATGACAGAATAACATTTTATAAGCCTCAAAATGAAATGGTATATTTTAGGGATCTATACATATGGATAACCTTTTTTTTTTTTTTATCAAGCCAGTGACAAACTCGAGATTCAGGATGCTGTTTATTTGGGGAAGGCCAGAAAATGGGATATGGGAGTGACACACAGGCGGCCGTATAAGCTGGGGACAATGTTCCTAGTACCGATTTGAGTCTTGAGTTCAGGGACATTTGTTTTATTTTTCTGTTTCATAACTCACGTAGACCCTAAACGCAATTTTTAAATATCAAGAACTATATTAAAGGGTTAAAAATGGAAAAGAATGGTATTTTAAGAACGGACTGTGCAAACGTGAATCACTTCCTCTGGCTCCGCCTGCCGGTCAGGTAGGTGGTGGTCGGAAGGTGTGAGCGGATATGATTTCCAAGGAAACATTTTTTCAAGCTGCTTACAGGAGTCTAATCCATATCCACTAACGGCTCAGTGGTTGATGAGACCACACCCTGGACGCTGGCTCTTCTCAGGGCCCACCCAGCCCTCCCTGGGGGAGGGGCAGCCGTCCAAACCCAGGTCACCTGCAGCCCTCTCTTTCTGCTCAACCCTGGTTTTCTTGGGAAGGTGAAGATTTGGAGGATGACGGAAACTCACTGCAAATACACAGCATCACGCTTCCTAGGTGATTCCATTAATCTGGGAATGAATCCCTTTCCTGTGAGTCTGGAGGAAGCTTCCTGAGGACAAACCCCGGCAGTTCCCACCGTCAGGTTCTGAGGAAAATTGGAGCCATGACTCCACATTCTACCTCAAAATTACGTACTCAGGCCTGTTCACGAGATATTGTGAATTAGGAGCTGAAAGTACCCTACGGTGAGAGACCAGGCGTCCACGTGGGAATTACGCGCACGTAAGCACATCCTACACCCATGTTTGAACCTCCCTCTGAAATGGGCAGCGAGGGCTTTTCTAAATCTGCCAGGGGAGCTTCTGGTTAAATCAAAGGTGTGCCCGAGCGAGCTTACTGTGTTGCTGGAGTTTCCGTTCAGTTGCAAACCGCTGTCAAAGAGGGGTGAGGAGGTCCCGCTGCCGGGCTCGCTAGACGGTCCTGGGGACCCTGCAAATCAAACAGAGACTCACTGCAGATGGAGCCACCAGAGGAGTTGCAGCGCGTTACCTGCAGGTCCACCTACGGGGGTCACCTAGGGAGGTCCCCAGACAAGCCCCCGGGGGAAGCAGCTGCTGGTACGGGCTGTGCAGCCAGCGCTGGCCCCTCGCCGCCCACCCACCATGTGGATGCCCCCGTCTGCACCCCACAAAACGCCTGGCAGAAGGAGGGCAGGACCGGCTTCTCGCCGGGGCTACACCAGGTCCAGGTGCTGAGAGACAGCGGCCTCTCCGAGCCGGTCCCCTGGCCCCAGGGGCTCCATGAACCTGCCCTCCCCACCACTAGGATAACGATGCTAACTTCCCACACTTACTCTTGACTTTCCGACGTTAATTTTTGCATTATTTATTTGTTTGACATTTTCTGATTATCTTTGCACCGCAAGTTGCTTTAGTGAAAAATAGAAGGACCAATCAGGTAAGTTTGAGGAAAGTGATATTTATGAGAAGAGGAAGCAGCTCTGGACTGGGGAGGGAGCAGGGAGCCGCCGTTGGGCCTGGAACATGGGTCCCGGATGAACAGAGGGTCCAAGTCGAGCGTCTGTCTCGGGCAAGTCAGGGCCCTTCCCGAGCACAGTCCTCTTTTCAGAAAGTACAGGGATGGAAAGGGATCTCCGTCCTGTCGCTCCAGCACCAGGCGGGTCCTGTTCCCACGCTTCTGCCACCGCTCAGCCCCCGCCCCGCCCTCCACTGCGGCCCTGGACGCGCCAGGTGAGGTGGGGCGGCACCAGCTGCCCCCAGGCCTCGCCCGAAAGACCAGCGCTCCAGGTGGACAGCAGGAGGGGCAGCGCACATCGGCCCTGACCACGTGCCCAGGACCCCTCGTGGGAACCCAGACGGGCACCAGCGCCGCAGGCAGAAGGAGGTCCGCGCCCCTTCCCCGAGTAGGGAGCCCTCCTCCTGACCACGACGCACCAGCAAGACCGACTCGGCGGCCCCGGGCCCCAGGTGCCGCCATGGGCGGGTTCACCCGCTGCCCTCCTGACTCAGTCGGCAATTTCAGGGAGAAGCCAGTGACCCCGCACCTCCCGTTATCAAAATGGGCGACGGGAAGGACTCCGATGGGCTGTGCAGGGTCAGGGGTGCCCCGGCCGCAGCGGGTGCCAGCCTGATACACGGGTCCTTCATTTTCTTTTAGCTTGAAAATTTTCAAAGCCAGCGTTAGGCTTCAAAAGCCAACTACTCGGGGGATAAATCACATTAAGCAGAGGCTCCAAACTGGCAGGTGAAGCTCAGTCTGACCTGCAAATCGGTTTTGTCTGATCAAAGCCAAGGCACTGCATTAAAAATCCAGACTTCCCTTTCTTGGAAAATGACAAAAAGCTTTACTGGGGTAAAGTTCCCAAATGACAGTAAATGGCCGGAGCTGAAGGGTTTCACAGCAGGCGCCCCCAGCCCTCCTCGTCCTGTCCTGCCCAATCTTCTCCGTCAGGTCCGAGGGTCTGCAGCATGCATGTCACCAGCATCCGTGTCGCTGAGGACAGAACTGAAAGCCTCGCGACGTTGTTATATTTACTACTTCGACACACAAGCTTCAGGTGTGCTTGTTACTTATTATTATCACCAGTTCACAGATGAGGAAAATTAGTGGGGTATCGTGCAAGTTACTTCAGTGATGTCAGTTTTCTCCTTGAAAAGCCGTGAACGCGTTTATGGGCTCACCTTCAAAGCAGCCGGCACAGTTCAGGTCAAGCAGATGCTCCATCAACCCAATTTCCCTTTAAACACCACACAGGACAGCCAGAGCTTTAAACCTCTCAACAAAATCAGATAAACTCATGGGTCTTCATACTGATGCTTCCAGGCCACCTCCAGTGTCGGCGAACAGCTTCAAGAGGGAGGCTGTGCTCCTTTACGTCCTCACGACCCCACCCGAATGTTTTCTGGCCAGAATATGAGCGTGGGCAGCTTTTCCGTCCACTCGCTCTGGGGTGCTGTGACACACGTGGCACCCTGACTGTGCAAACTCCCTGCTGTGAGAAGCGGAAGCACCTGGGAAATACAGTAAAGGAGACCCTTACTGACCTCTGAGTAAAATCCAGGGCCTGTTACAGGTCACCTGGGTGCTTGAGGAGGGGAAAGAAACACTGAGGCGGGCCCGGCAGCAGGACAAGTCGTAACAAGTAGGCAATGCTTCCCGCTTCCACACTCCTAAGGGAAGAAGCACGTGAAGCTGACGTGGAATCCGATGGATGCACTTCTGTGCACCCACCCCCACCCCGGTGTCCAGAGCGTCTGTGAGGCCCGACACGTCTGTAAAACACTCCACACCGCATCCCCGCAGGTGGAGAAATGGACTGAACAGCTCCAAGAAGGCTTGAGAACATGACAACAACTTAACTCTGCTTGAACGGTAGTTCTCACTGCATCTGACCACCCAGCTTCCTTCCCGTTTTCCTAACCCTCCAAACATTCTGAGACCAGCTCCCCACGCACAGAACTGCTTCTGGACCCAGAGTCTGTTCTGCCAGCACCTCTACCTACTTCTTACTACATCTTCTACTGCAGCTCCTTCCTGATGGCACATGTGTTATTTCCATAACTAGCTCATCAGTAACTTGGGAGCGAAATCAAAATATTTCTAATTTCCTTCATTCTCCAGATGCTCTCACTGGAGGGACTAACTCTTCCAAATCAACCCCGAGGGGAGGCTGAGTGAGCGAGTGCTCTAGGTTTCTATCAACTTACTGCTGGTGAATGAGCATCTTTTCATCTATATCCCAAAAGAGAAATCTGAACATTGTAATATTTGTTTCTGCTTATCACTACTTAAACCCGTTATTTTTAAAAAATCAGTGTCAATAATTATTAATAATAAAAATAGTGTCAAAAAACAAATACTGGGGGCTTCCCTGGTGGCGCCATGGTTGAGAGTCCGCCTGCCGATGCAGGGGACACGGGCTCGTGCCCCGGTCCGGGAGGATCCCACATGCTGCGGAGCGGCTGGGCCCGTGAGCCATGGCCGCTGGGCCTGCGCGTCCAGAGCCTGTGCTCCGCAACAGGAGAGGCCACAACAGTGAGAGGCCCACGTACTGCAAAAAAAAAAAAAAAAAAAAAAAAAAACAAAAACAAACCACCAACTACTGGAAAAGAATACAACACAAATAGTTTCAATGAGTATTTACAAAAACACCTAACCTAAAAAAATGAGCTGTGATCTATAGCAGCTACACTGACCTCGTGCAGGGTTGGTGGGGTGTGAGATGGAGGCATGGAGGCAGTGTGGCAGGTCCTCAACAATCCGACCCAGACTTGCCGTATGACACAGCACCTCCACTCGCAGGGGTGTGGCCGGAAGAACTGAAAACACGTTCATGTAGACCTGTACATGAACGCTCACACCGGCATTGGCACAACGGTCCCCAGGTGGAAACAAGCCACCTGCCCGTCGGCTGATGAAGAGAGAAACAAAACATGGTCTCTCCAAATAATGGAAATTATTCAGTTAAAAAAAGGAATGAAACACCTGCATGCGGGGTACCATGTGGATGAATCTGGAAAACATGGCGAGTGAAGAAAGCTGACACGAAAGGCCACACACTGCGCGACCCGTTACGTGAAGCGATCAGAACAGGCAAAGCCACAGGGACAGAAAGTGGATTCGTGGTTTCCAGGGGCTGGGGGAGGGGATGATTGGTACAAAGTGCCTTTCTGGGGTGATGGAAATATTCTGGAATGGGAGAGTGGTGATGGCTGCACGGCACAGTGAAAAATTAAAAACTGCCAAAGCACGCACCTTAAAATGGTGAATTTTATGTTATGTGAATTCTATTTCATAAAAAGTTTGAGTCTGAATTTATGCAAAATAATCAAAGTCGGCACTGACTGTCTCCAGAGGAGACCCCTCCCGCCTCCTGTGCCCTCCCGGACACACCGTCAGGGGAGGTGCCCGCAGGAGAGATGTCCAGGCAGAGCCGTGCATACGCCCCCCCATGGCTACACGATGCTGTAAACTCACACGCGCCACACACCTGGGCCCCAGGCGAACGCTTGGGATTGGCTGTCCGTGGGCCTTTTACCCTCTTCTGGAAGAATAAACTCTTGTGCTGTGTATAGCATTTATTTCTCTTTGAACATGTGGCCTGATTTCTCGCGTTGGTCTTTTTAGAAGGCAGGACGTGTGATGAATCCTACTGATGTATTTTCATACCCATGGGGGGGATCGTCAGTTTTTCTTAGATCAGTGAGCAGCATGGTCTCCAGGTTGAGGTCTGATGGGGACAAAAATCGAGCTGCTGAAACCGATTTGCTCGGTTACTCAGGAAGATGGATGGGAGCAGGGCCAGAAGTTCAATGGCCCTTTTTGTGGCCGTGGATTCGAACGTGAGATCGGGTCTCAGCAGCTGCCGTGGCCCCAGCGAGCTGGGCCAGGCCCGGGGGAGGCAGCAGAGGCTCCGACAACTGGGGAACGATGGAAAAGAGAGAGAAGATTCCGGCCATAAGGTCAGCCCAAGAGAGAGAAGCTGTTCCTTCATGTGAGAGAAAAAGCCGGAGAAAGAAGAGAGGGGCTGCCGCGGGGGGAGGGGGCCCCGCTTCCCCATGAGCCGGACAGTGTTCTCAGCCTCCAGCAGAGCTGCAGCCCCTGGGCCCAACCTCAGCCCAGAGCCCCTCTGGTTCCCAGGTCGGCACCCAACAGAGGCCCTGCCGCTAAGTCAAGGAAGGACGGTAACTTCATAAATTCTGTAAAGCCATCCTCCCGAACAGAATCAGTCATAACACCTGTTTTGATCCACTTCCTGGCTGGATCACATCAGGTATAATAGAGAATTACAAGCTCTGCAGGAAAACACGGGCGACGGTGACACATCACGGTGCAGATTTACTGTTCTTTCCTCTTTTACATTAAGTATTTCTCATGTCAACACAGACATCTTAAATACAAACTTTGTTCCTATATGTGTGCATGTGTGTGTGTAGGTAATGCAGTCACAGTGAGGCGACCTGAGGAAGGCAACTTAGTTAATTCATTGACGAAGCGCCGTCTGGGGACGCCCTATTTTAAAAGTCTGTGGACGAATCTTAAAGGGTAGGACGTCTTAGGAACATGCAATGCTGAGGCGCTCTCTGCGTCTTTCCTCTCTCAGAATATGAGCTCAGGAAACGATCTACACTCCTGCCAGTGCCGTATCGTCTGCATAAATAATGTGCTGCGTGGCACCCTTGAACTTCTCCCCTCCCCCTTACCTAATGGGAGCTTCAGAAATGATGGCGCTTCCCTGAGATACTCGACAGTGACGGTCACTTCATCGCCAGCATTTCTCAAAAGATGCACCTGTCAATGTGACAAAAGACAGCTACTTTACCATCACAAAGTGACCAGAACAGAAATAGAAATAAATCCCTACACGTCTCGCCTGTCTCCCGAGAATTCAGTGTTCACGATTACCTTTGAAACTCTGGAAGTCCTGCGAGCTTTACCTGCCGTAACAAAAGGATGGCTGCATGTCCCCAGGTACAGGACTCTGGAGCCTCAGCTACACACATGTTCACACGTCAGCAGAGGTTTGAGGCCAGGCTCCCTGCACACTCTACCCACGCCATCCCGGAAACTCAAGTCATGTGAGAAATCCGCGTGGCGCGCAAACTGACAAATTTCAGGCGCTGGCAACCCACGCCAGCGGGTTGACTGTGACACTGCAAACCGCAAATATGAGCTTCGGAGTTTAGACGACATTTTAATTTTGGAGAAACCAGCGGGCAGCACTTCGCCCTTCTCGGCCACAGCGTCACCATCCCCACGGTTCAGGCCCTTCCCCTGTAACCCAAACAGCTCATTCTTTTAGCTCTAGGGTCAGCTTTTAACGCTCAACGTTTGCCTCGTTTAAGCAAACGTGATTCAGACACATCAGCCAAAGCCCGGAGTAAGAAGCTGTACGTGTTCGCGCCCCCAGCGTCCCATCGGGAACGCGTGCGATGCTTCCACGCGGCCCCGGCCCTCCTCTGAACACGCCCCTGCTGACGACCTGCTTCTGCCTGGAGACCCACAGAAAGGCCTTTCCCGTCACCCCGGGGACGTCCTCCGTGTCCCCGAGCCTGAGCTCCTCCCCTTTGCCTCGGCCCGGGCCAGCCAACGTGAAGTGGCGCCCCCGGCTCATCGCGCATCCGTCTGTCTTCCTCTCCCCGAGGCCCTGCGTCCACAGCCTCCTGCGCCACGGGCGCCGGCGTGTCTCTTCCACGTATCAAATCTCGTGACCCTGAGGCCTTTCCTCCATTTCACGCCTCACCAGGCGGGTGCCCCGGGAGCCCTGAGGCGAGCCTACCCTGGCGCGCCTTCCCGAAGCCCCCTCGTCTCCTGCTGGGTGGGTGCAGGTGCAGACACGGGATGAAACGCCCCAGGGTCTGCCTTCCCTAAGTCAGGGCTGCCGCCCACGGCAGCGAGAAGGGGAGGGCTCAAAGCCTCCCACCGAACCCAGCAACGCGGCCATGAGACGGACGCTCTGCTCGGACGACTCAACAGCTGGGGCCCAGCTGGGACCACCCTCCGGCCGGCCCGAGGCCCCGGAGACAATGACCATCGCCTCAGCTCCTCCAGGCCGTCAAGGGCAACGGGGCCCAGGCACCTCCCCCTCCGAGGGCAACCCAGGGCGAGTCTCACAAAACCGTGGTGTCATTGCGCCCTCTCCTCCTGCATCGAAGGGACCCCGAGCTGCAGCGCCGTCCTCTCCAGATGTGGCTGCTGCAAGGGTGTGGCTCACATCTGAGTAGGGGACGGCCGCCGCCGCCGAAGAACCTGCCTCGTCCTGGGGGCTCATGGAGCTTTAAATTTAAGACCAGGGTGTCACGTGGACAGCACGAGCCTGAGATGTGCGCCCCTGTCTGTGGTCAAGTTCTCCCGCTGCTTCTGTTATGTGGGTCTGCCCACGTGTGCGCACGCACACGCACACGCACACACCCACCCCTACCTCAATAAGTGAGCATATATTTAACAATTTTACAAGTCTTCCTGGAGATAAAATGGAGTTTAAAGCATTAAAATCTATCTAATCAAGGCTAATTAGCCCCCAGAAGACTCGCTCACATATTTACACGGCTCAGTCCTTCAGCGTTGTTCCCCAGGCCCTTGAAGAAACACCACTTTGGACAAGTTAGTTTTATCCGGGAACAACAGTAAGGAGTGAGGCAGGCGCACCTTTGATGAAAGAGTGGGCTTAACTTCAACGTATTATTGCTTTTCAAATCCCAAGTGTCTACCCTGCCTTGATGCTTCCAGACTTTGAGATGCTAGGACAAGGCAAAGGTTTTACTTCATCGCCAGTTTCTTTTTTTTCAATCTAGTTCAAAGTATGTATGTGTTGTCTGAGAAAATATTTTGACCACTGACCATTAATGCCTCCGAATTCAACGAATGATCTCAAAGCTATGTCTGTCCCTCAGACCACAACCTTCGGACTGACGGGTGTCGGGAGGGAGCCTGACTCCACGCTCGGCTCTGGATGGCGGCGCCCCTGCTCTGCCTCAGAGCCACACGGACTTGCTTTTGCATCTATTTAAGACCAGCAATTCCGGCACCTTCCCGCCTGCGTCCCTGTCACCAGGCACGTCTTCTCTGCTCTGACAAAGTAGGTGCAGGTTCCGATTTCCCACCTCTGACTCACCTGCTGGGCCGCCAAGTTTTACCGGTGAGTCAGACATATTTCTTTTTTAGGAAGGATTCAACTCTCGTATGAATCTTTCCCCAAGCTTTTAAAATGCCACTCGAGCCATTTAAACTGCTGGGTGTCTCAGGTAAACTACTTGAGCTGCCACAACAAAAAGCCACAGGCTGGGGCTTGGACGACAGACACTGTCTGCCACAGTTCTGAGGCAGAGCCCGCGGTCAGGGTGCCGGCCGGGTCAGGGCTCTGGTGAGGGCCTTCATCCTAGCTGCAGACGGCCACCTTCTCGCTGTGTCCTCACAGGGCACAGAGTGAGCTCTGGCGCCTCCACCCCCTCACACGGACGCTAATCCTACTGGACGGGGCCCCACCCTCATGACCTCATCTCCCCGGATTCTCCTCCGAAAGGCTCCTCTTCCTGACGTCATCACCCGGGGGTTACTGCTCCAACCTGTGAATCTGGGGCACAGACACTTGGTCCAGGACAGGGGCTGGCAGCCTTGCGGCCTCACAGCAGTTTCTCCAGGGAGTCTCTGAAGTTGTCTCACCCGGGACGCCTTCCAGCGAGTGAAGAAATCATCCCATATGGTTATGTCTGAGGAGCCAGCGCAGCTTTAAAATGTTGTAACTGAAATATGATGACTGGATATTTTAGAACAGGAAGTAACAAACAGATACACGATGAAAGCATGGGTGTCTTTCACATGCCAGAGCCCTGGATGGACACCTCAGACACACGGCTACTGGTGTATCTTGCGTGTCCTTCCGGAAATCGTCTACGCATTTGCAAGAATGCCTTCTCTCTTGAGGGCGTTTTGGTGACATCTAGCAGAATTCACAATTTGTGTGCCTTTTGGCCCCGTGCCCACACGTGTAGGTACGTGACCATGTGGGGACAAAGAGGCACATGCAGGAAAGCGCACTACACCACGTGTGCTGTCTGTCCTCTTCTTTGGCCCTGTTTTCACGTCAGTGGAACCATGTCCACTAGACAAATCACTCTCTTTGCCTAAAATTGAATCTGCAGTTCACCCCACGTCAGCACATAGACCTGTCCTGCTCCTTCACATACAAACACATAGGCTCACACACACAAACACATAGGCTTACACACACACACACTCACACACTCACACACACACACACACACACTTGCACCTGCCGGCCTGCCAGCCCCTTGGCCGTCGCCTGCGGGGTTGGGTCCCCCCTCCGACCCTCCCTCACTAACACCGCCACTGTCGACGTCTGCCAATATCCCCCCATCCTCTATAAAATGACGTGCGGAACCGGTGACAGCACTGTGAGAGCAAAGCTTCCAGACGCCGGGTCTGCGCTGATGCCTGGACACCCAACACCTGCCCTGGTCCACCAGTCAGAACAGGAGGCTGATGTCTGCCAGGTGATCAGTGCCCTTCGTCTTGGACCCACCTCACATCGGTCCCTAACACACCCTGTGGTTCTCTTTCCCTTCCCTGAATAGAGGGTTGAACAGACATATTCCCTAACTGGTAGAATCTCCAGGCTACTTTCCTGACTCAGGCCTAGCAGGCAAGAAGGGTCAAGTGGGAGCCCCCAGAACTGCTTCTCTGCGGTCAAACAGGAAACCACAGCCGTGCTGCACGGAAGACCTGGAAGATGCGGCCTCCTCCACCCTCCCAGCCGACTTAGGTACTTAGCCCCGCAGAAAGCACGTGAATTGTCAGTAACAGCCGTCCTTTACTGTAAGTATAAACACACAGAACTACAACGACAACCGGGGCTCCAGATGCGTTCTCCTTCCCAGAACAAATAGAGCACACTCCTGGTACCTGGGCTACAACTACAGACACAGCCAACACTTCCCTCCCCTGGCGGTTCTGGCTGTCAGCAAACGCCAGCAGAGGCAGCGGCAACAGTGGACCCTGACTCTCCGGCATCCGTTCCAGGCCGGTCGTCCGTCTTTCTGTCGCCCCGCCCCCAGCATCTCACTAGCCCTCGCGGCCCCCCGCTGGTCAGCCGCGTCGTGACGCTGTGTGTATTCAACCTGCGGGGGCATGAGGCAACACCCTAGAGAGTCTGTGAAGACGCGGGAGTGTCTCAGCGGGAAGTGGCCCCAGAGACAGACGGGGGCTGGGACTGGCACCTGTGACGTGAGAACGAGTTGCCGCAGGAGCGCCCCTGCCGCCAAGACGGCAAGGCCCGCTGGTGGTTGGCTTGGATCCCGATGGGGGCGTGGCCCACAGCTGGACACGCTGCCCTTCCCACGCGCCTCACGGTCGTCGTGCTACCGACGCGGTGACGGCTCTGCACTATATCCACGCTGCCACCCGGGCCCGCCGCCCAATGACCTCAGGTGCCGGAAGTGTCCGTGGCAGATGGGATTCTAGGCGGTGTCTGGAGGAGGCTAGCGGGATAATCACACACGTAGCTTTGTGCTTGCTCTCCTCGTGGAAAAGCTCCTACCTGGTTACTGGGCTCAGGTGGGGTCTGGATGCTCGACCGTGGTCAACGCTACAACACAGAGTCCCGTCCGTCAGAGTTTGAGTGTCCTCTGTCTCCCAAGGCCATAGGGGCTGGACACGTGCCTCTCTGCTACCAAGGGCAGCCGTTTATACAAGGCCGGCCTGGCCCGGGCCCCAGGGGAGGAAGTGGGCACGTGAACAGGAGCCAGACTCCCCTGCCCCCGGTGCTCCCGCACCAACGAAGCCCCACAAGGCACACCGGAGACGTTACTGGGAGTTTAGATCCCCATTCCAAGGGCTCTGAACCCTGCTAATTTCGAGGCCCGGGAATTAGGGAGCAGTGATGCTGAACCAAAGCTACATCCGCTGAAACCTCGGCGGGTGTCAGGTGATTCTCATGCACATGGGGGTTGAGAATCGTGTCTCTGAACAATTTTCCAACTCATGCATGAGAAAATACTGTTGGTCGGTTATCTCTCTAGTTTTCTATCCATCCACCCAACCACCCATGTTCTATCAGCTACCTGTCTGTCTATCTGTCTACCTATCTACCTACCTTCTATCCGTCCATCTTCCCTCTACCTAACCTACTTATTCCAGCCTGTTTCTTTCCATAGCACTTATGTTCCTTCCAACAAGATGGAACGCTGCCTTAACCTCCTGTGTTCGGGACAGTTTCTCATATGAGCAGGGACTGAGAGAAGGTGACCATCGCCCAAGGAGGGCAGACGTGAGGAGGTGGGGGGGCCGGGAGTAAGCCGGCTGCCGCGGGGAAGAGGAAGTCCAGACAGCCCAGGGCCCGAGAGCGGAGGCTCATCCTTGAGGGCAGAGGCCTTGCTGACGCCTGACGGATGCTTCGGCACCCGGGGGAAGGAGGGTCCACACGTACTTGCCAAACGACCTGGAGAAACAGGCGACCGGCCTCAGCTCCCTCAGGACACCTTCTGTCAAACGCAGCTGCGAGCTGCTGAGTGACGGCCCACGAGATGCCGTGAGCTGGGGGTCTGGGGGTTGACGGCCTGGCTGCTGCTTGGAACAGTGATCTGGAAGGTTCCATTTCTACCATTTATTAAACACAAGCGAAGACTTTATTTCTAAGGGTTCTCGAGTTCAAAATCACCCGAACTCAGAATCTGTCCTGAGATCTTGGTGTAACCGAGCTGCTGTGCATGGATAAAATGTGTATAAAAAGGACTCATTTCCACTTGAAAAGGGGGCCTCAGAAGACAAGTCTGTGGAGTTTCATCAGTTAGGGCAGTTCTTAATCAATGGGACTTAAAACCCTGGCCTGCCATTCTGGACTAGAAGTTAATTTAACATCTGAGATATTTTAAAAAAATTCTGAGCATGTTGCATAAAAATGAAGTTCTGTAATGTTTCTCGTTCTGAGACCCTTCAGGACGGAGCGCTGACCCCGCTCTGACTCTCACCGGACATCGGTCTGGGTTCTGCTGTGGGGACTCTGCTGCCAGGTCTCCTGCCACACGTGTGGGCCTGGGGGTCCCGCAGGGGGACCAGCTGCGCCCGGCGCCACCTCCCGCCAGGCATCCCTAACCTCTGCACACAGGTGAGACTGAGTGATTTTCCAAACACCATTTTTCCTTCCTCTCTGAATAGTGAGATGTCTCAGAACTTGCCCGATAAAATTATGGAAAGTTTACTCTCTGCCACGTCGGCTACGATGTTATATGTTGATATGGATGAGGACACACGGTGCCTTAAAAAGAGGGAAAGAAACACACTTTTGTCGCCGAAAAGCAGTACAGCTTTTCCAAAGCAGGAGCCCACATGCAGGATGACGCTCATTTTTGCGGATCTTCCGTGTGGAGCAGAACTGACTTTTCTTCTTCTAGGATTAAGTGAACCTAGGATCTACTCTGAAAAATGAGTTTCACCACGTGCACCTGTAATTTATGAGGTCTAATATTTTTACGAAGTTCGTAAGTCTGAAGAGCTGAGACTGTATGTCACTAGCAGTGTTCCAATCATGGCTTTTGCGTCACAGAAGACTGTAGACTTGTAATTTGATAATTTGGTCCAAAAAGTATATTTGTATCAGTCAAGTATTGGAATAGCTCCATTTATAAGCTTTACACATCATTTACTTAATTTAAAAGTCTTTCTTTTCAGACGAACGCTTTTTACTTTCCCTGGGCTGGGATAAAGTTACCTAGGTGGACACTGTCTCTTTTTGAATTACTACGTATTTTCTCACCTTAAGAAAGCAAACTTTTGCAGAGATTGAAAAATAACCCAAATGTTAAGTTTAGGAAGTAAATAGATGAGAGCACATCATCCATTTGAACCTAAACCTAAAACTGCAAGTCCCTTGAGACCAAGAAACACCTGCGAATCTTTCCTCCGTGCCTGGAGCAAGTTAAAGGGATTCTTCACCTGGTTAACGACCTACTAATATGCTGTGTTGGAGCCTGATCTTACCTTGGGCAAGGTTCATGTCTGGAAAGGGGTGCTGGGGCGGAGCCTGTGACCCCCATGTCCACAGGCCAGCATCCCAGACACACACCAGAGGCGAGCGTCCTGAGACGTCCTCCAAGGCGACGAGCACACAAAGCCAGAGGGAGCCGGTGTGCAGACCCTCACAGGCTCCACTCCGGTCACCCGGGCGGGGTCCCCACTCCCTGAATTTCAACCCTCCCATCTTTAAAATAGCAGCCACCAAATCTACCTTTTATAGCATTGGAGAGGGCCCACGACGTGTGGATTGTGAAGGGACGTGGCACAGAGGCCCCTTTGAAACACGACTTGCTAAACTTTCTAAGCTTTTCTGAAGCTCTGTCTCTATGAATACACTCCGTGAAATGGACTTTCAGAGAAAAAAATAATAAGAGGCTATCTAATAAAAAGAACAAAAAACATAAAATATCATACACTTACCACTTCTTCGTGGGTTGCATTTTCTACATTAATGCCATTAACCTGAAAAGATGACAAATTAAGAATTTTGAGGATAATAATTGATGAGTCTCAATTCAAAACTAACAAGAACTAACATGCAACAGAGCCAAGGACTGAAGTTTAAAATACTGACCTGGAGGAGGGCGTCCCCTACGAATAACATCCCTGTCTGGTGGGCTGCAGGGTCGCAAAAGGGGCAACAGTGTTAAGAGAGATTCAGAGACATCGTGCTCCTCCTGGCAGTGGTTTAGGGTCAGAGTTTGCAGCAACTGGCATTGTGTGTGCGCGCACACGTGTGCATTGGAAGTGTGGGTGTGAGCACACGTGTGCATGTGTGAGCACGTGTGCGTGCACGCGTGCGTGAGTGTGGGTATGTGTGCGTGTGTGTGGATGTCTGTGCATGCAGGAGTCTCTGTGGGTGAACACGTGCATGTGTGTGTACACGCTCGCATGCATGACGTGTGAGAATGTGAGCACGTGTGCGTGTGTGTGTGTGTGCTCACATGCACGTGTGTACACAGTGTGGGGAAACGCCAACAGCACAGCCCCAGCGCCCCCCTCGCCCGGCTGGTGAAGCTAAACATTCAGCTAATTTCAAGCACGTTAAGAGAGTTACTTTGTAAACGCAGAGCCTTGTTCAATGAGAAGCACAAATGTCACTGCCTCCTAATGAAGGATTTCATTACATGTGTGGAAAGTCTGATCCCCATTTTTCATTAAGTCGACACAGACAATAAAATAGGAATCCCAGAAGCCACTCAGCATTTTCCCCTTTCTCGGGAACACATTTACATAGACTGCTTTAATTAAAGAAAATGTGCCCAGAATATTAAAGGAAAAAGGAAAGAAAACCTTTGTATTGTAAAGTTTGAGTATAATCTCTACAGCATTATTCCACTTCACTTTTCTATTTTCATAGAGGCAGAGAGATAACTCCTTTCAATAATAAGACTGAACGAATTCGCACCAAACGTAAAGCGTTTTGCAGTGTAAACACTGACAGCTGTTTTTTCTCTTTTGTTACGCCAAGTGCCCACTTCAGCTCTGCTCCCCTCGACGAGTCTGCCAGCCACACACCAGACAGAGCCAGGGCCCCGGCCCCTGAGCCGCAATGAGGCCCCTGTGCTTTAGAGACCTTGGTTGATTTCAGTAACTGACCATTTGGCCCCTCGTTTTTCCTCTTCCTGTGCTTTAAATTCCCACCTTTATGTTTAAATTCACCAATAAAGAGTGATCCCAGGAAACCCCAGACCCCGGCCTCGACCCCAGTGAAAGCAGGACCCCGGGCCTCGCGCTCTCTGCTGGCAGCCTCCATCTTGCCGTGTGACCCAGGGGTGCTGTGTGATTTCCAGGTCCTGTCAGCAACGAACCTTTATTTTTTCAGTCCCCTCATGGCTACTGCTGAAGGCATCGTACGACCATAATAAGAGCCACAAGGGCTGGTCCCGCCACAGCACGGGTTAGAGACAGGCTGAGACCTGCAGAAAACACATTTTCACAGGTTTTTTTGCCTTCCTCTAGATTTGTTTTAATTTATAAGTCTTTGGTCAAATATTGGAAATAATAAGTGATTAACACTGGAATTCTTTAAATTCCAGGTAAATATTTAATGTCAATTGTTAATATTAGTTCTAGTCATTAACTAGTATTAAATTTTATTGAAAATAAAGTACAGTCTTTATATTAATGAATTTAATGGTATGGTTTTAGGTAATAAAGTTATCATTTACACTGAGCCTTTGCCCAGAAAACCTCTGTCACCCACTAGATGAGATCTACACTCCCTCTAGCTCCACAGGGGGGCCCTTTCAGAATCTCCCCCATCTCTGCCTGTATCTCTGTCTCTGTCTGTCTCTCGGACTCTGCCTCTCTCTGCCTCTGTCTCTCTCTACCTCTGTCTCTGTCTCTGCCTGTCTGTCTGTCTCTTTCTGTCTCTGTCTCTCTCTGCCTCTGTCTCTGTCTTCTCTGTCTCTCTGCCTGTCACTCTTTCTCTCTGTCTCTGCCTCTCTCTCTGTCTCTGCCTCTCTACGTCTCTGTGCCTCCGTCTCTCACTGTGTCTATCTCTGTATCTCTGTCTCTCCCTGCCTATCTCTCTGTCTTTGTCTCTCTTTGCCTGTCTCTGTCTCTCTCTCTCTCTCTGCGTCTGTCTCTCTCTGCGTCTGTCTCTCTCTGTCTCTGCCTCTCTATGTGTCTCTCACTGCTTCTATCTCTATCTCTGTCTCTCCCTATCTGTCTCTGTCCCTCTCTCTGTCTCTGCCTCTCTATGTCTCTGTCTCTCACTGCCTCTATCTCTGTCTCTATCTCTGTCTCTCCCTGCCTGTCTCTCTGTCTCTGTCTATGTCTCTCGTCTGTCTCTCTGTCTCTGTCGTTAAAGCAAAGCTAATTAAAAAGACTTCCCAGTTAAATCTTTGAAATGTTTTTCTCTTTGTAGGACACTTTTAGTCCTAAAGAGACAAATTAAAAAGTGGTAAAATGGATGATAAAATAAAACCATGGAAATTTGATTTTAATTAAAAATTTTAATTAATGTTCCTAAATAAACTCTTTGGTGAGATTAAGCTAGGTTTGGAGATTTCAGCTGTAAAATGGCTCTAGTTTATTTCTGTGGTAATCTTACCATTACATCAGGACGTAAAATGGAAATATAGCGTAATGTATTTGAACCACATAAATATTCAAACATGCAAACTAGCTACGAGGTATTTTCTATTTCTGTTATACTTGCCTTTTCAAGTCAAATTAATCGCTATTACTACAGTGTTATGTGAGACTGTGTAAATTTAATCATTGTTTGCAATACAAGTGTGTTATAACAGAAACTGTTCTTTTTGCAAATTAATTAGTCTTTGTAAAATTCAGACGCTTGTTAAATATTCATTCACATAAACTTCTGGGTAGTATTAGAAAATGAGAACCCTTCTTAAAAAGTCTTACGTGCACTGAACATCTGGATTAATAATGACTAAAACCCTCTTCGTCATCCTTTACAAACACCGAGTCCTTTACGCCCCAGAACCGGCCACGTGTGGACATCGTCACCACGGAGCGGTCGATGGGAAGAGGGACGGGGCTGACCCCACCCTGGGGAGACCTCCGAGGGGCCAGCCGCTTACTCTGCCTCAGAAGCAGACTCAGGGGCGCAGGATTCACTTCCACATTCTGCCCTGGCTCACTCCCTCTCCAACCTTCCGTTGCCCCCCTGCACAGGGAGATTATCCTATTACCTCACTGCCAGTGGGGATTAAAGGTTGATCCATGAAGTGCGAACAAGGCTTCTCTTCCCGTCTTCCAAGGGGCCCCGGGAGGTTATGTGTTACTGATAATGGGGGGAGTTAAATTCCTTAAGTAACTCAAGAGATTTCAGCCATTTCAAAGTATCTTGTAAATTAAAATTAAAAAGCACTTCCATCTTCCAGGATGGCCCTCAACTGTGGAAGCTGACACAGTGGATGGTATTAGGAGGAGTCAAGGAGCAACGACAAAGTGGGTCCAGGACAGAAAGGACTTGTACGGAGAGCCTCTCACACACCTTCCGTAGCCATAGCAACTGGATTCTTCGCTGCCAACCTGCCTCCCTCTGATCCTAACATCAAGTGTTCCTTCAACAGTAAGAATTCAACAGTAAGAACACACTGGCAGCCCGGCAGCCAGATTCTCTGCTACATTTCGCTCTCAGCGATCAGCTACCGAAGGTGACGGCTCTTCCCACGTGGAATTTCAGTTAAACCTGCAACATTTAACATGCATCCTTCCAAGATCCTGATATATCTAGTATGTCTTGTCCAGGTTCCAACATTCCTCATTCGGCTACAAAGTCAATTTTTATTGTCTGTTCCAAGTTCTACTTATTTGGAGAGCTTTAAAAGCATATTTTCATTGATTCATTAACAATGAAGGAGAAGGAATGCTGAAACATTCTTCACTCAAGGAGCTGCACTTCCACCTGGATCCAGGGTGTGGGAAGGGTCTCCTTTCACCCTATATCCAGCTCCTGAGGCAAAAGGAGCAGATTCTGATTTGTTCTAGGAAGCAGGGTCAGGAAAGCCTGACCTAAAAATTCCAAATCCGGCACCACAATCTCTTCCCGAGGTGAGAGGACTTTCTCTCTACGTCTACGTAAATTCAGTCGGATCCGGGCTACACCGTCTAAAATAGGACTCTGTTAAATATTAAGAGTCTAGAAAGAAGTCAGCAACTATTGGCGAGACACACTGGCCCGAATATTTGTGTCAGATCTTAACGTTTCCAAAGCTGTGTCCTTTGCAGCACAAAAATGAGATGGCGCAACAGCAGGCCCTGCTGCTGGGGTCAGGGGCTGCACAGTTAACACGGACAGAGGCAAAGGCCCGCTGTCTGAACCCCCGACACCAGTGGGACAGGCAGTGAGACAATCGCATTCTCTGAAAAGGTCGCCCGGGCTCTGCAACCTCTGCTTCCCTAAGCCTGGACCACGTAGTTGGACTATGCAGTGGGGAGGGGTGCCACGTGGCCTCAGAATTAACACAGATGAGGGGCTGACGTGTAGACGGAGGGGAGGGAACCAGAGGGATGCAAAGATCAAGGGGAAGATAAAGGTTTCCACTGAATTCAGCAAAATGAAATTAATGAAACGCCATAGATGTGAAAAGAAGTTAATCACAAATCTTGTATAACGGCGGCATTTCACGGCTGTAAGACACCAAATACAGGTGAATATTCTAGAGAAAAATAAAAAGTGGGCGTCTCAGGGGACCTCACACCCCAGGAAGCTCCGACCTCCCCCTGAAGTTGGCTCAGCAAGTGTGAGGAGTCCCGTTTCGACAGATCTCGAGGCCGTGGCTTCAAAAGGCGGAGGTCCCCTGCACTCAGGTTCACCCCGCCGGCCCTGGGACGGTCGGGGTGAGCGTGCAGCTCCTCGGCATGGGCTTGGTCCTCTCGCCCTGGGGTGATACCTGTGTTTGGATGATAGTAACGGTCATTCTGTGCAAATGTGCAGCGTCTTCACAAGGGACACAGCCGCCCCATTTCCATCCACACTCAGCTGTCACAGAAACGTCCTCTGTGACCCCACCATCCAGCTGCAGGTAATGGTGACTGTTCCACATAAAAAAGGCTAAAGGATCCTAATTCTTTTTACCGTCCTAATGGGACAAACTTCCCCCCTCCCTACGTTTTAGTTCAATTTTCTGGATATATTCTAACTGTCCCATCTGTCTCCTGGATACAAGCACCAAACCTGTCACAGGGTGCAGGCCTGCCCGTCCAAATCCTTACTGAAACGTTATGATGATAACTGAATTAAACCTCGGCTGTGAACGGATTTTTACTAGTACATAATGTGATGACACGGTATGGAGGAAGAACTGGATTCTGAGACAGAAAAATCTGATTTATAACTAAGCCTCCCTTCCCTGGCAGAGTGAGACTGGGCGAACCACCGTTTCTCTGTTCCCTGACCTACGAGTGTGAACAGCCAGCCACATCTGCCTTGTCCAGTCATGAAGACCCGACGAAAACACAAAGAATTTGAAAAAGAACAGATGCATGTATATGTATAACTGAATCACTTTGTTGTACCCCTGAAACTAACACAACATGGTCAATCAACTAGACTCCAATATAAAATAAAAGTTAAAAAAAGAAAAAGAAAACGAAAGTCCTTTCCATGTCACACAAGCATTATTCCAATGTAAGATATTGCTGTTAAGATGACAGTTTCTAACTCTAAGCCTCTTTGTCATCCATGTTTCTCTTCATTGTTTGCTACATACAGTTTGTTTTGGGTTTCTAAGTTTTTGCAGTATTAGAAATAATATATTTAAATTTCATTCAGTTGTAGAAAAACTCCTCATTCTTGCTTATTTTTATAAAGTACAAAGTGGTAATTACTAACAGCGAGCCACTGTGACCAACAATTAAAAGGAGGACTGGAGAACGGCCCAACACTGCTTTTGCTTTCCAGAAACATGAAATGTTATTAAGAAGATGTGTGTCTAACTCAAGATACCTCACACCTATGTGTGTGCACGTGTGCGCGTGCCCATCGTGTATTTATCACAGAGCACGTGTGCAGCCTTGCGGGCGAGGTCGGGTGTGCGGGAAGCAGAGCTCTCTGTGGGCGTGAAGGCGGGGCACAGGAGGGGCACCGGGGTGCCAGGCCTCACACGGGGGCAGGGCTCACGTCTGGGTTTGCAGAATCACCAGTGACACGGAGAAGGGCTCAGATGTCCAGCCTGAGCACTTAACACGTAAGCAGCAGAGGGTCAGGGGAGACTTCTGGGCAAGGGGACGGAAGAGCCACACAGAAGCATTAAGTACAAAGAATGTGGACAGAGGCCATAAGTCTGCGTTCTCAGTATGGGCACCACACTCACACAAAACCTAGGCAGTGACCTTTCTAGACTGGCATTAAATCTTATGGCCCCTGGTGGTTCTAGGGTTTTAACAGCATTCCTGGTGACTGGCCCTGATGGGTACCTGGGCAGGACGCCCTGGTGGGCAAGGACGTCTGTCCCTGGAGCAGCTGGGCCTGGGCAGGGGCGCTCAGCACCTCACAGGAGCGGGACTGCAGTTGTGCAGGGTGCACCCGAGAACTGACAGGCCCAGCAGCTGAGCCGGACCTCACACAGAACCCAGGACTGCCAGCAACGAGTCCTGTGCCCCTTGGAATCCACCAGAAACAGCAGGACCCCGGACCACCAGCAGGGCCTGGACGGGCAGAGCCTTTGGTCAGAGCCCAGCCGGGGGCCGAGCTCTCACAGGGATAAGACGAGACCATCACCTGCTTCTCCAGCAGAGTCTCCGGGTGGACGGTCACAAGGCCATCTGAGAGCCTCTGTGAGGCCCGAGGACCCAGGAACGACGTCCGGCTCCCCGGCCAAGATGGGGAGCTTCCCTGCCCTCAGCGAGAAGGACCCCATGACCTGACCCAAACGTGACCCTGCAATGAGGGGCATGAAGCCACAACTGGGCAAAGGACCTCACTGGGCTTTTCCTTCCAGACTCCAAGGCCAGTTCTCTGCTGGTGCCCTAACTCGCCCTGGACGCTGGAACGTATTCTCCTAGCAGCAGCCTGACTGATATTTTTAACGAAAGACCTACCTTATGACCCTGCTTTGGGAAGTCCTCAAACGACCCCTCTACCTCCTTAAGAAAATCCAAGTCCTGCCCCAGGACCGCGAGGCCCGATGACCTGCTGCAGCCCCCACCCCCCCGAATCTCATGCCCTCCCCTCGCCTCCCACCTCAGCCGCCCCTGCCCCGCTGGCTTTCCTGTTTCTGAGCGAACATGCCCCTCCCTGCACCGAGCTGTCACCCTTCCTCCCCCCCGGGGCCAGGCGGCGGGGCCTGCTCACCCCTTACTCTGGGTGATTCAAATATTTGCTTAAATGTCGCCCACAGAGAGATTCCTACCAACCGCCCTATAAAAACAGCGATGCTCTATCCATCACTGTGCACACCCCAACACTGATTAATTTTCCTCACAGCAGCTGGCACTGTCTGAACGCGTACTATGACCTGTTCATTTACCGCCTGTTTTCTCCCACGGGACACGGGTGGGCGGAAGCGGGCAGCGCTCGCCCTGAATGCCCAGAGCAGAGTTCAATCTCCGCACGGTGGCTGCTGAAGGCGGCCAGGTCCGTCTGTGGATGAATGACTGAATAAACGGGTTACACTCTGCTCTGCTCTAACAGTCCGCGGCTGCCCGATTCCTAGACGCAGTGCCAGGTGGATGGCAGGCCGCCGACCTCGCTGGTCCCCACGGTGAGCGCTGGAGGGAAACTCTCCCCCTCTGGACTGTTCTCCTGGGACGACTGGGCACCTGCCCTCCTCGGGGGGGGGGGATTGAAGCAGGGTGCTGCCCCCACAGGAGCAGTAGGGACCCCAGTTCTGTCACCTCCCCTGAGCGCTCTGCCTCCCAGGAGAAACCCTGACTCGGTGGGTTGCTGGTTGCAGTGGGATGGTTATCAGGTTACCAGTGCCGTGTGCGCCCGCCTCCTGTGCATGGCCCAGCTTCCCCGGAGCCCAGGCTCCCGCACGCTACGGTCCCTCCTGACACCGACGTGCGCGGCAGCTCAGCCAGGGGGCTCCCTGCCTGTAAGGTACACATCCTGAGCCAGACCCTGAACATACGAACTAAGTTACACCAAGCCCAGGTCCCTGAAAGCTCACAGTTCACTAAGCATTTAATGCAAGAGTTTCGGGTGTAGAAGAAGCCCACAGTGAAGAAAGGAAGACATCAGTGGGAAACACCTTAACTCTGGCCGCAGCGGATGGAGAGGACCCCAGAGGGAAGGGGAGGGCCTGCTGGCCAGCCTGGCCCCAGGCAGGACGTGGTGATGGAGACAAGGGGCCAGGAGACGCAGGGGGCGATGGGGACCTGCTCTGGGGACTCGCTGGGTCTGAGCTGCTCGAGATGCGTCCCAGACGCTGCAGAGTCTCCGTTTCAGAAGAGAGAGTCGTATCTGCACCACTGGACTCTGCTGAGGCGGCCGGGAGCCCAGTGTGCTCCCCAGCCCACAGAGAAGGTGCAGCCTGTCACCTGTCACCGTGTGCGGCCTCCTCGGCCTGTTCACACCTCTGCAGAGAAGGTGGACGCGCTTCCTGAGCTGAGCGTGAAATCCTTTTCTGATTTTAATCTTATTCCCTTTCTTTTCTGAAACTTATATTCATATCCACAAATTTAAAACTTTACTTATAAAAAAGAACTGAGAATGCTCACAGGATTACAGGAGCAGAAGCAGATTTGAGCAAATCCTTCCTTCAAGTATTAATCAGCCAGCCAGGTGGTTACGGTCTCGCAGAAATGATTAAACACTCCGGGTTCAGTGCCGAACTGATTCGTTCTCCCCGTAGACCCTCACTCTAAACGCAGGGACCTCTGAGCTCCTGCAAGCTTTTCGATTGCAGTGCTTGATTGTACAACTGTTTGCACTTGGTTTGTACAACATTCCACTTGCCCATTACAAGAAGGAATCCCATCCCCACTCTCACTTCTACACACACTGATCCGCTCCCAAAGCCATCGATTCACTGTGTCAGCGATTAACGAGCTACCGTCAGCACCGCAGAGGCCTCTCGCTCACGGCTGTGATGCCATTTTACACGAGAAACCTCACCACCACCGACTCTGTGCACACTGCATCCCCCCAGTGCTTTGTCTTTCCTGAGAAACCAGAGCTCAAACCACTGCCGTGTCCGTGTCTCCTGGGGATGACTTGACACCACGCTGCGAGTCAGTATCTCTCTTAAGGGCTCACGGGATCAGGGGAAACGAAAAAGGGCCGCCTGGCACCAGGGATGGGAGAGCGGACAGCTACAAAATAAGACGGCAGGCAGATAACCAAGCAACACACACAGCTGCTATCTTCTCATTTAAGACAGTGCACTGCCGTCCAGACTGCTGCCATGCTCACAGTCACTCAGCGGCTTTCACCTGCGTGGTCTTTGAGTATCTTCGATATGACGACCGGGACTCCGTGCTCCACGCCGCCCTGCAAGACAGGAAGCAGGAGCGCAGTCAAGATCAGCGCGGGGACCTTCATGGAAAAGTGCGTCGAGGAACATCCAGTGCGCTCATACCTTTATGCTCAGGCCCAAGCCGCCCACGGGCTGTCTGCGAAGCGTAACAGTTCTGTGCTTTAAGAAATTTAGAAAACAAACCCAGTTTAGGTTAAAATGCACAATCAGAAAGTGAATGCAAAACGTATATATAACTTCTTAATTAAAACTTTAGTGACTGTTTATACTTCCAAAGGGACGTTGCTTAGTTACTACAGTGATGGCACCACTTCAAATCTCCGATCTGCAGTATTACATGGAAACAAAGATACTGATAAGAACAGACCCTATTAGGGGCATTCTTTACACAAAATTCCTGCAAAGCTGGGGTCATCTTACCCCCATTTCGTCCGAGGAAGTGAGGCCCCTGAGGGAAATACCGGCCCTGGTTCCCCAGGTAACAGACGGTGAGGCTGCAGAGTACACACTCAGCTCTGTTTCTAAAATCCGTCTTTCCACTAATCCCAAAACGGGCTCCCTTTGCTCCACACTTCTCTGTACACTTCAATCGCTTTTAGTCCACTTGTTAAGTAATCAATGTTAACTCATGAACGATCGATTATCTCACGTCCTGACCTTGTTTAAAGGTGTCGCTGCTGATGAGAAGCCAAGATCCACGCTGCCCCTGTGGTCTGACGGGCTGGTCAGGGTCTCCATCTCTTACATGCTCAATCATGTAACGTATTTTATTTTGGTCTCAACCGACTATTTGATAGTTGTGAAGCTGAGAGGGCATGAGTAGGGCGGCCTGGGGTTAGATGAAGGGGTGTAGGAAGTGTGTTTACCTCCAAAAGGTACTATCGGAATAAAACAGGGACATGCGTTGCTGTGATTATTAAGGGAAAACTAAGCGCTTTTAGACTCAATGACTCTAAAGCCTGTGTGTTTGCAAAGCAACAGCAGAGAGCGAGTCAGGGGTCCGGGAAGAGCCGGGGGTCCTGCCCGAGCCTGGGGGGTCCTGCCCGAGCCTGGGGCCCGCTCACCACCAGTGAGAAGAGACGCGGAAACTGTAGAGCCACTTGTAATCTTATTACAAGTTTTTATTTGTATTTATCATATTATTTTTATTTATTATCTTAGTATTTAAAATCCACTTGTAATTTAATTCTCAGGAGCGGATACATTATAAGCTTAAAGTAAAGAAACCAAAAATTAGAGCAGATAAAACTATTTTAAAGTGTAAACGTGGAACACATTTTATAATTCTGAGCTCTTTCGCACATGTAACATTTTGAACTGATGAAATACTTATATAATCATACATGGAAAAAGAGCTATAATTCGGGACTTTGGCATCAGAAGAATCGTTTTGCCTTTTCCCTGGTCCTGGGCTGGACTCCCAGTGAGACACTGGAGACCAGCAGGTGACACTCGTGTGACAGGGACACCAGGTGACATCGAGACCACGTTCCAGGAATACTCCTGTCACCTACACAGAGGCAAAGCACAGCCGACACGGTGGGCGGAGGGGGGAACTCTGGGTCCAGCTGTGCCCAAAGTGGGCACAAGGAAGTTCCCGTGTGTGACGTAGTCACACTGATGCTTCCAAAGGAAACTTCCTGAGCATCAGAAGATGAGAAAGTTGGATTACCAACCAGGAATCTCTACAGTATTTCTCAAAACATTCGATAATGTTTTTCATTTTAGCCATTAATATAAGCATTTGAACCTCACTGAGGGCAAATATTGGTGAAAATATATTTTGAGAAGGAGTAAGTTGGTTTCTGCCTCAACTGACCTCACCAAAAAAATGCCCTTTCCAATCCATCATTTTATTCATGTTCTCGATCTTGGGCAGACAATGTAAAGGAAATGTCAGGAAATGGCCACAACTGTGGCAAAGCGTGTGAATGCACACCAGCGATCTGTTCTCATATGCCTAACTGGTGAGGACAGGAAATTATGCCATAAAGCTCTTCTGTGTGCTGCTTATTCCGGCCAAGCCAGAACGCTGCTTATCCAAATATTTGCTCTATGCAACCTGCTGAGATGTCCTTTCTGCGCACACGTGGTCCCGGCATCTAAAGCTCGGCAAAGCTGAGTTTCTGCACGCTTCTGAGTTTCCTACACAGGAAGTTGCTGTGAACCAAACTGTGTCCCCCAGATCCCTATGCTGAAGCCCTACCCACCTGCTGACTGTATCTGGAGATCGGGCCTTTCAGAGGCTTAACCTAAGGTTAAATGAGGCCACGGAGGGGCTGGTCCTACAGGAAGAGCAAGCGGACAGACGTCTGGCAGAGGGCATCCAGAAACCTGGCCAGAGCCTGGCCCGCCCCTTGACCTTGGGCTTCTGGCCTCCAGACAGTGAGAAAAAGGAACGTCTGTTGTTCAAGCTCCACCCCCACCCCCACCCCCGTCTACCCCCTCGTCTGCGGTATGTTGTCAGGGCGGCCTGAATTGACAAGACAGAGGCCAAGCAAGAGAATCATGGGAAGGAATGTTGCAAACGGTCGAGTTTCATAAAAACACCGGGATGTTGAGTCTCTTTTATGAAAAGTTGTTCTTCCTTATCTTTTAAAACCCCCTCATTCAAGCATCACAGAATCTAATATTTTAAAGTTGGGAGAAGAGGCTCAGCTAATCCATGCTCTCTTCAATGAAGATTACATAAGTACCGATATTAAGGTTCTAAAAGAGTGGAACAGTATCACATACAAGCACCTTATTTTTCAAAACACAATTTGTAAAAATTAGTGGATGGTGAAAACTAAATAGGAAACAAAAGTTCTGCAGCTTTTAACTGAAACCTTTTACGGCACAGCCCAAAGTCACTTTTCCTTCTGCGTCCTGACACTCACGGCCTCACAGCCAAGCCAGGGCTCATCCTTTTGACTTAAGGTCCGGCGTAGAATGCTCCATCGTGGTTCTGTCAGCGATCCAGGCAGAATTAATGTTATCAAAGGCATCTTCTAATTAAACCAAACGGCCATTCTTCAGTTTACTCAGTACACACTCTGCAGGATCAACTGCCCAAAAGATCGGGAACCAGATATGACCCAACGAGAGGCTCAGTTATAAGAGGACACAGTGTGGGAGGGGCCTCCGCTCCCTTCAGACGCGTCTTCCCTCCCTGTAATCCGGGCTCTTCCGCCAGCCCGAGGGTCCGGAGCATAGCAGACTGACTGATGTGACCTCTGGAGGATGAGCTGTGGAACCTAAATAACCATCCAACCGATTCTCTTCAGCTCAGTCCCGCGCTTCTTTCTTCACCAACGTAAGAGGTAAGGTCCTTCAGCAAATATTCTTCTGCACTTTATCATTTGACCCCCAGCTATGTTTGACGGTCATTCACGTCTGCATGCTGGAGCTGCCATCACCGTAGCAAGACTCCACTGCGCCCATGTTATCTTCTGCCTGTAAACATTTTGAGACAATTCTTACCTATTATAGGAGAAAGCGACTTGGGGATACTGAAAGTTGGATTCCCTACTCTGTCTTGCTCTAGACTACTGATCTTCAGGTACTGCTGCAGCATATGTACGATCTGGCCACACGTTTTTACTCAGGCATTTAAAGTGCGGACTTAACACTAACTTCAAATTTGTCACAGCTGTTAACAGATGTTCAGACTGACTGTTGCGGTCTCCAGAAAGATGGGTTTCAGACAGCGGTTAAAATAAAAGTTGCCTTTGCGGGACTGTGCCAGCCGGCCAGATACCCTCTCCCCAGTCTGGGCTTTCTTCACTCAAGAACCTCCCATCAGTGGAGGACTCCAAGTGCGGCCTCTGCGCCCCTCCCCGGGGGGCTCCCACCTGCACCCCATCGGGACCACCTGAGCCACACCTGCTGCTCAAGGAGGAAAGGCGACAGCAGCTGGGAAAACAGTGACAGAGGCATGAGCCCGAGTTTCCATGACATAATTGAAGGGCCTGAAAGAGCAACTTTTAAAATTAGCAACTTAGGGCAAGAATTTTCTGAAGTATTTTCTTTCTCACACATACACACAAACATTTTTTTAAAAATTATTTTTTTTCTAGAAAATAAAGTGTTACTGGACTTTGATGTTGAGGAGGGTTTCAGAGGAGGGGTGTCAGACCCCAGGGGCCTCCGTCCACAGGGCTGGGATTCTCCAGGGAGCAAACACCTGGAAGGTGTCTTTCAGGACAGGGCCTCTCTCCACTCTTTTTAAACCGTCCACTCAAGTGAAATTCCCTCAATCTGTGAAGAGTCTGGATTTGCCACTTGAAATGAGTAAATTATTCCTCCATGAATTGTGGTAAGTATTTCAAAACAATGATAGTTATTTGAAAACTCTCGTGCATATTCGTTCAATTCGGCAACGGCCTCAAATCCGCCTTAGGAGGACTTAAAAATCAATATACCAGACTCGGAGTTTCCAAAAATGTACCACAATCCCTAGAATTTAAAAATACCGAAACCCCCTACAGTAGTCCGGCCTCGGGAGGAGTTGCCAGACACTACGTGTGATCTTTCAGGCCTGACCACGGCAGTGACGGGGGAGCGGCCCTCCACACCCCGGACCCGCGCACCGACGGCGCCCCGAGGCCGGGCTCATACACGACCGCGACTCTGCACGCCCTGCCCCGCACGTCCGCGGGGGCCCTTCGTCTGAGGCCTCGGCCAGGCCTTGCTGCGGCGGAGGGAGCCCGGAGATGCTCCACCCGGGCTGGGCCAGCACCCAGGACCCTCCCACCCCAAACACCCCCGGGACCCATGAAACACAGGAACTTTCTGCTCAGGGCTCCGGTGGGCAGGGACCCTCCCAGAGCCACCCGGCATCGGAAGCCATGGGGGGCGCCCCCCCCCACCCCCGCCGCCAGCTCTGCCTGCGCCATCACAGCAAGTGATACAGGCTCAGCCTTCACTGTCCGCTCGTTGCCCTGACTGGTATTCTGAGCCCTGGCATCCGATTGGCCAGCTCCTCTGAGCTCGGCTGGTTACTATTCGCACGAAGCTGAGCGGCAGCTAAGCAGACGTTGCACGGTCATCTTCCTGTTCATCCCTCAAAACCTCAACACAGAGAGTTCACCGCACTGGGGTCAAAGATGGCTTCTGGAAGAATGTATGCGTTATTGGGAAGTAAGTTACCTGAGATCAAAATATTGGCTGAATTTACAACACAGACTCTTCTTGGGGGCTTGAACCCAAACAAGAATGTGCAGGACAGGCATCAGTCAGCTCTGGGTTATTCACAGGGGAGTCTGCAGTCACCACAGGGATGAAGTAACCATCCACAGGTACCACGTCGCCATAGCATCACGGGTGAGCTTAAATAGCACAGTATTTGCAAGTGAAGGAACAATGTCATTCCACTCGTATAAATTTGAAAAGCACCATTTGGCTGTGGAAAGTCCACGTAAAGTAAGAATGAAAATTTAAATGGAACAGTGTATACGAGTATCAGTATGGCGGGGCTTCAGAGGTATCTGCACATTTCATTTCTTTAAAAAAAGTGGAGAGATTTAAAGCAAATATGTTGGTATATGGTAAATATGGATGATAATTACATGGGGTTCTGCGTATTACTTTTCAACTTTTTCTATGTTGAAGAATTACATAATTAAAGGAAAGAGTAATAAAAATGTTTAGATTACGCAAAATACATTGCTATTATGATTTTAGTTATTCAAAGTTTCATTGAATGACATTTTCGCATTTCATTTCCTTACACAGTGGCTGTGTGCACACAAGCACAGACAAACATGTATAAATTATTATTTTACCCTTCAACTAAGTCGCGGTATAAACCTTTATAACGAATTCGCCCCATCCATTCCGTAGTTCAAGGTTTCACATTTTTAAAGCCAGAACCACCCTACTGCGGTGGAATTGACTACGTGGCGAATCGTCAGCGTATTAATGAGCAAATGCACGGCACTGAGGGCCAGGGCCCGGGAGAATCCCACAAGTCAGGAGTCAGCCACTGTCCTGGCGGCAGGAGGGAATTCCTGGCTACTGGCTGACACCTGCACTTCGGTGCTTGGAGAGGTTGCCCACCCTCCTCCTGAGGGCACGACTTTGGCAGCGCTGGCTAAACTCCGCGGCTCCCACTCCCTCACCCGGGAGGGCTCACAGGTCGCTTCTCAGGACGGACCTGCACTCTCCAGGGCTCCTTCTGTGTCTTGGATCTGTTTCCACACAAGGGCACCCTCTCTCACCACCCAGCCCTCAGCTATGGAAAGGATTCTTCTGGAAATGACCCTCCCGAGCAAAAAGGCGGCCTTTCCACGACACACAGATTTCAAACAGGAACGAATCGCTAACGCCAGCACGTGCAGAGGGCTAGTCAGTGATTTCCATGAGCAGGATTGCTTCCAACTAAAAGTAAGTCAGTCAATCACAAGAATATATATATAGAGAGAGATTTCCTCTGGGACAAAACGGTACTAATAATGAGTGAATCATTCATATTAACTTTTTCATACAGGCCCACCCCAAAGATCGTATATAATTCTTCAACTAGTGGGTTAATCATCGAAAAATGAAAACTCAGAAGGTGGTTTTGTCTTTGGTATCCTAGTTTATAGGAACGATCGCCAATCCTTCTTATGTGGTGTTTCACTTTGCAAGTAGGAGTATCTGCCCGGCATCGATGAACTGGCTGGAGCAATGGCCTAGGGGTCCAGTGACCTGCATCTCACAGACCTAACTGGGGCTCGCTCCTCCCCGGCAGGATAATGCAGGAACCTTCTGGACCAGGAACTCACTAAGACCCAGGAGGCAGCACTTAGAGACCCAGAGCCAGTTTACAGTGTGAATATACACATAGAAACCAATTTTCAGAAACTAAAAGAAAATGGATTTTCAGCTGAGGTCCTGGAAAATTGGAAAAAATTAAACTAATGAATGTTTGTCAGTAAACAGATATCAAGAACAGGGAAATATATAAAGCTGAGGAAATGTATCCAATGAGTTCAGAGGAGTGTTTTGTTACTAGGTCACTGGTACTTTGGCTGAATGACAAAACGCCTGATGGGAAATCAATAATTACTAGTGTAAGAAAATACAATACTGTAATAAAGATTAAATTCAAAGAAAGAAATTAAATTCAATTAATTCAATTCAAATTAAAGAATTCAAAAAAAAATTTAATTAAACACTAAAACAGATAGAGGTGGTACCTACTCCTGATTTATGGACCCAAAGAATAGGAAGCAAAAGCGGACTACAGAAAGGGTATCAGTTTAAGTGGATAAAAGCAGTAATAAGGCATTTATTGTACAACAAAAAGCAATTATCGAATTGTGTGTATTGTACGCCATGTACAGAAGCTTTCAGAAATGGCCACTACTTTGGCAGTGTCATGAGAACAAATTCATCTGTTTCAGAAAGTTTAATCCAAGTTTAGTTCTTTAATCAATACACTAAATACACCAAAATAGCAATTTGCTGATACTCTTCACAGGATCTGTTACGTAAGCCATAAACCTACATTTTGAAAATGCTTTTAACAGGCTCCGTGGACCATCGGGATGTACTGGACAATCTGCAGACGCCTCTCGCGGGCTCAGGACCACGTGGCCACCAATCAGTGCATCACCTGTGCTCAGCGATCCTCACGAACGTGATCGGAAGTGCATCTACTTCTGCTCAAACGCCACTTGCCCACACAGGTGCAAAGATGCAAGTGGGAAACCAAGGAGGGAGCAAGCCAGCTCCTGGGTGGGAGGGTGCACACAGCCCCAGAGAGCGGCAGGGCCAGCTCACAGACATCTGCAAACGCCCACGTGTCCACAGCACAGGGGCCACGACCCAATGTGTGTCCACAGGGGACAAGCGAGTGGAAGGCCGTGAGGTCAGGTCAGGGCCAGCGTACACAGTGCCTGGAACACAGAGCAAAACGTTTCCGGGCCCGATTCTGATTTCTACAATCAGTTCGCAGGTTCGTGATATTAGCCAGACAGACCCATGAAGAAGACCGAACACGGACAGGACACACACGCTTCTGGAAAGAGACCAGAGCAGACACCGCCAGCTCTGTGCGAGGTCCCTGATCGCAAACCAGAGGAGCAGGGGACAGAAAAGGAGAGCAGGCCTCCGCCTCTCGGAATCTGTTGGGGTCCCAGACCCCAGATCCAGGTCCTTCACCAACTAGGGACTCGTGGGGCGTCTGGTCCCGACTCCCCTCCCCCCATCTTCTCCCTGCGTCTCCACGCGTCCACCCACCAGCTCCCTTGCTGCCCACGGGGCCTCCACACCACTCATCTATGTGTTCCAGCTCTTGATGTTTCATCCCGGAGATTTCTTCAGATCTACTTCACAGCTCGGACGCTTCGTTTCTTATTTAACTGATACGTTGAAATTCCGATTTCACTGACCATTTGTGGCTGGTCTCGCATCGGCTGGCTCCCTTTTTACAACCCTCCTTCCTTTGTCCGACTGTTAGAACCTCCCGTTTAGTCTTCATATGTAATGAACGTGCACCTTGCATGCAATGCACCTGACCCTCTCAGAACCCCAAGTCTCCACAGGCCCATCTCTGCGTCTCTGGTTCACGGTGGTTTTCCTCCCTGTGGCTTCATCCCCGCAGGTCCCCGTGAACCTGGAGCTGGGAGTCGTCTCAGACCTGAAAGTGTGTTCCTCCAGAAGGGACCTGCATCTTCCTTCCGTGTGGACCTGGGGACCCACACACCTGACCTCGAACTTCGTTTTCAGCTTGAGGTTCTTCATGCCACATGGGACGTGTAAACTCCAGCACCAGACCCAAGTGAGCGGAGGTCGGGGAGGGGTCCTCAGGGGACAATTGTCTGGTTTTGGCCCTCTTCCTTCTGAAGCCAATCCCAGCCAGGCAAGAACTCTTACTGCCCCTTCTGTGGGAAGGACTTGGTTCCCAAGTTCACACTCTAAACCTGTGACCTGGGGCTTTCTTCCTCCAGGTGGGGCTTAGGAGAGTCCGGTCTGTCCCCTCCTCTGGCTCTGGCCCAGGCTGCCTCCTGATGTCCACTCTGACGGCCGTACCCAGCTCGCGTGGGGTGGCAAACCCAGTCCAGCTCACACTGTGTGAACGGCCGCCCAGCATTTTCAGGGTTCAGTGATGCCTGTGCTGCCCTGGGCTGTCTGCACGGCTCTGCGTTACCCTGAGAATTTACCAGGCAGCATCCCTGGACTGCACGTTATAGCTAAGATGCTGCCTAATTCTGTAATTAACTTTGTGAACTCAGACCAACAACGTCCTCTTCCTGAATCTTAATTTCCCAAACAGTAAAATGAGGGTATGGAACTCTCCAGAATACCTTCCAACCATAAATGTGCCATGACTTAAAGGGCCAAACGCAACACAGAGATCTTCTAAATTTTTTTCTTTACATGTAACTCCCTCACTATACTCAAACCACAAATGTAAACTTACAGTTTAGAAAAATACAGTATGTCAAAAATAAAGCAATCTAGACAGAAACTCGGAAATGTGAGAACAAGCCAGTTCTTTCATAGTGCAAAGCACACACTCTCTTTAGGAGATAATTAGAAAACCCGGAGATTCTAAGCATTCAAAGTGCCACGGTGATCTGAACGGATAGGAATATAAGCGAAATATGAAGTCACCGACTCTAAAGTCTGATAATGAATCAGCAGATTCGAGAATCTATTGGTTTTTATTAAAGAATAAATTGAGTTTCCTCTCCCTCTTTCCTGATAAGAGTAACATCCATTCTTAACTGATATCATGCTTATTTTCTCAGCAGTTTCAAGAAAACAAAATACAAGTCTACTCCTTAATGCTGACTTCTCAAACAATCAAGAATATAAGCGCAGGGGCTTCCCTGGTGGTGCAGTGGTCGAGAATCTGCCTGCCAATGCGGGGGACCCAGGTTCGAGCCCTGGTCTGGGAAGATCCCACATGCTGCGGAGCAACTAGGCCCGTAAGCCACGACTACTGAGCCTGCGCGTCTGGAGCCTGTGCTCCGCAACAAGAGAGGCCGCGATAGTGAGAGGCCCGCGCACTGCGATGAAGAGGGGCCCCGCTTGCCGCAACTAGAGAAAGCCCTCATACAGACATGAAGACCCAACACAGCCCAAAATAAATGATTAAATAATTAAAAAAAAAAAAAAAAAAAGAATATAAGTGCAACCCAAGGTGTAGAGTTCTTAGGTTTTGAGAGAACCAAATTCCCTCCAGGCTCACATTCTGAGTAAGTGCTGGATAACAAAGTGTGTTGATTTTGAAGCAAGCATATACCTCCCACTGAGAATAGAGCTTGAAATGTAAGAATCGACCATCAGTATTATTTTCTATTAAGAAAACTGATCTTGAAAATCAAAGCACCGGTGTGAGCCGTCCACACAACAGTGAAGTGCCTGTTCTAAGGCACTAACTGGGCCTTGGGGTCCCAGCGACAAGCCAGGTACTGCCTGACTTTACCATCTGTAAATGTGTGTTGAACTGAATCTGATGATACATTTTTCATCTCCTGGGATCCCAGGGACTCAAGGTTTGGCGAGATGTAAAATTCACACTCATTTCTGCTGCTGATCGGCTGAGGAATCATCACGATTCCATCTTCCTTTCCTGCCCCTCAGCGTATTTTCAGTGGAAAATAACCGTTCTCCACCAGGTTCTCTGGCGGAGGTTAACGTGGAAACAGTCAACGATATGAATATAAGAGAATCGCTATGGTCCGACCCCCTTAGAGGTGTCCTGGTTCTGTACCAACAGCCGTGGCCTTTGTTAAGAGTCGTCTTTCTCATTCTCCAAACACACGATAAACTCCCATGTCCAGGTTAGCTTTATTTTTATAATCATCTGAAGAACACAGGGTTTCAGCTGTTCCTCAGAGTAATGGGATTGAACCCAATGTGATTCTGTATCTGGGGTGGAGTAGACACTCTGATCTCAGTAGCTGAGTATGTTCTTCTAGGTACAAAAATGTCCTCAGAATCTCCCTCCCAATTATCCAGCCCAGACAGGCATGTTTACTCAAGGAGATACTCCCTCCTTTCCTACAAAGGAGGGCTTCCTAAGGAATCAGCAGAGACCAGTAGGGATGGAGCTGGCAGAGACCGGGAACAAATCCACGTGACCCACCCTCTAACTTAGAGCAGGGAGTTCTAATATCGAGCTTTAGGCGCCAATAAATCACTTGAAATTGTAAACATAAATTTATAGGTCTGAACACTCACCCATTTTTCTTATGAAGGAGCCGATAATTTTCATCAAGAACATAACCTTGGGCAGAGAATCCAACGCTGAATTCTAAAAAGTGTAATTTATTTTTCCTGGACAATACAGCACAGAAACATTACCTGCTTTTACTGTAACTTGTCTGCGATTTTCTGTAGGGTACAAATTCACTATTAAGAAGGGTGACACTTAAGTGTTCACAAAATGCCCCTGCTTCCCCCTCTCCCCACCATCCCCCGTCCCGTGTGGTATTTAGAACACGTGGAGGGAAATTAGCACAGGGAAGGTCAGTGACGGGGCCAGAGAAGGTGAGCACAAGACTCCTCTATCTGTTCTAGAGAGATCAGACTGGGGGCCAGCAGGAGCCTTAGCAAGAGCCGGCGCCGGGGTGGGGCTCTGCAGGGCGCACCGGGGGCTCTGGAGGTCGGGATGCAGGATCCGGGCCTGAGGTTCCAGGGAGGAGCCCTGGGAAGGACGGTGTCCTCTCTCTCGCCCTCCTCGTGTGGCTCCACCGCCCTGGACCCAAAGGGGTGCCCTCGATCAAGGCCGGCGGCCAGAATGGGTGCAGCAGGCAGGCGACGGGACGTGGAGGGTGGCCTTGGGCTCCAGGACAGAAGGAAGAGGATGCCATCCAGGTGGAGACATGAGTGCTGAGGGTCATAAAGTGCTGTGTGTGTGGACACAGAGGCAAGGTCACCTGACGTCAGGGAACCCTGATGAGGACACGTTGACTGCAGGACTGCGGATGGACCTGTTTACGTCATCTCCAACATAAAGGTCGTGAGGACCCAGAAACCCACACAAATAAGGGTCTCCAGAGCCTCCAGAAGAGCCAGCCGTGACCTGGGGATGGAAGAGCTTCAGGGATCTTCCAAAAATACACGGAGGGAACCTCCTTTCTTCTACATGGTTTCCTGCTCATCATTTTCATAGCTAATGGGAAGGTCTATTCAAAGGAAAGAGTAATGACTGATGTTGATAATTTCTCTATATAGTCATATATGCGGATATGTAACACAAAATGCACATGTATATCCACAGCCATTTAAGTCCACTGGAAGGAAAATAGGAAATTTCAAGTATAATATATTGTATACACATATACATCATTTGCAATAGTCCCAAGTTAAACTTGGGGATAAAACTTGCAAAAGCATTTTTCCCTCATCTTTATTCAATATTCTAACACATCTAATACATAAGTTTCTTACCCTTTAGAAAATTTCACTTGTAATTGACTGAAGCTGAGAAGGACCAAGCTTTACGTGAAAATCCCTACTTGTATCCACAGAGGCAGGGACCAGGCTGATACTGAAAAACACCTGCTGTATCTTTCATTGCCTGTCGTTCTAGATGGGAACCCTCAAGTTATTATTCTTTCAGGAATTAGATTATCTGTCAAGTCATGTCTTTCTAGTTTCCAATGAGAATATGTCCAATCTCATGCTGTGGTGTCTGGGGATATTTTTAATATAAAGCTGCTCAAGGAAAATACATTAATGAAGAAATTAAGAAAGTCAGGGAGAGTGTAAACAATACAAACTTGAAAAGATGCTTTGCTTTGCAATAATGGGGACGTTTAGATACGGCTGAGGACCTTGTCAGGCCACGTCCTGCAGGACCACTCTTAGGGGGCTTTCGTCCGGGGAGACCTCTGGGCTGATCTACGAGACACGCTCTGAGACAAACCCCTGGGGCCTGCAGACGCAGAAGCACTTACATTTGCACTGTGACTGCTGCCACTAACACAGATGACATCTTGTTTTTGAATTGTCAGTACCTCTTTCGTTAGCTTCAGGCGAATGTCATAGGCGTGTCCAGACCCTTCATCGTGCAACAAGGCAGTCCCGGTTTTAGTCTGAAACAAAACAGAGACGAAGAGGGTGTGAGGACGGGAGAGCACGGACCCTGACAAAACACGCCTGCCCCTGTTCACAACCTCCTGAAACACGCCTGTGTATTTATCACATACCCATGCATCTGACTAGGATTTGATTAACTTAGCACAAGATAATGGCATTTTTAATATTTCTTCCTGAATAGTTTTTATAGGATTTGTATAAAACATGTTTTTAGCAGGTGGAGAACGATGAGTCAGAAAGGCACCTTCGGATAAATCAGAAGTCACCTCGTCCGCGTGAAGTCATCGACCCACCCCCGACTGAGCGGCGCCCGGTCACACAGGTGGGCACGGGTCCCAGGCGAGCGCTCGGACGGCCCTCCCGTCCCTCTTGTGCCTGCACAGGGCTCCGGCCAACACGGCCTCGGACACAGCCCTGCAGCCAGGAGCGGGGGAGGAGGGGCGAGATGCAGGGAAAGGCCGCAGGGGTCGGGTCCTCAGGCCAGGACCAGACGGCCCCAGGGCTCACTGGAGTGAGGGTGCGACCAGGTGCGGCCTCTCCCCCTGCCGTCCAAGCAGGCACACATGCACACACGCACACGTAACACGCAGAGGCACGCAGCATACGTGTCAGTGTGCTGTGATTGCTCAGGGCAGGACGATGAGGTTTGGCTCACACAGACAAGCCCTCAGTTGTGAGCTCAGGAACCCTGAACTCAAAGTAAAACCAAAGGCTGATTAAAAAAAAAAAAAAAAAAAAGACTAAGAGGCAGTGTCTGCAAGGAGGTGTTTTATTCCTACTGCGGGGTCAGAGGTCATCATGCATCCTTTTATCGAACAAGCTTTAATCCAGCAGGACGTGGCGTCTCTGTGGGAACAGGAGGTTCGCCGGCTCCCGAGTCACGGATGCACCCACGAACACGCTTGTGGGGTTGACCTCACGGAACAGCCGTTCCCTGGGGGCCTTGGCCACGTGCAGTCGGTGGGGACACTCAGGAGAGGACCCGGGGTGGCTGCTGGTGGGGCCAGGGCTGGAGGGAGCCAGCACCCAAGGGAACCCGAGACCAGGGCAGCCCCGCAGTGAGAGGGCTGATCCTTGCGTGTCGTTCAGAGGGAGAACCGTTTCGGGTTCACATCAAAGAGGCGCAACTTCGACCCATTTCTATCGATGTGTAAAGCACACGCTCACGTACAGTGTTCACTTCCAGCTAATTCATCACCGACCAACCCACGTTTCTCCCAGTCTGTTGTCTTGGGGACGAAACCCCCTCCACCCGGCCCACGAGGAGAACAAAGGAAGGGTGGCAGAGCTTTAACAAGTTAAACACAGTATTTAAACTGTGTTAGACATTTAAAGAGTCAGCTACTGAAAGCAAAGGGATTCAGTAGAGAACTAAGTCGAGTCATCTGTTGCCTTAAGGTGCCATCTGACCCCGTGACGCTGCCTGAAGTAAAGCCAACTGCTGCTCAAACTGTTGAAAAATAGTCAGGAACGTGACCAAGCTGGAGAGCATTCAGCATTCCACTCAAAACCACAATCTTCTTCTCATCACTTTCTTCTAGAAAATCACTCCTCTTCTGTCAAATGACGAGTGCGCCAGAGCTGAATATCCCCGTAATATAAACGTAACAGCCCCCTTCCCGGGATCCCAGCACCGCCGTCCTCAGGGGACCCGCCCAGAGGCGCAGAGGCAGGAACAGAAGACGGACCGCCGAGCCAGGTTCTTACCTCGCACCAGACGCGGTCAGCAGGTCCCCGCTTTACAGAACTGAACACACTGTCTTGACACTTCTCGGAAATAAAACAACTTCTTTAAACTACATGTTGGTCTTTGCCATTCAAAAGCCAAAAAAATTAAGAACAAAACTATACCCAAAAGCAAAAACGTTAAGAACAAACCTAAACTCCCCTCAAATGCAGAACAAAACGAACACCTGCCGTGCGGGGCCTCCGCCTCAGTGAGTGGTGAGCCCTCGCTGTGTCCTTGTCCTGCGGCGGCCCCCGTGCCCCGCCCTCCTCACCCGCACGGTGAGGCCAGAGGCCCATCCCGCAGCCCCTGCCTACGAAACGTCCAGAGACCACGCTGCGCTCAGTACCTGGGCTGCCGCCCTCCCCACTGCAGCCCTGCCCGACCCAGGCTGACCCCGTCAGACCACCGTCCACACAGGCCACCCATCCTCTGGACACGGCCTCCCAGAAGCGCGGGGCCGCTCGCTGCCTGAAGAGTCTCTCCCTCTGGCCCGGGTCCCCGTCCCAGCCCGGCGGTGGCCCCCAGCCTGGCCCAGGATCTGGTCCTCGGCTCCTGCGTCCCCTGGTCCCTCCGAGTCCCACGCGGCCCCTCTCGTCACCTGTAGGTCTTGGCTGAGACGGGCCTTGTGGACAGACCTCCCCACCACCCACAGGGCCCTAACCCCTGCCCCCGGCTTCGTCTTCCCCCTTCAGCCCACGGGACTGTGGGCCTCGTGCCGGAGCCAGGCATCCCGGCCTCACTGCCGGGTTCCCAACTCTCACGTCAGAAGCCGTCGGCCAGGGGCACAGGGCATGCTCTGTAAACAAGTGAAGTAGGAAGGCCGCCCTCTTCCCACAAATGAATCTTCACATCCACGCAATTCCAATAACAATCCATGAAGACGACTGTGAAACTTACCAGGATAAACTAAAGTTACATTTTGTGAAATAAGACTGGTGCTGTGGGAAGTAACTGATCCATAAAACATTAAGCCCACCACATACTGTGGTGCTAAACGGCCGGATGCAAGAGGCAAAGGAAGGCTCCAGAAAGTTTGATTACATCATTGGAAATAGTTCATAATATATTCTGCTTTTGTCGCCTCACCACATGGCTTGCGGATCTTAGTTCCCCGACCAGGGATTGGACCCAGGCCCTCGGCAGTGGGAGTGCTGCATCCGAACCACCGGGCCGCCACGGAACCCCCAAATACCCTGAGACTGTTGCCTAGTGATCTCGACTACCGCAAACATGGCTCTCATACCTTGTGTCAGAAACACTCCCAGAGAGATCAACCCTTGTAAAAACACAGAAAAACAAAAGTTCTTGAAGAAAATATCAGCGTGTGTGTGGAAAAACTACAAACTGTTAAGCTAACCAGGTTAGCTTAACACAAAAGCCAGAAATTCTTGAGAAAAAGATTCATGGAATTCACTACATGGAAATATAAAATTTTGTATGACAAGAACTCCATATACAAAAATATAGGCATATTGTAGACCCGAGGTTAACAGGAAGATTCTTACAACCGAAGACAGACAAGTGAACATCCTATAAAAACTGAGTCAAAGACATGAAAAGGAATTCCCAAAAGAAGGAATAAAATGAACAATACATTTGAAAAGAGATGCCAGCTCACCAGTAACCCAAAGACTCACAGTTACTCAACAATGATTTATGATTTTTTTTTTTTTTTTTTTTTTTTTGGGGTACGCGGGCCTCTCACTGCTGTGGCCTCTCCCGTTGTGGAGCACAGGCTCCGGACGCGCAGGCTCAGCGGCCATGGCTCACGGGCCCAGCCGCTCCGCGGCATGTGGGATTTTCCCGGACCGGGGCACGAACCCGTGTCCCCTGCATCGGCAGGCGGACTCCCAACCACTGCACCACCAGCGAAGCCCTGATTTATGATTTTTAAACTATTTGATAGGCAAACATTTAAAAAGAACAGCAGTACCTAGTGTGGACGGGACCTGGAGGAGCAGCTGGCCCACGTGTGGCTGGTGCAGGCTCCACCTGCCTCCTGGAAAGGGTCCGGGAATAACGAGGGCGTCTGTCATGCCTGATCTGGAATCGGGTGTCTCTGCCTCCAGGAATCCACCCACAGGCGCAGCCAGGCAGCCGCCCTGGGAGTTATGCGAACCACTGTTCCCCACTCTCTTCACGGTTAGAATGTGTTACCCTTTAATGTGACACTAAGCGTGAGCCTAACAGACTTAACACACCTGATGTACTTAGAATATCAGTTCTGTATCTCTTGGCAAGGAAAGTGTCCACAGATATCAATTCTCGAAGAGCAAAAGAGCACGCAGCACCTAAGATACAAAAAATTAAGTTTGTACATAAATATAAATGTAAAGAAATGCATGGAGAAAATTTAGAATGACAGAATTTCAAAAAACAAATACTAGCAAACAGAATCCAACAGCACATTAAAAGGATCATACACCATGATCAAGTTGGGTTTATCCCAGGGATGCAAGGATTCTTCAACATACACAAATCAATCAATGTGATACACCATTTTAACAAGTTGAAGGATAAAAACCATATGATCATCTCAATAGATGCAGAGAAAGCTTGCGACAAATCAATACCCATTTATGATAAAAACCCTCCAGAAAGTAGGCATAGAGGGAACTTACCTCAACATAATAAAGGCCATATATGACAAACCCACAGCCAACATCATTCTCAATGCTGAAAAACTGAAACCATTTCCACTAAGATCAGGAACAAGACAAGGTTGCCCACTCTCAACACTATTATTCAACATAGTTTTGTAAGTTTTAGCCACAGCAATCAGAGAAGAAGAAGAAATAAAAGGAATCCAAATTGGAAAAGAAGTAAAACCGTCACTGTTTGCAGATGACATGATACTATACTATGTGATACTATCCTACATGATACTATAGAGACTCCTAAAGATGCTATCAGAAAACTACTAGAGCTAATCAATGAATTTGGTAAAGTTGCAGTATACAAAATTAATGCACAGAAATCTCTTGCACTCCTATACACTAGTGATGAAAAACCTAAAAGAAAAATTAAGGAAACACTCCCATTTACCATTGCAACAAAAAGAATAAAGTACCTAGGAATAAACCTACCTAAGAAGACAAAAGACTTGTATGCAGAAAACTGTAAGACGCTGATGAAAGAAATTAAAGACAATACAAACAGGTGGAGAGGTATACCATGTTCTTGAATTGGAAGAATCAACATTATGAAAATGACTATACTACCCAAAGCAATCTACGGATTCAATGCAACCCCTATCAAACTACCACTGGCATTTTTCACAGACCTAGAACAAAAAATTTCACAAGTTGTATGGAAACACAAAAGACCCCGAATAGCCAAAGCAATCTTGAGAAAGAAAAATGGAGCTGGAGGAATCAGACTCCCTGACTTCACACTATACTACAAAGCTACAGTAATCAACACAGTATGGTACTGGCACAAAAACAGAAATATAGATCAATGGAACAGGATAGAAAGCCCAGAGATAAATCCACGCACATATGCTCACCTTATCTTTGATAAAGGAGGCAAGGATATACAATGGAGAAAAAACAGTCTCTTCAATAAGTGGTGCTGGGAAAACTGGACAGCTACATGTAAAAGAATGAAATTAGAACACTCCCTAACACCATACAGAAAAATAAACTCAAAATAGATTAAAGACCTAAATGTAAGGCTGGACACTATCAAACTCTTAGAGGAAAACATAGGCAGAACACTCTGTGACATAAATCACAGCAAGATCCTTTTTGACCCACCTCCTAGAGAAATGGAAATAAAAGCAAAAATAAACAAATGGGACCTAATGAAACTTCAAAGCTTTTGCACAGCAAAGGAAACCATAAACAAGACAAAAAGACAACCCTCAGAATGGGAGAAAATATTTGCAAATGAAGCAACTGACAAAGGATTAATCTCCAAAATTTATAAGCAGCTCATGCAGCTCAATAACAAAAAAACAAACAACCCAATCCAAAAATGGGCAGAAGATGGGCTTCCCTGGTGGCGCAGTGGTTGGGAGCCCGCCTGCTGATGCAGGGGACGTGGGTTCATGCCCCAGTCCGGGAGGATCCCACATGCCGTGGAGTGGCTGGGCCCGTGAGCCATGGCCGCTGAGCCTGTGCGTCCAGAGCGTCCTTAAAAGACTAAAAACAGAACTACCATATGACACAGCCATCTCACTACCGGGCATATACCTTGAGAAAACCATAATTCAAAAAGAGTCATGTACCACAACGTTCATTGCAGCTCTATTTACAATAGCCAGGACATGGAAGCAACCTAGGTGTCCACTGACAGATGAATGGATAAAGAAGACGTGGCACATATACACAATGGAATATTACTCAATCATAAAAAGAAATGAAATTGAGTTATTTGTAGTGAGGTGGATGGACCTAGAGTCTGTCACACAGAGTGAAGTAACTCAGAAAGAGAAAAACAAATACCGTATGCTAACACATATATATGAAATGTAAAAAAAAAAAAAGGATCTGAAGAACCTAGGGGCAGGACAGGAATAAAGATGCAGACGTAGAGAATGGACTTGAGGACACGGGGAGGGGGAAGGGTTAGCTGGGACAAAGTGAGAGAGTAGCATGGACATATATACACTACCAAACGTAAAACAGATAGCTAGTGGGAAGCAGCCGCATAGCACAGGGAGATCAGCTCGGTGCTCTGTGACCACTTAGAGGGGTGGGATAGGGAGGGTGGGAGGGAGACGCAAAAGGGAGGAGATATGGGGATATATGTATATGTACAGCTGATTCACTTTGTTATACAGCAGAAACTAATACACCATTGTAAAGCAATTATACTCCAATAAAGATGTTAAAAAACAAAGGAGAAAGAAAGAAACAAACAAAAAACCAACATTTTATGTGAACGTCCACAATTCTCATATACGTCTATGCATCACCTATTATGGATGGTTTAATCTGGCCACTCTTACACTCGCTGCTAAAATGGCTTGCCCTTCATATGAGTGGAGGTGGCAAGAAGCAGTCTGCTCGCTAATTTTAAAAAAATCATAAAAACTAAACTTAACTATTTTATAGCTTTTTAATTTACTTATACAACCAAGAACACCCCTCTCAAATCACTCCGTGATGTATGTGTTAGGAGTGTGGCAAAGCTGAAGGTTTCCAGGAGAACCACACAAAACAGAAGCCTGTTCTGTAACAGAACACAGTGGACAACCTCTCACCCACCAGGTGCTCATGGCTATTCTACCAAAGAGCATTGTACACAAGTAGTCTTAATGCATTTTCCTTGTTTATACAGAAATAAGCATATTTTCTTCACTGAATTGTTGACAGATGAATTAAAGAATGAATATCAAGTGCAAAAATAAAGACAAAGAGCTATGAAAACACACGGAGGAGGGAGACAGTCTATCTGTATCCCTTAGCAGTTTATTCACGGCGAGAAAGACAGGGATGGATTTTTAATTTAGTCCAGTTTTTAGCAATACATACCTAAGGGCATTATAAGTAGTACTTTGTTATAAAGAATTCTAAACTTCTAATATCGTCTCTTTGATCTTGGTTTACTGGGTCTAATGCATATGAAAGATCATACAAAATATTCCCTGAAAGGCTGTAGACATTCTATACACGGTACAACTGAAACTGTGAGGTTTATGTACTTTTGAGCAATTACTTTTGCAATATGTAAAAAAGGAAAAGATCCTGTAGAGAAGTGCAGTCATGTCATAGAAAAAGCATCAGAGGACATAAAAATTAATTCCAGTTCTGTCACATGCTGGCCATACACATTTGGACCATCCACCTTCCTCCTCTGAGCCGCCGTTTCCTGATGGGTAAAATTAGATCATTCCAACTTCCCTGGGTGATAGAATGAGTCAATGAGACATTACCTGTGGAAGTTTCTAATAGCCTGTCTCAAACCAGCAGAAGGTGAATGCAATCCAGGGGTTTTCCGGGTAGGTTATCTTTTCACACTATTTACATATCAGTAAAAATGAAGCCACTTTCAGTACCAGAAAGAAAAAGTCGACTTCGTTAGCCCTGCAGCACTTCACACAAGATGAAAGGATAAAGGCATCAGTGGGCAGACAGCCAGGAAGCGCCATGGCGCCAGGAAAATCCACAGCCAAGATTTTAGAAAGAAAAGGGGGGAAAGAGGGGTGGGATGAACTGGGAGACTGGGATTGACATGTATACACTAATACGGATAACATAGATAACTGACGAGAACCTGCTGTATAGCGCAAGGAACTCCACTTCGCTGTACAGAAGAAACTAACACAACATTGTAAAACAACTATACCCCAATTAAATAAAAAGCAAATGTCCCCAAAGAGTTCAGATACGGAGGGAAAAAATGACAATCAGGCAATATTCCACTAAAAATACATCAAAACAACTACTGCTTGCCTCTTAGGGGTAAAGAAAAACAGGACCTTAATGCATTCATTTTATACCAACCAACAGAAAAGAAAGCTTTACACTGGAGAAACAGGTAATATTCTGTCCATAAAAGCAAGAGTTTGAAGTTTATTTTTTTTTTAAACATCTTTATTGGGGTATAATTGCTTTACAATGGTGTGTTAGTTTCTGCTTTATAACAAAGTGAATCAGCTATACATATACATATGTTCCCATATGTCTTCCCTCTTGCGTCTCCCTCCCTCCCACTCTCCCCATCCCACCCTTCCAGGCTGTCACAAAGCACCGAGCTAATATCCCTGTGCCTTGCGGCTGCTTCCCCCCAGCTATCTACCTTACTACGTTTGTTAGTGTGTATATGTCCATGACTCTCTCTCGCCCTGTCAAAACTCACCCTTCCCCCTCCCCATATCCTCAAGTCCGTTCTCCAGTAGGTCTGCGTCTTTATTCCTGTCTTACCCCTAGGTTCTTCATGACATTTTTTCCCCCTTAAATTCCATATATATGTGTTAGCATACGGTATTTGTCTTTTTCTTTCTGACTTACTTCACTCTGTATGACAGACTCTAGGTCTATCCATCTCATTACAAATAGCTCAATTTCATTTCTTTTTAAGGCTGAGTAATATTCCATTGTGTATATGTGCCACATCTTCTTTAAAAAGACACAAACGACCTCCCCAGGAAAGCTGGGTCACGTGCTGAGACTTGCTGTGGAGGACGCCCCAGGCAGCTCACCACCATGAGGTCATGTCCTCACCAGCCGAGCAGTGCCTCGGACAGGCGGGAGTTGGCTTACAAATGCACACACACAAGCTACATCTGTAGCTTTAATCGGAAATGCTCACCTGACCTGTTTTTCTTGGCTACGTGACCTTCTGTAAGTTATCACTCCTCTCTGGCCATCAGTTTTGGCATCTATATTGGGAGATAAATGAACCCTTATGGTCCATTCTGCATGTAACATGTGATTCCATGATTATTTTATTCATTTTGATTTAAAAGGACATTATCTTTGACCCACATGGCAATGCAACAATGAATTAAATAAGATACATACATAAAAGTGATTCAGGGGCTTCCCTGGTGACGCAGTGGTTAAGAATCTGCCTGCCAATACAGGGGACACGGGTTCGGGTTCGAGCCCTGGTCTGGGAAGATCCCACATGCCACGGAGAAACTAAGCCCGTGAGCCACAACTACTGAGCCTGAGCGTCTGGAGCCCGTGCTCCGCAACGGGAGAGGCCATGACAGTGGGAGGCCTGCGCACCGCGATGAAGAGTGGCCCCCGCTCGCCACAACTGGAGAAAGCCCTCGCACAGAAACGAAGACCCAACACAGCCAAAAATAAATAAATAAATTTATATAAAAAAAAAGTGATTCAAAGACTTCAAAGTACAATAAAAATTAAAGGGGTACACTGTCAACATTGCTTCTGTTAGGACATTCTTGCTGAAGCTAGACTTAATTTAAGCAGTACCTGTTATAATAATTATTTAAGTTCTGCTAAATCAGGATTTGAGCTGCTTTAAATTCACACTGCACTTACTCTTGAAAAATGTTTCCTAAGAAAGTTATAATGTAAAATTGTAGGGGTGTGTTTGGCATTTTATATATACAGTAACCTTTAAATTTTTTAGGGATGTTTACAGGTTAAAGGCAGTTAATTACAAAATAGAGACACTCCTAAAATCTCTTCATTTAACCACCCCTTCCAAGTTCCCAGGGGGAACAGACTTAACTTAGTATATTTTGGCCAAAAAAGAAATGTCAGGAGAAAAAAAAAAAAAACCCATCAAAGCTGGTGAGGTCACAGTGCTTTAGAGCTTACAGTGTGCTGTTTTCACAGGTGTTATCTCCTGTGGCGGCCCCAGGCTGAACAGCAGGTATGCAGGGCCCCTTTTGCAGATGAGACCCCCATAAACGACCCTTCCCACAGGTAAGGCACATGGAAGCATCGCTCATCTGAGATGGACCAAGCTCTGCCTGCCTCACACCTGCCACCAGGAAGCTGGATATCTCTCTAGCCAACAACCTCCTCCTCCTTCATCCAGAAAAGTGGGGCAGAGAGATGAGAGCTTGCTTGGGTACCACATCCCCAGAGCCAGCACCTGCCACACCCATCCGCCCTCCCATGGTGGCCACGGTGGTATCAGTCTCCTCCAGGGGCCTGGGTCGTGGTGCTCTCCCAGACTCAGGGTGCCCTCCAGGACGAGCCCACACTCACATTCCCACTTTCATAATCGGTGGCCAGGACTTTGATGGGAATATAGTTCATTTTCACAGACAGGTCAGACAATTTTAGGATGTAAACTAGAAGACAAAGATTTTTCCACTTACATAAACTTACATAAAAAACTCTAAACGTATAAAAAGACACTCAGGCTATTTGAATGTCCATCGCATACATCTGGGTACATCTGTCCGTGTTCAGCATGTGAAAAAGTAACAGTCTTGTCACAGGATGGGCCTTTATGTCGTGACTTATTTGTTAAGGTATTTAGCATTTTATGAAATACTGAATATACGTTCAAACACAGATATGTTTTTTATGATCAACTACAACGAGCCCTTTCCACCTTAAAGCTTCTACAGAACACCCCTCATCAAAATTATAAAACAATGTAATGCACTGATAAACGTGTTATGGGTATTACAACGTCTGTCTTTTCAAATGCACATTTTGGCTCAGAAGCTTCGTTCTAAACAGCCCCAAGGAAAACCCCTGCCGTTTCCAGTGAAGGCAGTGGCCTTGCAATGATTCAGTGGTAAACAGCTGGCTCTCAAGCTACATGATCTTAATGCCTGGAAAGCGAATGTCTTGTTTAATTACTATGAGCGCTGTAGTAGGTCACAAGCTAATTCCACATGATCCACTACCGTCAGCCACGTGCAGCTCCGAATGTATAAATAAAATCAAGTCTCCATGTCATGCCTTCCACCAGTGCTGTCAGCAGAAGAATTTAAAGTAAGTGGTGCGTGTTTTTAAGCAAATGCCAAAACGGTTTTTGTTACGAACACTGGAGCTGAAACGTGGTAGTAGGTCAGTGTACAGAAAATAACAAAACAGAAGATGGCTGTGAAAATCAGAACATCTAATTGCCACTGTCTTTAGTGTGTTTCTGATTTTTACAGCATTTTATCACTACACTATAGACTAAGCACATAAGGAACAATCATGCCGTGATGGATCCAGGACTAGCAATTACAATAATCACCTTAATCACTCACCTGACTGCAACACCTTGGATGTGGAAAGCATGTTAATTCCGTCGTGTTCCTAGGGCCTGTTGAGTGTGTAGAATAGGAAGGGCGCTCAGAGAGTAGAGGAATGTTTTATTCTTCGTCTACTTACATGTAAGCTCAACTTGCAGGAAAACTATTGCTAAAAACAAGGCCAACCTAGTGAGTTCCAGGCTCCCTGCGGAGTGCGGACACCTGGCGCCCAACAGCTCCTGAAAACGGGACCCTGGGAGTGGCCCTCCGCTGGAACCAAGGTGACCTCTCAGCAGAAGCAGGATGAGCTGGGTTTGTCAAGCCACCTCCCCACCCGCGAGGACAGACCGATTCAGAGGTCATCAGGCCCCGTGTACATGCCCTCCCCCTGCCGAAGCTTCACCCCCAGCCCCGTCGTCCTCAGAGGAGCTGGACCTAAGTCTGAGTAGACCCTTTTCTCTCATTCTGTGTCTGTCTCAATGTGATCCCTGTAAACAGCGCAAAGTGGGGTCTTGTCAAGTTTCCAGCTTTTTAAATGAACCCTCAGACTTCGCCCTGGAGGTGACTGTCCACATGGTCTGACTTATTTCCACCATGTTTGGTCTTGTTTTCTGTTTGGGCATCTGTTCTCCATCCCTCTGGTTCCTTCTTTCCTGCCATCTTTGGATGAATTTTAAGTATGTGCTAGTTTTCCATTTCGTCAATTTAAAAAAAAAACTGTTTTAACCATATAGCTTTGTTCTATTTTTAAGTGTTTTCTCTGGATATGGAAACATACATCTTCCTGTATCACCATCTACCACCAAGCGGCATCGCTTCGTGAACACTGTAAGAATGTAATCCCTCTGACTCCCTCCTGTCCTTCCTGGTCTCCCATGGGTCACTTCCATGTCACAGACCCCAAAATACATCATTTTATCTATGTACTATTTTAATTTATATTTTGGTTCATTCTGGTTACACAAAGACATTATGAAATAATACATAAATGTGTAATTATATATCTAAATACTAAAATGAACATTTTTTATATCACTCCATTCTAATGATCAAATTCAAGAAATTTATCACTGACACTGACGGAGGTTCTGAGGTTTGACCCAGCTTGCAAGATAGCAAAGTAACCTGCTGGGATTTCACGGATGCTGGTGGAAGACAGGAGACACACTTCTCTCACTGGTTAGCAGTGTAAGTCAGCAAATGCACGGTCTGCGTGAGGTCCTGGATTATGTCTTATAACGTGAGGTCCCTGTGACAGCACTTACAGTCTGGTGTACTTGGCACCTACACAGGCTCGACAGTCAGGAAGCGAAACAAACATTTTTTTAATGAAATAAAAATGAAAGGGATCAAGAAGAAGAAAAAAACAGCGCATCTTGGAGGTATTATTTTTTTTAACTTCGAAAATGCCTAATTTTTATCACGTGTATTTCAGGTGAACTTTTATTGAATTGAAATGAGTTATTATATGATTCAGTTTTACCCTGTTTGTCTTCCTAATTTAGTTTCTTCAACTGAAAATGTACCTTCTAAGAAAATCCATAAAATACATCAATTCAACCTCAGATAACATAAGAAATGTGATATTATTGCCTACTTGTTTGTATAGAAGATTTATTCATTGCTACGGGGGTCATTAATGCTGCTTTGTTCTTGAGGATTTATGGAAACACATCACCTCTACAAAATCCCTCATGAAATCAACAACCAGGACCCAGCAGGCCCCAGCAGGGCTCACACAGGCTCACATCCAGACAGGCTCGTCAGCATCACCACCCACTTCAGGCTGCACCTCAGGTCCTGCTGGAAGGACCAGTGGAAACTGCAGTGGGGGCTGAGGTTTGCTCCCAGGATCCTTCAGCTCATCAAAGTGATGTCTGTACACAAAACCCCAGCCCTCTACTTATAACAGAGAGTCAGAGCATTAAAAACTCGGATCCCAGAAGAATTAAACATTTCCATGGCATCAGGAGGGCTGCCCTCCAAACACCTTCGAGGAGGTTACTCATAGTAAAGAAGCTACAGAGGGCACGGACCCGGGTCAGCCTCCAGGAGATGGTGGTTCCCAGGGGGGCCAGCAGCAAGGCTGGGGCCGGAGGTGCTGCCCTCAGGACCACAGCCTCCAGGGAGCACCTCCTCATCCTGCGTGGTCCCCGCATCTGACCACAAGGTCAGCACCAGAGGGTCAGGCACCACATCTGTCCACACCACTGGCCTCACAGTAGGGGGCCCAGAGTGTCAGAGAGGTGGGCGTGCACTGCCCACTGCCGCCTGTGAGTGAGGGCGCAGCACTTATACCCCAGGCAGGCGTCACTAAAGGAGACGTAGGGACCACCAGCTCCACTCCCCCCTCAGAACCACCAGCAGCAACACACACAGACGAGCCCTCTCCCTCCGCGGTGAAATAAAGAAATGGCACAGCTAAAGATCACAACACAGGATGCACTTTCTCAAGATACTGTGAAACTGAGCAAAAAAAGAGGAAAGGTTCTGACAACTGACCTAGAATTCCTCAGACTTGGAACGCTATGTTTCTCTGAATCTAAGCACACATTCCTGAAGGGTGATCTGATGATCTGGGGCTTGTAGGCCAACAAAGTGTGGGTTAAACCCCTGTAAGGATGAGCTTCAGTGCAGTGCCGGAGAGCAAGAGGGGGCATGGGGATGTGGACAACTGAAGGGGGGATGGGGAGGGGGCGGGGGAAGGGAGAGAGGAGTGGGGGGGGAAGGGAGGGGGGAGGGGGAGGGGAAGTGGGGGAGGGGGAAGGGACAGAGGAGGGGGAGGAGGTCAAAGTGTCAGAATCACTCAGATTGTGTCCTTTTCACATACTCTACAGTGGAAAATGAGCCAAAAAAGATAACATAAAATCTCCTCTCCTTCAAAGTTAAGCAGTCTACTTCAAAATTACCACAGGTCAATGTTGTAAAAATCACAGTGGAAATGTACTTTGAATGGATAATGAAGTTACAACTCTTTGAAATGTGTTTCAAAGAAAATTTACATCTTTTAATGCATTATTTATTTTTAAAAAGCTGTTGAAAATCAATGATCTAATCACAGGGCAGCCAAAGGCCTGTTTCTGTAAATAAAGTTTTATTGGAATAGCCACACGCACCCAGTTACTCCTGTTCATCACTGTTTTCATGCAAATATTACTACGTTTTAAAAGCTGAATTCACTATGAAAAATCTTTCACAAAGTAAACTCTAGGCCTATATAGCTTCAGCAGTTAATTCCACGTATTTCAGGAAAAAATAATGCTGTTATACAAACTCTTCCAGAGAAACAAAAAAGGAACAGCATTTAGTTCATTTATAACCCCAAGCTAAGCTAGTTCTAAAACCTGTAAGGAGGTTATAATAAGTTACATTTACTTACCGAACACCCTCTTGAACAGAAATGTAAACATCCTAAAGAAAATGTTACCAAACTGAATCCAGAAAAATATAAGAAGGAAAATACTTTTTGAACAAGTGAATCAAGGAAGGGACTGTAGTTTCTCATCTGAAAGTAACTGCACCTCCATGTAACAGTTACCTACCTCCGCGTAACAAGACATCCAACACCTCACAGCTTCTGGGATCTGGATGCGGGTCCCCTGCGGCTGCGGTCAGCCATGGGGGCAGCAGTCAGGTGGGAGTGGGCTCCGGGTGACAGGTCGGCCGCCACCCGCTTCTGTGCTGCCGGCCGGGAGCTCCCCGTCTGGGCCCCGGGGCCGCTCCAGCTGGCCACTCACAGCACAGCATCCCCCAGAAAGCGTGATCCAAGACAGAAAGGACCTGCCCCCAAGATGGAGCGGGGTTTCTGTAACTGAGTATCGCCACATCAGCCCAACACTATGGACACGCAGACTAGCCCTGGACAGAAGTGGGACAGGACCACACAGGGCAGGCGGACAGGGCTCCTGGGAGGCACCCCGTCACTGGCTCAGAACACGGAGACACTCCTGTGACCATGAGCGAGTCTCAAAAAGCCATTTGATGAAAGTCATTCATGGCGAAGCCTTTTAATAAAAGGTACCTTCCCTGACCTTCCGGAAAACCTCTAAGAAAGACTCAGAGCATCTGTGGCCCTCAGTGTTGAATCCGGAGAACTTCCTCCTGGGGACTGAGAAATAGATGCTCACCCCGCCACCTCCCCGCAGCCATGCCCTGCAGCTCCCAGCCAGCATCTGCCTTTGTACACTTACAAGGCCTGAAGGTTGGAAAGGAAAAAACAAAGCATTTTCCACAGATGCCATTACTGAGCACAGAGATAATCTTAAAGTATGAAAATCGATAAATGATTAGTCATGGTATTAATAAAGGTGCCAGTTAATGGTATACTACGTCAATATTTTGAAAGTACATGTCAACACATCAGCAACAAGTATAACAACTGAAAGATATAAGAAGATACAACTTCCAGCAGCATTAAAAGTCACCAATATCCACAGGGAGATCAGCTTGGTGCTTTGTGCCACCTAGAGGGGTGGGATAGGGAGGGTGGGAGGGAGACGCAAGAGGGAGGGGATATGGGGATGTACGTACACGTATAGCTGATTCACTCTGTTATACAGCAGAAACTAACACGACAATGTAAAGCAATTATACTCCAATAAAGATGTTAACAAAAAAAGTCACCAACATCTAGAAATCAATTTAATAAAAGACGTACAAGGTTTTGGGGCCTCCCTGGTGGCGCAGTGGTTAGGAATCCGCCTGCCAGTGCAGAGACATGGGTTTGAGCCCTGGTCTGGGAAGATCCCACATGCCGCGGAGCAACTAAGCCCGTGCGCCACAGCTACTGAGCCTGCGCTGTAGAGCCCGTGAGCCACAACTACTGAGCCCACGTGCCACAACTACTGAAGCCTGTGTGCCTAGAGCCCGTGCTCTGCAGCAAGAGAAGCCACCGCAGTGAGAAGCCCGCGCACCCCAATGAAGAGGAGCCCCCACTCACTGCAACTAGAGAAAGCCCGCGGTCGGCAACGAAGACCCAACGCAGCCAAAAAAAAAAAAAAAAGAGACGTCCAAGGTCTCTGAAAAATTTAAAAACGTTATTCACAGGACATAAGGAGATCTAAATATCATAGAATAGATCGTGCTCGTGAAGCGGATGAACTAATATCGGCGAGTTGTCACTTCTCCCCAGGTTAATCTAAGATTCAAAACAATAGAAAATCATAACCTCAGCAAGTTTCTAGAAATTGATAAAGTGATTCTGAATTTTAAATGGAAATACAAGACGCAAGTGCAGTCAAGGCAGCCTTGGAAAAGAGAAACAAAGCGTAAGACGTACACAGCCGGATATCAAGAACTATCACAAGAGCAAACGGGGCATCTGCTCAAGGAAAAAAGCTCAATGGGAAAGACAGAATCCAGGATCCAGAAAGAGACACACACACACACGATCACGTCATGGGCCGCGAACGTGGTCCTGCAGTGAAGTCTGGAAAGAATCATCTTTGCTACACACAGAAAAGTGAACCTGGAACCCTGCTTCACGGCATACAAAAAAAAAAAAAGAAAGAAAGAAAAAAGATTCTGATTGGACGTAAGATCTAAACAAAAGGCAAAGAATAAAATGTTTAAAAGAAAAAACAAACGAAAATATCGTCATGAACGTGGAGTAAAGTTTATTTCAACATCATGCAAAAAGTTCTACCCATAAATTAGAAATTGATAAAGTATTCTGCATTAAAATCGAGAAATTCTGTTCAATAAAAGGTACTATTAAGAGAGCAAAAAGGAACCCACCAAGTGAGAGATTCTGGCATCACACATGTTTGATAAAGACTCAGATGCAGAACATATAAAGAACTCCAAAATCAGGAAGAATAATACTAATTCTGTGGGTCTGTAATGGAGCAGCTGGTTACAGCTCCTCCAGTAAACATCATTTTGTTTACCTCGCTTACCATGAGACAGGAGGAGAAAGGCATAAAAATTCAATGGCGTTAGCAGTACCCACAGACGGTATTCATATCCACAAATAAAAGCAAAGACTCTACAGACATGTTAGAAATCATGAACATCTAGCAATACGGCTGGATAAAACTGCAATCTATCAATATGATTCATGCCCAGGAATATACAAAACATCTTGAAGACTGCGAAGGAGAAAATTTAATCCTTTATTGAAAGACATTAAAGAAATACTGATTAAATAGAGAAATGCCCGTAAATGGGAAAACTGTCCCCAAATCGGTCTATGCAGTCACTGTATTCCAACCAGAATCTGAATCAGTTTGGACCTTGACAAAAAGACGCTGATTAAAAGGAAAACAAGGCCAAGAAGAGTTAGAGCATCATTAGGAAAAGAAGTGGTGGGACCCTCCCCCTGTCAAATACCAGTATCTGAAGTTTGCCACTGGGTCTAACATGGATTTCTGTTCATAATTTAGCATCTGTGAAATCAAGGTGTATATTACAATGGATGTTCTTTGTGGTACAAAAAATAACGGGGTATGTTGATGTTAATTGCATCTTATAACTGAAGGATACGGCATCACCAAGTTATAACAATTAAAACTGTGGAAAAAATGATACAGGGTTTGAAGAAAACGACCAGAAGAACAGAGGAGAGCCCAGAGTCCCTCTGAACCTGGAGACTGGATGTCGGCCGGCACCGCTGACGGTGAGGAACAAAAATACAGGATGCTGGGACAACGGATTAACTCCACGAGGAACCTGTACATTGGACCCTTATTTATGCCGCGTGCATTAAAGATGAAATTGAAAACTTGAAATAAATATCTTCTGGACGGTTGGGACTCAGGAATGCTTTCCTAACAAGGCACAAAACCCAAAACTAAGTGGGGAGAAACTGTTGCATACACTACGGTTAAATGTTCTTTCATCCAAGGACCCTGCTGATGGTGACACAAACCAACCCTGGGCAGAGGGACCGTGACCCAGGAGAGAACTCAGCCTGGAACATACGGCACAGGTGGGCAGGTTTGCGGGGCCAACGCAGGAAGCTCACCCCGACCGCCTCCCAGGATTCACCTAACAACAGACGCTCACTTTTGTTTCTGAAAGCCTCTGAGTTTAAATTAACATCAGTTTCTGCTGAAAATCCACCCACTCGCTTGACTGAAAGTCGACAGAAAAAGCGAAGTGAACACGAAGCAAACTCAGAAACCAAACGCTCGTTTGCGGGCACACCTGTGCTCAGTCTCACAGGCGTACTTCTGAAGCATAAAGGTCAAAGTCAAGGGCGGCAGGATGAGGAAAGTGCGGTTATTCCACTGCCTACACTGTCACTCTTTCCAGCCTCCTCAGAAATGATGGTTTCCATCACTTCTTGGGAATTGAGACATGCCATCAGGTACGATATTAACTGCAAAGAAAATCTCTAAATTATTTTAATCTGGAACACAAAAAGGGAAATTCATGTTTTAGGAAACAACGGTTCCCTATCACCGATAGATTCGTGCGATCCGTGGGTCCACCCCGACTTCGGCAACGGCCGATAGAAACTCCATATGGAGCCCCCGCACTTCTCTGAGCTGTAGGACCAAAGAGCCCTCGGGGCTGCCCCCAGGAGCCGCAGGGAAAAGGCTGGGGGTGATGGGGTTGGCAGGGCTGGGGGCCAAGCTGTTGAAGAAGGAGAGCGGAGAGAAAAGCTGAGGCCAGGAGCTCAGGAGAGGGCGCTGGGGGCAGTCCCGGCTGTGCTTCGGAAACCACTGCCCCCGGGGCCCCCCAGAGAGCCTGGCCTCACAAGCAGCGGTGAGGGGTCTGCAAACTCCCTGGGTGACTCTACTGGGCAGGAAGGTCTGAGAACGACCCCGCTGGAAACTGAGGATGAAGAGGCAGCAAGAGGCCCCCCGAGGGGGCTGGAGATGAAAAGCAGGAGGGTGGTGGCCCCCACGGGCATGGGGTCTGCACGAGGGCCCCGCGGGGTAGGTCTGGGCTGACTGAGACGCCCTCACTTCCTCCGTGACACGCCCTCCATCCACCCAATGGCTCAGATCCAGACAGCCCCCCACACGGCCTGACGGGCCGCAGGGTTGAGTAGCAAGTGCCCCCAGCAGTCTGCGCGAGGTCGCGGGAGAACTGAACACAAACCCGGTCCTTCCACAGGAAGAGTGATGCCCAGAGACACGGCTGCACGGTGGTGCTGAGAAGCAGGGCTTATATTTTCCCATAATCCAGGAAAAAGCTCACATGGTCATATTAAGTATTTTAATCTTCTGTTTGAAAATTTGTTTAGGGCCAAACTTCGACCAGTGATACTGACCTTGTAACTGCCACTCAGATGTCTGCTTGATTCCATCATCCCAGTGAATTTATAGCCATCAAAGGAAACGAGCAAGATCTGTCAACAATGACCTACTTAGGATGCACTTTTTGAGGGAAAAAAGGTAGGACTCCATGCTGTTGAATGATTTCTAATTCTGCAAAAATAGACTGCTATAATGAGGCCCAAAGATCAAAAGACTCACCAAAATGGCATAACATTTGAATAACTTGGATTTGACACACAGAAAGCATTTCAACGTTATTTAAAATAGATATCTACTTGCTTAAACTGTATTTTATTTATTTCTTATTTTTTTACGTCTTTATTAGAGTATAATTGCTTTACAATGGTGTATTAGTTTCTGCTTTATAACAAAGTGAATCAGTTATACATGAAGTCTACTCGTGAGAAAAAGCTTAGGAAAAAGAGACATGTATACACATATAAAAGTCATACAAGACATTAGAACGATCACAGCAAAATAAATGGATCGCCGATTCTCATTACCAGATTCAGCTGTCAGTCCCTCGGACACTGTTCCCGAAGCTGTTCAAACAAGTCTTTGTGTATTTTAAGAGGGGGTTTATCTCTGCGTCCAAAAGTGGCAGCGAAGACTCTCGTTACCCCATTAGATAGAGACTGGCGCTTTCAGCCAGGGGTCTGCACCAGCTCTGCACACTTTACAGGAACCTATGGACTTGCAAAAAGGAGCCAACTGTCAAGGTTAACAGTCTGAGTGAAGACTTCATTCTGCAAAAAGGTACGAACATACAAATATGGGCTCACGCGGGAAGAGCAAACAGCCGGTGGAAATGGAGAAAAAGCTCAATGTGTCTAAATGTTTCACGTGTGCCCTGCATTTCGGTGGAGATGTCCTTCACATTTGACTCTGAAAATAAATCAGGTACATGCTTCTCACTTTAAATATCGAAAACCTTAGTTACTGAATTTAGGAGAGTCCTCACGGCATCAACTCGAACATTCTGTAAACTTGTTACAAAGCAAACTTGAGTTGCACGCGTCAAAACCATCATGCAGCTGAGACATTTAATAACCGAGTTCTTCAGAAGACAGATCCTCCTGTATAATAGCTAAGATCCATCTTTACTATACTGAATTTCTTTACATTTTAACTCACAATATCGCAAAAGAAAATGGCACAAATGCCTAGCCTGGACGCTACTAAACGTGAGCACGAGACTGGCTGATGGGAAGGACCGGCTCCACCGAGCACTGAGGTCAAGGACAGGGCAGCACGTGACGTCCTCCAAGGGAAGGGTTTCCAGGAAGATCCTTGAGAAGTCACCTTCTATTTCAGATGCAGAATCAGCCGTGCCCCAACTGCTTTTTGTGCCACAATAATTTGTTTGTTGTATTTTTTCCAATCTGGTAATAGAAACTTACAGATTCACTCTGTGAGAATGTAGTTACAAAAGAAACAATCTTGCCTAAATTTTCTAAGGGAAATAAATAATGCACAAAAATCCTTACAGTAAGATGATAACAGTTCCCTTTGTAAAGGTTTTGATGACTGGATCGATCCTGATTTATATATATATATATATATATATAATACATATATTTGTATGTATATACACACAAATCGATCCTGAGGCCCTGGATACTTTTGTAAAGATGATAAAATGTCTCCAAGGATAAGGTAGAAACTGACGCAAACACAAGGAAAGACTGTGACCCCTGATGCCTTAACTCCTCAGACACGAGGAAGGACGCACCTGAGGCAGCAGATCCAGCCTTCAGATACAGCATCTGAACACCAGCAGTGATTTTAGCAAACTCTTAAACGACTGATTTAACTGAAATTTTAAAACTGTCAAAGGAGGGAGAGATGAAGAACCAGAAGCACCTCGGGGAGGAGTGGACGTCGTCTGCCCAGCAGGGGTCCGAGGTGCCTGCACAGAACAAGGAGATGAACCCCGCACAGCAGTCCCCAGACTCTCCACCAACTCATCCCTGTTCACTTCTGGGAAGAGACCAACTACCCGCGACCTTTCCAATGTTACAATTTTTCTTCATCCTCCTGTTGAAAATCTTCGCTTTGTACCTCTGTGAGGATTCACCTGTTCTATTTTTATTCAATTTACTAAAATTAAAAAATACCAAGTTCGCCCACTTCTCCTCCCCCACCCCCACCCCCCACCCCACCTCTCGCGGACACCACTCTGTCCTCTGTATCTATGAGTGTGCATTTGGTTTTAGCTCTTTTAGATCCCACGTGTAAGAGAGGACTCACGGAAAATACTTTCTCCGGCTGACTCATTTCGCTGCACACAACGCTAAGCAAAGGCACACTTCACGGGTGAGCAGTTTTACTGGCACATACGACGGCCGCTCGTTCACTCTCCATCCAAAGCGGCTGCTGTGCCCCTGCAGGAGCAGGATGGAATCCCTGCCTCAGAGGCCCCACAGTGGGAAGTGTTTACTATCCGGCCCTTCGCTGGAAAAGTTTGCCACCCCCTGCCCTAAAGAGCTGCCACTAGTGCAAGCCACATGCTAACTTTCCCGCATCGCCAGCTACGCGTTCGCACACCGACTTCCAAGAGCATCTTTTGGGTCTGGTCGGGAAGCAGAGGTCATGGAGCTGAGATGCGGTCACACCTGGGACGCTGTACGGGCACAGTGACGGGGCCTTCCCAGGGAACCGCTGACACTGAGCCCGCTGGTCCCACAGCATCGTCACCAGAGCTGCCTGGATGACGTGGGTCACCCAAGTGGTGCTGTTCACAGGTGGGATGATCACTGGGGTCGGGGCCGTCAGTCTGACAGCTTGTCCCGTGAGGCCGACCCTTCGAGTGGCCATCGGATTGCGGGCACGACCCACCGTTCAAACTTTCAGATTTACGACGCCACGAACATTCTAACAGTAACTTACTACCTACCTGAGGCATACATTTATATTTTATACTTTAACAAAACGTTGTGTTTAACAAAAAAATTAAAGCTGTTTAATCTCCGTGTTCCAAAACAAAGACTCGACACCATCTATGTGCACTTTCTGACTGCAGAGAGCTGCTTTAAAAATAGATTTCCCACCGTCCAGACGCACACCCAGCACGCCCGGGCAAGTCACCCAATTTAAAGTACCTCTTGCTGTTTAAATGCAGAAGAACATTCCAGGAGTGAGACTAGTCCCCTCCCCCTCCCCCTCCCCGGGGGGGGGGGGCTCCTGAGGGGAGGACGCCCCCGGGCCAAGTAATCATCCAGGCTCCGAACTTCAAGCCAGCTTCCTCAGTCCAAGCGGACAAGCAAGGTGAACCCCGCCCAACGCCCACCTGTGCAACAGGGCAGGCGGCAGAAGCAAGGAAAGCGAATCCCGTCGTCACTGGTAGTGGCTCAGACATAAAGTGACACAGTAAACCCGCCACCACAGTCCGAGCTCAGGCGGTGGCGGCAGCAGACAGGGCCACCTGCCGCCCGCCGACCCAGCGGGTCCGCAGCCTCCCCCCAGCCCGGGCTCCTCCTCTAGTTTCCTCTCTTCCTAAAGGAAACCTTGACTGTGCAGGTGCCCTGGTGGCTCGCTCTGCAGGTCTATTTCCACCTCCACGGCGATGAGATGGGCTTCGCCAAGCCCAGACTCTGGCGGGCAGGTGGGACCCGAGGGTGGGAAGCGCAGGCCAGGAGGGAGGAGGGTGTGTGGTCCTCGCACGACGGGGGAAACGGCTCCGCACGCACACACCCTGCACTGATCTAAACACGCCGGAGCTGCCCCACGTTCCAGACACACGGCGCAACACACGCGCCAGAAAGCGGCCCCGTCCCCCCAGGACCAAGCCAGGGCCACCGCCCCTCGCTTCCCACTCAGGGGGCCTGGTTTGACCCTGGGTCCTAGAAGGGTGAGCTTCCTGATCAAATTGGGTCATTGTGCAGGTAAGTCCCTCCCAGACACTCAGGGGTCTTTCTCGTGGGCCAGTGGGGACCTGGGCCACATGGCGGAAACCGGGGTTACAGCCTGAAGGACGCCGTCGGCCAGGACCCACCTGCTCGGACTCGGCAGCCTTTAGCTGACGCTTCTCCACTGAACTGGCTGTTTGCTCCGCAAAAACTCGGTCTGTTCATTTGTAGAATCAGAACTGAACCAAGGAAGGAAATCTAACGCGCGTTTTTCTGACTTGAAGGAAAGGAATAACATTTTCCCAATTAACATCATTACAACTCCTGACTTGGAAGTGCTGATAATGTGAGCTAATATAACGTCATGGAAGATAGCTTTCTTTCTTCTGGAGACACTGTCTTAGTTATGAACCTTTGCCATATTGAGAAGCAAGCCCTTGTCACTAAATTTCTATACAGTTTCTGTAATTTCTTTGGGAAAATGTACATGAGAAAACCCAGCTAATTTTCAAGACTGATATTATCATACCTCTCAGGACACTGAATTAGATAACTTCATGTTAGACATTTTTCCCCCTTAACTTTCAATAAACCGTTTAAATAGTTCACCGTGCCACGCAGTACTAACCACACATACTTCATTTCACTAGTTTACTTTAAAAATAAAATTCAATATCCCAGGGCACTGACAGTAACACCTGTAGTCCTGGGCTTTTCCTTCACGTAATATCATGCTTCTTACTAGAGAACTCACTCTTTCTTAACAAAAATTATGGACATAAATCGGACGTTAAGATATGAAATGAACATACTAGCTTTTATTCTCCAAATACATGTGATTCAAGTACAAAGTACAAATGTAGAACCAATGCCAAAATTATTTCATTGTGCCAGCTAATTATATAAACACGGGGGTGGGGTTGGATATCCCCAAACTCCCCATGTTCTAGAAATGATTGCCCAAACCATTCCCAACATCCCGAAAGCTTGTTTTGTGTGATGTAAATAAAACTCCTATGAGACTTCATACAACAAAAAATCACATGGTCTAAATTCAAAGGCATTTATTAATTACGTATGACTACGTGTCAGCAAATCATCGTAATTTTGAATTCTAAAAATGGGTTTTGCCTGATTCATTATCATTTAGTATTAAAAACAGTGGTTCAGTAGAATTCAAGAGATAGCAAATTCTGAACATTTTTTTCAGTAGAGACCAATTACTACCTAATGCAAATTGAAGTTTTAATGGCAAGTTTTGGAACCACTTCACTGTACTTTATCGCTTATAATGTTATGATATAAATTAAATCATTGCTCAATTAATCATCCAGAGATAATACTGTAATGAAATTTCTTAATTCCTTAATGGTACACTAGACATAATCACTAACTCTAAAATATGTGCTTCGACTTGGTAGCACAGAGCAGACTTTTCATACCTGAGAATATATCTGGCAGAGAACACAGGCTGACAGCAGAAGCCACCTTGGGAAGTTCTTACCAAGATTCCCTGGAAGATGACGGATTTCCACCACCTCTGTGGTCCATGCTCCACAGCGGCCTTACAAGCAGCAGGAATTCCCTGCTGTCTGAGGCAACGGAAGTGAATTAGCCATCAGAATCCTCAGATGATACCTTCTATAGTGACATTTATCATCAGAGCCATGTTTGGTCAACATTTAATTAAATGATAGGATCACAGCAATGCTACCATAGATATGGGAAAACCCCTTTCCACAATGAAGTCAGAGAATTAATCTCAGATTCCCACTGGAAAACTGTAGCTTTTAAAATTTAAATTGATAGACATCTTTCAAAAACTTTAGAGGTTAGCAAGGAGAGCAGGTAAAATTACCCACAGCCCATGTATCAGCAGCGTAACCAGGAGACAGGTAATACTGTAAACGTACATTTGCACGGGAAGGTGAAAATACACACCTTCAGCCAGAAGCATAAACCCTGTGCCCACACCTGAGAAGCCGTGTGTCAAAGCTCTGACTCATAAACACACAAACATGTGACCACAGTCCCACTGGTGAACCCCTGAAGGAAATACATCGTTCAGCTAAGTGCAAAGCCTACTACCCCAGGGAAAGAAACTCGAATCCCCTAACAAACCACGCATCTATCATTTGACCCTGCAACACCTCCTTTAGGATTCTAACTTCAAGATTCCGTCACCTACAGAAGACAACATATGCACGGAGATACTGACCGCAACACTGTTTGCATCTGCAAAAGCCTGGGAAGAATACAAGTGTCTGTTAATAGGGGACTGGATGAATACATACACTGTACCGTCCCGCAATGACTACCGTGCGGCCCAGCGTAAATGAGGGGACACCAGCATATCAGCGTGGACTCAAGTTCAAGACATGCTAGGGCACAGGGCAGTGCCGACAGAGTCAGATAACCTTGCATCTGAAGAAGAGGAACATATAAGAAAAGGAAGAAAATACATAGTTACTTTTTTCAAAAGTATCATAAATATAAATTTACCCAGAAAATAACCAAAATGATTACCAACAGGTGCAGGAAGTGTCAGGATTGAGAGCGTAGGGACTGAAGTGAGAATTCTCTGAGTTTTCTCTTTTTATAGTTTTAATGTTTCACAATGTAAATTTTTACAAATTCAAAAATTAAATTAAGTGAAAAGAAAAATATTAAAACTCAAATATTAGAAATAATTTAAATATTAAAGCCAATTACATAATAAACTACAGAGAGATAATACGTATCTCAAAAAAATTGGAACACTATACTGACCTGTATATTCATAATTGATCACATTCCAAAGATCAAAGATGAGCAATAAATAAATATTTGATCAATAATTTTAGAGCTCATATTTTGATATAATTTTGAAAATATTTAACGTACTTAGGGGGTTAATAAGTAAGTAAGGGTGAAAAGGTTATTAGGATTCAAGATCTTCATTGAAGAAATACAAAATAGAAAAGAAAAAAACCTAGTCTAGGCAAGAAACCTGTCATGTGAAATTTGAGTAAACACTATTAATATCATGTCATGAAAATTTAAAAATATTTTCCCTTACTCTGTCCAGGGAATGGTCTTGGAAGCTTTTGGTTTCTAAAAACTCAGCTGAAAATGAAAAAAAAGAGCAACTCCAAGTCCTTAGGAAACAGGAGATCCATGAAGAGGTTACAAGGGTGAGCCTGAGATAATCTTTTATCGTCAGAACGACAAGTATTACCTGCCCGAAGGTTAAAGGAAACCAGCCTGCGGACCCTCCACTGACCACCTTATAGAGACATACCTGACTGTGATTCACAGAACAAACGTGCGACCTGGACCCACGACAGTTCTCAGAGGCTAAAGAGAAGGAGGTGGAGAGGCAGACACGGGAGGGATCAGGTCACATCTCCCCTCCTTCCCGTGAAAGCTGTGACTCAGGAGACAGAAACAAGCACCGGTCCTGACATTTCACGAGGGACAGTGGTGCCTCTCCAGTCGACAACAGAAAGCTCTTCTTTAGAGGAGAGAGGCCGTTGATAAATGGAACAGAAAGCCACCATTTGGCCATATTCAATGGATTAGCTCATCAGAAAGATCATCAATAAATGCTAAATCCATTAGTCGAAAAACTGCTGGTGAACAGTGTGCTTTCGTGGTGCCACCACTTAGTATTTGCAAAAAAAAAAAAAAAAAAAAAAAAAAAAAAGAAAAGTTGTACTGTTAAAACCAGAGTAATCAGAGTCCCGCCCTGAACCAAGTCAGGAATTCAGATCAGGGATAACAGAGCTGCCAGCGAGGTGGGCAGTCTGACACGACTGTGGCTGAGATTCACAACATACGCGAATGACTTTTCAACACTTGGGCAAAAACAAAGCAAAACACACGCACGCGGATGAAGAAAGTATATACGAACATGGGTGTGGAATCTGGGCGATGGGTTTACGGGCATTTACTGGGATTATTTTTTCAACCTTTCTGTTTCAGCAAATATTCATCGACACAAATCTGGAGAAGAATCGCAGGAATCGGCACATGGACTTGGCACAATCAGACCCGTCTGGAGGGTGCTGGTGAGGAACGGTTTGTGAGCAGTCCCTGTGGAAGAGCGAGTCACCCCGGGGCCCTGCGGAGACGCCCTCCAGAGCCGCGCTGCTGCCTGACCCGTCCAGCATGTTCTCCGTGGCCATCTGGCCCATGCAGGTGCCAGGTGTGGGGTCGGAAGAGCCAGGCCCGCCGCCGGCTCTGCGGTTGCAGCCTGTGCCGTGGAGACTGGCCCAGGACCCCAGCTTGGCTCAGGCCGAAAGCCTGGGCATCCCCCCACACCACCCCCGCCTCCAACCAGCAGGTCCTAAGAGGCACCTGACACCCCTTGCTCCCAACCTCCACTCCTCGCACATCCACGGCCACTTCCCTAAATCCCAGGAGATCGTTCAGGAGCAGCGACGCTTGAGACGGGGCCGGGAGACCGTCTCCGCCGGACCACCAGGAACGCCCCTCCTGGCTCCTTCTCTCTGGCGCTCAGCAGAACTGAAGAGCCTCTTCAGAATTCAGCCAGCTCTAATGGGATTCTAAGAGCTTCTGTGAGTCTAGTCGTCTTCAGACCCTGAGAGCCCAGCGGTCCTGCACGGGAGTCAACCGAGGCTCCACCCTGCACTCAGCTTCACATCTGTTCCAAACAATTCACTGACCCACAAGTGGCTACATATTTCTTATGTGTGGATGCCGTATACACGCCAGGAAACACATCAGGGTACGGAGAGGAGGGTGAGGGTGCAGGGGGCTCGGGGGTGGGGCTGGGGGCACCTCCCGCCCGGACGCAGACGTGCCTCTTCGTCGCAGCACTTAACTCACAACCGGCCATTCCCAGAACGCCCGCCACATGATCTAAACTGGAAGGTTATGCGTGTATCTTATCTCTGATGCTCGTAACAATCCTACTAGACAATATTCAGTTGCCAGGGATCACAGCTTCCCTGTGATGGGGAACAAAACCTAGGAGGACAAAGCCACTGACTTCTGTTAATCATTTCGGGTTTGTGTGAGCTCAGAGGCAAACTTTAAAACTATGATGTGTGTCTATTTATCCAACACTAGATTTATGACATCTTCACTGATACCATAAACACGGATGTACACACACGTGTGTGTTTTTCTGTTAAAAGGCATGTGTGATGGCGTCTGCTGTCTCCCCAGAGCTGGTCTCTAAGACAACCAGGTCCAGGGCTGAGGGGCCGCCCGCGTCTCCTGGGACACAGCCTGCTTCCAGCCCGCGTGTCCTGTGCACCTCGGGCTGGCCGCCCCCTCGTCCATGTTCTAACAGCGCATCACCTCTTACCTCAGACACAACAACGCCAGCAAAAGCCCTGGCCTTTCAGCCAGGAAAGTTCGCTTCACCACCAGTCACGACGGCGGCGAACAGGGACCATCCTCACGGGGCTTCTTCCCTGCTAGTCAGAGCATCCGATTTAAAACCGAAAGAATGAAGAGAGGGTGGGAGGAGAGACCCTCACTCCCTACCATAAACCTGAGATTAGGCAAACTTAAATGAAGATAAACTCGTGTGTGTGTGTGTGTGTGTGTGTGTGTGTGTGTATGCGTGTGTGTGTGTGGCAGCCGAGTCTTCTGTGGTGACAGGTGTGGCTCAGGCACACACATTCCCAGGGCCAGGTGTGACAGCCACAGAGCTGACTGCCCGGCAACAGTAGTCTCTCTGTAAAAGCAGATTTTCCTAGGTGCTTTTTTTTTTTCTAAACAGTGTGTCTTTTCCTTCTTAAGGATGGTAATTTGAAAGACAATTATATGTGTGTAATTTTGTGTTGTCATAAATGCCGTTCTTTCCTGCCACACTGACGTTTAATAACTTGAAAGAGCACTTGCTGTCACATGTACTATTATATCACCTAGAGTCTGTCCAAGAAGATTGAACTGAAAATTATGTTGGGTGGGAAACTTTAAAAAATCAAGTTTAAGAACAATTTTAAATATATGCAATTCATAAGCCTGTATGTATTTTTATGTAAAAGAAAAAATAATTACTATCCAAATCTTCTCCAAATCAGATGTCCTTTCTTATCATTGTATTTTTTTTTCCACAATCAAAACTGTGACTAAAACATTAAATGAGGATTTACGTCACCTCTGGTCAGCTCCGTGAAGCTGACAAATAGCAAATAAAATCTGTTCAATCATGTAGACACCCAGGCACTTAGTCTGTAGTTCTGGTACTTGAGTCAGTATAGCTTGTGTTTTTGAACTGAAAATATTCACAGTACTAGAGCTACATATTGGTATGTGATGGTTTTTATATGGGGGCTGTCTGAACATCCTTCTTTGTGCATCTCAAAAAAAGTGATAAAACTATTACAGAAATGACTATAGTTTTTGTGAAGCACTGAAAATAATCAAGAATGGCTATAAATACGCGATACTAATCTACCAATGTGAAATAAAATAAAGAGATAAGATTATTAGAATCCACTTAGAGATTGTGAAGGTTATAAACACACTAAATTCCAAATAACTGAAGTAACTTTACTTACAGAAACACAGATCAGTATGTTATTTTGACCTAGATTTGACTCAGGGCACAATGCAAATGGATTTTAAAGAAAAAAACTGCTGCAAGGAAGCTTCTCCAATAAAATTAAGAATCCTCCTTGGAAATCACTGTAAGATAAACTTAACATCCATTTGTATTAGCTGTCATTTGTCCTGAATGTAATAAACAGTCCTGAGGTCCACTCTGCAGTGGACGGGCCGCACACCAGGCTCACCGATAAACAGTGCAGACCCAGTTACGCTCAAGTAAAACACAAAGTACCCACAACCTAAAAACAGAGTCCAATAACACTCACAACCAAATTTCATACCTACCGCCAACTAGTATATCAGGAAAGTTAGTGTTAAGTCTACTTGTAAAAACTCACATTGTCGGCTATAACGAGTAAAACTTAAAAAAAAATAACTCTTGTATTATAGGATCAATCCTTAGACTGCAAATCTCATGTAATTATTTTAGAAAAGGAGCTTTGTTTTTTTTTTTTTTACATACAGCAGGGTCTCATTAGTTATCCATTTTATACGTATTAGTGTGTATACGTCAATCCCAATCTCCCAGTTCATCCCACCACCACTCCATCCCCACTTTCCCCCCTTGGTGTCCATATGTTTGCTCTCTGCATCTGCGTCTCTAAGAAAAGGTGTTATTTTTAAGCAGAGATTTCAAGCATATTAGGAAATAATTCACCTTTATTTTTAAAGGGCAAATGAAGACGGGAGTTTGGTGTTTATAAGACACACACCCCCAGGAGACTTCAGAGCCACAATAATCACAGCACATCAGCCTTTAAGTGTTTAACCAGAGAGACCAAGTGACAGATACAATAAAACCGTATCAACAGACCTGAAACGCCACATGGCTGGTCCATGCAGAGAGAAACTCGTCAGGAATCCATTCATGAGTGTAATACAAGCTTTTTATCTTGCAAACTTGGTTTACTGAGAAAATTTCCTCTGTTACGTGGCAAGAGCACGGATCATTTTGAGTTTGTTACAAAAGCCTAAGGACTTCAGTAGTTAAAACTAAAATTTAAGTCCTATGAACAGCCACCTCCCTGCTACAGAGACTAAGGACGTAATTTCTGTCACGTGACAGTAATGTCAAGCGCTATGATTAAATATAAAGGGATCATTTTCTAAACATTAAAATTAATATATGTTGTATCTTTCGGGGGGTTTGCATGAGTATTACTAGGCAGCAGAGTTTCATTTCTAACAGCATCTGCTTTGCAATAACTCACTTCCTAGGCAAAGCCATTTAGGTCACGGCAGGTATTAAGATGAAGTGTTGAGTTTGCACTGGGAATTTAGAAGCGTGCAGTACAGTATACAGTGAGGGGTAAATCAAAGCAAGGAGCTTAACAATTCACAATTGCTTATTTGAGAAATAAAAAGGCTATGTACAAAGAAAAATGGTGTTTCAACAAAGTTACATTAAGTGTGCATCTCGAGCAATAAAGTTTTCAAACTGAACTAAGAGGCACCATTACAGAGATGTGTACAAGCCCATCACAAGGGGGCGGGGGCGACCACTGACGGCTCAGGGCACGGCTCCGTCACAAGCGGGAAGCCCCTGGGAGTGTCATCTCCCCCACTCTCACCTGCCAAAACACCCAAACTAAGGCACAAGAAAGGAAGGCTGTCCACACGTGGACAGAGATGCTGAATCTCTTTATACTTCCTTAAGACAGAGACAGAGGTGGCAGTACCATCCCAAGAAAATCTAGAGCTTCTGCGCTCTTGGCTAACGTGCTGGCCTCACCTTGGCTGCGCAGCCTTAGGGGACCACATGGGTCTCACGCCCTCACGGCTGAGGACGCCCAAGCCCTCATCCCGGCACCTCGCACCTCAGCAGCTGCCCGGGACCACCTGCTCTGTAAACCTCTTCCTGCAGCCTCGCCTCCTCCGACGCCTTCTGCGTTCTTAAGTGTCGACCTCCAGGAAGTGGCGTGGGACCTACTATTTCTATGCAGTCAGCATGTGTCGAGCGCTCAGGGCATGACAGACACCAAGGTGAGTGAGGAAGGGCACAGCTTCCCCATGGGCTCGACTCCAGCGACCAGAGTGACCTCACAGACACGTGCCTTTGACTCGCGGCCTCTGCTGTGGGATCTGGGAGGGAAAGACCGGGTCAGAGAGTCCTGGACGGGCTTATCTGAGGACGCAGCAGGGGCGGGTACCTGAGAGCAGAGGAGGAGAGGAGGGAGAACGTGGGGCGGAGCAGGGGCACGAGCAGAGGCCCTGGGACAGCAGAGAGCCGCTGAGATTGCAGGCGAAAGGTCCGCGCTTCACAGGCGAATTCCGAGGGAAGGTGGATTTTGTTCAGTTGATGATAATCTAGTTCCTTTTTTATTTTATTGATCTATTTATTTTGCCCTGCAGGAGTTCCCCAAGTATTCTATTTATTTTTGAGATTCCTAATGTCAACATTATATCTCTGAAGATGCCAGAAGTAAACTCTGAATCAAGAACGTTTTGTAGTTATAATTAGATTCTTGCTTCTGTCCCATTACTAGACCTTCTCAACAGGAATATCTATCATTTGTTCTGCCTTCCGTATCTTTTACTTTTCTCATATTTGTGTATATCTTTTCCCTCCGTATTGACAGAAATCAGTAACCTTCTCAGTATCTCTAACTCAGTTTCTAGGGCTGTCTGTTTTCTGCTTAGTTATTTTTGCTACTGCATTTTAAGCTTTTTGTTTTATAAAGTAGTCAAGTGTCTGCTTTTCAGTTTGATACTGGGTGTTGATCATTTATATAAAAGTATGTCGTGTTCTGTGGGAAATCCTGCTGGATGTTCCTTGGCGTTTGCGTGGCCTGCCTGGACCGCGGACACACACGCCCACTGAGTCAAAGTCACTCCTGCTTCTGGCTCCTTCCCTGAACAGCGGGTGAGCTGAAGCCAGGGGCTCCGTCCTCTCCCCACTAGTCCGTCTTACTACAAAGTGAATCCCCTCCCAAACGTAAGCTTACGGGTAATGCGACGTGTACAATCTCTCAGGAAATTTCTCATCATTTATCAGTGGTTATAATCAACTGATGGGGATAGCTTCTCACAACTGCTGCCCGGTCTCATGATGACAGCAAGGAAAATCATTCCTGGGAAAACAGAAGAAGTCTGTGTTTTTCCTTTTCTAGAGGGAATACGCATTATACGAGCAGCCAAGGGGACCCACTCTGATGGGTTTTACTATTTTTGACGTTACATACGGTAGGTGCATTTTCAAAGCCGCACAGCACTGGTTCACGCTACTGTCATTATTTGGGGGAAAACTGTCTCACAACCCAACACGTGATTATTAAGTCAAAAGCCATAAGAGGGTTATGGAAAATAAGCCAGAAGGACTCTAGTGAGTTGCTGATTATAAATATTCCAGTACAAGAAGGCAGGCTGTGGGAGCGAACCATTGCATTGTCCCGTCAGTTCGGAATTAAAGTCACAGCTTCGTGTTTTCGGATGTTACAGAGATGATACCTCCCCTCATCCAGCCCCATTTCCCGAGAACTTCAATTAACATGCTGCCTGGATTGAACAGTTATGCCTGACTTAGGAAACTGAATCGCTTCTCGGAGGTACTCGCATTCATCCCTGAAATTCATTAGGTATTAATAGCTAGAACACACTTCCAGGGAGACCTAGCTCTAATCCCTAAAGCTAAGGAACGATAAAATCATCATCTGGTTTTCTCTGTCTTTAGTATTAAATTATCTGCTTACTAGCAGAAACATGCAAATTCAGAGCAAGTTTTCTCAACAGCACGCCAAGAGGCATGTGCCATCAGCATATCTGAAGGTTGTGACTAGTCTTTGGATGGTAACTATTCCATGAGTAAATAGGAGAGAGAAAAAAAGGACAGTGAGCTGTGGTAAAATGAAAAACCATACAAATCTCACTTATGAAATAAGCTACACCTTCCTTCTGGTCTGCAGAAATAAAAAGTAAGTCGATGACTTTAAAAGCAGATTTCCTCTTTAGTCAGTCAAATACCAGAAAATACATTCAATCTCCATGGAGTCTCTAAAGCAGCGGTCCCCAACCTCTTTGGCACCAGGGACCAGTTTCATGGAAGACAGTTCTTCCGTGGACCAGAGTGGGGGTGGTTTCGGGACGATTCAAGTGCATTACATTTATTGTGTACTTTATTTCTATTCGTATTACATTGTAATATTTAGTGAAATAATTATACAAAGCGATTGACTTATGATGGTCTCCGTGCAGTCGAACCTCTCTGCTGATGACAGTCTGTATTTGCAGCCGCCCCCCAGCGCCAGCATCACCGCCTCAGCTCCCCTCAGATCATCAGGCATTAGATTCTCGTAAGGAGCGTGCAGCCGAGATCCCTCGCCGGCGCAGTTCACAGTAGGGTTCGAGCTCCTATGAGAATCCAATGCCGCTGCTGATCTGACAGGAGGCGCAGCTCAGGCGGTGATGCGAGCGATGGGGAGCGGCTGTGAATACAGACGGAGCTTCCCTCACTCGCCCGCCGCTCACCTCCTGCTGTGTGGCCCGGTTCCTAACGGGACACGGACTGCTAGCGGTCTGTGGCCTGGGGGTTGGGGAGCCCCTGCTCTAAAGGATATACAAAATTCATTAAGTACATTATTAGGAAAAGGGAACCCAGCTTAGGACGACATTTCCAAAATAATATTATAAAACGAGTTACTATACTGCAGTTTTACTGGGTGTATTTTAGCAATGTGCTCGCTCTTCAATTTCAATAACAAGATGCACATCAGCAATGCATGGAACTGAACAAGGAAAAAGATGCCCACGATGTATAACTAAGCTTATTAGGACGGAATCCCCTCTGGTCAGGACGTAGAACACGTGAGCCCACGGCTCTGACCCCAGCACAGAAGCTGAGGCTCCCAGGCGCCCGGGACCAAGCTGCAGGATGACAGGCCCCCCTGGATGCTGGTGGAATTCATCAACTTTTTGCCTTTGGCAAAAACCAGGAGGAAAGATGTTGGAAATAAAACCAGGAAAAACAAAACCCAGAAATGCCAACAAGGGCATAAAGCTGAGTGGGGCGCAGGGGAGGGGGTGCCCTCCAGGGCTTTCCTGAACCCCAGCTGTGCTCAGCGGATGAGGAGCCCCCGGCATCTGTTTTCTCCCCTGAAGCAGAACCATCTGTCCCTGGGTGAAGCGACAGGAAGACCTCCCAGGCGCCCCCAGCCCGGGGAAGCCACCGCCTCTGGGGGAAGGACACCCCCGATTCTGCTGCCAGAGGGGCAGGGCCGCAACACCAAGAGGGGGTCTAAGCACAGCGCTTCAGAGACTGGGGCTGCGGGCTTCACCAGAGACTGGTGAAGGAGAAGGGAGAGAGAAGACCCCTCGAGAGACTTCTGGAAGGAGTACGGCAAGGAGGCAGACCACGGAGAAAGGCGGTGGGGGGGGTCGCCCCATGCAGGGTGAGCGGGGTCCTGGTGGGAGCTGGGAGGGGTGCTTGGGGCATCACACCTGGCGCGAAGTAAAGCCACCGCTGCCGCAGGCTGGCTGAGCCCTCAGAGCAAGGGACCATGGCAAGAGGGAAACCCAGAGCCGAGCACCGGCTGGGTCAGCTCCCTTGTCCTTGCCAAGCCCCCCAGGGAAAGGGAAGCAGTCATCTCGGTTTCTTCTGCTCGGTGCCTAGCAGTCCATGAAAAAGGCTGCGCTCCTCCCAACAGAAGCAAGAGATTTAAACAAGCCATTGTCACCACATAAAGTCACCAGTGGAACATACAGGCACCTGTCTGTGAGTGTGGACGCGGCCTTAAAGGCGCTAGGATGAAGAAGTTAGGAACATCCACTGGTAAAGCTGGATGCGTGAATGAACAGGAGGAGAATCTCAGCAGAAAAAACCGAAATTACAAAAAAACAAGTCCACTGGAAATTCTAGGGAAAATCTGTAATACAGCTTTTTAAAAATTCCTCTATAGAGTTGTCAACACACTAAACGCTTCAGGTTGAAAAATCTGTGACCTTAAAGAGAGATCACCAAGATGGAAAAATAGAGGAGAATATACCCAGACACATCATAGTCAGATTGCTGACACCCAAAGATCCGGAGAAACAAGGAGTGCCACTCTGAGAGACAAAGATGAGACAGCACGGTCCCCAGACAGTGAGGCTGGAGGATGACCCAGCGATGCCATCAAAGCACGGAAAGGAAACAAGGAGGCATCAAACCAGATTCCACACAAGGAAGGTGTGTTTCCAAAGTGAAGGCAAAGCAGAGCTGTGTTAGTTGAACAAAAGTGGAGAATTCACAGCCAGAGATGTGAATTCACACAGGGCGGAGATGTGGATCCACACAGGGAAATGCGGAGCACCAGAGAGACGGAAATAAGGGGATCCATGAGCTATGGCTTTCTTTCTTATAATCTCCTTAACAGATAACTGTCTAAAGCAAAAGCAGTCGATCTTGCCTTTTTATCCAATCTGTCATTCTCCGTCTTTTACGGGTTGAAGCCATTAAAATTGACGGGTTGAAGCCATTAAAATTGAATGTAACGTAGTTATCCTTATGGTTTAGTAATTGCTTTTTAGTTCCATCTGTCTTTCTCCCTGTTTTCCAGCCTTTTAGATTCAGTAATCTTATTATTTAATTTTATTTCTGGTTTTGGCTTTTTATGTTTATAACTCATTCTTTAAATGTGTATGTGGCTGATTCGGGATTGACACTACACATCTTTAACTTACCACCATCTCACAGTCTGCCTTCAGATAATATATGACCTCACATACAATGTAAGAACCTTAAAATAGTATCCTTCCCTTCCCCCATCCTCCCTACTATTGTTTTCAAACCTTCAATAAGTCCTCCTATAACACTCTGTTAAGGACCGGAAAGTGTACACCGTCAAACACCCATCAAAAGCTTGAACGGCTATAATAACATCAAACATTCCTTTGAGTGCACGTGAAATATGAACCAAAAAGGACCATGTTCAACCTATATGTCAAAGAAGGAATCATAAGGGGGGTTAGAAAACATTTTGAATGGAATAAAAATTTTTATGTGACATATCAAAATTTGTGAAATGCAACTAAAGCACTGCTTAGAGGAAATTAATAGAATTAGATATTTAAATTAAAAACAAAGAAAAGTCCCAAATCAGTGATCTAATTTTCCCCTTAAGAAACTAAAAGAAGAATCATCCTAAAGCATGCAACAAGAAGTAAATAAGTTAAAATAAAAGAGATCAGCATTTTTTAGAAAATAGAGAAAAACAGTAAAGAGAGTTCTTTGAAGAGATCAACAAAATTGATAGCCGTTTAGCTAAATGACCCAGAAAAAGAGGAAGAGGAAGAGAGGCAGAGAGGGGACATGACCACAGCCAGGGTTCACAGAGGGACGTAACTGAAGTTCCAAAGATCTGAGAGGATAAGAGGATATTGTGAGCAACTTTATGCCATTAAATTGAATAACATGGATGAAATGGACAAATTAGTTAAAAGAGCCAAACTACCAAAATTCACTCAATAACAGATAGCCCAAATGGCCCTATGTCTATTAAAGGAATTGTTACTTCTACAAAGAAAGTTCTAAGCCCGTTGTTTTACTGGTAAATTCTTTGAAAAGCTCCCAGAAGATAACAGAACAGAATGTCCCCACTTATCTTACGATGCCAGAATTACTCAGATATCAAAACCAAACGAATATACTAAAAGAAAAAATCAGATTTATATCCCTCATATGCACAGCTGCAACTATCCACAACAAACTAATGTCAAATCAATTCTGACAGTTATTAAAAGAATCATACCTAATGTCCACTGGGATTTATACCAGTATTGCAAGTTTCCATAAACATTTGAAAATCAATGCAATGGACCATCAGACTATAAAATTAAAACCATCCGAACAGCTCAACAGATGTAAAACCAGTTTTTCACTAAATTCAACACATGCAAGATAAAAATGGTCAGTAAACTAGGAATGGAAGGAGAACCTCCCCAAATTGATAAAGAAAATCTGTATAGTTGATCTGATAATTAATGATGAAAACAATCGGTATTTATCCCCAAGGTCAGAAATAAAGCTTTGATATCCCCTTTCACTTCTTTTTAACATTTTACTAGAGATTCCAGCCATTGCAACATGGAAAGAAAAAAAAATCACCCACTGGTAAAGAAAGAAGAACTAAAACCGTCTTTGTCACAGATCATATAACTGCCTACATAGAAAATCCCCACAAATCTAAAAGTAAAGCTACTAAAACTAATCAGTTGGTTTAACAGGGTCACAGGATTGCAGGGAAATATACAAAAATCAGTTATATTTCTATATGCTAAAAACAAGAAAAATTTGTAAACTGAAACTAAAAAAACTTTACAATAGGATGAAGTATATTGAATAGACATAAAATTACAAAACATTGCTGGCAGAATCTGAAAAACCTGAATAAGAACTATTTCATGTTCATATGTCATGCACTTAACTTAGTTGGAAAACTAAGTATTTTTAAGATATCAGTTTTCCCCAGATTGAGCTATACTTTCAACAAAAGTCTCCATTAAAATTACAGCAGGCTTTATTTTTTTAATAGAAATGGAGAAAGTGACTCTACATTTATATGGAAATGCAAAAAATTTAAAATACCCAAAACAATACTGAAAATAAAGGATAAACCTGAATAATTCACATTAAGTGATTTCTAGGCTTACTGTAAAGCTACTATAATGGGCAGTGTGTGTTACTGGCATCAGGAAATACACACTGACAAGTGAGACAGAGCCAGAAACACACCCACACAGATGTGCCTAATACATTGTTAATAAAAGTGGCAAAGAAATTTAATGAGGAAAGGGTAGTCTTTTCAAAAAATGTTGCTTCAACAATTAGAGAACTATATGTGAAAAAAGAATCCCAATCCATACTTCATTAATTATACAGAAAGTGCACACACTGGATCCCAGACTTAAGCATAAGAATTCAATCTATAAAATTTCAAGAACAAAACTGAAAATTTTTTTTTTTTTTTTTTTTTTTTTTTTTGCGGTACGCGGGCCTCTCACTGTTGCGGCCTCTCCCGCTGTGGAGCACAGGCTCTGGACGCGCAGGCTCAGCGGCCATGGCTCACGGGCCCAGCCGCTCCGCGGCACGTGGGATCTTCCCGGACCGGGACACGAACCCGTGTCCCCTGCATCGGCAGGCGGACTCTCAACCACTGCGCCACTAGGGAAGCCCAAAACTGAAAATTTTATGACATTAGGTGAGGCAAATACTTCTTAGACATGACACAAAAAAGAGAAGCCAGAGCCCAAAGATGGAAGGAAGGAAGGAAAAGAGAGAGAGAGAGAGGAAAAGAAAAGAAAAGAAAAAAGAGAAGAAAGAAATTTGATAAATTGGATTTCACCAAAATTCAAAGCGTGTGCTCTGTGAAAGGCACAGTTAAGAAAATGAAAAGACCAGACCAAGACTGGAATAAAAGTTTGCAAAATAAAGGTCTGAGAAAGGAGCTGCATCCAGAACATACAGACAACTTTTACAACTCAATGAGTAGGGCTTCTCTGGCGGCCCTGGTTGGGAGTCCGCCTGCCAATGCAGGGGACGCGGGTTCGTGCCCCGGTCCGGGAAGATCCCACATGCCGCGGAGCGGCTGGGCCCGTGAGCCATGGCCGCTGAGCCTGCGCGTCCGGAGCCTGTGCTCCGCAGCGGGAGAGGCCACAGCAGGGAGAGGCCCGTGTACTGAAGAAAAAAGAGTAAAAGATAATCAAATACAGTGTTTTTATCAGAATATGAAAAGAGATTTTGCAACTTAATTATAAAAATACAACACAAAATGGGCAAATACGTGAAGATGCTTCATGAAAGAAGCTACCCATGTGGACAACTTACACTGAAAAGATGTTCAACGTCCTAGTTCATTAGGGAAACGCGATTAAAACCGCAGGGATGTAGCACCACGCACCACGTGGAAAAGCTGAAGCCAAGAAGCTGGAAGGGTCAGGTTCCGGCAGAAAACATCGCTGGGGACCAGAGTCATCCAGCCCCGTGGAGAGTGGCCTGGAGTCTGCCTGTAAAGTTATAAACGCATCGAAAGAAAGACCCAGCCATCATGCTCCTAAGAATTTACCCAAGAACCACGAAAATGTGTGTCTGCAGAAAGTCTGCTCGTGAAGAACTGCAGCCACTTTATCTGTAACTGCTCCAAACTGGAAGCAACTAAAAGTCCATCACCTGGTGAAAAGATAAAGGGAGGCATTTCCATTCAGTGGTACACACCCAGCAATGAAGGAATGAACTTCTGATACTTGCAAACTCCTGGGTGAAGTTCAAAAGCATCGCGTTATGTGAAAGAACCCTGGCCAAACAACCATGAAAGCTGCACACGGTCAGACTCTTACGTATATGACCTTATGACACAGGCACAACTGTAGGGACAGAAATCAGGTCACCAGTGGCCAGGAAGTGGAGAAAGGGGATCAACTGCAAAGGGGATTATCTTGGTCATGGTGTGGTTCCCCAATTCTATTTGTCAGAATTTATAAAACTACACACTTTTTTCTGTGTGCACAGAAGCCCCAGAAGCAAGGACTGGGGGGCTTGTTCTTTCTAAAGTCTCTAGAGGAAGGTCCTTCCTGGCCTCCTCCAGTGTCTGGAGGCTGCCGCGTCCCTCGGCTCATGGCTGTGTCACTCTGAGCCCTGGTCCATCCTCTCCTCTCCTTCTTGGACTCTGACCCTCCTGCCTCCCCTGTGACAGGACTCTGTGACCTCGGGCCCCTGGATGGTCCAGGGTGGCCTCCCCAACTCAAGATCCTTCATCACAGCTGCAAACACTCTTCTGCTATGTAAAGAAACATATTCGCAGGTTCCGGGATTAGGACGTGGGCATCTCACATCCAACCTGCCATCTGGACCCACAGTCCCTTCTCAGACCATCCTTACACGACCATTCCTGGCTTCAAAAACCCATCTCCTCTTGGCTCACACAGGACATCCAGGCCCTGCCAACTGCGCCTGTGTCACTGGCTGTCACTCCGACATGCCTCCCTGGCCAGGCAGTGTCATCTCCCGGGGGATGCAGACCATATTTTCCATAACTTGTGCATTTTCCAAACCATGTGGCACAGTGTTAAGTAAATAATCAACATTCCAAAAATTTGTGTCCAAAAATTATTTGTCAAAAACAATATATGTAAACGTATATATATAATATAGTATAGTATAATATGTCACTCATTTACTAACTACAAAAAAATTTCCATTTTAATATAAAGCTATTAATGAGGGAAGAGCTACTGTATTTTAGGAATATTCTGTAAAATTTAGCCCTTAGCTGTTCACTCTGAAAATGCTAAGCATTTATTAGCTTTTCTAACATGTTTTACCTTTCAGGAGTGCCAAGGACATTTTCTTTAAACAACACAGTCTGTGCTTTAATTCGAACAGTGCTACATTTTGTCTTTACTGAAGGAATGAATCCTTTAATTTACGGAAGAAAAAAGTGTCCCGCTCAGTAAGGAAGCAATTTTCCCTGGATCTCTCACAGAATTACTGAGCGTCTTTAAGGATCTGGGGCTATTTAAAAAGATGCCCGCCCCAGGTACCACCCGGCCAATGGATTTCTTCCTGCCTTGTCCCGAGCTCCAAATACTGCTCTATGTATTTTATTTCATCTCGTCTCCTTCCTTGCAACCAAGCACGGTGGCCTCACTCAGGGCATTTGATAAACACCAGCCTCTCCAGGGAAAGCACTGTTTAATGATTTTAATTTACATTATCTGCTACTGAGTCCAGGTCAACTCACGTACAGGGCGTCTTCACAAACATGAAAATGAAAACAGAAACCTGATCCCATGTGAGATTTTCTCTTGTTCTGAGGGTAAAGTTCCTCTCTCCAAAACAACCCTGTTAGAGCCTGTGAGAAGAGTGGCTGGGAGATCCCAGGAGATCCCCGATAGAAGATCCCAGGAGATCCCTGCTATGATATCCCAGGAGATCCCGTGGTAGAAGATCCCAGGAGATTCCTGCTATGAGACCCAGGAGACCCCCTAATAGAAGAGCCCAGGAGATCCCTGCTATGAGATCCCAGGAGATCCCCTAATAGAAGATCCTTGCTATGAGATCCCAGGAGATCCCCTAATAGAAGATCCCAGGAGATCCCCTAATAGAAGATCCCAGAAGATCCCCTGGCAGGGCTCAGGTCCAAGGGGGCAGCGAGCGGACATCATCCTGCCCGTGGCCACACGTCCTTGTGCTTTGCCCCAGTGATCCAGCCCAGGGTGTGAGAGGAAAGTGGACATTTAGCAAATACAAAATTCTCTCAGCTCCATCTCTCTCTCAAAAAAATTATATTTTATTGTTATTTGCAGGAAAATACACACACTTTATATCTATAATTTATAATACATAATACACTCACACACACACACACACACACACACACACACACACACACACACACACTGGAAATGATGCAAACAGATAAGAGGCACTTCCCCTTCTCTCCTCTTTCCTCAGCTTTGCTTAGATTGGGTCTTTGAACACGACCTTTTTCTCTGTTCTGTCTTTCCCATCCATGAAGCTCTGATAACACCTGCCTGCAGCAGTATTAATAATTCTTGTGAGAAAATTCAGGTAAGCAGTTACGAGGGTTCATGATAAAGCAGCAACATTTATGTCAATTCCAGGAAGGGCTCCTTGGGGGAAGGTCCCAGGTCCTGCACAGACAAGGGGCCATTGCAGGCTTGTGGGGACGGACAAGCCTTCCTGTGACATCACCACAGACAGCCGGGCTCTGACTGGAGTCCTGAGAGGCCAATTTACCAGGAGTCAGTCTCTGTCTTAAAAGAAAATTATTCTGTAGACATGCGCTGAAGTTAAATCACACAGTGGCCTCGGGTGCTAGATTTCAGTCCTTTTGGGGACATCTCTGCCTGGACCACCGTGCGAGCTGAAGGGGTGATGGCTGTCACCAGCACCGGCCCCAACATTCAAGTGGAGATTCTGGTTTTGCCACAACCTAGAAAAGAAAAGGCCTACTGAGAGAAACAGAAAGACACATCTGTCAGTGAACACAAACCATGCTATTCTGGAGGAAGGAAATATCTTAATTACAGAAGCTGCTGTAGCATGAAATGCTTTCCTGCCAGTTTCTACATGTGCCAAAAAGAAAAGAAAAGAAAAGCAACTAGTCTTTATGTTTAATGGAAACAGGCGCACACGTTTTGGTAGATTTTCTTTTTTGGTATCTCATATATATTCACTGAGGAAAAGGCAATTACTCTATGGGAGCTGAAGTTTTCTTCAGGAGACATTTCTTTTCTTTAGAAACCAGATTGTGTCCAAGAATGAATGTGATTTATATACACTTGGCTCTCTGGCAACACTGGATGATTGGATTTTGTATCTTCACAAATTGAGGTGACTGCTTTCGGGAAAAAATGAACAGAAGTTTCCTGGGAACAAAAACGACATATAATGTACTTGTGCCCAGAAAATCTCTCCCAGCAAATTGTGTAGCTTATAACATCTCTTTTCTACTGTTACTGAAGAGACCCCTGTACGAGGAACAAAAAGGTCCACGTCAATCCTTGTTAAATTCTGATACTAAAATTCCCTCTCTCCTATCATAAAATTGGCACTGGACTTGCAGACTTCGGGTCTGGGCTCAGGAACTGAAAACGAGGTGTATGTTTGCTGTATCTTCAGATGTGCTGTGACTATATCCTCAGCTTGAACAATGCGACCCCTGGCCTCTGCTTCGTTGCTCAGAACTGCTGACACGCCCGGCGCTGTCCTTCATCCTCGGGACAAGGCTCTGCCCACCTAACGGTGCCTGTTACAGAGGACGCCCACAGCAGAGGCGGGTCTGCAGGAGGCCGTGCGGGGTTAGAGCACAGAGCCATGGGGCACGGAACAGCCAGTGATGCAGGGGGCAAGGCGCTGAGAACGGAGGGGGTGGGTCATGCCCGGCAGAGAGGAAGGAGGCCCCAACTGTGGTCCGAACAGACGGAAACACAGAGGTCCTGCCTGAGTGGCGGGAACGAGCTGGAAATGTGGGGCCTCCCCCGGCCCGCTCAGGGGACTACGTCCCATTCCGGTTGCTTTCTCTAGACTGTGGGCTGAACTGGCAGAAGAACCAGGACCCCGGGCTTCTTCTTGGTCCTCTGAGCCTGGGGGCTCCCGCAGCACGCCCGCTGGGGGCTTGCAGGGCTTTTAGCAAGTTAACTCCCTAGACCGAGCAGACTGAACCAGCATCAGCGCACGGCCGCCTTCTCTCTCCTCACTATGCTCCCAGCAGTGCGAGGAACGGGTCGACGAGCCTCAGGGACCAGAGCCTCGGATCTGAAAACAGCGCCTGCGCCGGGGGCTTCCACCTCAGGGGAGCCGGCTACCAAGTGACAAAATCCACCCTGAGTAACCAGATTACAGCCACGCAGGGCTAAGTAGGGGCCGCACAGCAAGCTCGACAAGAACAGCAAGGCTGCCATCGAGTCAGAGCGATCTGGGCGCCTGCATGGAGGACGCACCCCTCCCAGGCTGAAATGTAAGAATGAAACCGAAATGTATGAACTGTTGACTTTGTCATAGGCTGTGTTTAAGGCGTAAGCTTCACGATTTTAAGAAGTTTTCGGCTGGAACGGCATTTCCTATTTTACATGAGTGTGTTACTTCCTCCTCACTTTTACTCCCAACCCCGAGGGAACAGGACCAAAGATGATCTAGAAAAGCAGCGTAGACCCACAGGGTTTTCCTGCACGTTGCAGGCTCACTGGCACCCGCGAGCTGAGCGCTGGGCTCAGCTCTCATCATCCCCACATCCAGGTGTACATGACGCAGCCAAGGAAGCGCAGCGCACCTCTGAACCATCCATTATTCTCAAAGAAAAGTGGGGGAAACTACAGCTGATCCTTCAACAACTTGGAGGTTAGGGAGACCCACCATCTGCACATCAAACTCCGAGTGTAACTCACAGGTGCCCCCGGTACTCGAGGCTCTGCATCCAACCAGCCCCGGGCTGCGCAGCCCTGCACTGTTTACCGCTGAAGAGCCTCCCACAAAGGGGGGGTCCATGCAGTTCAAACCCTTGTTGTTCAAGGGTCAACTCTAATTCCCCTAACTTTTTTTTTTTTTTTTGCGGTACGCGGGCCTCTCGCCGTTGTGGTCTCTCCCGTTGCGGAGCACAGGCTCCGGACGCGCCGGCTCAGCGGCCATGGCTCACGGGCCCAGCCGCTCCGCGGCATGTGGGATCTTCCCGGACCGGGGCACAAACCCGTCTCCCCTGCGTCGGTAGGCGGACTCTCAACCACTGCGCCACCAGGGAAGACCCCCCTTAACTTTTAAGTAACTCTAAGCCTTGTTTTATATTAAAACAATCTTATATAGTATGAAGGAGACTGTGACTTTTATGTGAATTTTAAAAATAAAACTCATGGGAATGAGAAGACTGGAGTTCTAGTCAGGGTGATGCCAACACAGGCGAGTAACCCTGCTCGATTCTGCAAAGACTGGAATTCATGTCTGCAGACAGCTGTTCTGTTAGGAGATGAGGAGCCCAAGGACAAGCCTGGTTGCGTGTGTGCACGTATACATGCATGTGTCTCTGTGTGTGCATGCCTGCCTGTGTGCACGTGTGTGCACGTATACATGCATGTGTGTGCCCATGTATGCATGCATGTGTCTGTGCATGTACGTATGCCTGTGTGTGCATGTATGCGTCTCTGTACTTGTGTGTGCATGCCTGCATGTGCATGTCTGTATGCCTGTGTGCACTCGTGTGTGCATGCCTATGTATACACATGCGTGTGCGTGCCTGTGGCCCTAACAGGCAGAAAAAGCAGGCGGGGGGAGAAGAGAACTGGACACAGGAATCAGACCAGCAGGGGAAGTATCCGTCCTGTGAGCAGCCTGTCCAGGCCACGTCACTCCCTTCCACGATGCCGCAGGTTCTCAAGGAGAACGGGAATTTGTCCCCATAACTCGCTCACGCCCGCTGCCCAGGGTCACACTCCACAGGTGGGTGCAGATGCCATGGTGGTAAGGCTGAGCTGAGGACGGGGCAGAGGTGGCTGGAATCGCAGCCCTGAAAGCCACAGCTCTAACCCTGGGAAACCATATGTAAAACAAGGAAAGAGCAGGTCCGCTAACCGCCTGTCAGGATAATGAAACAGTCCTTAGACCAGGGCCTGGAGGGAGGGATGGATTGGGTAAAAAATTTGCTATCTTTCAGCACCTCGTCAGTTAATGCCTTCCAAGAGAAACTAAAAGTATTTTCCCTTTGTGATGTCAAATATTAAGTCAAGGTTTCATTACATACCTTTATTTTTATTTGTTAAAAAGTAAATAATACCAGATCGATCCATTCATTACACTTGTATCAGACAGCTCACGAGGCTAAAATTCCAGCTACACGTCTGGTAGAAAATATGTGCTCTGAAGAGACCACTGTACTCTCGGTAAAACAGAGGAGAAGCCAACATTTCACTTTACCTTAAATTAAAGATAAAACAGTGGATGAAAAGGCAGATATTATCATCCAAAATGTATTGTTTTCTGTGTTGGAGTCCCAGTGACTCCAAAAACACTACAGTTCCTTCAGGTAATGCCTTTCCCCCACATCTGTAGGAAACAGAGAATTTTCCATGAATTATTCATCTTCAGATGTTTTTTAGTTTACTCCTAGACGCTTCCTGTTTTCGGTGTTTACCATGAAAATCATCCTCTCTCATCTGTTCACCTATAAATAGGTACCCTAAGCCTGAGCTGTGACTGAAAACTTGGTCCAGAGCATTTAACACAGTGACACTTGGTTAGACTGGTAGGTGTCTGTGTGAGAGATTAAGAATTAACTATAAATAAAAAGGAGGCTAATCCGATTACTCTGCATTTGAGACAGGCTGTATCAAACCTGCAAGTCCCACGGAGGTGAGGGACACTGCGTACAAAGCATCAAAATCATAAATGATCTGACTTCCGAAAGATTTCTTCCACTAGAAATTCTGAATGATGACATATAATTAAGGATTATAATTAAGGATTAATAAGGACCTAATCCTTAACAAAATGTAATACAATACTTTCATAAAGTTATTTAATAGAATGTAATTTAAATCGAATGAGAGTCTTTCTGTATATTTCAGCAAAAATTTGGTTAGAAGGCTTCAGCACTCTGCGGGCATTGGGTTAGAAAGTTGCAAATATGCCATTAAGAGTTAAAAGATCTTTAAGTGGAAAATTGCTCTAGCAGCTGTTTGAAAGGAACCCACATATCTGCATAATAAGTGGGACTGATTTGTTCCTATTCTTGCAGTTTTGAGAAAGGGAAATATCTTTTTAAGGGAGAACAGAAAAAAAATCACAAGCAATGGTGCGGTTCTCCTAATACCACTTTTTAAAGAAGACACTCCTGAGTACAAAACCCCGGGGCATGTTTCAGACGCCATCCAGCCCCCCAAAGGTGACTTGGCGAGTGACAGAGACACCCCGTTTAGTCCACGATCCAGAAGACAAGGGGTCGCGGGCAGCACGACGGGGTCAAGGGGTCAGTGAGACAGAGCAGGTGAGGAAGCTCCCACCTGCCCCAGACCCAGGGAGCCCACTTGGCCCTCCCTCTGCCCCCTTCTTTGGCCGATGATCTGATGAATTCGTCACTGGGCCGGCAGAGGAGAGCAGGCACGTCGCCGACTGGCAATTAAACCCCGGCAGCCTGAAATCGGCCATGCACAGCACTGACCCCACAAGGATCAGCTCACGCAGCGAACCAGCCTGTTCCCTCCCTCTGATCTGCCCTGGGAGCCAGGGGGCCAGCGCATCACAGGTTTCTGGTGATATTCTGAGTTGTGCTTCGGGCCCTTCCCCTGAGATGGAGGTAACGAGAGGGCCCTTGATGGATCCCCAGTGCCTGGCACTGAGCAGCCACGCACCAGGTGCCCCGTGAACACGCAGCCTTCAACAGTCCAACTTAACACCACCAACCAGGTGTGTCCTTGTAAACAACTTCACAGATGAGTGAACTAGCACAGCTAAGGTAAGGATCTACCCCAGCTTGCGTGGTTGTCTACCAGAGTGGAGAGCGTAAGTGTAAGATCGGGTTCCCGCCCCGCCCAGTGCCCATTCATCCTTCTGCTTAGATGTGTTCGAATCTCAGGACAACGGTACTGGTGCACACCACACGCATCACACACACAAACGTCCACATGGTCAAAATGTCTCTAATTTAAAAGTCTCTTCCCAATGATCTTTAGCTCATGTGAGTGCCACGGACCACAGGGAAGCTTTGCTTAGCCAAAAGCAGGGTAAAAATGTCAGGCAAAAGATTTGCATCTTAATAGCTTTGGGGTGGAAACTAAAGCAAAGGCAGATTAAACCCAGGCTAAGTTAAGTTTATGACATCCACAAAAACTGCCCCTTTCATTTAACTTTGGAGACAAGTTCCCTATCGGACAAGAGTTAACCTTTTGGATATGGTCCCTGAAAAACATCAGATGGCTTTTACCCACGAAATTCGAAAGAAAAAGTGATAATTTCACAATTCCGTAGAAAGGAACTTTTCATAAAGTTCCCGAACAATTTTATTAACGGTTTAAATCTTGATACCACAAAATACTACTCAAAAAATGTTTATTTTGTAATTAACATTTCTCGAGTTTACAGAAATTTCCCTTTCACTGTTTCTTTCTTATATTTGCCCTAAAAATATTCTGCCTCTAATTATTTCAATGATAGTAATAACCACAAACACCAGGTCCATTATCTGTGCCCCCAAAGCCACTGCATACAACTCTTCCAATTTATTCTTAGCTCAAGCCAAAGGCTCCTCTTTCGAGAAAAAAATGCCAGTAGAAGGAGAACTTGTTCATATTGCTGGTGTGTGGTATGACTGTATGCAACCCAGACAACTTCTGTCTAGATTTCGTTTTATGTCCAAGATTACATGAGAGACCAGCGTACTTTCTTTGTCGTGATTTCTTTGTCACATACTAGGGCATCTTTACAGCACGTTAATAAAGGTTACCGCCAGCAACATAAAATTTTCAAGAATATCTTTGGAGAATAAATGAGTAATAATGAGGGCTGTGCCCATAGAGAGTAATAACCTTTCTTATCAACTTACTGGTTTGAAAAACAAATTTGACATATTTAAGGCCAAAATGTACTAAATACATTCAAGGTGAACACATAATTAATTCTAGTCTTTGAACATGTTTATTTCACTACTTTCAAAAAATTGTGTATTTTTGTCAACAATAAAACTGTGGGAGTGTGTGCACGCGTAGAAGAGGTTGTTCGGGGTTTGTTTTCGGTTTTATTTGTTTACTCGTTAATTTATCTATTTTTAGAACCTATTATATATGAGATCTTAGATGTATCTGACATCATCCGTGGAGAAATTTCAGAGCCTACGATTTAGAGAACAGATTTTCTGCATGTGCACGTGTGCACCAGGACCCAAGGGACTGTCCTCCTACATGTGCTCCACACACTCTCTGTGCTGAGTAACTAAGATGTAAGAGTCAAGAAGTTGGAAGAGATTAGCTTTGGATTTGGGCTCCATTTTGTTTTTGTTTCTGTCTTTTGTGTAAAATAAAGACATGAGACAATGGCCCCACCAAACGAGAGCCCATAGTACCTTCTTTGTTATGATTTCTTTGTCAAATAGATGGAGAGTTTCAGCAAAAAGTGGGAAATGTATTGACAGGGCGAGAGAGAGTCATGGACATATACACACTGACAAACGTAGTAAGGTAGATAGCTAGGAGGAAGCAGCCGCAAGGCACAGGGATATTAGCTCGGGGCTTTGGGACAGCCTGGAGGGGTGGGATGGGGAGAGTGGGAGGGAGGGAGACGCAAGAGGGAAGACACATGGGAGCATATGTATATGTATAGCTGATTCACTTTGTTATAAAGCAGAAACTAACACATCATTGTAAAGCAATTATACCCCAATAAAGATGTTTAAAAAAAAAAAAGATACCAGATTCAACTCTATCATATCTACAGGAGGCCACTTTAAATATAATGAATGGATTTCATTTTATAATTTTCATTTAATAAAGTGAAAATTTTGGAATTATATATAATACAAATACTAATAGAAATTGGAGTATATACATTAATATCAAAAAGTAGACTTCAGGGGCTTCCCTGGTGGCGCAGTGGTTGAGAGTCCGCCTGCCGATGCAGGGGACACGGGTTCGTGCCCCGGTCCGGGAAGATCCCACATGCCGCGGAGCGGCTGGGCCCGTGAGCCGTGGCCACTGAGCCTGCGCGTCCGGAGCCTGTGCTCCGCAACGGGAGAGGCCACAGCAGTGAGAGGCCCGCGTACCGCAAAAAAAAAAAAGTGGACTTCAGAATAAGAATTATTTCCAGAGATGAATAAGTACCAGAACAAATAGAAAAAGAAACAGAACCTATGAACTGCGCTGTCAAATAACTTCATCTATTTCACATTTACAGAACCATCAACAAACAGCAGCAGAATATATATTTTTTCAAGTGCACATGGAGTGTTCACTAAGATAAACCATATTCTGGACCCTAAGACAAATCTCTACCCTGACAAAGGGTGGACAAAAGTATGTCCCCACTCACAACGGAATTAAGCTAAACATAAGTATCTAGAAATCCTCAAATATTTAGAAAGTGAACTACGTATTTCCTTGTAAACCAGTAAGTCACTGAAAGAATCAAGAAGCAAATTAGAAAATATTTTGGCTGAATGCACACGTGTTGCATCCCCAAGGACCGCCCTTGTTGGGAGGTTCACCATAAGTATTGATGTAGTCATGCTCACGGCTAAGAAGTGTCACGACGGGACTGGGAGGATGCACAGCTGGGTCCCAGGGACACATAGGTACGGTGCAGAGGACCCCCGCATGCTCTCACCCTCCCGAGGGGCTCATGGTATGCTCTCTTCCCCAGCAAAGGAGATGCAGCCCTCATATGACCCTTCTGCGTCCAGAGCACATTAGAGAATGGAGGCCAAGGTTCCTATGGGGGCAGGTCACATAGGCAGCCTCTGCCTGCCACACACCAAATTTCCAGATTTCCAGAGGAGAGCAAGTGCTCAACAGAAGTCGTGCTGTTTGGACAAGGAGCCCAGAAACAGTGAGTTGCCCTTATTAGCAAGAAAAGGGTAGCGACACCCTGAAACACAAGTCCCCAGGGCCCAGCAGGGGTCTGATTCTCTTGCAAGAAGACCTTTCTAAGGGACCAGAAGTCTCAGACCTGCTCTCTTGACTCTTGTAAAACGTAAAAACACAAAATGTAAAAACCCGTGGGAAGCAATTAAAATAGCGGTTACTTGCAAATGTGTAGGATTAAAAGCTTATAATACAAGCCAGGAAACATCTTAAATCAACAGTCTAAGATTCCACCTTAAGAACGAAGAAAAAATAAGCAAAGGAAGCCCAAAATCATGCTCTAGGAAGAAAATAAGAAGAACCAAGTCAGTGAAGATAAAAACAAACTGGAATTAAAACTGTGTCATTGTCAAGAACATTAAAATTTATAGCACACTGGAGAGACTGATCAATAAAAAACAGAGAAGTCGGGCTTCCCTGGTGGCGCAGTGGTTGAGAATCTGCCTGCTAATGCAGGGGACACGGGTTCGAGCCCTGGTCTGGGAGGATCCCACATGCTGCGGGAGCAACTGTGCCCGTGAGCCACAACTGCTGAGCCTGCGCGTCTGGAGCCTGTGCTCCGCAACAAGAGAGGCCAGATAGTGAGAGGCCCGCGCACCGCGATGAAGAGTGGCCCCCGCTTGCCACAACTAGAGAAAGCCCTCGCAGAGAAACAAAGACCCAACACAGCCAGAAAAATAAATAAATAAACAACTGTGGGGTTTTAAAAAAATAATTAAAAAAAAAAAAAAAAAAAACAGAGAAGTCACAAATCACCAGTATTATAAGTGCGAGAGGGAACAGCACTACAGAACCTACAGACTTCAAAAACATTAATAAAGAAATACAGCAAACAATTTTATTGCAAAGAATTTTATAACTTAGATAAAAGGATAAATTTCTTAAAAGACACAAACTACCAAGATTTATCCAAGAAGAAACAGATAACCTGAATAGTGCTTTATCTTTTATAGTAATTTAATTTGCAGTCAGAAAGCATCCCACAAATAAAACCCCAGGCTCACATGGATTCAGTATGAATTTTACTCAACAGAAAAATAATACAAAACCACAGAAAGTTTATGAAATTGTAGAAGAAAAACACTTCCTAACTCATTTTTGAGGCCAGGATTACACTGATACCCAGATACCAAAACCAAAAAAAAAAACCAAATGGTGTTATATGAACAGAACAATACAAACCAATACCCATCGTGGACACAGACACAAATACACACTGACAAAATCTTAGCAAATTGAATGTAGTGATATATGAAAGGATAAGATAGTGACCAAGTAGAATTCATTCCTAGAATGCAAGGTTGGCTCAACTTTCAAAATCACTAATGTAATTCACTAGATCAACAGCCTAAAAAGCATGTCATCTCAACAGATGAAAAAGACTTTCCATAAAATTCAACAACCACTTCTGATAAAAATCTCAATAAACCAAGAGATGAGATTTTCCTCAACCTGAAAAAAGCATCTACAAAAGACATATATTAACATAGTTAATGATGAGTAACTGAAGCTTTTTCCTAAAGATCAGAGACAAGGCAACTTCTGTTCACTATTGTACCTGTGTCCCACCCACTTACTAGGACAAAATAAATAAATACTGGAGTACAGATTCCGAAGGAAGAAATAATAGTATCCTTATTTTCAGACAACACGATCATCAATATAAAAAAAAATCCCACAGAATCTATGATTCTCCCACTGTTTTGGTTGGGACAGCATGTGTCTTTTCATATATTTATGACTAGTTATAATTCTTTTTGTTTAAAGGCAAGTTTAAATCCTTTGTACATTTTTTTCTCTTAGGTTTTTTTTTTTTGCAATTTCACAAGGTCTTTTAAAATTAAAAATATAGCTCTTCAACTGTCATTTGTATTAGAAATAATTTTCTATATCATTGTTTTGAATTTGTTTTTATTTTCTAATTTATCTATTTTTTCCTACAAGATTAAAAAACATTTCTTCGTAATCTGATTTGTCTGCATTTTCCTTATGGCTTCTACATTATAAAAGCCTTTCCAAATCTTAGAACCCTCAGAGACAAAGTGTAAAGGAATATATTCCTTAAAGAATGCTCACCATCAGATTTCCAAGAAACACAAAGAGAAATTATTAAAAACACAAGAAAATAAGTAATACTCCAGGAGTTAAGCAAAATTAGCAAACTGCAGAATCAGGCAATCAAAGGTTACAGAGGTTAAAATTATCAAGTGCAGAATATAAAATAAGTACATTTATAGATTTAAACATATAAAAGAAGTTACTGTAAGTGAAATGACTGAATAAAAAATTATCAAAACCAACCAGTTTTGACAACCAGGAAAGTAAAACTAAAGCCATTACATGGAACGCAGCACAGAGAGACAGAGAAGTGGGAAAAAAAGACAGTGTGCTGGTTCAGTCCCTTCTAGAAGCAGACACCCACCCAGGGGTCCAGGCACACCTGTGAGGGGTGGGAGGAGCGAGAGCAGGCAGAGAAGGCTTGGTGTGAGGTAGGGGTCTGAGGGCTGTGAGGCGAGGGGTGAAGGAAGGAGGGTGGGTAGCACGAGCCTGGGACCCCAGCGCAGCTCTCTGAACACCCCAGACAACAGGGCACCTGAGAAAGGTGCCTGTGAGGGGATCCCGCCCCAGGACTCCTGCTGGTGGGGAGGCAGCAAGCCAGGTGCTGTTGAGGGAAAACCTGAGTGCCCACCTCCATGGACAAGCAGAGAGGCCACAGACAGTGAGGATGCTTCAGGTCCCATCACACTCAGGTGGAATTCCCCACAAAGAGAACAGGCACTGTGAAGAGGGGCAGAATTCTCAGAGAAAATGCACCTTGAGGATTGCTCATAACTAATGCAGACACACCATGACACTAAGACTACGAAGGAAAAAAGGTCTTTCAGACACTAAACAGTCACCTGACCAGAGCGACAAGTCCACTGATGGCCGAGTGCTGAACAGCAACAGTGAGTCAGAGGAAATAATACCTTCAGCATACCAATGAAAAATAAACTAGAATTCTGTAACTTTTTCAGGAAGCGAGTGTGGTAAAATGAGCGATTTTAGTCCTAAATAGACCCTCACCACTGAAACCTCCAGGGATGTCCTTCAGGATGAACAGGGATCCCAGAGGGAATGCCTGTGATCACAGAGGAACAGCACAGAGAAAACCGCAAGATGAGGGAGGAGCTTGTAGAAAAAGCAGGCCTAAGTCTGACTTTTGAAGTTAGAAAACAAGAGAGCACACATCATGTCAACAGCAGGGCATGAGTGGGTTGGAGCCGATGGGTTTCCGTCTCCCGTGGCCTTGAGGGTCTCCTTCCAGGAACCTATTCTCTCCCCTCTCGTCCACAAGGACCTGCTTCTATCGCACCTTCAGCTTTGATGAGCAGTTGCACTGGGTATAAAAGGCAGGACTAACAATGTTTCTTCTTCCATCAGCACCTTGGAAAGCACCATCCCACTGTCTTCTTCCCTCCAGTCGGTGGTGAGATGTCAGAATCAGAAAATGAACCATACAAATCCACCCTGAAAACATAATTTATTGATGCATTTCTGACAAATGAAAACAAACAGCTTGAGAACTGGCGAGCCTTGTGGGATTCAGAAATCTGGAATTTTCTCCTCATGGGATTATAAACTGTGAGTAAACTTAAGTGCTAACACGTATTCCTAAGGAACACAGTCAGCTTAGCCAAAGATAAGTGAGCCAGCAAGAAGGATCTGGATGGGCTGGTGCTGATTTCCACACACAAAAGCAGACATTCATCATTAAATCCCTTCTTATGAGAACAGCTGCAAAGCCTCTCTGCTGATACAATAGAATATTGAGCAGAGATTCAACAATATTGACGAACGTGTCTAAAAAGTGTGAAAATTATCATTGTTATAGTGAGAAAAATTTAAATGCAGGACAAAGAGTGCATCTAAAGGATGGTTTCAGCTAATAGGATACATAGTGAAAAAAGGCCAGAAGAGGTGTATGAAATGCTAGCCATACACATATGTCCAGGTCACACTCTTTCTTAGGCTGTTCAATGTTTTACACACTTTCCACGCTGAGGCAGGAATATTATGCTACCATTCACACAAATACCAAAATGTGAAACAAATGTATTTAAACCAAAGGAGGTAACAGAAAGAGCCAGAATCCCACAGGAAGGACCGGAGAGGGGGCTCAATGCAGCCTCGTCCACGTGCTGCCACGCGGGGCCTCGTGACCCTGCTGCGGATGTCCAGCTTCATCCCCCGTCACCTCAGTCCTCCCCTCCTCCCTCCAACCCAAGCACAGCCCGAGGCTTTCACAGCCAACGTGGTGACACCACCGCGTGTCCGTCCCGTGGGGGCTCTCCCGGCTGAGCCACTGTTTCTCATTTTCCCAGGACTGGGCTCGTTATTCCAGAACCCGCTGTGCAGATTCCTCCCAAACCTGCCCCTCCTCCTTCCCACCTGTGAAAATGGAAATTACAAATCTAAAAGCATTTTGATTCCACCTGATAAAAGTGAAAAGAACCTATAGGTCACAATGGAATTTGATAAAGCGTAGGAAGGAAATAATTTTAATGCACAAAGCACTTAGAATTTCAAAGATCTGGGCTGTTCCCCACCTACATCAGGAAGAGAACGTACAAGGCACGTCACTCTTAGACGCAGCCAGGGTTTTGTATCTTGTCCTGACAGGAAAGCTTTTCAATTTTACTTCCACTCTTTCTTAGCTACCAGCTTTTCCCTCTTCATTCTATTAAATAATCTGCTACTTAATATAACATACCACGTTATATATGCTCATAACAAAGTAATAAATTACATTATCCAATTTATAAATTAATTTTTAAATGTGATTAAATCTTATCTAAGCATTGCACTTCCCATTTATATCATTAGTTACTTCTTCCTATTTCATTTTGGTAGTTAGAACAAATCTATTTTATATACAGAGAAAGAGTATGTGAGAGATCATGTCATTATTCATCTTTTATTATCTTTTGTTATTAGCAATTTCAGATTTCGATTTTAATTTCTTAAATCTTAGAGAAATACAATGGTTTTAGGTGAATATTATTCCAGAATCCTGAATGTCAGTTTAGAATGTTTGACCTTATTAACTATATTAACATCAAAATATAAAATACATACATTTTACTTATATTGCATCTTAAAGTTAAAACATTTTGTAAGCTCAAATTATTTTTTTACATCTCTCCGGATTTTAAATGGACCAATTTCTTTTTAAAATGCCACTGATTTCAATCACAAGAAATTTTAGCTGTAAATCCTGGTTCCCACTGTATTTCAAATCCTAAACACCAAATCAGATAAGTGGCTTTAGAGTTTTTCTCTAAAGCAATTACAGGGAATTCACAAAGCTTCAGTCAGCCCAGCTTCACTAAAATGTCACTTCTTTGCAGAATTTAAAAATATGCCACATTTTACATCCAGATCTTGCATTATGTATTCACCAGTTATCACTGCAATGAGATGGAGAGTAAAAGTTAAACAACAAAAATACTTTATTTACAAATACATGTTTAACATATAATAATAAAGGAAACTCTCCAAAAAATTCCATTCCAAATTTATTAAACTGATCTTATAATTTTAAACTGAAATTTGAAAATGTTTGTTTGAATTTGAATTTTTCAATATGCTGAAACAAAGGTACTTAGAAAAACAGTTCTGAGGGAAAAGGAAAAATATTTAAAAACTTTAGTCTTCAAGAATTAATTGAGGAGAGTGCCAGAATAGCGACTAACTGCTGAACAATCATTGACAAGAAGACAATGGAACTCACCAAAAAAGATACCCCACGTCCAAGGACAAAGGAGAAGCCACAATGAGATGGTAGGAGGGGCGCAATCACGATAAAATCAAGTCCCATGACCCCTAGGTAGGTGACTCACAAACTGAAGAACACTTAAACAACAGAGGTCCACCCACTGGAGTGAAGGATCTGAGCCCCACGTCAGGCTTCCCAACCTGGGGGTCTGGCAACAGGAGGAGGAATTCCCAGAGAATCAGACTTTGAATGCTAGCAGGATTTGACTGCAGGACTTCAACAGGACTGGGGGACACAGAGACTCCACCCGTGGAGGGCACACACAAAGTAGTGTGCACATCGGGACCCAGGGGAAGGAGCAGTGACCCCATAGGAGACTGAACCAGACACATCTGCTAGTGTTGGAGGGTCTCCTGCAGAGGTCGGGGGTGGCTACGGCTCACCGTGAGGACAAGGACACTGGGAGCAGAAGTTCTGGGAAGTACTCCTTGGTGTGAGCTCTCCCAGAGTCCGCCATTAGCCCCACCAAAGAGCCAGGTAGGCTCCAGTGCTGGGTCGCCTCAGGCCAAACAACCAACAGGGAGGAATCCCAGCCCCAACCATCAGCAGACAAGCGGATTGAAGTTTTACTGAGCTCTGCCAACCAGAGCAACACCCAGCTCTACCCTCCACCAGTCCCTCCCATCAGGAAGCTTGCACAGACCTCTTAGATAGCCTCATCCACCAGAGGGTACACAGCAGAAGCAAGAAGAACTACAGTCCTGCACCCTGTGGAACAAAAACCACATTCACAGAGAGACAGAGAAGATGAAAAGGCAGAGAGCTATGTACCAGATGAAGGAACAAGATAAAACCCCAGAAAAACAACTAAATGAAGTGGAGATAGGAAACCTTCCATAAAAAAGAATTCAGAATAATGATAGTGAAGATGATCCAGAACCTTGGAAAAAGAATGGAGGCAAAGATGGAGAAGATGCAAGAAATGTTTAACAAAGACCTAGAAGAATTAAAGAACAAACACCTAGAAGAATTAAAGAACAAACAAACAGAGATGAACAATACAATAACTGAAATAAAAAATACACTAGAAAGAATCAATAGCAGAATAACTGAGGCAGAAGAACGGATAAGTGAGCTGGAAGACAGAATGGTGGAATTCACTGCAGTGGAACAGAATAAAGGAAGGAGAAAGAAAAGAAATGAAGACAGCCTAAGAGACCTCTGGGACAACATTAAACGCAACAACGTTCGCATTATAGGTGTCCCAGAAGGAGGAGAGAGAGAAAGGACCCAAGATAATATTTGAAGAGATTATAGTCAAAAACTTCCCTAACATGGGAAAGGAAATAGCCACCCAAGTCCAGGAAGCAGAGAGTCCCAGGCAGGATAAACCCAAGGAGAAACACACCAAGACACATAATTATCAAATTGACAAATTAAAGACAAAGAAAAATTATTAAAAGCAACAAGGGAAAAACGACAAATAACATACAAGGGAAGTCCTATAACATTAACAGCTGATTTCTCAGCAGAAACTCTACAAGCCAGAAGGAGTGGGATGATATATTTAAAGTGATGAAGGGGAAGAACTTGTAACTAAGATTACTCTACCTAGCAAGGATCTCATTCAGATTTGATGGAGAAACCAAAAGCTTTACAGACAAGCAAAAGCTAAGAGAACTCAGCACCACCAAACCAGCTCTATAACAAATGCTAAAGGAACTTTCCTAAGTAGGAAACACAAGAGAAGAAAAGGACCTACAAAAACAAACCCAAAACAATTAAGAAAATGGTAATAGGAACAAACATATCGAAAACTACCTTAAATGTGAATGGATTAAATGCTCCAACCAAAAGACGCAGTCTCGCTAAATGGATACAAAAACAAGACCCATGTATATGCTGTCTACAGAAGACCCACTTCAGACCTAGGGACACATACAGACTGAAAGTGAGGGGATGGAAAA